>NC_134236.1:162403297-163097047 GCF_965152275.1 Natator depressus | reverse complement strand
GTTGAAATTTGACAATTCTTCAAAATTGAAACATTCCGTTGAGATGAGTTGACTTTGATGAAATTCTGACAGAAACCAGGCAAGGGCTCCAACAGAACAGTGCTGCCAGGCTGCTTTGCGGCCAGCTTTCCAGGCCTGTTTTTCGGCAGCCTGCTTGGCGGGCTGATGGGGAGCCAAGAGCCTCTAAGCCATGGGAGCCCCAGTTCCCAGGCTCATGGCTCCTCAGCAGCCACAGCTCCCATGTTCCCTGGCTCCAGGACAACCCACCAGGCAGACTGCCCTGGAGCTGCCATTCCATTTCATGGAGAATTTCAAAATTTTTGATTCTTGTTCCAACTCAGAACATGAATTGACTTATCCTTGTACTGGGTATTTCTTTATTAAGCCACTATACCATATTGCTACACATGGTTTGTTTTAGGTTTTTCCCTCCCCCAAAAGATACTCATTTTTATACACATAATATTTAGTATGGGGAATAACTAGCAAATACTGTAAATAGGGTGTGATCCAAAGCCCACTGAAGTCAATGGAAAGAATTCCATTACCTTCATCCGGCTTTAAATCAGACTCATCCAGGAAACTGTATCTATCTATCTAGACAATTGAAATGTTCTTACGGGAACCATTCTCATGGCTGATCTCCTCCCTCCTCCTCATGCCCAGCCCCCCAGTGCCTACTACCAGTAACTTCTCAAGTTAAACATCCCATCAAGCACATCATCATTACATGGGTTGCAAATGTTTATTTTTAAAATTGATGTATTAGCTAAAAGTTTTAATTTTTTGGACAAATGTATTCTTTAAACTGCAATTTTTTTTAGCAATATTGGCACCTCAATGACATTTATTACACTCCAGTGCTATAAAATATTATGTAAGCCCCCCAAAAAAGCAAATGTTATGATGAGCTATTACACTAAATGAATGTTGTAACATTCCTGAGTTTATCAAAACATATTAAACATTAAGTAGCATCTCTTGTGGTTCCTTTCCTGGTATGCTAGACATTGGAAAGCATGGTTTTAAAATGTGCTGTTCTTCAGTTTGAGGTTAGACAGCCAAAAAATACAGTGCAGTTAGAACATAATTTTGATCACATCACTTGACTTGTTAAATCCCATTTTCTCATTTCCTATCTCTTTCAAATCATCCACAGGGATCCCCAAACCACAGTGCCATGCTTTAGACAATTCCAGATCACTGCCATGAGCTACTGGACCATTCATATGAGCTATTAAAATGTAATATTCTTCAAAAGTAGAAATGGTTCAGAGACAAAGGAAATTCCAGAGAGACTCCTCACTGACAAATATATACAGTAGAAGAAAGTGTTTGAGATTTTCAAAGAAGACTGGGAATACTTGAAATTAACAGGAGTTATGTGGCTAATAAATACCCTAATCAGCTTTGAAAATTGCATCAAACTTTTTAATTTATATTAAACTTTTCAACCCCAGAGACAAGGAGAGTGTACATGTATGCCCTGCCTCACCTCCTGCTACTTAGTTTTACTCATGCAAACAGTCCTCTTAAAATAGAAACTCAGTGAGTTTCTAATGTTCTGGTTTAGGTATTTGTAATGCATGTATCAAGTAATCACCAAAGTTATAACTCACCACATAAGTAGCATGTTACCCATAGAGGTGGAAGTATATGAACAGTATATGAACAGACCCTTGTTTGAATGCAATCGTAACAGAAACAAAGAGAAGTAAACAACAAAGGGAAGAAGCATGTGTTTGGTTCATCTTTTCAATCATTATTTCAAATGTAACTTCATACAGGGTCACATGGGACTCAGGTTCCTAAACCATCTGGGCACTTTTGAAAATGTTTCCCCTAACTTTTTTTCCAAAACATTTTGAAATGCCATCGTCACTTTGAGAACAACGTGCACTGAATTTTTACCAAAGGGTCTCTTCCTCATTGTTACAATATTGTAACATCAAAAGTCTTGCCTCATGCCTCTATCCCATCAAGTTGCTCCATATGATTTTAGTGAATAGGACAGAAATGCAATTATGGGTGGTCTCAGGCCTGCCCCGATAGCTAATTTTCAGACAACGTGGTCTGGCCTCATTCCTTCAGCTACCCCGATGTTACAATATAACTTTAGCATGCACAAAACAGCCACGTTTCTAATGTTGGTGAAATAAACATTTTTCCAGTGGCACGTCAGGTCCCCAGTTTTGTGCGATACTCCTGTTGAGAGCCAAATGGTTCTTCAATACTAAGTTTAGTACACTGGTTGGGTAAGGTAGAAATTGTTACAGAATAAAACATCATCATTTGAAACAGACATGGGCTCAAGCCACAAACTCAGATTTTCAAATGCCTCAAAGTTTTCAGATGTAGGGCTTTGTGTTGGTCCATTATAGGTACAAGAGCCAGCTGAAAAATTCAGGGAGAGGTTGGCATTCCAAGCCCCCTTCCTTGCTTGGATCCAGAGTTTGAATCAGCCTATTTCTAATGTTAATGTTTTGCTAGATTTTAACACTGTCAGCCACCAAGTCTTCTACATAGCCAAGTTCCATCATTACTTTTTCCCCACATCATGTATATCTATCATGGGCATTTATGTGGTCCTACTTATTTATCTGTCTGAGGCACTATATGACCCATCTTATATATTTGGGCATCAAACAATTGTTTCACTGCATTTATCCTCATAACATATCTGTGAGGTAGGGAAGTATTATTACCCCCTTTTACGGATTGGGAAACCAAGACACAAAGAGGCTGAGTGACTTTTCCAAGGACACATAGGAAGTCTGTGGCAGAGAAGAGACTTGAACACTGGGCTCTAAGATCTCGGTTGTTTGGTGGAGCCCCAGCTCATATTTTTAAGGGAAAGGAATTGTCAGACTATTTCACAGACCTTTGGTTACCTAAACCCATTGTACTCCCTCACCCAAATGAGCAGATGCTGGCCTGACACTTAAATGTTTCTGAGCATTATTATATCATATGGAGACAGCAAATGAAGAACATAAAGATCAGCATGAGCTATTCCCTTGTGTATAGTGGTTTCATATTCACTCATCATTCATACAAATGTAAGGAACACGGGGAACAAGAGAAGGTCAGCTTAGCCCATTCTTGTCTAATAAACTGTTTCTCCTGGGACAGTCTCTAATTGCTTCTGTGTGTTATTCAGAAGTCTGTTCCAAACATTTGCTATTCTCTAAGAAGAAAAAAAAAAGAAAGAAAAAGAAACCAAACCTTACAATTCATCTATTTTGAATTTGCTGTTAGAACTTATTTATTTTATTCTCCAGTAATCCATAAAGCTAAGAAACCTTCTTGATACATTCTTTATATATTAAAATTCACTGCAATGCCAGTAGAATATAATGCAAATAGAGATACCCAATTCATTTCCAATAACTTTACTGGTATGACAGTGATGCCCAAGTTAATACATTATTATTCTTATTATTTATTTTTACATCAGCCAAAAGTGTTCTAAGCAGTTTATTGTACTAATGAAAAGAGGATATTTTCACTAATATGGGTGTAATTCAGTATTAACTCCATTGCAGTCGATGAGTTATAGTGGTGTATAACCAGTGTAAATAAGAAAGAAGAGTCAAGCTCAAGAGGTCTAGCTCCTCAAAGGTAAACCTAAATACCTTTGAGAATCTGGGCCTTAGTCTCTGCCTAGAAAAGCTTACAGGGACCTTTAAGTTCATCAGGAATCCTTGACTAGGATTCAAATTCACAGTGGTAATGAGTTTTTAGGCCATATTTTAATTTGTTACTACAGAGAGTTTTTCTAAATTAGTGGCAGGTTCCCACCTATTTGACCTCATCTGTTTGCCCTCGTATTCTAGAAATCAGAATGATAGCATTTGCTATTTATTTAATCTATTGTTAGATGTTTTTTAAAATTGGTTCTCTCATTTCTCCAAGAGCCCTTTTAAACTCTGAGAAATGACCATTTCTATGAGTGAGAAGCAAATTTCAAGAGTCTCAGAGGTTCGGTTTGGTTAACATAAGTACCTAACTATTTAGATGCTTATAGAAGTTTTTCCAAACAAGTTGAACCTCTTTAATCGGAATCATTGGTTGGAAATCTCACAAGAACATGGAGGCTGTCTTGTGAGATGTCAGAACTTCCTGCTTCTGGTTAATATTTGGCTTCTCTCTGTTCCTGTCTAAGTATTTTGACCTTTATCGGTTCCTGTCTCAGTATTTTGGCTTCTTTTTGTTTCTGTCTAGGTATTTTGGCTTCTCTTGGTTTCTGTCCCTACTGGAAACCAAAAGTGCAGAGGCATGTGAAATTGAAAAATGCCGTTAACTGAATATTTCAGACCCAAAAAGTTTGGTTAAAGTTTATATTTAAAAATGGGGCAAAGGTTTAGTAAGCTTTTATTTTTTTTTAGCCTGGCATACCCACCCATCCAAGAAAGGTATTCCTTCCCATATTGCTTTGCTAATTTGTGACAGTCATGCTGCATTGTTAACTTCGTGATGACTGAATCTCAACAAAAGATGACTGGGAAAAAAAACCTTTATTTTCTAAGAAAGTACTGATCCATGCATTCAAAGGAAAAAAGAGAAACAGAAAAAACTGGGTCAAGTGAGTTCCTACATGTTTTTTTAAGATAATTAGTGGGTTGGAGTTTTCTTGCAACAAGCGGGTATTTTCCAGCTGGCCAAAGTCAGCAGTGGTTTCAGATCCAGCATGTCTGATGAGTTTCTAATGAAATCTAAACTATGTCTGCCCTGGCTCTTTGCAAGCAGAAAAGTCCGCGCTAAACCCTGGAAAGCTAGAAGGCATGAACTCTTCCGTGCAGACTTACAGATTTGCAAATGTGAGTCAGGAGAAAACTCCGCAAAGCTCCTGGGTAATGGCTTCTCATTCCACTCTTGGACACTTCCTCTCCAAAACCAATCACTCCATCTCAAACTGAAGACTAGAGCAAGGATTCACAAGTAGGTACAATCCCTGATCATTAGCCATATTGTAGATCCCCCTCAGATTGAGAACGATTTGACTAGTGTGGCTCAAGAGTGACATGTTTGGCAAATGATGGCTATATAAGGTAAACAGAGAGATATAAGAGCAAATTCTCAGCTGTCCATTGGTTAGAAATTTTAAACAGAGAAAATGCAGCAAGGATCCGTGAACTCATTCATTTTAGTATTTAGGATATAGTCTCCTAAAATTAAACAACAAACTAAAAGTCTTTAGATCTCGACAAATTAGCCAGTCAAGCGAGCCTCAGTAATAACATGGGGGACTGGTGAGGCACAAAATTTTATCCCCTTTGCAATAACTCAATACCAGAATCCAATCCATGACTGAGTGTCTCTCCTTTGAAGTATTTCAACCCAAGAAGGGGGCTTTCAGACACCTGGACTCATTTCTTCCTGCTGTACCAAATGTGTAATTTGGAAGCCTTGACAACAGGGAAGGAAAAGGCATTAGCATATAGAAAAGGGAAGAAGGGTAGCAGAAGAATAGCAACAAGCTGCCAACTAGATATTATTATTTCCTTTTGCTGTTTATGGAAACATGAAAGAATGATGGACATGGGCTGGGATCTCAGTCATAATTGGCAGCCATCTTAATGGGATCTGACAAAACTAAATATATATAGTATATAGCGGCAGACAGGAAGGTGGGTCCAGAAGTTAGGCACTAGCCTAGAATTTGAGAGACCTAGGTTCAAACCACTGCTCTGCCACAGGCACCTAAAACAGATTGGTAGATTAGAACCAATTGTTCCAAAATAAGAGTATTGCATTCTGTTCACTATGATTCATGACACTACATTATTCAAGTGTAGTCAGATGACTGCTAGGTATTCCTGAAAATGTGTTTGGATCTCAAAAGTTTCACAAACGAAAATTCATCTGAAAAGTTGTACAAGAAAATGCATTCTTTGATATTCACTACTCTTGTTTTAAAAGTTAGTCATCCTAGGAGACAGTAGAAACAACACATGATGTAGGTTACCAGTCATAGGGCGAGAGAAACAAATAGCAAACAGTCCCAGTAAGCAGTTCAGAAACACCCCAGAATTATTTCTCCAACATAACAGGAAAATACTTGCACATGATAATATACACAAAGGAAATCAGAATTGATCTGTGAATTATTTTACCAGCCGAGAGGGGTATCACAATAGAGTGACACCATGCCAAATCCCTTAATCAGCAATTGTATCCTGATCTAAACTTTGTGACTCACACCCAACTCTATAGTGTCAATGCCTGTGAGAGTTAGGTAAGGGTTACATTAAAATTACTACACCCATCAATGAAAGCAGTCATTTCTGAAATACACAACAGCATTTACATAGAACCTTTCATCCTAAAAGGATCTTAAAACTGATTTTCCTTTACAAGAAATGCTGGTGCGGAAGAGGACATCTACTGATTATTTAAGGTACTTATTCTTTTTTTAAGTGCCATGGAATCTTTAAAGCCATGGGAATCCACACAAAACTTAATGAACAATGTTAGGGGACACTGATAGATGTGTTTCAGTTTAGTAACCAAAAACCAAAAGTAGGTTTTATTCATAATTTTGTGTCAGACTATCCCAGTACAATGGATCAGTCTTAATGCCAATTGATGATTATTTTCCATCACTTCAGAAAAAAACACTTTCTTCCAGTTTCCCATATTCTGTATTTGTGCAGTCCATTGAACTCCCATTGTCATGACATGACACTGACACCAAACAAACCTCTAGGAGTTGCATGTGTGGACATGGCACCAGCATGAAAGTTCTAAGAGCTCTGTGTCAAATCCTGGTCTCTATTAAGTTAACTGGGGTTCTTCCATTCACTTCAATAGGACCAAGATGTGTCCCATACTGTAGACAGAAGAGAAAAATGTTTTCCCCACAAATCTCATAATCTTAGTCAACCCTCCTAAATCACTAACATTTATTTTTGTCTAATACTTATTACTACAGTCAGATTCAGAAAAGACCTGTTTCTTATTATGGGCCTGATCTAAAGCCTACTGAAGTCAATGAGAAGCTTTTCATTTACTTTAACAGACACTGGATCCGGCCCTATTTACTGTACTTATATTTGGTTCAATGCATGGCTTCTCGGAGCCACAGACTTCAGAAACAGTCCAAGCAGTGTGTGTATGTGACTGAGCTGCTCTTTGCTATCAGTCAGTCAAAGTTCTAGGCACAGAGAATCTGCTTGGAAACCTTGTAGTGTCTACCTAATGTTGGTGACAGGTAATCAGAGCCCAGGGATATGACTTTACAGCTTGAAAACATCATAAAAAAAGCCAGAAACTTGACATTTTCTAAGTGAAAACGTGTTATGAAGTGTTTAAAACACAGTATGCCATTCAGATAAGCAAATGTTTTGATCCACATATGCTGAGCACACACTGACCAGTGGATTATACTTACCTACTACTTATGTCTTTGGATAAGGCCCATAATAGTTAACAGGTCGTTTCCACCTCTAATTTCTGCTAATCCTGTTACAATAATATGGAGAGGCTCAATTGAAAACAGTGGGTGTTTTGTCATTCACTTCAGTGGAGCCAGGATTTCACTCTTGATAGACCAAGAAAGTGCCTAGTGATATTCTGGTTATGATGTTCCTACTGTTGGGGCACTCTTGGCATTGGAAGACTGTTTTCTTGGATAAAAAGAGTTTCTCCTGGGAATTAATCTGTATTGTGCAATTATGTGTGAATTCATTTGCTACTGGTGTCACAGTGAATAAAAACAATGAACTGTTCAAAAAGGTTTCATCTGGATTCCTTGTTTTTATGACAGATTATTGCCTAAGATGAGAAGAATTCACTATGTCTTTACCACCCTTCTCCTCCAAAGGCTTTCACATCTTTGAATCACTCCCTTCAAAAAAAAAAATTATGATTCAAATGAAAATCTGAGTAAGCAAATCAATTTGGCTCTGAGATACATGGAAAGTTTATTCTGGAATCAGAGGTGGTTACTCCACTCTGACCATAAGTTTACACAGACTATTACAAGCAGCTATCTTGGTGGGGATCAAACCATTTTAATATGAATCACTTTCGAATTTTAAATTTTAGTATTTTTCAATAAATAAGGCCATTTAAACTCCAGTGGTACATTCTGCAAGCTACTTTCCTAACAATTGCTCTTTAAACAGAATAATTTATGAAGATTAAAGATAAACTAAAGTATTAGGCTGGAAGAAATATGACTGAGTTTAAAAGTTCATTTGAGGGGATAGATAATCCTTAAATATTTCTTTAATGCCCCATAAATATGATTTTGTTTTTCTTGGTTCTTTAATTGTTAAATAGGCAAAAAGTTTCGAAATAGTATTTCATCTATATTCATGGAGGAGCCTGATCATTACACTATCTTGAAGGACCACAACATAGTGCAAATGAGGACTATCTTTTACTGAATAACGGGATTTTACTGGAATAGAACTATTGTAGCACCTCTCCGTCAAGAGACAATCTGCACATTCAGTAACCTTGCTCACATCCTACAAAATTTCCAACCAAAAAGGTCACAATGCCCGATTTGCTTTATGTGGGTCATTAACATTATCACAAGGAGAAAGATAGGATCAATGATTGTTTTTAAAGGGAAAGGCACATATAAAAACTGTGCCAATCATAACACAAAAATAGTGCTCAAGTGATTGCAGGCGGTTCCTAAGCTGGCAAAGGGCAAAATTCTGCCCTTAGATACTTACATGCAACTTCTGCTGACTTCACTGGAAGGTATGTGTACGAGAGTACATCTAAAGGCAAAATATAGTGCTCAGTGTTGTAATAAGCTTAATATATACAGTGGTCAAGGTTCCGATCTTGGTTATACCATTATGAATCTGGTTTCCACTGACTTCAGTAGAGTTTCTACTGATTTACATTGCTACAGAAGAGAGCAAAACTGAGCTATGTATATTTATTTTGTAGTGTTTTTATCTCATGCAACATGTTATGGTGAGTCCTTTTATCCTTTTTATGATATTGTTCATCTGATTTCTAATATTCTTCTTCTGAATTTCTCTGTGTTTGCGTGCTGTAACTAGATATTCACAATACTCCAAACTAATAAGAATTTAGTTTAAAGTAACTTCCCTATTTTTCTTTTGAGTGACCTCACTTTTTGTGATGGCCTCTGTTTCCTAAGTGACTCATTAATTCAAGGAGGGCATGCAGAGTTCATCTTTATACAATTAGTAGCAAGATGTAGCAATTTAGTGAAGAAATCCAAAGCCCAAATCTTTAAAGGTTAACACACACACACCCCAAAAAACCACAAAACCCCATATTTTTCAAAGCTCAGCAATTCACCAGTTCAGAAAAATTCTTAAATTAAGTGTTTAAGTAAAAATTTCTTAAGTAAAGTGTTTCTATGTTTACTTAGAAGATAGAAAATTAAAAACAAAAAATAAAATACTTAGCGCTTATATGGAGCTCATCAGGGGATCTCAAAGCACTTTACAAAGGAGGACTGTACTGTGACGCTACACCCCATATTCTTCAGAGATATGCTTATGATATGAATATTGCATGACTGAGATATGTTTTATGCAAGATGGATCATGTGAGATATCATTGACAAGGTTATGATTTATTGAATGTGATTATCCAATTTGTATGCATACATCATTTCTGTATCTGAAGTTAGGAATATAGACTATGTAACAATCACAACTGTGGTTTCACCTGGGGAATACCCACCAGAGAGTGTGTAAACAGCCTGAATGGGCCATTCGGGGGAACAATAGGTCTTTGAAGATGCTAATCTCCCTGCTTCCAGAGAAGTTTCCTGGGCTGCTGCTTTGACATTGCAGGGTCAGGTGATCATGTCACCTGCTACTGGATACCATCTTGGACCTCTAGTGTTTTTCCATTAAGAGGGGGTGGGGGTGGGGGTCAAACTGGGAATCAAAGGATTCCTGCCATATGCAAATCCTATTTAAGGCTGGGGAGTGAGTTAATCTTTGTTCATGCTTCACTGAATCCCCACCCAAGATGACTGCTGGAGACATCTAAGAAACAAAAACAAAAACAAAAGGGAAGGGGGTGCGGGGAGTACTGAATCTGGGCTGGGAATAGTGTCTGGCCTGTGAAGGACATACCTGGAGTTTTAAGTTGCAAGCAAGAGCTATCTGTCCTCAGAGAAATTCTGCAACCTGCCTAATAGTGAGAAATTACTATTTGTAGCCAATTTCTTTTGTGTATTAAGTGTAGTTTGTGTGGGTTTTTTATTTGCTCAGTAGTCTGCTTTGTTTTGTTTGCTATCACTTATAATCCCTTAAAATCTACCTTTTGTAGTTAATAAACTTGTTTTCTGTTTATTTTATAACCAGTTTGTGGAATTCATAACGGGGGGGGGGGGGGCAAAAAAGCTGCGCATATCCTCCTCCACATGGAGGGAGGGAACAAATTTCATGAGCTTGTGCTGTACTATACAACGCAAGACCATAGAATTTTGGGTTTACACTCCCGAGGATGTGTGCACTTGAGTGCTGGGGAATCCCCAAGCTGTCTTCCCATATAGAGCTGATCTCAGTGTATGTTTGCAGCTGGGTGTGGCCCTACCTGTGTGTGTGCTAGAGGAGATTTGAGGGCCTGGCACTGCAGGACAGGGTAAGGGACCCCAGCCTGGTGGAATGGGCAAGCTCAGTGGGACCCCAGTACATCAGTTGGCACCCCAGAGATGGCGAAACTGAGGCACAGGGAGGTGAAGTGACCTGCCCCTGGTCATCCAGCAGGCTAGTGGCAGAGGCTCGAATAGAACCTAGATCTCCTGCATCCCAGTTCTCTATCCACTTGGCCACACAGCTTTCAGCTATGTATATTATAACCCTCACTACTCTCACTGTAGAAAGATAGGGTACTTTGGACACTTGCATGAGATTCCATTCCACATTGAATTGGCCCCTGGCTTTCACAAAATATCATGGGGAATGAAGATTTGTTAAGTAGTCCCACCCCATCTCTCCTCCAACCTCCCCGGGGGCAGATTTTCAGCTGGTTTAGATTGTTATAGCTCTATTGGGAATCTGCCCTTGTGTCATATGATCTCTCTCTCTCTTAAGACTCCCAGAAAAAAACATGTCTTCATGAAAACTCAAAACACATGATGGATTTGGACTCAGATATTACATAAGAACATGAGAATGGCCATGCTGGGTCAGACCAATGGTCCCTCTAGCCCAGCATCCTGTCTTCCAACAGCAGTCAGTGCCAGATGCTTCAGACTTAATTACATTTAAGTCGTAGTAGCGGTAGTAGCTATTGCACCTAAAAGCATCAGTCAAGACTGTTCAGTGCTTATCGTAATGGGACTTAATACACGTAGAAGGAGAGAGCCCCAAAGAGCTTATGTCCTCAAAAGTAAAATGCAATGAACTCAGGAGAGGGGCAAAAATCGCAATTTCACTGCAAATATAAACTATATCACTGCAAACGTGGCCAAAAGTGGCTGGAGGGCCAAATCAGACCTGCTGTGATCTTGCCACAGTGGTAGCAAAAAAGCTGTGTTCAGAGAAGAAATGTGATTGGAATTTCTCCCTAGATCAAAGTTGCCAATTCTGATGAATATTCAGGAATAGTTAAGACCTTGCATGTGAGTGCTCACAAAGTACAAATGGATTATAGTTCAAAGATTATTCGAACAGTGATTCAGTAATTACTGCAGGTTTATGCTATGTGCGCTCAAAAAGCACCATAGTAGCATATGTGGTGTCTATTTCCAACTTTCAACTTAGGGCAGGAGACAGCATTGAGAGCCCAAAGACATGAGTAGCTGCATTGCATTATGAGGAGGTGTAAGAGCCAGTGGATTTCCATCTCTCTTCATAAACTGCAGGAAAGCCACCTTTACAACCGCTAATGCTACTAATAGGCTACAGAAAGTGCAATATCAGATGCTTTTGTACACACCATGAACCACTGCTGAACCATCTCCAGAACATGCCACCTGCTAATCACTTCATGTTTGGGAATCTACTACATTAAGTCCACAGAGCAGCAAAAACAGCATCTCTTGCCCCAAACCTCTTTCTCACTATTTCTGTATTTGTTATTCTCACCTTCATGTTTTGGCAGTGGTTGGCGATGCTGACAAGCCAAAACTGTGCAACCCAGAAAGTCATCCTGTGAGTCACTTCTACACAGATTTTTCTCAGTGTGGGTGTGGAGAAACAGAGGAAGGGGTATGTGTATTTTATGTATATATGTAATAGAAAGAAAGGGGAGGGAGATTATAAGATTGCTCAAATCAAGAGTTAGTGAGAAGCATTTAGTGGCACATGTGGCTACCCAGGTCAGTTGGGTATTGAAATACCTCTCCATCTTCAATACTGAGAAATGCAAGGCATTCAGTATGCAATCTGTTAACTCCGTTGATTCCTTTCCAGCAGTTTTTCAAATCCATGGCCTCTCTGAACCTGAGTAGGGGGTGGAGGGAAAGGAGAGAGGACACTGAGTGTTTTATTAAAAGAAACTGAATTGCTGCTTCATCTTCATGACCTGGGATTTATGAGGGAATTTCACTGGCTTTGTAGCAATGTAAAATAAATAGACATTAGATGATGACAGGGAAAACAGAATTGTTGCCAAAGCTAAAAAGAGCTTGGCAAAAGAAGAAAGGACGACTACATAGTTAGTCATTATTTACTGTAAATCTTTTCATAAAGCACAAAAGAGAGAGAGAGATAGAAATAATGACCCTCACTAAAAGATGAAAAGGACTTTCTATAGTTTACATTATTCACTGACGTGCTCTAGGGTGCCTTAGTTGTTACAAAATCTCATTGTTCTATTCAGCCATTCAGAAACCTGATTACACCTTTTATGAAGCATTCACGGTTCTGAACTTTTAATAAATAACTAAAATGGCACAGAAAGAAGAGAAGAAAGTTGTTGTAGAAACAAATAAAGAGATGTCAGTCATCCTCCACCTTCAACTATTTTCTTTATAATTAGACCAATCTGTGTTGGGAGAGGGACATTTCACTTAATGATTTTCAAATAAAAATAAAGTTTTCATGCTTAGGACCAGTGAAACAATATATCTTAAAAACTTAAATATTTTAAATTATTTGAACATCAAAACAAGTTGGAAAGGGCAGAGACCCTTTCCCAAATTTTCCAATAGGTTTTTAATTCCCTGATCTGGGAGCTACCCTAATATAGATATTAAATAATAAATAAAAACTGCTAGTAAATGGGTCCTATTTCCACCCTTGCTTATGTAATGCTGACAGACCCCAGTTGTAGGTGGGTAGGATTGAACCTGGTGCCTCGGGAGCTTAGTGCATGAGCCTCCACCACATGAACTGAAAGCCATATGACTTTTAGCTAAGGCTGTAGAGCAGACTCATTAATCTCTCTCTCTAAGTGGTCTTGGTGCCACTAGATGGGACAGAACACCACACCCAGGAGGTGTGTGGGTTACATACTTCCCCTATCTGAGGAAGCACGTCTCCAGTGGTACAAGTACGGTGGTATGGTCCAGTATGCCACACCAGTAAGATCATAGAATATCAGGGTTGGAAGGGACCTCAGGAGGTCATCTAATCCAACCCCCTGCTCAAAGCAGGACCAATCCCCAATTTTTTTGCCCCAGATCCCTAAATGGCCCCCCTCAAGGATTGAACTCACAACCCTGGGTTTAGCAGGCCAATGCTCAAACCACTGAGCTATCTCCCCACCCCCACTGATATTCATAGCTAGTACAGTGCACCAGAAAGACATAGGAGAAGACTGCCCACAGCCCTTCCATGCTACCGCATCTGCTGAGTCCTCCTACCTGGGGTCTGTACAGCTGCCCCACCGGAGGACAGGGCTGGGGGCGGGGGACGGGGCTGAGGGCAGTACAGCAGCTGCAGCAAAGGAACTGCTGGCGTGGGGCTGCCTGGCGACCCCACATTCTGCTCCTTTCCCTGCTGCCAGTTCCTGGGAGAACTCTGAACCACAGGGCTCTCCCGGGAACTGCAGCGGCAAAAGGAGCAGAATGTGGGGCTGGCAGCTCCTCCGGCGCAGCCGTACTGACCCAGGCCCCCCTCCCCCCATCCCTGTCCTCTGCTCCTTTTGCCGCTGTGGTTCTGGAGAACCCTGATCTCCCGGGAACCACAGTGGCGAAAGGAGCAGAACGTGGGGCTGGGGGGTAGCCCCATGCCAGAAGCTCCTCCGGTGAGGCTGTACCGCCCCCAGCCCAGCCCCCAGCCCTTCCATGCAGCTGCATCTCCTGAGTCCTCCTGCCTGAGGTCTGTACAGCAGAAGTCTCTGGCACAGCAGGGAGGAGGACAGAGCTTCTCCCCCTTCCCCCCCGGCCAGGTAACATGGGATGGATGTGGATCATGGGGAGGGGATGGGAAGGAGTCATGTGGGAGGGTCACATGCCCCCCTTTTTGTCCCTCCCATGAGTGCAGTGTACTGGCAAGAAATGATTTCTACTTGCACCACTGTGCATGCTAAGCTTCAGAGATGTCCCAGTTGAAATCCTGGAGGAGCCCCCCACTTGTAACACCAACAGACCTTAGTCGTCATTGGGTGGAATTAAACCTGTAGAAAGTAGACAGTAAGAGCCAGTTGGCTTTTAGCTCATGCAACAAGGCCTCGGGAGCTTGTTGCATGAGCTAAAAGCCAACTGGCTCTTAACTAAGGCTGTAGGGCAGACTCATTGGTGCTACTAGATTGGACAAAACATGGCCTCACACAGGAGGTGTGTGGGTTACACTTATATGGGCTTCTGCTGGCTTAAACCAGAGCACAGGACCCCCCAAGCAGTAGAAAGTCCCAAAAAAAAAAGGAAATTGCAATGACAGAAAATGGCTGTAAACTCCCCCTCCTGTTTGCACAAGGCCATCACAGCCTGAAATGTGGGTCTCACAGGTCAGTCACAGGTGTGGCTAGGGTAGCCAGGGCTGATTGATTCAGTACGTCCGTGCAACAACCTTGCACTAGCAGAGCCCTTATAGAAATATTGCTTGCTCCATAACATGAAGGGGACTGGGTTGCCCACTGACACAAGAGGTGAAATTTGAATGTCTTACACCAACCCAGTGCTTTTAAAACCTTTGTTTTACTTTCTACTACTAGAATGAGCGAAATCCATTGTGTTTATAAGAGCAACCTAATTCCTGACTAAATTTTCATGAAAATGTATGAGATTCAGAAAGAGATTACATTACATATTTTCTCCTACTATTTATTATTGCCACGCGACTCTGTACCTTCATGATAATTGGTTAGGGAAAAGTGGGTGTGATTAAAAAAATGTTGCTTGCATCGTATTTGCAGCCAAACAGCAAGGAGGAAGGGCTGAGAATCTGTCAAGAGAGCTTGTTCTTATGCTGTCATCAGTCCAATCTTTCAAAAGTAATAGGATTGGGTAGTTCAGATCCCACTAACGAATGCCTCTTATGATGGCTGGATCTTCGGATTTACACACATTAGGCAGTCACCTAAGGCTCCCCTTTGACCATGAAGCACCCTCAGCATTCAAACCATTAGGCAGGGAATGGTAGCAACAAAGGAAGTTTTAATTTTTTTAAATTAGAAGATGGAAGGGGTAGAAACCTCATGAAGAGGTGGTGAGTGCAAGGAACTTATGAGGGAGGGGGATGGGGAAAGAAGAACAGGACTGAAGAATAGACTTTTTCCCTTCAGCAACTTACCAGTTTCCTGACATTTTGGTTAAGACTCAGCATAGTATCAATTTGGCATTGCATTATTATCTGTCTGGGGAGCTATACCCTGCACTTGCCTACATGACTGACTGTGGTAGGATTTTTCCATTTTTAACTCCTACAGCCCTGCCATGCTCATTCTGTCATTTATAAATGAATGAACTAAATTGCTGTTTGAGATTAACTTGATTTCCCTTTTTGTTATTCACAAAAACCAACTGCATGAACATCTTTAATTGTTTTTGCCTCAGGGCTATGGTAAGGGTTGTGATAGCCCGATCCCCTTTGTGTGTCAAGCAGTGTCCAATCCCCTATAAAGTATATCATCTCAGTGTGGATATTTACATAGCCAAGCTAAACATGAATTCTGTGCATGCATTAGTGTGCGTAAACTTTGACCACTCAAACATTAGTGGAAAGCGAATACAAAAGAGAGATGCCACAGGGATGGGTGCAGTACATGGACTAGAATAGAAGAGAATAGTTCAGACATAATGAGAGAGGGTAAACATTGACCTGCAAAAGAAATGCATTTTTAAAGAGAAAGATGAATGATAATTATACACACAGGGCCTAAATTAAAGCCTATTGAAGTCAATGGGAATCTTTCCATTGGCTTCAATTGACTTTTGATCAAGCCCCACATGAGATAATATTTTCACACATTTTTGTTGGAAAGAGGGTTTTAAATTTTAGTGGAAAATAGCATATTGTTCACTGGGAAATTTCTGACTTGTTCGAATTCTGGCTTGCACGCTTGTGGTTTTATTTACTTTTCTACTTTCTTTCTAAGGCAATGTTTTCATTAGTATTCAGTGTCCAGTTTCACATTTTAATGGTCTATGTGGGTGATATGAAGTAGGGATTAAAAAAGACAAAGATGATCATTTAGTTTTCAGAGATGGCAAAGTAAAAGTAACACCAAAAATGACGGCTACAGTTTTGCTGCTGGTAACTGTGGGACTGGCATAGTACAAATTTTCCTGCACACTCTATGGGTAAAATCTTGGCCCCACTAAAGTCTATGGGGTGAGGATTTCACTCTATGCTAGCAGCTGAGAGAATCCATGGCATCTTAAAAGTGAAATAATATTGCACACAGTCCAGCTTGAATTCCTGGAAGCAAATTTTTTTCTCCTGCATTCTTGCTGTGAGCAGCTCTCACTTCAAGGCTACTCATTTCATTTCAATGATTGGGGGGCGGGGGGGAACCCAAACTCTAAGAATGATAAAAGCTCTTCTCACATAAAAACACAGGATTATGTGGCATGATTTTGGAAACAAGGACAAACGTCCAGAGCAGCCTCCAACTGCTATTAATATCTCCTAGTATTACATTGCAAGCTGCCATTTTCAGTAGTGCTGGACGTATCTATTGATATAATGGTCTCGGGAGACGGGAGGGCTTAAGTAGTTTTTTGAGATGGGAGGGTACTGACCTGACCTACGCACAGTAGTTGAATTGTTTGGAACGTTGATTCATGATTTTACAAAGGGCTCACTATTCTTATTCTCCAGGGTGATTATACACCTGACAAATGGTAAAAGCAACATTACTGCACCTCAGAGAGTTATTTTACTTTTAATGCATGCCAGTATTAAGCCTGATAGCCTCTCTTATTGCTGTTTTGATAGCTGCCTGCTGTTTAAATGAAAGCACCATGTTTCCTGACAGCTCATGCACAGGTGGCCAAGGTCTCAAGCTAAACAAGTTGAGAAGAAATCAATCTGAGAGGGGGAGGGGAGTTGTCAGTTCATGTCATCCCCAGTTTAAACAGAGAATTTCACCTTACCACAGAGAGAATCCTTTCATCATGAGGGAAAGGAGACTGGGGGGAGATGCTGACAGATATCCCAGCCTCACTGATTTCTTTGGCCTTGAATAATTTCTGTTGGGCATCAAAATAGTAAGATCAAATGTGGTGGCAGATTCACCCTTCTGTCTTAATTGTGTGTGTTGTTTATATATGCATAGAGGTTAAGGTAAGAAGGGGCCATTTTGGTGAGTTCCTAGGTAACAGGCCATAGAACTGCACCCAGTGATTCCTGCAGTGGAGATAATTATTCTTCCCTGTTGTACGAGTGAAAGCAGTATTCATGACAATCCTATTTTGTGCGCTTTTTTTTAACTCCCTGAAATCTGATATTCCAAAGATATAAATACTAAGGGGCAGATTCTCAGCTGGTGTGTGAATATGTATTGTCATAGTTCTAGTGACTTCAATGTAGCTACCAACATTTACACCAGCTGAGGATCAGCCCCCTAATTTTGTAAATGTGTACATCTAGGGCAGGGGCAATCAATTATTCTTTGTCAAGGTCCAAATTTGTTGGTCAAGCTACAGTCAAGGTCCAGACTCCAGATAAACATTTTTCACACTACAGTAACAATTATGATAATAGTAAGTAAAGAAAAAGATTTCAGGGTTCATTCAAAAGCAGTCCGGCAGTCCAGATTTGGCCAGTGGTCTGCCTATTCACTACCCGTGATCTTGGGTCTTGACACTTTGAACTTTCTTCTCAGGCTGGCTTGTGCAAAATAGCCATAAAGCCAGCTTAACTGACCTTCTGAGGATTCCTCTGGGTGAAAGGGGGCATTTTCAGCAGGAAAATGAGGGTGTGGCTGGCAGATTCCATTGGACCCAATGGACCCATAGGCAGTTGGATGTAAATTAAGCTCTGAAGCCAGTGACCGGCTCAGTCCCCGGTAACCCCAGGGTCAGGAGAGCATAAAAGTCGCTTATCTCCACCCTT
Source organism: Natator depressus (assembly GCF_965152275.1). NCBI lineage: Eukaryota > Metazoa > Chordata > Testudines > Cheloniidae > Natator > Natator depressus. The sequence continues at coordinate 163,078,646 of NC_134236.1, read as the reverse complement.
TCCCCCGTTGTCCTGATCTGTGCTGAGCACATATCAACTGGATCAGAGAAACTGGCTGTTATACCAACATTTGGATAATAAAGTAACAGACCATTCGTGGAAGGATATTCAGGTAGTCTATTGTGGTGACTGACTGACAGTGAGACCACTGAGCCACAAGGTTTGAGTCTGGATCCAAACTTCACTCAAAGTTTTGGGGTGTTAAGTTCTGGGATTTAGGTTAAGCATAACTCCAGATATATGCAGATGGCAAAACAAGAACATGGTCATTTTAAAAGCACCGATCACCACAAAAGCTCCCAATACACTTCCCAAACTAGGTAGGGTACACACCACACTTTTGAAATATTGCAACAGCCTTGGAGGGACGTATGGTTGCCTGCCAACAAACTGAACACTAATGATGGGATGTGTTATGGACACTGGGACAAACCTCAATCTTATTAAAAGAGCTATGGATACTTTAATGTCCACACAGCACATCTACTTATGCTTATGTGGTTGACTCCAAAAGATGCGTCCATCTCTGTCACCCACATGCACGCAGAATGAACTGCATATGATGGCACTCAACTTCCCTAGCAAAGATGGAGGAAAGGATGAAAGATAGAGGAATAAGACATCGCAGTTCAGATTATGTGGAGACCCTGCTCTACACACTCACATCAACAGTGCACAAGGGCCAGCCTTTACCCCCACCAGCCCTGATACATTAGGGGGCAAGAGGAGACAGGAGCTGACTACAGAGCCCCAGCTGGCTGGAGGACGGGAGAAAATCCCACCATTGACTTCCTGTTGGCAGCTCACACATCACTGAAGTAAAGGATTGCCACTCCAGAGCAGGAGTTCCTCTCTGGCCAAATGGGAACAAAGCTTTGGTTGCAGACTATCTGGTTGATTCTAGGCCAAATGGCTGACACAGGGCTGGGGCTGGCAATATGGCCGCAGCAACGTCATACGTGGCTGCTGTGAGAAGCAGGCCCAAATGCATCCTGGACCTGGAGCTAGGGGAATGGCCCATATAACAGGCCAGGGGCATGTCTGCAGCCAGGCTGGAGGAGTGGCCTAGACCTAGTGGAAGAGTTTAGACCAGCAAGGCAGCAATGGGGACCTTACACCAGGCAATGCAGCAGAGTCTGGGACTCACCACACCGAAGCACCAGTGGCACCATTTTAGTTATAAGGGATTGGGACTTGTTTGGACTCTTAATTGGGTTAGAGAGCATTCTTCTGTGTATATCGACATTGGAGACTCAGTATCCTGGGGTGGGATTTATGGGGCCCTGTACAATAGGAGGTTTTTGTGTCTGCCAAGATTTTGGTTTATAGCTGAATGCAGCATTTATTTCTGGGAGTAATTCCTGCCTCCTCAAAGGCTGTGGAAGGGAACCAAGGGATTTGGGCCTCATGGGAGGCACGCAAGGTACTCTCAGCCACATGGCTTTCGATTTGGGATTCACTTAACATGCTCCCACCACAATTGAGATTCTAACCTTACCAAATGTCACTGTTCCAAACAAACTGATTAAAATGTATAATAGTCAGAGCTAAGCCTAAGCCCCAAAGTCCTCCAAAATTCAGGGGTTTGGGGTTGGGTCCATCTCAAATTATGTTTATGGGTTATGTTGCCACATTACAGTATTGCCAACCTCAAGAGAGCAAAATTCATGATTCAGCCCTCAAAAATTATTTGTCAAACCCAAAAAATCTTGGGGGCAGGGAGAGGGGGAGAAAAAGCATCCTCCTCTGTCCTTTCCCAGGCCAGATACTGGAGGGAGGGAGAGGGGAGTAGCAGAGGTGGTGTCCCATCCCCATTGCTCACAGAAGGGGAGGAAGGAAAAGGGAGCATAGCTACCCTGAGCAACTGAGCTCTTGATGCTCTCTCCTCCCCCGCTAGCTCCCCTCCCCATGAGAATGGCTTCTGGTTGCTGGGGGCGGGAGGAGGGAAAGAGCTCTGCCTGTAGCAACCCTGATTGGTTGTTCTGCCCCAGGAAGTGGGCAAGTGGGATGGGCAGCCAATCGGAGGGCTCAAATTTGCTAGAGGGCTGGAGCATCCTGTATCATCGCAAGATTGGCTCTAGACCTAATCAAAATCATCATGAGAGCTGGCAGCGCTGTAATTAATTATTGTGGATCTCTGCACTTCCTGGTTTCAAGCAGAAGTTGCAAAAAGCCACCGGGAAGGTAGTTCTCACAGAATATTTGGTCTGGAAAAAGCCTGTAAGCACTGGAAGCCACATGCACAAGCTTGAGGTAGCAGGTTTCTTCTGGCTTTATTAGAATGCATGGATAAAATTTTAATCTTAGTTACAATGCTGTAAATCTGGAGTAACTCATCTGAATTCATGGAAACAACAAGAAGTCTGGTAGCACCTTAAAGGCTGTCTACGCTATGAAATTAGGTCGATTTTATAGAAGTCAATTTTTAGAATTCGATTTTATACAGTTGATTGCATATGTCCATACTAAGAGCATTAAGTCGGCGGAGTGCGTCCTCACTACCGTGGCTAACATCAACTTATGGAGCAGTGCACTGTAGGTAGCTATCCCACAATTCCTGCAGTCTCCGCCGCCCATTGGAATACTGGGTTAAGCTCCCAATGCCTGATGGGGCAAAAACATTGTCACGGGCGGTTTTGGGTACATGTCGTCAGTCGTCCCTCCCTCCGTGAAAGCAACGGCAGACAATCGTTTCGTGCCTTTTCTCCTGGGTTACCCGTGCAGACACCACATCACAGCAAGCATGGAGCCCACTCAGCTCACCATCACCGCTGCTGTTGTGAACAAGTCTACTGTGGGGGCTGCTGTGATCCAAGTAGCCAATGCAATCATTGACATTCTGTTATCAAGGACAGTGACTCTGGGAAATGTGCGGGCCTTTTTAGGTTTTAGGTGCATCATATTCCTGTCCTTTGTCACTGGTGAAGAAGTCTTACAGCCGTACATACCAGTCCGGTCGGCGCTGTAACACCCCGTAGCACTTCTGTGGTTGACACATGAAACAGCTCCAGCTCTTGCTCTTTTGCCTTGGCCGCGGTACCTTGCCCTACCAGGACCTCCAAGCATTCGACATAGAAGCACCTGCAGCAGCTGGCATTGCTACACAGCAGCAGCTCCTGGGAGCCTTCGCAGCAGACGGTGCAGTAGGATGGCTAGCCATCCTCGTCCATGGTGTACGGCTCCACTGCTTCTGCTGCAACTCTGCTCTCCTGCAACTCTGCAGCAGACGGTGCAATAGGACTGGTAGCCGTCCTTGTCGGACGTGTAGCTTGGCCGGGGGTTCTGGGAATGTCTTCCCTGCCCGGCTCCTAGCAACTTCCAGGGCATGGTGTACGGCTCCACCACTTCCACTGCAACTCTGCTCTCCTGAGAGTTGGAGGCTTCTGCCTCAGGCTGCTCTCCCAGCCGGCAGCACCACGTGGTACTTTGGACATTTAAAAGCGTGCTGGCACTGTTGGTCAGACCTCATCGCAGCCAACATTCCCATTGTTATTGCTGCTTGCTGTGTGCTCCATAATATCTGTGAGAGTAAGGGGGAGACGTTTATGATGGGGTGGGAGGTTGAGGCAAATCACCTGGCATCCGATTTTGAGCAGCCAGACACCAGGGCAATTAGAAGAGCACAACAAGGTGCACTGCGCATCAGAGAGGCTTTGAAAACCAGTTTCATGACTGCCCAGGCTTCGGTGTGACAGTTGTGTGTGTTTCTCCTTGATGGAAACCCGCCCCCTTTGTTGATTTTAATTCCCTGTAAGCCAACCACCCTCCCCCCTTCGAAATAAAGTAACTATTGTTTTGAAAGCATGCATTCCATCTTTATTAATTAAAAAAAAAAAGAGATAACAGACAAGGTAGCCTGGGTGGGGTGGGAGAGGAGGGAAGGACAAGGCCACATTGCTTATTGTAGCCACACTAAAAATCAAACTGTTTGAATGACAGCCTTCTGTTGCTTGGGCCATCCTCTGGAGTGGAGTGGCTGGGTGCCTCCCCCCAATCCCCCCCCCCCAGGGCGTTCTTGGGTGTCTGGGTGAGGAGGCTATGGAACATGGGGAGGAGGGCAGGCGGTTATACAGTGGATGCCGCGGAGGTCTGTGTTCTTGTTGGCTTTCCTGCAGCTCCAACAGACAGCTTCATCATGTCCGTTTGCTCCCCGATTAGTCTCAGCATCGCGTCCTGCCTCTGCTCTTTGCACTCACTCAGTTCTTTCCTGGCCTCTGGCACTGAATGCCTCCATGCATTAAGCTGTGCCCTATCCGTGCAGGAGGACTGCATAAGCTCGGAAAACATGTCATTGCGAGTGCATTTTTTTCACCTTCCAATCTGCGATAACGTCAGGGACGGGTGTAGAAACATTCTACGCTCTACGATTCTGGGGGGACTGCATGGTCACCTGTGCTGCTGAGTTCGCCACGCTGACCGAACAGGAAATGAAATTCAAAAGTTCCCAGGGCTTTTCCTGTGTACCTGGCTAGTGCATCGGAGTTCAAAGTGCTGTCCAGAGCGGTCACAATGGAGCACTATGGGATAGCTCCCAGAGGCCAATACCGTCGATTTGCGTCCGCACTACCCCAAATTGGACCCAGCAAGGTCAATTTTTAGCGCTACTCCCCTCCTCGGGGAGGAGTACAGAAGCCAATTTTAAGAGCCCTTTAGGTCAATGGAACGGGGTTGGTTGTGTGGACGCAGTCATTTTTAAATCAACCTAACATGGCTAAATTCAACCTAACCCCATAGTGTAGACCAGGGCTAACAAATTTATTTGAAGAAGTGGATTTTTTACCCACGAAACCTTATGCCCAAATAAATCTGTTAGTCTTTAAGGTGCTACCAGACTCCTTGTTGTTTTTGTGGATACAGACTAACATGGCTACCCCCCGATACTTGATTTCATGGAGTTAATCCAGATGTACAATTTTGTAATCAGGATAAAAATCTTGCCCATATAATTTGATAGTTGTAAGAGGCCGACGTATTGTTATCTGCTTGGTCATTTTAAGCTATTTCCAGAAATATTCATAGGCATGCTAGTGGGCTGGCTAGTTACAACGTATTTTAAAAGCTCTTTACTATTCTGCCCCTCCCTGCTTATCTACGAGTTCACTACTCCTTACTCCCTTCACTCTACACATGATATCAGCCATGAACGCTCATTTCTGCTTCTCTCCCAAATATCTCTCAGCTTTCTTTTCTCTCAGCAGTCTGTCACAAAATACCCTCCTTGAATGAATTCATAAAGTTTTTATCCTCTCCTCCTTCAAATCACTCCTTACTGAGGCACAGGGAGATTAAATGGTCTGATTACCAGAGGTGCTGACCACATGCAGCCCCCATTGGCTTCAAATGAAGGGTGATCCAGCATTTATGAAAATCAGGCTTTCAATGATCTGCCCAAGGTCACCTAGGACTTCAGTAAAGGCAGGAATTCAACACAGGTTTCCAGAGTTTTATTAAGTCTTTTAATCACAAAATCATTCTTCCTACACCTTCTGCAATTTCAGGAATTTGATCAAGTGGGATATACTGACTTGATCCCCATGGGCCTTGCTCAATGCTACAGGAATGCTCAGGAAAACTCCCAAGAGGAAGGGTCTTATGGCCCCTCTGCAGTCCCTTTGTATCATCATAGCTGATGCAAAGTGCCTCAGCACAACAGTGGATTGCAGGTGGACTCCCCTCCGATATGTGCTCCAAGCTTCAATGCTGTTCCAGGCAGTGCCAGCAGGAGAAGCAGACAAGGGTAACAGGAATCAAAATATGGAGACTAGAGGAGCAAGTGAAAGCTGGGGTGTAGGGAGGACTTCCATGTGCAGTGCCTGTCTTTCTCAGCACTCTCTCTCTGTCCTGCCTCCCCATGGCTACCAGTGTCCTGCAGAGATCCCTACTCCCTGGTTTTACCATGCCCAGTCTCTTAAGGATCTAAAACCATGCATGGTATGTTCTTGCTGCTTCCCACAGCTCCCAATGTCCATCAAACATTTCAAAAAATGTTAAAACTAATAATCATCACCACCATCAACCCTCAGGGCATTTCCAGACAAAATACGTTGTTAAGCTGGAGTTAAGGTTCAGAGAAGAGATATTGGTAACTTTAGAGTAAAAAACAAACAAACAAAAAAAATTTACAAAGAGAAACTACAAAAATAACCGTTGGAAAGCCATGAAAGTCAAAGGTAAGGGTAAATTTAAAAGAAGCCTCCTTGGAATTTTTTTTCCCTAGAGGCTTAAATAAAAGTTAAGCATTTGCTCCACTTTTGAACACACAGGCTACATATACACACTACAGAACTTACAGCAGCGCAGCCACAACGATGGAGCTTTGCCATTGTAGCGCTTGTGGTGAAGACACACTAAGTTGACAGGAGAGGCGGTAGCTGTGTCTGCAGGAAAAGCTTGTGGGAGTGGATTATTCACACCTCTGAGCGACATAAGTTATACCGAAGTAACCTGTAGCGTAGACAAGGTCATAAAAATTCACAATTAAGGCTCTCAAACAACTTTAAAAATTTCCCTATAGTTTTATTGTTTTTTAAACCCCCTAAAAGGCAAAACTAACTTTAAGACAACCTCATTCATCCATCATCAACAGTTTCATCTTATCAGTGGCAACAACAGTCCCTTACTCCTCAACATAGTGTCTGCTCCAAATCTGACCTTCTTTATGCTCCCCACAGCCCACTCAACATATGCCCTTTACAAACGCCTGATCAGGCAAATAGCATATTGAAGCTAATCCTTCCTCATTCACAAATAGATAAGCACCATTAGGCATAAAGCTATTGGATGTATGTACAGATAAGCCCAGAATATCAAATCATAGAACTTACATAAAAAAACCAGAGTTGTAATTATCAGGGGAAAAAATTCTGTATGAGTGATTTTTAAAATCAATGCTCTGTGATTCAGTGTTTTACCAGCCAGCTTTACAAGTATAGTGGGCCAGTGCTCTGGTGTAGTTTGGCCACTTTGTTCCACACCACATACAATCTGTCCATTATGATCTATTTAAAAATTGGGTTACTTTGTTTATGCAAGGATTTTGAATTTTCTCCTTGGCTGTATTTGAAACCTATTGCCAGTAGCTTAGCTCCCTTTTTTAAGTATGCAGCAGTTTAAATTGTTAGCCTACATTTGAGGATTTCCACTTTTTTTCCCTGATTAAAATATTTACATGGTAATGTAACTGAGATAAATGTTCCAAAGTAAATGTGTTAGTTGTGGTTTTCATTATCAGTGTAACCTTCCTTTCTCCCTCACACCCAAAGCAGAGTAATCCTTCCCTTTCCGACCATATAAAACCACATCCATGTACATGGCAGATTTTAAACAGTTTACTGCTCACGACCATTAAACTATTTTACAAACAACAATGAAACAGGAAATAACAAAGCAAGCTCTGATTTAATACTTAGGCTAAAATAGAGATTTTCTGCAGTTCATAAACTGCTCCAGCTGTGTATTCGTGGTTTATGACATTGAGAGAAGCATACTCCTTGGCCAAATTAAAACCTTGTATTCATTTGGGGAGCGTGTTGCAGCACGATGCACTATATTGTTTAGCAGAGATTGTAAACGTGTACTGTATTGCCAGAATGTGCCAAAAATCCAGGTAACCCACAATATTAATGCACATCGTCTGCAGAAATGAAGCACAACACAACAGAAGCACAGAAAATTTATACTAGCTGTTCTAAATAGACATATTTTGTGGAGGAGCAGATGATCTTGCTATTGCAAACAGGTGAATATTACAACATTAGGAACTCCATGGGAAATAAATAGTGGATGAGTATTGCCACCTTTTGGCTACATGTTGCAATGACCGTGTTGGGTCAAAGGCTTTGTAATTCAAATCAGAAACATTGCTAAGAGTTGTCTACTAATGGTTTTGAATAGAACAACTCAATGATAGAAGCCTAATTTTTGCCCCTTCTTTAGACTACTGAATACTACTTGCATATGTGAACATTTGTAAATGACTACGAGTTTGATTTTCCATCTTAGCTTATCGGAAGGCAGAATCCTAACCGAGATGCCAGAAAAGCCACACACTTTTAGAATCACTATCTTGTAGAGAAACCAAACAGAAAACTTGGTTGATGGGAAACAATCTATACAGCCCTACAGTACTGGATTTAACCCACGGCAATGACATTTGTGAAGACATTTCTGTTATTTTGTTACACTGGGGTGGATAGATTTATTCCAAAAGAATAAATTACACAACAGTACTGCACTGACACTATGCAGGTAACGCTAGTCTCACTGGGTACTCAGCAAAATCTTGCAAACGTCTGATCTTCCATATTAGTGCCAATTAACTTGTGGTGTATAGGAAATGAAGAAGGATGTATCTTAGGTTTTGTACATTAAGAGACGTTAGGGCAGAAATGAAAAGGAGGACTTGTGGCACCTTAGAGACTAACAAATTTATTTGAGCATAAGCTTTCGTGAGCTACAGCTCACTTATGTTCAAATAAATTTGTTAGACTCTAAGGTACCACAAGTACTCCTTTTCTTTTTCCGAATACAGACTAACACGGCTGCTACTCTGAAACAGGACAGAAAAGATAGCCCAGTAGTTAGGGTATCGGCTATAATGGGATGAATCTCAGGTTTTTGGTGAGAAAGGTGCCTAACCCAGGTCAAATCTAACTTCAGAAGAGGGTTCACAGTTGTGAATCCTGAGCTGAGTTAGGCTCCTCCTTCTGGCCAGGAATTAGTTACATAACTACCTTTGAGGGCAGGACCTAAGACCCCACCCCACCCCTTCAGCATTTCCTCCTGTCTAGTTTAGGATGTTCCCTGCTCAGTTTACTGGCTTCTGGAAATCTCCATTCATAGGCACCTAATTCTCCGCAGGCCTTGCACAGAGAGCCTGGACACCTAACTCAGAGCTGAGGATACCACTGGGTAGAAGTTAGGCACCTAAAAGTTAGACATTGAAATGCTGAGCATTGCAACCCCTAAGTTTCTTAGTGAATCTAGCCCTTAAGTCCTTATTTATGGGCCTATATAAGAGGGGAAGAAGATTAGGGGATAGGGCACTGTATTGGAACTCAAAGGACCGGGGTTCAATTCCCAGTTTAGCCATAAGTTTCCTGTACCACCTTGGGAAAGTCACTCTAATCCACCATACGCCTCAGATTCTCATTGTAGGGAAACATTATTCCCTCTAAAGGGGTTGTAAGGCTAAAATCCATTAAAGTTTGTGAGGCACTCAGACACTACCAAGATGAGGGCCATATAAGTAGACAGATAAAATGGGAGCTGTTCAGTGCTTCTGAAAATAAGATCTTTAATTATAGATTTAGGAGCCTACATTTTGTCACCCACTATAACTCTGGTTCTAGTTTTGGTGATAACTTCCCATATTGGCAATACCTCCAGAAAGTTGAGAGGTATTGCCAATATGGAGGAGGACCAGAATATCATACAAGAAGATTTGGATGTCCTTGAAAACTGGAGTAATAGAAATGGGTGAAATTTACTAGTGAAATTAGTTAGGGACTAACAACAAATTTTTTTGCTATAAGCTGGGGCCATATCAGTTGGAAGTGGCAGAAGAGGAGAAAGACTTGGGTGTATTAGCCATATCACAGGATGACTATAAGCTGCCAATGTGATGCAGCCATGAAAAAGGTTAATGCAATCCAAAAATGCATCAGGCAAGGTATTTCCAGTAGAGACAGGGAAGTATTAGTACCATTATACAAAGTACTGGTGAGACCTCACCTGGAATACTGTGTGCCATTCTGGTCTCCCATGTTTAAGATAGATGAATTTAAACTGGAACAGATGCAGAGAAGGGCTACTAGGATGAGAGGAATGGAGAACCTACCTTATGAGAAGAGACTTAGGGAGCTTGGCTTGTTTAGCCTCACTAACTAAAGGTTGCTTTCGATAAGTGTAACAGATAAATAAACACCAGGGAGGGAGAGGAGTTATTTAAGTGCAGGGCCAATGTGGACACAAGAACAAATGGATATAAACTGGCCATCAATAAATTTAGGCTTGAAATTAGATGATGGCTTCTAACCATCAGACGGTGAAATTCTGGAACAACCTTCCAAGGGAGCAGTGGGAGCAAAAACACAACTCAAGACTGAGCTTGAAAAATGTACAGAGGAGATAGTATAATGAGATTGCTTCTGAAATGGCATGTAGTCCATCTGCGACTGCTATTAGCAAATATCGCCAATGGGACAGTAGATGGGGAGGGTCTGAGTTACCACAGAGAATTCTTTCCCATGTGTCTGGCTTGTGGGTCTTGCCCATATGCTCAAGGTCTAACTGATCGCCATGTTTGGGGCTAGTTAGAAGTTTTCCCCTAGATCAGATTGGCAGAGACCCTAAGGTTGGTTTTTTTTACCTTCCTCTGCAGCATGGGGCACAGGTCACGTGCTGGTTTGAACTAGAGTAAATGGTGGATTCTCTGTAACGTGAAGTCTTTAAATCAAGATTTAAGGACTTCAGTAACTCAGCCAGAGGTTAGGGCCTGTTACAGGAGTGGATGGGTGAGGTTCTGTGGTCTGTGATATGCAGGAGGTCAGACTAAATGATCATGATGGTCCCTTCTGATCTTAAACTTTTTACTCAGAGTTTGTCAGGTTTCTCTGTGTTCTTAACAGGCATCCTTAGTAAAATATTGAATTGTGATGTGACTAGCAAAATGACAATATAATTTGATCATATTTTTTTGGATGAGATCTTGAATGAATGCATAGGTCTGTGCCAGAGCAGATTAAAGTGTTGACTGATGCAACATTATACTTTTGAAGTTTTTATGCTTCATATGAAAAGGAAGAATTACTTAAATTTTAGAACCTGTACTTTTATTATTCAGTGTTGCTAACAGAGATTAGATGATTCTAGCAACTTCTAACTACAGAAACCAAGGGGACACCATTATGGGGCCTAATCACATCAGCCACACTATCAGCGGCTCATTCACCTGCGCATCTACCAACGTGATATATGCCATCATGTGCCAGCAATGCCCCTCTGCCATGTACATTGGCCAAACTGGATAGTCTCTACGTAGAAGAATAAATGGACGCAAATCAGACGTCAAGAATTATAACATTCAGAAACCAGTCGGAGAACACTTCAATTTCTTTGGTCACTCGATTACAGACCTAAAAGGGGCAATTCTTCAACAAAAAAAAACTTCAAAAACAGACTCCAACAAGAGACTGCTGAATTGGAATTAATTTGCAAACTGGATACAATTAACTTAGGCTTGAATAAAGACTGGGGATGTGTCATTACACAAAGTAAAACTATGTCCCCTTGTTTATTTCCCCTCCTACTGTTCTTGTAAACTGCTGGAAATGGCTCACCTTGATTATCACTACAAAAGGTCCCATCCCCTCTCCCCCGCTCTCCTGCTGGTAATAGCTCACCTTTCCTGATCACTCTCGTTACATACAGTGTGTATGGTAACACCCATTGTTTCATGTTCTCTGTGTATATAAAATCTCCCCACTATATTTTCCACTGTATGCATCCGATGAAGTGAGCTGTAGCTCACAAAAGCTTATGCTCAAATAAATGTGTTAGTCTCTAAGGTGCCACAAGTACTCATTTTCTTTTTACAGAAACCAACAATCTTTGCTATTAAATACCGAATTAAAGGAAAACTGTCAATATAAAACTCATGTAAAGTCTTTACCTGTGAGGCTAATGACAACTTAGATTATTCAAACCAAAGGAATTTTTAAAATCTAATTTAGTTGTCACCCCTTCTGCTGTTTGTTTTGGTGGTGGTTGTTGCATTTGATTCAGCTTGGACCAGCAAAACCAGACTGGTCAGTTTCTCTTTCTTTTACACTCAGCATCTGGTTTTCATGCACTTATAGGATGTTTCTCAAAATAAGGATCAGAAGAGAGGGGCAGCAGATCAGGGATTTTCCACCAATCCACCCCCACACCCTTCTGCCTTGGCCTGGGTGATCAGCAATACTCTTGGTACCTCCTCAAGGCAGGAGAACAAGGTTACAGGGAGGGATGGTTACTTTCCTCTGTGCAGTGTTACTGTCTGCCCCTCCAAGCTGCAGAAACCACCTAATTAAGGGCCTGATTCTGACACCCTTACTCATATTAAGTAGCAACTCTGAAATCGCTGACAGCAATGCCTGGATGTTAACAGTACCTAAGTTTATAAAAGCTGCACTGTCAGTGTGAGGTAAGTACTCTTATTACCACCAGCCCCATTTTACCGACGAGGCAGCACTACTCTCTAGTGCATTAGGAATCAGACGGAGTCAGACCACCTGTGTCCTTAACCTGGGCTCTGACACTGACTTGCTGTGTGACTTTGGGCAAGTCACATAGAGTAGGTCTATGGCACAGCTAGGAGTAAGCCTCCCAGCCCAGGTAGACAGACTTGTGCTAGCAGGGCTCGAGCGAGCATGTTAAAAATAGCAATATGGATGCTTCAGCTCCATCTGAGCTGGGGGCGGTGGAGATTCTGAACCACCGCCCAAGCTGCAATGTGCACACTGCTATTTTGAGCACCCTAGCTCGAGTCCCTCTACTGCAAGTCTGCTGGGAGGCTCGCTCCCAGCTGTAGCGTAGGCATACCCTGAGTCCCTCCAAAGATATTTAGGCTTCTAACTGCCATAGAAGTTCCTAATCTCCATTGATTTCTGTGGAAGTTAGGAACCTAAATACCTTTGAGGCTCTGACCCTTAGCCTCATCATGCCTCACGGGTAAAATCACGTTCCCTTACCTTCACCAGTACAGTTTTGTGCTTTGCGGTCTGAGCTGGTTGCTTGTGGTATTCTGCGTAGCGTTTAAGTTACTGGTTTTGACCTATAAAGTCCTAAAGACCTGCCTATTTGAGAATCCGCTTCTCTCCCCAGGCCATACTGCTCAAGTTGAGATCAGTGCCCAACCTGGAGCTCCTTCTTCAGTATAAAAGAGAGCTGCTGGCAAGACCCCCAGCTTGGAACTCACTTCCCACTCCTTTCTCCAGCCACAATGTCTTGACTCTCAGGCTTCATGGCCAACCTCATTTTTTTATGCGACTCTGGGGTGGGGGTTTTGTTTGAGAAACAATATTTAGGGCAGGGGGACACTTTTCCTCCTTTGCTTTGGCTGTAAATTCTCACTAGTTATTGACAGATATGGAGAAGGTTGCTGTTGCTATTGTTTGTACGGCTGTGTTTTTAAATAATTGCCAGTGTCACCTACAGCTCACTCAAGAAGCTCTTCTTTTCTGGTCTTATAAACCCACAAATAAATACCCCGTGTTGTTTGGCAGAACTGTTTGTAAAGGGCTATAAAGAACAAAAGAGAAATAAGACAAGTTAGTGAAAACCGATCTTGGAAGGCGTTCCTGGCTCTCAGGTTTGTGTCTCAGCTACTAACCATTGCTGCTTCTACAGGGACATCCCATCAGAACCAAAAATAAACTCATTTCCCTTCAGGTTGAAAATACAAAAAACATCACATTTTTCCAGTAATGGTGCTAAGCCGAGGTCAAACTAGATTATCCCAATGGGCCCTTTTTGCCTTGTAATTTATTAATTTTTGAGATTTTTTCCCCATGTGTCAAAGTGAAAATTTCCAATCTTCTGAAATTCTACTATATATAATTATTTCCTCCTATCCTTCTTCCCCCAGGGGGCAAAATCCTGCAAAATGAAATGAGAAAATTCCCTTCATTTCTCAAAAAAAAAAAGTGTCACCAACACCACCTACTTCTACTGTTATCAGCTCTGAGAGTGAGACCGACATCTTTATAGTAAGTGTAGCATTTTTATTATATTTATTTATTTTACAGAAGATAAGGGACAGTTTTATATAGTTCAATTTTGGATGCTGTAATATACAGTAGTTAACATTTAATACTGCTGAAACCAGCTCTTTAATCAGCCGGCAAACTCAATTTCATTTCTGAAGATAGTAGAAACTCTAGGTTGACTCACTTTCTGAGACACATATTTTCTACAGTCTTCATATTATTTACACCTCATCATATATTTTCAGCTCCTTAATTAAAGTGGAAATTGAATGCACTTGTTTTAAAATAGGAACAAAGTGGAAATGATTGATGAAAAGCAGTTGCAAGAATTGCCACTTTCTGAAACCACTTGATTTGGCTGTCAGAAAGGACTTTCCAAAGGCTAAATTAGAAGGGCATAACAAAGAAGCGTTGTACGCTGAGACTACATACGATAGTCTGAAACTAGAGGTTGAGGCAGATTAATTTCAGTATGAATTTATATTGCATTAAGGATATACTGTTGCCATATTGATAGCAGTCTAATTAAAGAATCTCCGTGAATTGATTTAAAAACCACAGTAAAAGTGAAACCTTACAGGAGAGACTAAGACATAAAAGAAAAAGTCCTTGTTTCATAAGGTTTCTCTAAAAATCCTTGGTGACTTGCTACTTCAGGAGCTTTGATATTTGGCCAGTACTGAGAACGGAACAAAGAAAACAAGAAGTCTAAAATCCTCAGCCACATTTTTGCAAATGCCATTGAAACACCTTAAGGCAGCAGCACCACAGTAGCCAGACAAACGCTTTTCTTCTTTGAGGTTCCTTTATTTAAAATGTGCACGGTTGCTAAGTTGGATGTAACTCAATTAAAGAATATTTTCTGATGCAGCCTAAAGACTAGGTAGATACGTTAGCCACAGAAGGATGTACTGCATATTACACCTTGCAATACATTTTATTTTAATAAGAATCACCCCCAGCTGAAGGATAAATGCAAAGCCAGAGTGACCAAAAAATTGTGAGCTGGACTTTAGCTTTCTGTAGTGCTGCCAATATTGTGGCAGGAAATAGACATGTAGAAAAACACTGTGAATCCTTTTGTTACAATACTTAACGTACAATGTAGAATGAACAAAAGCTGAATAGCATGGCTAATGTGGTAACATTCTATAGAAATATTCTCCAGGGGGAGCATTTACTTATGGGATTTGTAGGGGTGGGGGTGTTTTTAAGTCCAAATCTGCTCCCTTGCACAGGGACTAGATCGTGCTTGCATTCTCTACCAAATTTATAACTAGGTTGACTCAGCGGCACCCCTTGTGTGTGGCCCAGCAGGGCACTGTGGTTCTCCAACCGTCAAGTGTCATCCCTCACAAGTCCAGTGTCATATTCCTTAGCCTCCGGCTATGGCACACTTGAGTCCTGCCCCTTCTGGGGTGTTAGAGTCCAAAATTAAAAAAAGAACGAACAAACAAACAAACAGTGAACCTACAAATCAGAATCACCTGCAGGACCCCACCCTACTGCTCTGAGCTGGGCTTATCTTCATGAGGCTAGTTCTTTTTTACCAGCCTTCCTAGATTTGTTCATACCATCTACCAGAGGACTTGTCCACTCAGCACATTGTCTCAGGCGCTGGGGTTGGAACCAGGCTTCTTTTGTAGAGGAAGTAGCAGAGCTCAGCTTTTCTTGTACTCACTTCAGTCCCTGGAAAAATCATGGAGCAGGACCTCAAGGAATCCATTTTGAAGCACTTGGAGGAGAGGAAGGTGATCAGGAACAGTCAACATGGACTCACTCACTAAGGGCAAGTCATGCCTGACCAACCTGATTGCCTTCTATGATGAGATAACTGGCTCTGTGGATATGGAGAAAGTGGTGGATGTGATATATCTTGACTTTAGCAAAGCTTTTGATACGGTCTCCCACAGTATTCTTGCCAGCAAGTTAAAGAAGTATGGATTGGATAAATGACTATAAGGTGGATAGAAAGCTGGCTAGATCGTCGGGCTCAAAGGGTAGTGATCAATGGCTTGATGTCTAGTTGGCAGCCGGTATCAAGCGGAGTGCCCCCAGGGTCGGTCCTGGGGCTGGTTTTGTTCAATATCTTCATTAACAATCTGGATGATGTGATGGATTGCACCCTCAGCAAGTTTGCAGGTGACACTAAGCTGGGGGGGAGGGAGAGAGAGGTAGCTACACTGGAGGTTGGGGATAGGGTCCAAAGTGACCTAGACAAGTTGGAGGATTGGGCCAAAGAAATCCGATGAGGTTTAACAAGGGCAAGTTCTGGCTTGACAAAGCCCTGGCTGGGATGATTTAGTAGGAGTTGGTCCCGCTTTGAGCACAGGTTGGACTAGATGACTCCTGAGGTCTCTTCCAATCCTCATCTTCTATGATTCTATGATTTTTCCTAGTCAACCCTGAATTAGAATAGGTCTCCTCCTTTTAACTCCTTCTCCACACCTGACATTGGCTGCAGGTGTAGCAGGGCAGGGTCTGATGGGTCTACATCAGGGGTTCTCAAACTGGGGGTCAGGACCCCTCAGGGAGTCACGAGGTTATTACATGGGGGGTCACAAGCTGTCAACCTCCAACCCAAACCCCGCTTTGCCTCCAGCATTTATAATGGTGTTAAATATATAAAAAAGTGTTTTTAATTTATAAGGTGGGGGTCACACTCAGAGACTTGCTATGTGAAAGGGGTCACCAGTAGAAAAGTTTGAGAGCCACTGGTCTACAGGCCCTCCTTAACCGCCTTGTTGCGGCAAGGAACCTATCCGCCTCATTAACTCCCTTGTTGCCAGTGTGAGGCCTATCATCTGCATCACAGCTAGATACACAAATACCACAATACAGTGCATGTTGGTTACAGGATAGCTAAATGTTATGACTAATACCCACACCTAAACTGGGGGGCTGGATGCATCATTTTCTCCCTTCAAGAGGGTAGGGATAGTAAGCAGAAGATGGGGTGTTGGTACCCAGATCTGACTTGCACATAGCTCTAAACAGACAATTGGAAGGTTGAGTCTGTTCCCTAAAAAAAAAGCAAGAAACCAACAGGAGGAACCTCTTCATTCAGGAAATGTGGCAGGTTCTAGGATTTTTAAAGAAACCACAGAAGACTATATTTATCCTAGCTGTTTTAGTGCCTTAAACCCCACTTAGGGCCACATTGTGATGGGCGTTGGACAGCTGTCCAGTGGGGACATCCACTCAAGAAACTTCTCCTCTTACACAAACATCCCTCAGCAGCAGTCTCTGCACGCTGGGGACAGCAGGGATTTCTCATTCCTACTCCCTGATAGGGAGCAAAGTAAATAAAATGTACACAGAGGAGACAGGACCACAGCCCCATTTCCCCTGTAACAGCCCATGAAGCAGGATCCCAGGGAAGCAAACTGTGCTACCCTAATGGCTGGTGCAAAGCACCAATCACCCATATGCACAGAGCAGACCTGGGAGAGATGGTGGCTGCCTAATGCACAATTTCTCACATGCTCCACCTTGGATGTTACAGCTTTGCACTGCCCCATCACAGGGTTATGGCATAAGTGCCATGACACCACGCAGGGCAGATCTAACACTTTTCAACTTCAAAACATTGTACAACCATTAACATATTATTCTACTGCTCAATTAATTTAATAGAGCTAGGCCCATGTGTGTAATTTCTGGAAATCCATGACATGGAGACTTTCTATAGATATAATATATTCAGTCATTTAAAATAGACCTAAAGGAGCTTAGTGCTCTGCGTGATATACAGAACAATAAATGAGTGATATTTTTTGTCCCGTCAGGAGGGTGCAGAAAGGTAATATAAACTCCTATCAGTTCATGTGGCTAGAATACAACTATGTAGAGATGCCAGCATAAATAAGTGATAAAAAAGGCTTACCATGGGGAGGACTTGGCCATAAGGAACACAGGGAATATTTATTTAGAAATAGCAGTAGCTACTTCAGTGGCGTAGTTGCAATTGTTGAAAGATATCATTAAGGAAACTGGTGGGCTGTGGTCTGGAAGGTAGCCAGGAGCTATGTGAACCCATAAGAAGGTGTTTACTAAGGTTTGGTTTGTATTTGTGTGGGCATCTGTGAAAGGAAGGCACCCGAGCATGTGGTGTCTATATGGGTATTCATTTAATTTAGGCAAGGAAAAGTCATTAACCCTATAGTGCTCGTCAGCAGTCCATTTGAGGAGTGCCTAGCACAGGCCAGGATTTTGGGAATCAGTTAAGCCAAGTTCAAGTTTGGGGCAGGCTGAAGCTAAAGTGTCTCTAAGCCCCTTTCATTCCTCCCCTTAATCCTGGAACTGCCTGTGGAATGAATTCCCTTAGCACAAAGCCTCCAGTCTGCTCTAGTTTATGCCAGATGGAACATAGGGACCATTCCACCAGTCCAATATTGTTTGATTGTATAGTGCTCCAGCGCCACCCCTACCCGATTCCATCATGCCTCTGTCCCTCCTCCAACACACCCCTCATCACTGGAGCAGCAGAGTTGGGGATGGGAAGTTCCATGCCAGGAGAATCCTAAACTACCCATTGAGGTCTGGCTCAAGGTCCCTTTGCTCTACTAGCTAAGAAAGAATTTAGCAGGGGATCTACCCCACAGTGTGGTGACACTAGACATCTATGCAGGTTTAGTTATCTGCAAGCCAAGAAGAATGTGAGGAGCTGTCCATACACATAGATCTCAGTAAAGAATCACCTTTGTATTCATTACAATAATGTCCTGTCTTCTCTATTGCAAGGGGCACTACAAAGTGGAAGGCATCGTACACCAGGATTTTCATTAGTACAGTGTAATCCCTAACAAATTAGAGGAACAATAAGGTAGAAAATCAATGGCCAAGAAGCCAAGTGAGATGAAAAGCTGGTAGGACTGGAATCAGTTGATCTGAATACATCAGAGAGGACTTAGAACCCCATTTTAAGAGCCTTTGTTCCCCTGCAACTGCCCTCCCACCAAAATGCCTGCCAACAAAGTTGACCTGATTTGGAAGGGGAAATAAGCTGCACTGGGAAAAAGGCTGGCACAACTTACTCCTCCCATGGAGCAAGGGGGAGGCAGAGACTGAACTGTGACTCATTCAGCCACTTCAAACATGCACTGCCCCTTACTCAAAGCAGAATACAAAAGGTGCCAATTTAGCCCATTTTGTTTTGGCAAGTTCAGTTTCTCTAAGCAAAGCAGAGCAACTTTTCTGGCATTTCACACATTTTGCAACAAAATTTCCCAGATTTGTTTACTGAGAAACAAAAGAAGAGGTGTTAAAGTGTTCTATAAAAATCCAACCGTGGGCTATGATTTTTCCACAAGCATGTGGTATTGACATGTTTGAGCACTGCCAGGGCACAAATGAAAATGGAGTTTATCCCAGTGCAGTTCTGTTCTCATTTATCGTTTGGACAGAGCAAGGAAAATACTGCACTCCGGTATTTGTTTTGAGGATATTCACATCCCTTTTAAGTGCTTTTTGTGAACAGTCAGACTAGAGAATTTCTGTTTGCAAGAATGTTCAGTGAAAGAGGGAGCGTCACGCAGAGTCATGCAAATTTACATGAGTAGTTATATTGTACATTTTGGTAAGACCCTCATGAAAAGCTCTCTCTCTGTCTCAACTCTGGCCACGTCTACACTACCCGCCGGATCGGTGGGTAGTGATCAATCCCCAATCGCTCTGCTGTCGACTCCGGAACTCCACCAGGGTGAGAGGTGGAAGCAGAGTCAAAGGGGGAGCAGCAACCGTCGATCCCGTGCCGTGAGGACACGAAGTAAGTGATTCTAAGTCGATCTAAGATACGCAACTTCAGATACGAGAATAGCATAGCTGAAGTCGACGCATCCTAGATCGATTCCGCCCCCCCCCCCCCCCCCAGTGTAGACCAGGCCTCAGAGACCGCGAATTAGGCAGCCAAAATGATACCATGTGTGATTGATCACCTAAGTCACAGGGTAAAAAAGTACCCCTTGTACAGAGAGCCACCAAAAGGCCAGTACACTTAAGTTCAACTTAGAGATGTATTTTGAAGGCTTATATAGGACTTAAGTGGGACGCACTTTTTGTATGTACTTTTTGCACAGGTAATTGTATATGCTATCAGGGTACAGCTGCATCTCCAGAGAATATGCTTATGTGTAAGCACCCATTTTTGCTGGCCATCTGCACAGGGGCAAACTTCACCCTACAGATAGTTTGCCTAGTAGTCCTACTTTTGAATGAAAAATTAGGCAACAGGAGTATTACATTTAGCATCTTTTTTTTTTTTTAAACATACTGTTGCTTCTCTGCCAGACGGCAGCAGATTTCAGAACCTTGCAGCGCAGTTTCCTATTTGAAAAAGAAAGCAGTGATGGAAAGTCTTTTAAATATTGTGTCTTTTTATTAATACTATATACACTTGTCCTTAAACAGAGGTGGTCAGATAGCATGCAGGCAATCCCCTCTTTCAGGAATCTCAGGCAAAACACCAATGTCCTGTTCTTGGAGAGCTCTCATCAAGCTAGCATGCTAAAAATTGCTGTGTAATTTAATAGCACAGGAGCAGCTCAGGTTAGCCAAGCAAGTTCACACTCAGAGGGGCCAGGTGGGTTTGTACTTAGGGCAGCTAGCCCATGCTGCTGCTCGCCACTGTCCATGACAAACAGAACATGCTGTGCACTAGGTCTTGTTTGCACTCCTTAGTCAGGCAAAACTCTCACCAAGATGCGACGCTCCTGTTGATAAGTAAGGAGTGGTGAATAAGGTACACAAAACGTATCTTAGTGCATCAAAAGCCTAATCTGGAATAAAAGAGGCTCCCACAAGTTGTGCCTGCACAGGTAATTGTAGATGTTATCACAGTGCAGCTGCATCTCCAGAGAATGTGCTTATACATAACCACCCACCTTCTGTTCACACGTATAGGTTTTCTAGCTGGAGTGACCTCGGCATGTATTTTGTGGGCCCAAGTTGTTTGAAAATTGGGTTAAATAGCGTTCAGTTGGTAAAATGGTTAAGAACTGCTACCATCAGATTACAGTGCGCTCTGGAGGAAGAAAAGAAATGCAAGTCTGTTTGATCATTTTTAGAGCTATGCAAATAATCTATTTTTGGCTTGTTAGCCAAAACATAGGGGGAAATGTTTCAGATCAACCCAAATACAAAACGAAGAAAACAAAAAAGTCAAAATCAGAATAAAATTTTCAATTTTTTTTAAAACTAAACATTTTGATCAAACTTTAAGTTTTGGTTTGCAGGAAATTTTTCAATTTTTTAAATTTTTGTTTCATTCCCCCCCAAAAAAGACTCCCACACAGCTTTAGTTTTAATCACTAGTATTAAGATCTACCACTAATATTTTTGTTGGCTTTGTTATTACTTTTTGCATTAACTATCTCTACTGTATATCACAGTGCATACAGATAAATCCTTATTTTCTGAATATTCAATTACATCTCCATGCCATCTGAAATTCATACCTAATGAGAATTTTTGTAGCAAAACTTTAATTTTATGAAAATGTTGGATATCCCCTAAAATCTTTAATGAGATTAGTTGTCATGTGTATTTTGCTTATTACTGAGACTCAAAATCAATAGAGCGTCATGCTTGAATTAGGGATTGTAACAGTGGGCTGCCTCACGAATACCCCCTCATGGTCAGAGGTCACTGTGCAGCACCCTGTCTCCATTTCAAATCAATGGACTATTCAAATAAACTGTACCCCTGCTTTTTCTTGGTCAAAAATACCCCTTTTGGGGACTGGGTTTCTTCACATATTGTGATGGAACTGCAAAGCAGGGAACTGTAACTCACATCTCCTTCCTCCTGGCTAAGCAGGGACTATGTTTCCCCATCAGTCCCCTCCCCATTGCACTTCCCCTTACCTGGCATAGGGAAGGGGGAGTGCAAAGGTGCTGAACTAGGAAGTGACCCAGTCAGTTTGGGAGTGGGAGCCTCACGCCAGCAGAGAAGCCCCAGGAATCATGGGCACAGCTCCATGTGGAACAGGCCAAGAGTGCTGGACATCACGGATGCAGGTCTGTGTGGGACTTCTGGAAGAGCAGCACCAGCTGGGCAGGGAACCTGCAAAGGGCCCCAGTGAAAGGCCCTAACTGAGGCCTGGCTTGGAAACCCATGAATGCTTATTTGCTTGAACAGAGACTGGACTGGAGAGGTAGGGTTGCCAACGCTTAGTGAAGCTATTCTGGGAGAATTTCCCCCTCCCCACAACATGACATAATGTCATTTTCTTAAAATATCCTATTAAAAATCTTCCAGATTGCTTTCAATAGTCACTGGTAGATCGATGCTGATAATCCTGGAGGGTTGGCAACCATATGGAGAGGGTACCCTAGGCACTAGGCCTGCATCGCCCTGACTCTCACTTGGACTGTCCCAGGGGCCCAAACAAGAACTGCTATTGATCACTTGAACTGTAATTGTTTTAGCCTCTACACCTAGGATACTGACAACCTTTCCCTTTCTTTGCCAGCCCGAATAAAAACCTTCCCTTTAGCCATGTACCTGAGGGTACATCTACACTGCAATAAAAGACTGCAGCATGGCCACAGCTGTCTCTGGGTCAACTGACTGGGACTCAAGCTGCAGGGCTAAAAGTTGCAGCGTAGACACTTGGTCTCAGATCAGAGCCTGGGCTCTGAGACCCATCCCCCTCATGGGATTTCAGAGCCCAGGCTCCAGCCTAAGCTCAAACATCTACATTGCAATTTTCAGTCAGTTGACCCAGACTCTGAGGCTCAATGCTGCAGGGGTTTTACCTCAGTGTAGACATACCCTGAGTAGTTACTGACACCCACCAGGGCTAGCGCCTACAAGGCCTAGCTCCTGAGGCGCCTACAGGGCTTGCCTCTGGGACTTGGTATACTGGGCATACTCCTGGCACCCTAGGGGCTTGTGGTACAAGTAACCCCAATAATTACACCAAAATAAACTTTAAGTACAACTGAAAAGCTCAAAGAGTCCATTCAGAAGTCCATGCAACACAAAAGGTTTCTCTTCCTGCTCCCAAGCCTTCTTACCTGGGGCCTTTGCAGTCTCCTCCCTGCTGGCTACCAGTCGGGCACCAGGCAGGGAGGCCTGGGAAATTCCCCAGATCTCAGTATCTTCCCTGCAGGAGCCTTTCCTCACTCTGCTAACTGTGCCATAACTTCCTGAGTTTATCCTCAATACCCCTTCTGAAGCTTCTTACTGCCCTTTTTAGGGAGGAAATCACCCAATTCCTCTCAGGTGCAACTCCTTCACTAATCAGGATTGGCTGGACCCAGACCCTCCAGCCATTAAGGGAAAGCACCTTGTTACAGGGAAGTACTGCTCCATATAGTCAGTATCACTCCTACTTCTCTCTTCTTCTGGCTGGAGTATGGCAGTGATTCATTTCCAGAACCACCTTTTCCATACTGGGATCCCCCAGAAACTCCTTCTCATCTATACTTCTCACCTAGATCATCCTCCCATTTAGCAATATGGGAAGGGCAGGAGGCTACAACTAGAGCTGTGTGGGTGACCATTCTGTTTCACAAAGGATTATGTGGGTTTGAAATTTGGCTTTGTTCCAAATGGGAATGAAACTCAAAAGTTCTCCAGGAAGGAAAATTCTGAAGAACTTTCATTTCAGGTCAAGGAAAAAACTTGTTCTTCCCCCCAGTTTTGACTGTTGATGAAAAGCTGTTTCAAAATGAAAACAATCATTTGGCATTATGAAAATGCCAAAAAAAGTTTTACATCATTGGAAGTTTTTCCCCCCTGATTTTCTACCAATACAAATTTCCAGCCAAATTAACCTGATTTCCCAAATGTTTCAATTTTGAGCATCTTTAGATGTGATCCCCGGATACATTTTTGCAAGCAGCAGATTGAAAACCTTTGGAGTATCAGAATGGGGGGAGTCTGAATATTCCATCCCTTTTTAACTGGCAGATGTGTAAATTTTAAAAAAAAGTGAATTCACCTGGGTACGTGAGACCAAAAGATGCTTAAATCATGATTTCTGAAGCTCATTTAATTTAATGAAGCCAATGATCTAACTGTTCCAGCAAATCTTCCTCCATAAATGTAGAGGGTATTTTTAAACAGTGTTCTTGAAATTAGCCTGAAAGTAGCTGCACATTTGATCCACAGCAGCAACAGATGAGGATTGAGTGGATCAGTTTAAAGAGCCTGGAAATGATTAAACATGGGTGCTGCTGCATGCAGTCTTTAATTGATTGATTTGAGTTTGCGGTCAGCAAATGACTGTCAGCTACAGCTTATCTATAATTATCAGTAATCAAAACCAGGCTTCTCTCTTCCTAATGTTGTAATGCTCCTTCAGTGCTCTTGACATATGTGCGACTCAGGCATTCATCTGAAGTTGCCTAAAACCTTTAGTTTGAACAACAAGAGGCAATGATACATAATCAACAAAACCCAAGTTACCTTTGCAGTAATAATTGGGAGTATATGGGCGAGGGCTTGATTGTTTTGATACCAAGTTAATTGAAAAGAAAAATCAGTCTCTTCTTTGCACATTGTTTGTGTACCTCACATAGGGCTCTTGCACCGTGGCCCAGTCAGATAGAGGGGGATCAGGGAGCTTCTTCTGGCGCATACCATATAACTGCCAGTGGGGATGGGTAAAAAACATTACATTTCACTGCTCCGTGGGCATTCTTTCTGGATTAATTGAAAAGACTTTCTTTATCCTTTCATTAAAAGTGTGATTTGAAAACTGCTTAACAGAGCTTAATGACATTTTTTGGCAAATAGAAATTTGCAAATTCAGGTGAAATTTGGCAAATCACTTTGACCCCACTCCCCCAAGAAACCTGAACACAAAAATTTTGGAAATGTCAATGTGGTTCATTTAGAAAATGTCAAAATGAACCCTTTCAGAAACTTTGATTTTCTACAAAAAGTCAGAGTTTTCTATGGAAAAAACCTTCATTTTCCAACAAGCTCTATCTGAGGCCTTGGCTACGCTAGACTTCCTTGTTTTCAGTGGTGCAAGTCCAGTGGCCTGACACACTTTATCTATTGTGTCATCTAGACCAACTCAAACAGGTTTTTTTTATTTCTAGATACATATTTAAGTACCATAACCCCACACCCCTCTTTGCAGCTGTGTGTGAACTAACTGGACGATGCAGCCAGGCACAAAGGGGTCAGTGAGTGCACCTCCCCCACCCCCTGGACAGGAAAGGGCAGAGGATGAGCAGAGTCTTGACTGAGCAGGCATAGGAGACTGCAGTATATTGCTGTTAGTAATTTGCTGCTGGTGTAGGACATCTCCTGGAACAAGAGGGAAAATGCATCTTGGGGCTACTCCTGGGGCAGTGCCCACTTACACACCAGTTAAGGGCTGTGCATAAGGGCACAATCTAGCCCCTCATAGGTAGCCTGGGTCTAAACTATAGGACACTAGCCCTTTATATACAAGAATTATGTTCCATATAAAAAGTCTTTCAAACATTGAAAACTACTCGCTGTTGAATAATCTGAATATTTGACAATCCTCATCTGATCTCTTCCTGCCGTGGATCATGGTGGGATTAATCTTAGTATCATCTGAGCAGAACGTGAGAATGCTGAGAAATCTATAATAGACAAATTGGGAAAGTCCAGCCATAGTTCTTTAACAGATTTCTCACTTGATGGCAAAGAAGGAGAATTACAAAGTTGAGGGGAAGCTGTCTGCTTCCCTGTGGGAAAAGGGAGTCGGGGGAAAGAAATAGTTATACTGTTTCAAATATATCAACAGAACATAAACTATCTACTCATGGCATGCAGCTCAAGTAATTATGTAAAACATGACATTTTCCAATATCAAACAGTTCTTTAAACCACATCTTCAAATGTTGCCACCTCCCCACTCCTACGCACACACCCCACATCTCTCTGTACAGAAACAGAGGGTGTTTTTTTAAATATATTCAAAACTTAAATCTTATTACAGATAAGAAAGAAAAAACTGATCCTCTTTTCCCCAGAGGAGTCATGAGAACATGCAGTGTTCCATTTCTGGGTATGTAAAGTATGGGAAAGGAGACAATTTACAAAACATATCATTCTTAAGAAAGAAAGTAATGGGGAGGCTGAAATCCCATGTGACCTACAGGTAAAAGTATAGGAGGGTGGAGTTTATAGACCTGGAGTGAAATCCTGGCCCCATCAAAGTCAATGGCAAAACTCCCATTAACTTTAATGGAGCTAGGATTTCACCCCAGATTCTAATTGTGATTTACTCTAATCTTGGGCAAGACAAAACTCTCTAGCTCAGTTTCACAACCTGTAAAATTGTGATAATAAACCCTAATTACCTACCTCACAGGAGTGTTGTGAGAATTAACTGCTCATATTTGTAATACAGGTTGATGTAAAGTTTTATATGATTGCTAAGTGTTTTATTTTAACCATTAAATATAAAGAAGCCTGATCCTGCTTCCATCATAGCGAAGGGAGAAGATTGCCATTCATTGGTGGTAAAGTCTTTGAAATATTCACATTGCAAATAAGTAGTCCACAGACAAACTTTCAAGATAAATGTTGCCTTCCCCTGCTATCAATGAAGACCTCTCAGCAATGACCCCTCCTACCTCAAAATGAGACTGACAGCTATTCCTACTCTCTGACTTAGGCCCCAGTCCTGCAAAGCACATGCATGACACTTATCTTTCAGCAAATTAATAGTCTCAGAGAAGCCTATGGGACTACTTGTTCTTAAAGTTGAGCGTGTACATTGCTGAACTAGGGCCTGTGTAGCCTGAACTAAACTCTGGATCCGAACACCCCTCAATTTTCAGAAATTCAAAATCCATATCAGAATTTTGGGGCTCTGGCTCATCTCTGGGATTCAGACTAGTTTTCATCTCTACACAGTCAGTCAAATAATAAATACCCAACAGTGAAATCTCTGTTTTTAAGGTTCTTATAGCTGAACACGGAAACGAAAAGAAAAGCCAAAAGCATAAAGAAATAGATTTGAATGGTTTGCGTTCCTTTGTCCTGTTCTCAGTAATACTGATTATAATAATTTTAAATTTCTTGAAAAATAATCAATAAAGGGAAAACTTTTGTACAGAAAAAAGGAATGGAAAAATAAAAGCATAGCAGTGATTTTGTATCTAGTACAAGAGCTCCCTGCTTTCATGGTAATTCCTAGACAGCTCTCCATTTAGCAACAAAGGCTTGTTCTGCATTATTCAGAGTGGATTATTATTATTATTGGAGTGGATACACCAAACATTGTTAAAATATTTCAGTGGAGGGTATCAATGGAAAAATAATCTTTTTGTTCTTTGAATTTCTCTGACAAGAATTTACTAAAACTGGAATTGACAGGATGATAAATTTCTGGCGTGATTTCATGATTGAAAGAGCAAGTTGGCACATAACAATTCACTTTGTAAATCAATTCAAGATGGGCTTGGAGAGTACTTCATGTCTTGGTCTGACAATGGAAAATGTGTGAAGCATCAAGCTAAAGTTTCTCCTGACTTTCTCAGGAGATGTTGTTCAAGATGGGCAGCTTAAAAGTTACCGTAGCTGAATGCAACAGTAACACATTCATTTATATGCAGATTCAACCATATTCTGAGTAGGAGCCTTACATTGTGATGCATGAGAATAAAAAGCCAAGTAGTACAATCCTGCTCTGGTATAAAATGGAAGAAAAAGCAAACATATGAGCAACTAGGGCATGCAACCATCATGGCTCTCCGCCATCTCACTGTCTGAGATGTTAGAGTGGATGTTCTGCAACAAGTGGCTGGAGTCATAGAAGGAAAAATCAGTACAATTTAGGTTGGACTATTGCAAACCCAGCTGTTCCACACCTGACAAAGATCAGTGCTGTTCTGGAAGAAAAAAAATCTGCATGGAGGTTTTGTATGGGACTGCATGCAGTGACAATGTAGGATGTGATAATGCTGTTTTTTCACTATTTAGAGCCTGAGCCAATTCCCATTGAAATACATGGAAAGATCCTCATTGATTTCATTGGAGGTTGAAGAAGAGAGAGAGGCCCCCTGAGAAATTCAGGGGCTAATTTAGATCTGGGGATTGGTTCTGACCCATCTCCGATTCTGGATATGGAGCTTCCCACCTCAGATTTCTGCTATGAATCCCGTTTAAATCACACATGTCTGAAAATTGTTACTATGCCATAGTGAGTGGCCTGGAACTGGTGGCCTTATTCCAGTTCCCAGGCAGTTGTCTACCCCACAAAAAAAGTCACCACTACAATGAGCACTAATCATGCCAGCAGTCTCAGAGAAGTTAAAGACTGAATAGGCATACTGTACTATGCCCATTCCAAAGTGGATTAAGCTGAATCGGGGTGGGGGGTGGGGGAGGAAGCACTCTTATTCTGTGAAAAAACAGCCCAAAATTGGCCACACAATAAACCCTTGAGGAATCTGTTGCACATGCTCAGTAGAGACTTGTTTGAGTTTGGCAGCTACAGTAGAATCCCAGAGTTACGAATACCAGAATTACGAACTAACCAGTCAACCACACACCTCATTTGAAAGTGGAAGTATGCAATCAGGCAGTAGCAGAGACAAAAAACAGCAAATACAGTACAGTACTGTGTTAAAAATGTAAACTTACGAAAAAAATAAAAGGAAAGTTTTAAAGATTTGACAAGGTAAGGAAACTGTTTCTGTGTTTGTTTCATTTAAATTAAGATGGTTAAAAGCAGCATTTTTCTTCTGCACAGTAAAGTTTCAAAGCTGTTTGAAGTCAATGTTCAGTTGTAAACTTTTGAAAGAATAACCATAGCATTTTGTTCAGAGTTGCGAACATTTCAGAGTTATGAACAACCTGCGTTCCCGAAGTGTTCGTAACTCTGAGGTTCTACTGTACATTCTCCGAAGGTTCTGTCCATAGCAAGCACGCTCCAGAACTACCCTGTATGGGTTGGTCAGGACTTTCCCTGCAACTGCTGCTATGGCACCAGGCACAGGAACTCAGCCTAGGGAGCCTGTCTTTCCTGTGCTCACAATGGCCTGGAAGAAGATGCCTGACTCAAATACAGCAGGGACAAGAGCCTGACCTAGGGGAGGAGGCAGGGGAAACTGGGGGTTGCAGGGAGAGAGAGACTGGACAAAGACTGGGCGGGGGGAGGGGCATGAGGCAAGACAGGGATAGGCAGAAGTAGATCAGGTCAAGCTTTGTGTATCAGAGACAGAAGGGTCTGTGATGACTAGACCACACTCCCCTCCAGAACCTGGTATGGAACCCAAGAATCCCGAGTCTCACCATTCCTCTGCTGTCAGCACATATCTGTGAGACCAACTGGCAATATGTGTTATCCCTCTCTAGTGCTGGTCCACACAGAGGATGACAAGCTACTACCGTTACTCCATTAGCTATAGTGGCTGAGGTCCGTGTGATGGATCTAAAGTTTCAACCCTGATGATGACCCACATGAGTATCAATATAGCACATCACAAGATGGAATTTTGTTTTTCCCCCCAGTTTTATTTTATAAAAACCAAGGAAATTACACATAAAAATTATGTTAAGAACATTAAGATTGTAAAATCAGTCAATCAAAAGTTGCATGTGCAACTTTAATTCAACACCCTTATGCATACACATTATGATAGCCTTTAATTACCTGATCACATACTATTTTTCCCCAGAGGACTCCTGTCTCATTCAGTGCAAAGAACTGATGGTGCTCAATTAATGAGCAGCTATTCAATATTTTTTTTATCCTCATTATTCAATGTGTGGCCCCCAGGCCTTATTTACTGCACACTATTCAAATCCTGCTCTGTAAACAGTTATTAATTTCCTCATGTTCTTTACTATGGTGCTCGTGTCTATAGTATCCCAGGTTTAATATTTGCTTCAAAACATTAATGCATTTATTTTCACAAAGCTGCTATGAAGTCAGGGGGTATTAGCCCCATTTTACAGATGGGAAACTGAGGCACAAAAACCCAATGAGGAGTCCTTGTGGCACCTTAGAAACTAACAAATTT
Source organism: Natator depressus (assembly GCF_965152275.1). NCBI lineage: Eukaryota > Metazoa > Chordata > Testudines > Cheloniidae > Natator > Natator depressus. The sequence continues at coordinate 163,048,933 of NC_134236.1, read as the reverse complement.
ATTTGGGCATAAGCTTTCGTGGGCTAAAACACACTTCAACAGATGCTTGGAGTGGAAAATACAGTAGAGAGGTATAAATACACAGCATATGAAAAGATGGGAGTTGTCTTTCCTGATACAGACTAACATGGCTACCACTCTGAAGCCTGAGGCACAAAAAGTGTCACTAAGTTTGGGTGCCTAATTTGAAACTCTTAGGGCTTGATATTTCAGAGCTCTTTAAATATTTAACTTCCATGCTATTGCTGATTAATTTTGCCAAGAATTCCGCAGATTTCATAACACTCCCACAGTACATCTTCTGTTATTTTTATGTATTGTTGAAGGTTGCTTTCCTATACATGCATGTATGAAAATGCCAACTCCTACACAAAGAAACCCACAGACCACAGTAACCTCTCAGAATGGGAATAAGTCTCCAGTTGTTATGTCAATTTTTAGAACATGGTGTTGAACTCTCTGTTCTGAAATCATCCAAAACTATTTTTGAAATATATTTGTCAGCATTTTGGGCTCAGAAACACTTTCGCTCCACAGTAAAGGTCACAGAACTTGAGCATTATGGGATGAGGCTTTCAAAAACAGTCAGATATGTACAGGTGGACTTAGATGTACTTATTAAACTGGTGAGAATATAAGTAAAACCTCTCCCTCTCTCAAAGAGCACCCCAAAGATATTATATATTCTGAACCAATTTACCAGTGAAATACGCTATATGACAATTTTCTTTTTTTATCCTCTTCCATGGATCAGTCCTTGTGCTGGTGCGATTCAGGAGTGGAGTTGCATTGGTGTGAGGCCACAATCAATTGCCAGCAGTGGCTTTCTTTCTTGGGAGAGAAATGAATGGACACAGACTCAGGATAAAAAGAAAAGGAGGACTTGTGGCACCTTAGAGACTAAGCAATTTATTTGAGCATAAGCTTTCGTGAGCTACAGAAGTGAGCTGTAGCTCACAAAAGCTTATGCTCAAATAAATCGGTTAGTCTCTAAGGTGCACAAGTACTCCTTTTCTTTTTGCGAATACAGACTAACACGGCTGTTACTCTGAGACTCAGGATAGGCTTTCTTAATCTGTCTTTATTTATAATGTGCATTTCAACCCCAATCCTGATCCCACTGAAGTCAATGGCAAAGCTCTCATTGGCTTTAAAGGTGCAGCACAGAGGCCCACAGTCCTTATGTGTTATCTTTGAAGAAGGTTGGATGAATAGAGTCAAAGCAGCAGCAACGATTACACTAATGTACCATTACTTTCCAAGAGCCAATAGAATAACTCTGTTTTCACACCTTCAGCCAGCCTGCAGTTTTCCCCCAAATGTTGAACCAGCCCTCACTGCTAAATTCCACCCCTATCCCATGGGCATCTTGTTTCTTTGTGCATGCTGTGTTACGGGTTCGGGTTAATGAGTACATGATTTGAGATGCTCACTTTAAGTTCAGTTATCGGAAGTGCTCCAGTAGCAGCAGCTAACTGCCCATCAGTGGCTGTCACTTGCATTTGTTCTGTACATATTCCACTGACTGGTACAGTGAAGTCCTTTTTGCTACAGAACTTTGCTATAACTCCAGCATAACCGTGCATGTTAAAGTAACAGATCCCTGAATCACAGTGCCCTTTTCCTTGACTGGATTATAAAGAAAGTTTCATTATGGGCCAACCCTGTTCACTTTGCTTATGAAAAAATCCTCACTAGGACTACTCAGCAAGATTTAACCCAACCTTAGCATTTACTGAATTTTCTTAATAGCATGTTTATGGCATACACAGTAAACCTCATTGTTTTCCTTGTATTTAATGTTTCCTGCCATAACTAACATTATTTCATTGCTGTTTTTGGTCTGTGAATACTTAATGCACTGTCCTGTCTTCACCCCATAGGCAATTACACATCAGGGTGGAAGAAGGAATTCTTATATAACAGAGATAAAAGAATTAGGGCTTGATGCTGCAAGTCTCTATGAAGGAAAATCTCCCACTAAAGTCAGTGGGAGTTTTGTCTGTGCTAAGACTGCACAATCACAGTTCATACCCTCTTACTCGATATAGTTATCAAAGTATCTATACAACGATAGGTGAAATATTGGCCTCATTGAGCTCTATCGGAGTTTTGACATTGACTTAAATGCAGCCAGGATTTCACCCTGTATCTTTCCTCCACATTTATTTTCTGGTGTATTTTATAAGCGTAATAATTATTCATTTATTTTTGTATATGTGAATAGCCCTGATTTTTACACAAATACCAGGAATTTTACAGACAGATAATGGTGAAGAAAGTAATTGTCCATGGATTTAAATTTTGCCATCAGAAATGTATATCAAAACTAAAAAAACATTTTTAGTACCATATGTGATTCATGTTTTACAACACAGTGCCTACCATTTTAATTGTCAATAGTAGGGGCTTTTAGTCACTGCAAAACTTCATTTTAAACAAAGGCTTTTTTACTCATTTAAATACGGAGGGGAAAATGTTTTAAAACATCCACTCATTTTTGTACTCTCCAAAGCCCAGTTGGTCACATTTTCCATCATAAAGTTCCTGGATGACTAGTTTTGAGATCTCTCTCCTAGGGCAATGAGGGTTTTTCATGAACAGTGCAGATAAATCACCACTTTAAGTAACATTTGCTCATGTTAACTGAACACAGTATTCTTCCCTGGTGAAAAAAGTGTGGCTAAGTAAATTGCAATGATTGGTTAACCTTAAAAGCTACAGAGGTTGGCAAAACAGAATCTCTATGAAAAGAAATGAATCTCTTTCATAAGATTTCTGGTACCTCCTTCTTCTGGTGGGGATAGAAATAATACTTAGCATTTATATAGTGCTCTTCATCCGCAGATCAAACAGTGATTTATACAAGTATGATTTCCATTTTACAGCTAGGGAAACTGAGACACATAGGAGCAATATCTTGCTCAAGTTCACACAGCAAGGCAGAGCAAGAGTGGGGAATGGAACCCAGGCCTCTTGACTTTCAGTCCTATGTCCTAACTTCTGATTATTCTGCCTCCTCACATACAATTATTATGAAAATGGACTTGTTTTGTTTCAGTGCTGCCAGTACCTGACAAGATGTGGAAGCGCAGAGGTAAAGGACAGTTAAAATAATGGAAACGATTGTAAACTCCACTCCTTTGACATTTTAGTTTAAGCTTTTTCCATAAAAAGTGAACCACTGAATTATTTCAACATAGTCTTACACATTTCTGTTCTAAGTAATTGTGATGGAGTGAGACGTACTGTAAACTCTCACCTGTTTAGAGCAAATCTCTTGTCTAGCAAGCAAATAACCTTAGTCTGTGAGAATTATGCAGTATTCGAGGGATAGAATCCTTTGTCCCACGCAGTGGAAGGATGCGGGAAACCCATACATTTGGAATGGGTTTGACATTGACTTCAATGGTGCAGTTACCATGTACAAGGCCATTTGCACTCTTTCACTCTTGCCCGGATCCACTTTACTCCCTGATCCACCTACAATACTCCCTGCGTTTCGGCCTTACATGGTCCCGGAAGGGGCTCTGAATTCATTTAGCACCTACACCAATCTAATTTTATAAACACCACTTTAGTGAATAAATATTTTGAGCGTTGTATTTCCAATCTATGACATGTCATAGGCTTGTATAATTGTCGTTAATTGATTTTTATTTCCCCTTTAATATTCTTCATGCCAAAACTAATGTGTCCACACTGGAGAGCAGGGCGGGGGCTGGGAGGGCGCAGGGCACAGGAGTTGAGAGACAGCAATGGGGAATATTCTGGCTTCAAACAAAGTCGTATTGCTCACTGACATAAAGTGGCTTCCTTTCTCCCTCTCCCCTTTCCCCCAGATCAAGGGTTCAACCCTTGTATTGTGCTAAGCAACTGCAGCTCCATTCAAGTCCTTACAGGAGATATTCAGCAAGTCACAAAATTTGAATTCTAATGACTAGCAGCTGAGCGCTTTTCCAAAGCTTCCAACCACTGAAGTTAATTTAAAATATACCTTTAATTTTACATGGGATTTGCGGGGGGTGGCGGAGGGGGGAGATATAAACCAGTAAAATTCTGCAACACTGAATGTGTAAGCTGGGCAGATAGACAGTGTTGACTAACATCCGTGACTTTTTTTTTACTGAAGATAGAAACAAACAAAAAAAAATGAGAAAGGCAGGTGTTTTTTAAACCCTCCAAAAGTCTGATCCCTCAAAGTCTCTTTGAAAGTCTTTGGTGAAACTCCTGTTGACTTTAACTGGGTGAAGAATGAGGCCCTTAAATAATGAGAAATTCTATGTTTTCTGCAACTGGAAATTTTGTTGTTAATCTGAGGAAATAATAACACATTAAACCAAGTTGTGAACAATCTCAGTTTCTGAAAGCTAATATATGGTTCTTGTTTTGTCAGTGATTTCGGCTCAGTTTAACTGCGAGCGGCATAGAAATAAATGACTTCTGTGTAATACCAACAGCTGCCTTTAAAAAAAAATATAAAACAAACAGATGCTTAAGGGCATTTCTGCTACATAAATAGGTCTTCTTTGCTTGGAATAATGGAACCCAGGCCAGGACTAGTCCAATACTGCCTGCGATTAGCTTGGCTATTTATAGGGCTGATCTTTATAGCAGCACTAATATGGCCCATTTTAGAATGACTGAGAATTTGGCCTAATTTCATTGCCCCTCCCAGCACTGTAGCTGTAAAGGTTTCTAGTAATGGAATCCAGTGGCATGAAATAGCAAATTTATTTTGCTTAGGCGTGCACGCATGCACAAACACACGCACACACACACACACACACACACACACAAAATTTCCAATGACATTTAAGAGAAGAAAAGCTCTCATACATAATGTTCTAAAGGTTGAATATTTGGCTACCTTTTTTTTTTCCAAAATAACCATGAAAGTTTTAACCTAAAGTGTTCCAGGCCACAGGGTTAGTGGTTAAATTACACTCTGAGGGGCAGATGGGTTCTGAACACTCAATATGAGCTTTATTCCCTCCAAAATGTTTCATTTGGGAAAACCTAAGACAGGCAGCTCAATTAATTTTATAAGTGGGGGAAGTGCCTTTTTTCCTATTGAACTGACCATTTTAAGAACTCAAACGGGTTCCAAGCGTACTATTAATTTTTTTTTTACAGTGTCAGCATGCTTTTTATAAACTACTTTAAAAAAATTTTTTTTTACAGTGCTCAGTATTGGAAACATTTTATACTCCAGAGGAAAGATTTAGCTTTCCCCACAGTAGGGAGTGGTATCATATTTAAACCATTTGATCTATTTTTATAAATGCTCCTTTTAAACTATGGAACAAACCTGTTCTGAATTGTGCGCTTCATGAGCAGTCCCCAGCAAGAGCTCTAGCAAGAGTTTTTGTTTGGTTTTGTTCTTAAAGCTCCTTTCTGTGGCACAATTATGCAGCTCTTTGGGAACTAGAAGCTTGTAGGCATAAAAGGACATGTGGGTAGACATTGCCCTTCATTCCTTACCTTTGCTGCTACCCTCCTGTGTATCTGACCCAAAGGCCACTGAAGACTTTCCAGTGACTTCAGTGTGTTTTGGATGAGACCCTATTTGTGCACAAGTATGGTCAGAGAAACTGATGCAGTAAGACAGATTGTGGAGCTTCTTTGGGAATGGCTCTGCCAAATTTGGCCCTGATCCTGCAATTCAATCCAATAGTACAGTTCCCTACACCAGGCATAGTCTCAGTGAAATCAAAACTTGTCAGTTTCCTTCTCTGCACCCAAAATACCCAAGTCTGAAGCTTAGGATGGACAATATACAGTCCTGGACCTGTAACAACTTTTCTCTGTATAAAAGTATCATAGCTTTAAAGCGCGATATCTCCTGGCTAGAAACAAAAGTTTTGTGTCATTGAAAAGAGAAGATTCCCATTTTACCAATGGGATGCACAGCACTTTCTTCAATCCTTGCCTCCAGAATAACAGACTTTAAAGCTGTGACATTAGAAAATCCTTTTAATTAATTTCTGCAGTTTTTAATGGTTCTTTCAGTTGGACTGATGATAACTAGAAGCTTTACAGGCAGAGTGATATGAAAAGCAGTCTCCCAAAATGGCTTCAAACACTTTCAAACATTCCCTAAAATGGAAATTTTACAGTGCATGGCATATGCAGAACAACTCATGGTGTGGGCTGCTGCAAAGTTTTTAACAGTATTCATTTGGACTGATCTGCAAAACACTGCTGTACCTTTAGCACTGGTAAATGACACCACTGCCCCAGACTCAAGCTGATAAAAACAACTTTATACTACACTACATCTTCACAAATTCTGTCCACACACATGCACACAGACTAATGTTGGGCCTAATCTACTTTTACAGTGTTTTCTTTTAAAAAAATAAATGTATTTAAAGGTGGCATATCAAAGTTATAGCCTAGCAAGCCAATAGAACTGAGGAGTTCAATAGCACTACAGAAAAGTCAATTGCAAGCATAGGACATTTTTCCCTCTAACCCCAAAGAAACAGACACCTTCTTGCACACAAAGCTTATATGGATCCTAGGCAATAAGGTAGTAACCACACATCACATACACGCCAGCCGCAATTTTCCGTTTATAGCAGTCCCTCCCTTAATGCAAGCTCAAACGAAAAAAGGACAAAAATTATGAATAGAGAACAAAAAAATGTGACAAGAACATAGTAACGAAGACTATGGGAAATGTTTTTCTTATTAAATCTAACCCCCACCCTTGTTCCAGTACCTATAGTAGTATGAAACACATCAATCTTTATATCCGATCAACTTTTAAGGGCTTGGTGTCAACAAGCCAATCCAAAAGGACTATATACAGAAGTGTTGTTCCTGTTGCCATGGTAAAGTGCTGATCTTGTGCAGAATTTTAGACTAATTGTAAAATCTATGTAAGTGGCCAACACATAGGTTATTAGACTAGTTTATTTACATCAGACTTGTGCATCATGCTCCATAGGGCACAAATTCTCAGGGATGGGGCCCCACCTCTGGTGGAAATATTGATGGAAATATATCTGAACCTGAACACATTGATGTTGAAGAAGAAAAATATTACCTTGCTTCTCATTCATAGTCATCATCCCAATGTATAGCTTCCCTAGTGCCAACCATGCCTACAAATGGGCCTAAAGACAATATCCTTCCCACTCTACTTACTGGGTATATTTCCCCACTACACCAACATAGCTTGTTGCTGGGAGAAATGGCAAGATGTCCACTCCCATTTGGGATCAAGATGTTTGCTACTGATCTAAACTTTGCAAAGTGCATACAGCTCCTGCATTGATGGGCACCTCCTCAATAACTGTCCTTATGATTATTATTATTATTACACAAAGTAAAAGTATTTCCCCTTGTTTATCCCCCCCCCCCACTGTTCCTCAGACGTTCCTGTTAACTGCTGGAAATGGCCCACCTTGATTATCACTACAAAAGGTTTTCTTCCCCCCGCCCCCACTTTCCTGCTGGTAATAGCTCATCTTAAGTGATCACTCTCCTTACAGTGTGCATGATAAACACCCATTTTTTCATGTTCTGTGTGTATATAAATCTCCTCACTGTATTTTCCACTGAATGCATCCGATGAAGTGAGCTGTAGCTCACGAAAACTTATGCTCAAATAAATTGGTTAGTCTCTAAGGTGCCACAAGTACTCCTTTTCTTTTTGCGAATACAGACTAACACGGCTGCTACTCTGAAACCTGTCATTATGGTATATTAGAAATGTCCCAGTATAGGATTCTTCAGCGTGTTTATGTGAGAGAGAATAGTTTGCTTACAGTGAATAAACTGGAAATCCTGGAGGGTTTCTTTCAGTCAGTATGCCTTGTACTCTCTTCCCTGCACTGCATGTCTTACAGAAAGGTTGACCTGTGGGCAAATCCACATTCTTAGAAACAGCACATTTCATGCTCCTACCAAGAAAAATCCTGCCAAAAACTTCAGTAAATGGTACAGAATGATTTTTTCCCCAGTTGGGCCCCAGGGAGTCACAAGTTAAGAAACAAAGAAAGGTAAAGGTATGCTCAAAAGTGCAGTTATTTAAACCCTTTTTCACAGATTGGTCATTTTATCCCTTAACTGCTATGAAATGTTCCAGGCTGAACCTGGGATAGCACCAAATGGTTCATGTCTATTTGTGGTGCTGCTGAATATTCCAACTAGTTTCTAAGTACAAGTTTCCAGGCCTAAACCTACTGACTGCACCATGTAAGCACTACCATTCAACTGATTTCAATAGCGTGTTAATTGATATGGGGAGTGCAACAGTTGCGGGGGAGGGCCAGCAAAGAAAGGTTCCAGTTACTGCTGGGGACAGGATCTGGTCTTCGCTCTGGACATTTACAAAAATGTAACATGACCAGTTAGTCAAGATTTGAATTGTTTTAGAATAAGAGCAATCACAACAGCAAATGCAGCACTTTCCTTGAGTTGAGGTCATTTCACATACAGTCTATGCTTACGCTGCCTCATCTCTTTAGAAATAAGTTTTTCTTATTGGGTCACTCATTAGCTCAGAAAGTCACTGCTTGATCCACTGGCCTTTGGTCAAGATTTTGGTCCCTACAGAGATTCAGTATTCTGCCTTTTAAATACAACACTTTAGCCACAATCCTGCCAGGAGATCTATGTTTCTACCATTGCACTCACATGGAAACCCAATGGAGCCAATGGGGTCCATCTGCATGGGCTAAGTTGCAAGACTGGGGGCTTTGAAACAAAATTGTTATTTCTCTGGTTCTCTTCTAATGCTATGCATGACCATACTGGCGGTGGGGAAGTCCTTCATAGCATTTAAGGTCAGAAGGGACCCTTAGATCATCTAGTCTGACCTCCTGTATCACAGGCCATTAATCTTCACTCAGATACCCCTACGTTCAGACCAAACATCTGAGTTAAACTAAAGCATTTCAGTCCTCAGGAGGCTAAACTCTATGTCACATGCAGAGAATGGGATTGATCAGGTGACACCACAGCCCCTGCAGTAGCACGGAATTGCTTCTGTGAGCTACGCCCAGATGATCCCAGGAAGCAAATCACACCACATGTTATTATGGAGGGTTATAATGGACCCTCAGGTCCCTATCAGTCTGACTGTTAGGAAAACTCCTTCCCAATCCCAAAACTGATGATCAGTATAACCCTGAACATGTGAGCAAGATACACCAGCTAGGCATCTAGAAAGAGAATTTTCTGTACATCTGGTGTCCTGTGTCCAGCTGTGACCAATCTCTGATGTTTCAGAATAAGTAAACTGAACATATCTAGTCAATTGTGCAGTGGGGGGGAAACTCCTTCCTGACCCCAGCAGGTGACCAGCTGAAGCACTGAATCATGAGATTTGATTATAGTCATTATCTTAATGCAGATGTGCAAGTGTTATGAGTGTACTGAGGGCAATGCTGTTCTCCCTGAGAGCCATGAAGGAAGGGGAAGAACAGGGAGGACTCAAACTCAGACTCACTTACAACTTAGACATTACATATTGCATGTAACAGTTTTGTTCTCCTTTGAGATGCTGATGGAAAAGCACACTGAAGTTCTGGATATATAGATATATATAGTGCTTTAAGATATTTGTTTGATAGCCTTCTATTTCTGTTCAGTTAACAATAAAATTCTCACTTGATTTTAGTTTAATCACTGCAGCAGAGAGCCTGTCATATGTCAAGGTATTATCAATAAATTGTGTGTCATTTTGCATGTCAAGTCCTGATTCTATGTTATGGCTCCCAGGCTGTGCCAATGTTTCTATGTTTTGTATTGTACCTTCCCACCTGTCTATAACCTCAGCTTCATGATTCAGTGTTTCTGATACCAACAATTCATAGTAAGATAAGCTACTACACTGTAGGATAAAGACACATTTGGTTCTCTCATAAGGCACAACTAAGTAGTATGAGCCCAAGCATTGGTCTCAAATTCACTTCTGCTCTGAAAATTTCAAGACATATGGCCACTGTGTTGTCCCGCCACCCAAACAGTACAACTCATACTTGCTTTTCACTGAAAGTCTTTGGGTCCCTGTTAGAGCTGAGTGAATAATGGGCTTGGGAGCTAAACCAAAACATCTGAAGAGTTTCCTGTTTGGTTTGAACCAAAACAGACTCTTTTTTTTTTTAATTTCTCACCAAAACAAAACCAAAAAAGTATATTTAGAGAGTTGAACTAATTTTGAAATTCACCATGCTTTGCTTAGAATTGAGATTCACCTACAGTTCCATTGCTTTAGCAGCATGGTAGTCAGACCGACAACTTCCAGGAACTCCTGCACACCAGGAAATGTGAAATTCCCATTTTACAACTCATTGCCAGTTTGCCAACATTTTGGATGTGCCTCAATGAGGAATAAGTCTATTCTGTTGTTTTAAATACCTGTCCCCCTTAGCAAGATTTCTCTCCCCTCCCTCCACAAAGGGAAATAGGGACCTCTGTTTGTAGTTTCAATTACACACTGCTCTTTAAAGTGCTTTCCTTATTTGGCAGTAAGCTATACAGTTCAGATAGTTTCCCTTTGCTCTCTTTTCTCTCCAGGGGACCAACTTACCAAGTGGTACTCCTAGCTCCTTTGTTTTTCTGCATCTCCCTAGATCTGAAGATGAGGATTTTGGCAGTAGTCAGTCTTTTCCAATCAAATATGTAAAATTCTAACAGGAAAGGTATGGGAAAGAATGACAAAAAAGCAACAAAAAAAAGAGAATAAAATAGGGCCATATACTGGCTTAAAAATAAAAAGCTATACATGGAAAATGTGAAAAAGCAATAATTTGCTCTGGAGAAATCCATGTCTTTATGCTACACTTTAAAATATTGCAGATAAATCAAACAAATAGTGGAAATCTAAACTAAAGCAGTTGGACAAGCTCTGGAAGCCCTATGTTCCTGGAAATGCTGAAACAGTCTCATCAGCCAGAAAAATAAAACAAAATGCCAAATCTAATTTAAGGGGGGGAGCCCTATTTACAGAAGGTAACGGATTTTAAAATAATCTCCATGCTGACCTTTATTTCTAAAGCACTACTGCAGTTTCAATTAGGCACGTATTTAGCTGAGGGAATAGCCATACCAACAGGCAGGAGCCAAAAAGAAGCTACATTCAAGCATGCCAATTAGAGCAGTGTCACAAGGCTCAGCATTAGTGTAGATACGGCTCTATTATGGCTAAAGAAATGGGAGGATTCAGGCCTCCCTGCCTGCCTGCCCTAGGTTGGAATGGGTGATTTAGATGCCCATAATTATATCTTGTAAATGGATTTAAATGTCACGGCCAAACATCACTGAAAGTGGCCCATCTGCTCCTGCCCAGGTTCCTAACTCCCTAGCGCCTTTGAGAGAGATGTTTTACAGTATCCCGGCAAATAACAGTCTAACCACAACCATTTTCTGCTCATAAATGAGGTAAAAAAAGTGAACAACCCCAGAGCCTTCATCAGCCCAATGCTGCAGCTGGCTGCCCATATGTGGAACCCCTCAAAGAGCAGGGGATCACATGATCAATCAAGTACTGCTTACTCTATGCTGATAGGAACTGGCCAACGTTTAAAAAAAAAGTGTCAGGTAAGAAATAAAATGTAAATTGCATTTGACCCCCTGGACTTGATAGCAGTCAGAAAAGCCTGACCATGGACTTCAGTGGGTGCAGGTGCCCTGTGGACACTACACGTTGGTTTCAAGATGAGAGTCATGGAATGCTGGTGATTTTGAAACAGGGTGTAATGAAAACAAAGGCAGCATAGCTTCGTACATAAGGCACTAGAGTGCCTTGGTTCAACTCCAAGCTCTAGCACTGGCCTGCTGGGCAACCTTCAGCAAGTCACTTCCCTTCCTCAACTTCAGTTTCCCCATCAGTAAAACAGGGGTAATGACACAGATGTACTTTGTAAAGCTCTTTGAGAGCTACTGATGAAAAGCTACTGATTAAAAGGTCTTATCATCATCATCAGTAAGATCTATTCCTAGTATAGCAGTTTCTTAACAAATCAGCCTGCCAAAAGAAAGAAAATTCAACACGACTATTAAGACACAATCGGCACATTGTGCTGCCTTATGTGGATTTCCTAAAGGTGCCATGTCAAGTCCCTGAAAACAATGTGGTGTGCGCCCAGGAAAACAATTACAGTTAAAACAAAAAAAGAAAAAATGAATTAAAACCCATATTTGTGATCTGAGGTATTGAAAACTACGGCTTTAGTAATACAACTCTAAATTGCTCTAATAAGACGGTTGTTTTGATAGTCTTACTTTCCAACAAGTTTGTTACACTCACATGTGGCCTCATTGCTAAGTCACAGAACAGGAAGTACAGATTCTACTTCCAGCTTTGCTACAAATTCCTTGTGACCTTGAGCAAGTACCTTAAACTTTTCAGTGCCTCAGTTTCCACATCTATAAAAAGGGATATGATAATACTAATTTACCTCACTGGGTTGTTCTGAATCTCAGTCCATTAACATTTGGGATTTCAAAGCATGTTACAAGCTAAAAGGTGACAGATGGACATGCAACTTAATAATAATAGTTTTGCATACTTGTACTCTACCTAGGTTCTTTGTCTATGCACAAAATTACAGAGAACTCAGAAAAAGGATCCAATTCTACAGAACTTCCTTGGGAGTTTTGCCTGCATTAGGACTGCATGATTATTCTGCATGAACAACTCTCTGCTTGTTAAAGGTGGAGTGCCATGGATGTAAATCTATACACAGTAGAAGGAGGCAGACATGTTGTAGATTTAGGAGCAAACCAAAAAAGTTCTTACTTTAGCCAATATGTATAAGCTACACCTTACTTTTAAAACGTTGGTCCCATTGGACCCTGTTTATATGTTCCTTATGTCCATGTGTTAGAAGTTTCATAAAATGCTGAGCACATATATTTAAAATAGCTCTGACAACGTATTTTTTAAAAGTTCTAAAATATAATGACATGGCCAATTTCTATGCTATTTAATATCAATCACATGACAATATATTTTATGTGTGGAAATATACATCCTAGATATTGGCCAATGTCATAATATTTTAATGTTTTATATGTTGTCAAATCCATTTTAAACACAATACTGCATGTTATACATTTTCTGAAACATAACTCAGAGAGATCCAGGCAATCAACTATATTCCTTTTCCATGTGGGTTTATTATACATTTTGTGGTTTTATTGCTTCCTAACTCCACAATCCTCTTTTTTTTCCCCCTGTTTAATTTTCTGAACCAAGGGAATGGTGTGTGAAGAGTAAGCACAGGCTTATATTTTTCTAATTAACATTTCACATTCATATAGTACCTTGTATCCAAATAACTCAAAGTTTTTTACAAATATTAATTGTTTGCATCCCTGTGAGGTTGCTATTATTATCCCCACTTCAAAAATGGAGAAAATATTGCTACAGAGTGATTAAGTGGTGAGTTGGGAACAGAACCCAGAATTCCCAAGTCCCAATCTCCAACCACTAGGCTCCACTTCCTCCACATTACCATAAATCAACTCCGTTGATGTCCCCAGTGAACGCCCAGGTTCCATATGTGGAATCCAGCAAGACAAGACTAAGTCCATTTCAGTGTCTTGAGTTGGCACCATCTCAGTATCCTGACTCAGCCAGAAACCCTCCCCACCCTCAGTGGCACAAATCACCCCCAAAGGAATCCCATGTATCTTTCCACTAGGAAAACAGTTACTTGAAGTAACATTAACTGGGGATTTTCTGGTTGGTGCTGGGCCTCATCAGCATATTAACTACTGTGGGTGCTCTCTATTAAACTGTTAGGGTGAAATCCTGGCCCTCTTGAACTCAATGGTATTTTTACCATTGACATCAGAGGAGCCAGGATTTCACCATGAATCTATAAGAGGAAGTCTTTGGCCTCCAAGATTATTTCATTCAAGATACAATTATTATCTTATAAACAGAAAACAAATCTCATATCATTTATGTACCCCACCCATTTCATTTTATAGTGACAGTTTGTTTTAAATGTATTCAGTACTTCTGACAATTCAGGCCTTTTTGATTCAAGTTGGGCTGCCTACCATTAGCCCACAATTAGTGGACACCTTTGAAAATTTAACTATTAACCTATCTGTGCCTCTGGTACCCTCATCTACAGAATAAATATAGAATTATTCAGCATGCCCTGTGGTACTGTACTCCACAGCAGTTCTGTGAAAATTAATGTTTATAAAGGGCCTTGAGATAGTATAAGGTGTAAATGTAAAGAACAGTGGGCCAGATTGTTCCTCATTTATTCATGTCAAGTAGTACCTTACTCCATAAATCATCCCATTAACATCAGTGGATCAACTTTTGAAGTAAGAGAGTACATATCATGAGAAAGGGTAGCAGCATCTGACCCTAAATGATTTCCCCATGTGACAACAATCCAGAAATATAGAATCCAGCTCTCCCATCTTCCAGTCCCTTGCTCTAGCCCAGCATGGCAATCGAAAATTCCTAATGCCCAGTCCCTTGTTCTGGTCACAAGACAAATGGTCCTAGCACCCAATAAATTATACATTTATCAAATACATAATTTTAAAATAGTTCCTTTAAAACTATAATATACCATCAAACCAGCAATCAACGTATCGCCTATAGTCCAGGGAGTTCTTTAAGAGTTGTACTTTCTTGATCAACTTTCCAAGCTGGCAGGTGCAGGAGAACAAATTGGAAAGGGTTATCCACTGGAGGACAATCAGAGAGGAAAGCAATGTGACCAAGCAGTGTTAGGAACTTAATTCACTTAAGCAGCTTTTAAAACTCCACCCATAATCTCTGTCTCATTGAGTCTCCATCTCATTACAAAGATGAATCTCACTGGAAAATATATGTTCTCCCTTGTCCACAATTTAATACATTTAGGGAGAAAAACAATGCTGCAAGGAGCATTTTTAACTTTGTCAAGTGTTTTGGGATACAGTTTGTATGAAAGATGCTGTAAAGATAAGTTTCAAAGATTCAGAGGGTGAAATCCTGACCCCACTGAAGTAAATTGTTAAACTCACTGACTTCAATGGGGCCAGGATTTCACTCATAGATTTTAAGACCAGAAGGGATCATTATGGCTAAATAGCATGGACCTAGTCATATCACAGGCCATTGCTGTAACAAAAGGCAGCTGCAGAAGACCCCAGCAAGGCAGCATGAGAGAAAAACAACACTCTCACTTCTTACATGTCTTTCAATTTTCCAGTGGGGAGGAAAAAAGGAGTGGGAAGTAAAACAGTGGAGGAAGAGGGGACAAAAGTGTTTAAAATGGAAAATTTTAATTCCATTTTCAATTTTTTTTGGTAAAAAAAAACAAAAACAAAAAAGGTTTCAGAGTCTCCTGAGACCTCTGATCATTACAACTGAACTATCAACACCACAGTGTTACATAAACTAAGGCATCAAGTTAAGCCCAGAGGTCATTATTGACATCTTTATGTTGGAGCCTGGGCCTCTTCTTACTCATGCATGCAAAGCCCACCACTTCATTTACAGCCCTGCCTTCCTACCATGACACCACCACATAATAGTCTCTGTCCATGCATCTCTTTCTTGAGGCAGAGCCTACCTACTTATAGAAAGTAGTTTCCACTGAGTGGTAAACGCATTAAACAATCACTAGAGAATGCTGACAAATGCTTTGTTTGGTATTTGCCTTCCTCTGTTAGTTGGGATACCCTGGGTATCTACTCAGCCATCGCTTTTGAGCCCACATCTCCTATATAGAAGCAAGAATTCCTGCTGATACCAATTAGTAGGCCATTTTTGTTCACATCTTTAAACTCAGTTATCTTGCACTGATCACAATGAATCTTGAACTCAAGAGCTCCCTTAGTTTAGGCTATGCACCTAAAGCACACCCAGATGCTGAGTACTAAACGTTCAAATGAAAAAGGAATGAACAAGGGGAGTGGGTTATAGTACAGAAAGCATGTCCTATAATAATAATATAATAATAGGCTACAAGAGTTCAAAAGTATCCTCGCACCTTGAAAAAGTGTTGCAACTGCATTGACATAGATAGCATTATGAGGGATGAGCCAATCCTTGCCTACTTTGTAAAATAAGTGGGGGGAGTAAATCTGGAAACAAAAGCATGGGAAATCAGTAGTTGGGCACTGGGTACATTTCACAAGGTAACATTCTCCCCACCAGATCATCCAGTCTCACATCCAGTAGATCACATGCCACCAACTCCACCCAACACCCACACCCTACAACTGAGATTAAACCAAAGTATTATAGCCTACAGGAGACTAGACCATTACGTGCCACAGGCAGAGAATACAAGGGCTGAGGTGCACGAGAGCCAGGCAATGGCAGGGAAAATAAGTGAAGTATACCCAGGCAATCCTGGCAAGTGACCCGCATCCCCAGACTGCAGCAGAAGACAACCCCCCATCCCTACCCCGAGGGTCTCTGCCAATCTGACCTAGGGGAAAATTCCTTCCTGACCCCACATATGGTGATCAGTTAGACCCTGAGCATGTGAACAAGAACCAGCCAGCCAAGCTCCTGAGAGAGAGAATGCTCAGTGCCACCTCAGAGCCTGGTCCTCCCCATCCGTTGTCCCATCTCCAGCCCTGGCCATCTCTGATGCTTCAGAGGAAGGAGATTCCTTCTGAGCTGAGCTCAGAATTAGAATACAGAAGTTCCTCATTCTCACTTCTTTCATTAATCCAGCTGCCATGTACACCACTGAGCTTCCTCTCCTACAGTCCAGAGGCTACACTGGTCCGATCAAGGCTAGGAAAGCAAAGTGTGCTTAGAGAAACATTTGTTAGTTCACACAGATAGCTCTTTTGTTAGCTCTTTGCTTTAAGGAAAGCCAAGATTCTGCTTTGCATCTCTTGATCTTTCTGCTAAAGAGCCCAGGGCTCTGAGCTGCACAGGCACCCCAAGACAACTTTGAAGCATGCCTCATTTTGCAGTGGAAGGAACACTAATTCTGAACAAGATTCCCTCGTGCCAACAGAGAGCATGAAGGCACTATATTAAATAATGTATAGCATTTATATAGAACCATGCATGTGCACAAAGCTGCAGTTATAAAATAAGGCAAAATCCCTGTCCTGGGAAGATACTGTCTAATATATACAGGGAACATGAGGAAAAACATCAGCAGCACAAAGAGGTGGTGGCAATTAATGGGGTTACTAAACAAGGCTCAGACTGTGCGGACCTAAGCCAGCTTCTGTTGACTTCAGTTTGACCAGGATCCGGTCCTGTGAGGGGCAGTCTTGGTATGTACAGAAGAAATGGATTACTAGGAATTAAAACAGGGCAAAAACAGGCAACGATCCAGACCAAAAGCCAAAGCTTGTGAAGTTTCACTTGTGAAGGGGAAAATAGCAAGAGACATGGCTGGAAATGGCTGCAGTACAACTCATTACTGGCTGCACAATTCACTGATTTTTCTTCCCCTGCACTCTCCCCATATATCGTGGGAGCATAACAACAGTCATAGTGAAATGTGTTATAGTGTAGCGGGAAGAGAGACAAAGGCAATGAAAGGGGCCAGGAGGCAGTTGCCAACAATAACCCTCAGTGAGCTGCTGTGGCAGCAATTGAGAAAGCAGAACAAAGGCACCACACATAAAGCCACAAGGGTTGAATGAATCTCAAACAGAGCAGCAAGTGTTGACTTCAAGAGTGCAGAGCATTTTGTGGAGAAAAAAAACCTACTAGCCCTTAATTCTGGTATAACCATACTTTAGTCATTTCCACTCTGAACCACTGTGACCACCAATCCATTTGCCACATCTTATACACTATTGTAAATGGTGTCCCAATGAGCCATGGCCCTTACTGTACTTTTCTGCCTGGCTATGCACTCCTTAAGTGGTGAGCTCATCTAAATCACCCCTCTCATTTCCCTCCTACGGAAACTATTCATGTCACCTCTATTTCTCGCCTGACCAGATTACTGATGCCCCACAGGACTCTATGGAGCCAACCCTACTGAGATAATTGTCAGATTTGGAACCAGTTAAGAAAAGCTCTTCCCGACAATATTTATTTTGTTAAAGGAAACCAAGAGGTTCTCAAGTTCTTCTGAACAGCAGGTGTCTGTTTTTGCCAAGCATGTTCCTTTAATTCTTATGAAATTTGTTATACAATAGGCACCAGATAAATCTTGCTGAGACCATTCATGGCTCAATTCATTTCAAGTTGACAAAAGTAAGGCAGGCAGATGAACTTAGGTGAACTAGAAATATTTAGAAGTAGCAACCAAGTTCATTAATAGCCAGAAATGCTTAGCACACACAATGGGGGGGAGGGCAAATTTTCATAATCCCTCAGGGTCAGATTTTCAAGTACTCAACTTCCTCTGAGACCAAATTTTCAAAAGGTACCTATATAAGCAATCAGATTTTCACAGTGTGCTGAGCTTATTTGAAAATGTGGCCATGTATTTTGGTGCCTGAATAGGCAACAAGTTCTTCTGAAAATCTGGCCTCAATTGTGTGTGCTTAGCATTTTTTAAATGTGACCCAAGTATGCAGGAGCCCCCCCCCACTCCGCCAGCCCCTTCCCCTGTTATGTGATCTGCAGGAGGCTTTTCCCACCAATCCCCCAATCTCTTCTGATTCCCTAATATATATATATATCTGTCTGTGTTCAAACTTTCTCTAAAAGTTCATCTTTTAGCAGAGACTAATCATGGCATTTTCAGAAAATGGAAGTATAAGTAGAGCTGGTTAATACTGTCAGAATTCAGATGCAAATTTTCATTCAAATATTGAGCTTCCATGGGGAAAGAAGGGAGAAAAATGACAATTTTTTGTGAACTGTGTTCCCTGTTGTTCTGAGTCACTAAAAACAGGGGGTTAGAATAGAAACTGTTATACAACCTTAACTATAGCAACTGCTGGAGCTTGTGCTGTAATACAGCATTGGAACTACACAAGTAAAGAAACACTTTTCACAAGAGAGTAAGCACTTGTATGAATTTTGTAGAAAACTGTTCTGTACTATTTATTTTACATTTTTCTATTTCGCACAGTGACAGTGGAAATAAATGGATCAGTTTCTCTACTCAAACACTTGCATTGATCAGTATCAACATACAGTGAAGCTGGGCTGGTTTGTTTTTTTATCTTAATTAGATCCTTTAAAGTGAGCATTTCCCTCCTTGTCCTCTTTTCATTCTCTCTTATTAAAATCTGTGATAACTACATGCAAAAGTTCATAGGGACCAACTCACATAGGGTGAGGTTGTCCCAGGCTACAGCACAGGTATACACAATGGATGATTGTGCAAAATATCTCCCCCGTGCCTGTCCTATGCAAATGCCAAAGTCACTATACTTCTACGAGCACAGAGATTGCTCCCTCCATGAACATCGCTCCTGACAGATCTCTGAGGAAGCTGGGCCATTACTCTACTCTGTTCTCTCTCCATGTGTGCTCTAACTAGTAGAACAGGCTGCATCCCATCAAGTGACAGCATAGTCTGTACACACACACCCTTTATACCAGGAAGTTTGGGGAAGGTTTGTGCCTTCCTTGGCTCCCTATAGGATAGAACTTCACACCAATCCCAACTCAAGGCAGTTCCTAAATAGCACAGTCTAACATATATTGATCAGTGAAGTGCTAGGAGCGTTAGAAATCAGTTGTGCAATACAAACAATGCTACAAGGAAATTAAGTACGTTATTGATCAGTAACAAAAAAGGAGAGTGCCAGGGTTTGCAGTGGTAAATATAACTATTAAGGGAACACTCACAGTATGGCCTACTTTTTTGTTGTTGTTGTTATTTATCTTGAGACAATGAGGCACATTGTGTGTTATTGTGGGAAGGGGAAAGGTGACTAAACAGCATCTGAATAAATTAGAAGGTTAGATGGTGTCTGAGTTTTGCAGGACGTCAACACCAAAAGAGGTGCTGGAGAGAGTTCGTTCAGAGTGGGCCAATGGGATATAGAATAAAAACATAGGATAACTATTATGAAAAACTTTGTAATGATGAGATCAACAGTATTATACTGTGGAATAGTCTTGTATGAGAAGTAGTGGAAGCCCCATTGCATGAGTAATTTTTAAGTTAGACTCTAGGAAACAATTCAGCATTGGCAGGGGAAAATGGACAAGATGACCTAATCGGCCTTTTCCATCTCAAATTTCTATGGTTCTAAGGAAAGAACAATAAAAAGAAATTCCACAGAATCAATCGCAGAAAGGATTGCCATGGTATAAATGGGACGGGCTATTGGAAGATGTAAACTGCAAAAGTGACTGAAGAGAAGTAGATGTGAAGAAAGATGAAGTCACTGATATGTTTAGAATGCAGACTTGGAGGCAGTGATAAGCAAAGTCCTGGGCAAGGGATATAAAATCTGAACAGTTCAAGCTTCAAAGAGATAAAAGATGGCAGAGACTGAGGTAGGGAGTCTTAAGGTATTTTTTAATAGGATACTTTTTCATTTACAAGTCCCTGGTGTATGTGGATAATATTCATTAAGAGCTGTCAGGTGTTGGGGCAAAGCCATCTTTAATATTAACAGGCTATGTGAGAATTTAAAATTGACGCCCAGGTATTTGGAGAGAGAGAGAGAGAGAGAGATACACAGGTGCTATTTTTCTACTTCTGCTGGACCTGCCAACATTTGAAACAGCAAAGGAAGTTTCCAATAACTTTGCTAGAGGGCTCAGGATGCTTGGATTTGTTTTCTCAGCCAATACTGAACAGTTAAGCACATAAGGTTTTCCTTTTGTTCATGCCATACACTAACCTGATTCTTTAGTACTTATTAGAGAATAAAGCTCTGCAAGGAAGAATATAATTCAGAAGTCAGCTTCATCCAACGCATTTTCTGTTGGGGAGCTGAAAATAGCTAGCTGCATAAAACTACTCAAATGGTAACTGTGGGATGAAAAATGAATGCATTTTGGCCTTTCTGGGGGAGATGGGGTTGTAATTCCTCAGCAAAACATCCTTGATTCCCGCAGAGTGGGTTCATTATTTGTAACATACTCATAACACTTGCAACCCTGCATTAAGATAATGACTATCATCAAGTCTCATGTTACAGGGTTTCAGCCTCACCTTTGTGGGGCCTGGTTTAGCTGATGGAGCTGTGAATTTATGAATTCACCAGCGCTGTCCGTGCAGGAAATTCCACGGACCCAATTTTGTGTTGAGTGTTTTTCCCCTCATTTCTCTCCCCTGGGTGCTCCCATTGTCATTTTCCCATGCTGCCATTCCCTAAAGAGAGAACAGCCTTCATTTTCCTGTGGCCCCAGTCAAACTTCCTCTCCTTCGAATTTTTCACTTCTTCTGCTGAAACTCTGCCTGCTCAGGCCCTATCTTTTAATTGTTTATTTTAGTATCTAGTTGTTCAATAAGGCTTCTCATATGAGTAACGGTTTACAAAAATCAGACTCTGAATTGGACAGATTACAGGGTGTGTGGGGGCAGACGCCTTATCTAACTATATGTTGTTTTGTAAAGTGCCACGCAGTTTAATGTGCATTTATGGCATCATAAGTAAAATCCCACAGATAATCCCTAATCTAAATTGTGTGCTCCAGTTTGCTTCAAGAAACAGGATTTGTTTGTATTAAATTATTGCTAACTCATTTCAAAAGTTTTACTCATGACAAGCTCACTTAAAAAAAAGTGGGTTTATTACAATGCATCACCTTGCTAGATTGCCCAGACTACAGGAAACAGTTAACTTTTGTGTTTCTGGATTTGGAGAAAAAAAATTTGAATCTTAATTGTATCCCACAATGCTTTGAGCCCTGCTATTCTAGAATGTTTGCCCATTGACTGTTCCTGTTGCCTTTAGAATGGTGAGCCACTGGAATAAAGATGTGTGCTGATATAAGTGTGTTTTCCTAGAATTGAGGTTTCCTAAACAAAGACCGGAACATCAATGTTTAGTTATTTGGCCCCTAAGTCATCTGTTAAAGCCCAGTATGGTTACTGCCTGAGAGGATGGCTTAGTGGTCTAAACCTCAGGTCTGAACAGACTTCTTGGAACCATAGGTTCAAATATTGGCAGGGTAGATTCAGTTCTTCATCCTTCTGTGGTAGTTAGGTTTTACCACTGTGCAGCTATAGGGGTCTTTCAGATGTGACATTAAAACCGCAGGCCTGTCTGAAAATAAAGACTGCAACAGTACTTTTTTAAGAACATCATTTGTCACAATGTTTTTGGCCAAAATTCTACCTTCACCCACTTCTGTGCTGTTTGTTGTTCATTTGTCACCATCTACTTCAGAGATGGCTGTGTTTCAATTGCACTGCATTGTCTGTGGAACACTATGAAAAACTGCTACTTATGTGCAAATTGTAATGATAATTTGCACACATAAATGACTCTAAATATTATTTCCAGACCACCCTTAAACCCACAAAAGACTAGTCAATTCAGTTATAGTTTAAAGTCTTGTTCTTGACTCACTCCACAAGGCCTGGGGATTGTACAGTAGTTCACGTTGTATTTAAGATCCCACACTTTTCTAAGCCACCAATAGTGACCTTTGTAATAAAGTAATAGCTTGTAATAAGACACCTATTACTCTGACTTATCATTGTTCAATTCCTTGATATTGCTTGCAGCACTGGGGTACAAGTAGAAAGATGAGAAATTAACACTATAACTGGGGCTCTTCCCCATAATGTTTATTGTGAGAAACGAAACTCCTAAAAATTAATTTGTGGTACGTTTCTTTCTTTTACTATGTTAGTTTTAAAAACCCGCCTTGAAGTTGAAAACATTTTGACCCAATATCTTACACACCTATACATACAAAATTTAATTCCAAATATTCTTAAAGTGCTTTAAAGATCAGTTTGAACACTGCTGTAACATCCTCTCAGGTAGAAACCCAGTAGATGCTGCACCAGCAACACCACACTGCTGTGTGTGCAGAAGGGGAAGTGAAGACTTCCAAATTAAACTGCAATAAAATTTAGATTGGTAGTTACATTTTGCCTGAGTTGGGCTTTGGCTGGCATTCCAAGACCATAATCCCTCCTCTTGCAAGAGGTCCCATGTGACCTTTACCATCATAAATGTTCTGTATCTTGTTTTACATCTTATTCATAAGACAGTAATGCCAGCAACATATTGCCTCTGAATATCATGCTGGGGACACAGGTTCCATACTGTCCCAGAGGAAAAAATGCTATGTGCTAATTCACCAGCGCCAACTGCTGTAGCTCCTAGTAAACACAGATCGACATGTGAGACCACTAGGTGTTCAGCGCTTGCCCTGATCTGGTGATGACTACAGCAAGAACTATTGTTGCAGAACTGGAACGTGGTTAGTTTCTTTCAATCTCTGCTGGGATATGTGAGGCAAAAACAATCTATCTATGCCTGTTCTTATATCACTTGCGTTTCTGTTTCAACATTCTGTAACCATCAAGGCTGACAACTGTTGTCCAACCATTAGAAGTGCTGGAAACTCCTTTCTAGGGGCATGGGCTATGTTTCAGTAAGGCATTAGCTAGACATTTACAGATGTTCCTAAATCAGTTTCCAGTTCAGCTTATATATAGTTAACTTTCTGATTTTTTTTAAGCATCTTTCAAGCTAAGGTGATTGATTTCTCCTCTCCAGCTGACATAATCCGAGAAATGACCACTCCCATACACAAACACACATAATGGAGATTCATTGCATGCCAACTACATGCAAGTCAGGATCAAATTGCATTAACAACTGCAAACCAGTAATAAATCCTTAGCCTTTCAGCACCCGCCTCTGTCCAAGTCCATCCAGGTTTATTTTTCCTAGCCCTAGAAGATCATGAAAAAGATACAGCAAGTACTGTGTGCAGATGAGAAACCAAGCCTGAGTAACACCAAAAGAGAATGTAGCTGAAACAAGTTTTCTGAAACTGGCGTGTCCACTATGGCCTTGCCCTAGTACCTTACCCATTAACATCAGTCACATGAGTGAACAAGAGCAGCAGGAACAGGGGAGTTTTGCAAGAGAGTTCTGCAAGTCAAGGACCGGGGGGGGGGGTGTTCGTGTGCTGAGCCTAGCTCTGATTCCTAATCTCTTTAGGATCCTTAATCATTAAGCAGGAGGTGAGCTACTCAGGGAGAACAGGAGTTTAAAAAGCCAGCTCTTATGTGACCAGAAGCAGCAAACAGGGGAGTTTTGCAACAGAGTTTACAGCCAGATACACCAAATAGTCTCTAAATTTAGGCCAATAAACACCGCCTAACCCCCCACACACACACACACACAAAGATATGGGAGTAAACAGAATGCAGGCAGACACCCAGTAGCAGAGTGGGGGCTATTCAGTTTATTGCACTGAATGCAGCATGTACGA
The DNA here is from genome assembly GCF_965152275.1 of Natator depressus. NCBI lineage: Eukaryota > Metazoa > Chordata > Testudines > Cheloniidae > Natator > Natator depressus. Next base: position 163,024,647 of record NC_134236.1, on the reverse strand, counting down.
TTACCTGCCTTGTGGGCAGGTGGTGTATGCATACATTCGGTGCAAGGAGCTCATGGACCTCAGACACCAAGTATGGGCTCTGAGAGCACAGTGGCTGAACTGGAGGAGCTAAGGGAGATGGAGAGGTACACAGATGAAACATTCTGGGACATAGTAGAGCAGTCCCAGCCCCAGTCTGACAGGCTCTGTGCTACTGAAAAGTCTCAGGGAAGAAGAACATCAAACTGGAGAGGAGAGAAATGATCCTATAGATGGGATCCTCCTTCCAAATGATGTCATGGTATGCTCTCACACTAAGGATACCTCTCTGGGGGAGGGAATCCCAGTTATTAGGAAGAGACAGGTAATAGTACTGGGGGATTCAAATCATTAGAAATATAGATAGCTGGATACGTGATGGCCAAGAGAACTGCACAGCAAATTGCCTTCTGGAGGCTGTCATAAATATAAAGGGAAGGGTAAACCCCTTTAAAATCCCTCCTGGCCAGAAGAAAAATCCTCTTACCTGTAAAGGGTTAAGAAGCTAAAGGTAACCTCGCTGGCACCTGACCAAAATGACCAATGAGGAGACAAGATACTTTCAAAAGCTGGGAGGAGGGAGAAAAACAAAGGGTCTGTGTCTGTCTGTATGCTGCTTTTGCCGGGGACAGAACAGGAATGGAGTCTTAGAACTTTTAGTAAGTAATCTAGCTAGGTATGTGTTAGATTATGATTTCTTTAAATGGCTGAGAAAAGAGCTGTGCTGAGTAGAATGACTATTCCTGTCTGTGTGCCTTTTTTTCTAACTTAAGGTTTTGCCTAGAGGGATTCTCTATGTTTTGAATCTAATTACCCTGTAAGGTATCTACCATCCTGATTTTACAGAGGTGATTCCTTTACTTCTATTAAAAGTCTTCTTGTAAGAAAACTGAATGCTTTTTCATTGTTCTCAGATCCAAGGGTTTGGGTCTGTGGTCCCCTATGCAAATTGGTGAGGATTTTTACCAAACCTTCCCCAGGAAGTGGGGTGCAAGGATTGGGAGGATTTTGGGGGGAAAGACGTGTCCAAACTCCGTTTTTTTTTTCAGGAACCCAGATAAAGTTTGGTGGTGGCAGTGGAAATCCAAGGGCAAAGGGTAAAATTAATTTGTACCTTGGGGAAGTTTTAACCTAAGCTGGTGAAAGTAAGCTTTGGAGGTTTTCATGCAGGTCCCCACATCTGTACCCTAGAGTTCAGAGTGGGGAAGGAACCTTGACATGGTGGCAGAGTGGTGGGATTAACCTGAAATCATTTTGAGATTTTTTTGAGCCAGAAATACAGATTTTAAAAAGGGGATTATCTTTGTGAATTGCAGGTTTTCTTTGCCTGGAGGCAGAGTAGTTAACCTCCTGCAGGGAAATTCACAGTCTTCACAAACCTGAGGTTTTTTTCCCCTAAAAGTAAATACGGGGGTGTTCTATACCCATTTGCCTGGAGACAAAAGTGGTAGGGTTTTTTTTTTTTAGGATTTTGATTTTTTTTACAAGGAGCACAGATTTGAAAAGGAATTTTTTTTCCTTTGGGGCTGCTGGAAAGGAGGTTTCCAAGTAGTGGAGGTTTTTTGCTTTGATTTGGGGCCAGAGCAGAGACAAAGGGAATTGTCTTTTTCTGTAGGCTGACAATCACTATCAGAGAATAGGTATCCTATTCCAGCACAGCAAAATTTTACAAGCCAAGTTTTGTTTGTTTTATTTCTAACCCTCGGGTGTAAAGTTAGTTAAAAACAGAGAGGTAAAGATGACAGACACCAAGGCACTACACAAATTGGAGTTAGCCAAACTGGAGACAATGAAAGAAGCCGAAAAAGCTCTAGAAGCTGCTCACAGGAGAGCAATGGAGGCAAAGGACAAAGAGATGGAGGCAAGGGACAAAGAAATGGAGGCAAAGGACAAAGAAAGGGAGTCAGCAAAAGAGGCAGAACAACACCAAGCGGCTGCTCACAGGAGAGCTATGGAAGCAAGGGACAAAGAAATGGAAGCAAGGGACAAAGAACTGGAGGAGAAGGAAAAAGAGAGGAAGCATGTGGAGGAGACTGAGAAGATAAAGGCTCAGCAGAGTAGACCAACAAACCCTAGCAATCCTTCTCCAGGTACCACTTCCTATCCCAGAAAGTTCCCCACCTACAAGGCAGGCAATGATACTGTGGCCTTCTTAGAAAACTTCGAAAGGGCCTGCCTTGGGTACAGCATCTCTATCGACCAATACATGGTAGAGCTGAGGCCGCATCTCAGTGGACCCTTAGCTGAGGTGGCAGCTGAAATGCCTAAAGAACACATGAACAAGTATGAACTGTTTAAATCCAAGGCGAGAGTCAGAATGGGGATAACACCCGAGCATTCTCATCAGAGGTTCAGAGCCCTAAGGTGGAAACCAGACGTGTCATTTACCCGACATGCCTATCACATTGTGAAACATTGGGATGCCTGGATATCAGGAGCAAGTGTTGAATCTCCAGTAAATTTGCCCTTCCTAATGCAAATGGAACAATTCTTAGAGGGTGTTCCTGAGGAAATAAAAAGACGTGTCCAAACTCCGTTTTTTTCAGGAACCCAGATAAAGTTTGGTGGTGGCAGTGGAAATCCAAGTGCAAAGGGTAAAATTAATTTGTACCTTGGGGAAGTTTTAACCTAAGCTGGTAAAAGTAAGCTTAGGAGGTTTTCATGCAGGTCCCCACATCTGTATCCTAGAGTTCAGAGTGGGGAAGGAACCTTGACGGGGCAAAGGCTGCAGTTCTCTCAAGACATCTACGCAGATCTGTGTGCAGTGCTGGGAAGGAGCTGGTGGTCATGGTGCATGTAGGTACCAATGACATAAGGAAAAGTAAGGGAGGTCCTGGAGGCCAAATTTAGGCTGCTAGGTAAGAGATTAAAGTCCAGAACCTCCATGGTAGCATTCTCTGAAATGCTTCCCATTCCACATGCATGGCCAGTTAGACAGGCAGAACTGCAGGGTCTCATTGCATGGAGGGGGGAGGGTTTTAGGTTTATTAGGAACAGAGGAACCTTTTGGTAAAGGAGGAGCATATACAGGAAGGATGTGCTCCACCTAAACCAAAATGGAACCAGATTGCTGGCATGTAAAATTAAAAAGGTCATAGAGGAATTTTTAAATGAAGGGCTAGAGAATGCCAGCAGGTATAGAGGAGCACGCTATTTGGACAGAGACATCCCATAAGGAAGTATCTATTAACAGGGATTCTCTGTGTCCTAGTAAAGAAGAGAGGATAGAAGTAGATAAAGTACAGGTAGAAACTGAAGATAACCAGACAAGTGAAAAAAAGAGTCCCATTCAATTATATCACGTGAAGGCAGACAACTAAAAAGTGATTAATTTTATAAATGCTTGTATACAAATGCTAGAAGTCTAAATATTAAGATGAGTGAACTTGAGTGCCTGATATTAAGTGAGGATTGATATAATAAGCATCACAGAAACCCAGTGGAATGATGACAGATCAATGGGACACTACAATATCAGGGTACAAAATATATAGGAATGACAGAATAGGTCGTACTGGTGGGGGAGTGGGCCTATATGTGAAAGAAAGCATAGAGTTGATATATTAAAATTATTAAATTAATCAAATTGTACCATAGAATCTCTATGGATAGAAATTCCATGCTTGAACAATAAGACTATAGCAGTAAGAATATACTACCAACCACCTGACCAGGATTGTGATGGTGAAATTCTCCAGGAGATTAGAGAGACTATAAAAATAGAAAACAATAATAATGGGGGATTTCCCCTTTCCCCATATTGACTGAGTACATGTCATCTCAGGATGGGATGCTGAAATAAAGTTTCTAGATACCATTAATGACTGCTTCTTGGAGCAGCTAGTCCTGAAACCCATGAGGGGAGAGGCAATTCTTAATTTAATCTTAAATGGAGCACAGGATCTGGTCCAAGAGGTGTCTATAGCTGAACCGCTTGGTAATAGCAACTATAATATAATTAAATTTAACATCCTTGTGGGGAGGTGAATACCAAAAGAAACCCACCACAGTAGCATTTAACTTCAGAAATGGGAACTATACAAAAATGAGGAAGCTACTTAAATAGCAATCAAAAGGAACAGTCACAAGAGTGAAATGCCTTCAAGCTGCATGGAAACTTTTAAAAGCACTATAACTGAGGCTCAAATTAAATGTACAATCCAAATTAAAATAGTAAGAAAACCAAAAAAAAAATTCCACCACGATTAAATACATGATTAAATACAGTAAAAGAAGCAGCTAAAGGCACAAAGGCATCCTTTAAAAATTGGAAGTAAAATCTTATTGAGGAAAATAGAAAGGAGCATAAACTCTGGCAAGTCAAGTGTAAACGGTGATGTGGCAAATTTGCAGGCCAATGCAGAATTTGAAGAGTAATTAGCAAAAGACTCAAAAACTAATAGCAAAAAATAAAATGTAAGGATATCAGAAGCAGGAAGCCTGCCAAATAATCAGTGGGGCCCCTGGAAGATCAAGGTGCTAAAGGAGAACAGTAACATTGTGGAGAAGCTAAATGAATTCTCTGCATCAGTCTTTACTGCAGAGAATGTGAGGGAGATTCCACACCTGAGCCATTCCCTTCAGGTGACACATCTGAGGAACTGTCCCAGATTGAGATTATTAATAGAACAAATTGATAAATTAAGCAGTAATAAATCACCAGGAGCAGATGGTATTCACCCAAGAGTTCTGAAGTATGAAGTTGCAGAACTGTGGTATATAACCTCTCTCTTAAATCAGCCTCAACTATCCTCTAGTCATCTGGTGCTAACATGACATCAATTTTTTAAACAGGCTCCAGAGGTAATTCTGGCAATTACAGGCCAGTAAGCCTAACTTCAGTACCATTTGAAACTATAGTAAAGAACAGAATTATCAGCACATATCTGAATACGATTTGTCGGGAAAGAGTCAATGCAACTTTTGTAAAGGGAAGTCATGCCTCGCCAGTCTATTAGAATTCTTTGAAAGGATCAAACATGTGGAGAAAGGTGATCCAGTGGATACACTGTACTTGGACTTTCAGAAACCCTTTGACAAGGTTCCCCCAACAAAAGGCTCTTAAGCAAACTAAGCAGTCATGAGATAAGAGGAAAGGTTCTCTCATGGATCAGTAATGGGTTAAAAGATAGGAAACAAAGGGTAGGAATAAATGATCAGTTTTCAGAATGGAGAGAGGTAAAATAGTGGTGTCCCCAGATATCTGTACTGGGACCAGTGCTTTTCAACATATTCATAAATGATCAGAATAAGGGGTAAATGGCGAGTTGGCAAAGTTTGCAGACAATACAAAATTACTCAAGACAGTTAAGTCCAAAGTAGACCATGAACAGTTACAAAGGAATCTCTCAAACTGGGCAACAAAATGTCAGATGAAATTCAATGTTGATAAATGCAAAGTAATGCATATTGGAAAACAAAATCCCAACTATGCCTACAAAATAATGGGATCTAAATTAGCTGTTACCACTCAAGAAAGAGATCTTGGAGTCATCATGGTAGGCCTTTGAAAACATCCGAGAGACTAAAAAGACAGACTATTCAGCTTGGAAAAGAGACGACTAAGGTGGGATATGAGAGAGGTTTATAAAAACATGAATGGTGTGGAGAAAGTGAATAAGGGAGTGTTATTTACCCCTTCACATAACACACAAACCAGGGGTCACCCAATGAAATTATTGGGCAGCAGGTCTAAAACCAACAAAAGGAAGTACTTCATCATACAACACACAGACAACTTATTGAACTCATTGCCAGGGGATGTTGTGAAGGCCAAAACTATAACTGAATTAAAAATGTTTGATAAATTCATGGAGTACAGGTCCATCAATGACTACTAGTAAGGTGGTCAGGGATGCAACCCCATGCTCTTTGTGTCCCTAAGTCTCTGAATGCCAGATGCCAGGACTGGGAGATAAGGGATGAATCACTTGATTGTCCTGTTCTGTTCATTCCCTTTGAAGCACCTGGCATTGGCCACTGCCTGAAGATAGGATACTGGGCTAGATGGCCCATTGGTTTGACTCACTATGGCCATTCTTCTGTTTTTATCCAAATACTCTGCAGAACAGGTCAAAATGTGCCTTTGTCCTACAGACCGTTTAGACCTCGGTTCTCTGCAAGGCTGAATCTAAACTGAAGCCTTGAGATGTTCACTTTCATTCTTGCCATCACCTGAAAAATCAGATGGTTAGCCCTGCAATCTTAGCAAGTCCGGCAGAACCTTTTACACAACTAAAGATGAGTGAATGGAAGAAAGCATTTTCCATTAATATCATATTCAAAAGATCATTTCAATTCAGCTATGTTTGTGACCTTTTCTACTCACTATCAGATATGAGTTCTCCATCTAGTGCAAACTTTAACAAAAAGCAAATATTCAGCTTGATTGCATAAATATTCACCAAAAGCAAATTTTGAATTGTATATTTCATTATACTATTCCAATTTCATGCCAAGTTCATGTTGCTTACTTACATAAGTCACTCAATCGAGACTTCATCCGAAGCTCATTAAATTCAACGAAAGTCTTTCCATTGACTTCAGTGGCATTGGATCAGGCCCATAAAGAATATCATGGGATTTATGTAATTAAACTACGTAGCTTGAATTGTGAATTCAAAACAATCTAGAGACTAGGAAGTATTTGCTAAAAATACCTGACCAATAAGTCAATGTGAGAATTTTGCAATCTGTTTTTGGATAACTTGCCCCATTATAGGGTTTGTAGGTGCAGGCTAGTCTGGGTTATGGAGGATATAATTTATCACAGCAGCAATTTCAAAGTCTTCCAGACTATTGCAAAACAACTTCATATTATTGCGTCAATTCCTTCTCTTCTTGATTTCTGCTACAAGAACAGAATGTCTAAGTATTCACCGATTGCTTTAGATCAAAATATGACTGACGTATTAGCTTGATTTCTGCATGTACTTTGTTCATAGTCTGCATCAGACTGTGCTTACAGGACGAAATTTTACCAGCCAGGTGGGCAGCTGCAGTTTTATACCCCACTATGAAATTCATGACCACAAAATATTCAAAGCATTCGCAGTGTAGCAATGCCACTGCTCCACATTCTCATCCTAAGGGTCAGGTATGACTGCCACTAGCACAGCGAGGTCCTGGTCCCTCACTGGGTCCTCATGGTACAACTGCAAAATCAAAACCTAACACAAACACAAAACAAAATAAAAATACATTATCAGAGCAGACACCTGTGAGGGTCCCAGAGCCCAGGCTCCAATCCAGCCCCAAATGTCTACACCATAATTGAACAACCCCTTAGCCTGAGTTAGCTAGCACAGGCCACCTGCGGGCATCTAATTGCAGTGTAGACGTACCCTTAGGGTATGCCTACACAGCAAAAAAAGACCCATGGCAAAGAGTCTCAGAGACCCGGTCAACTAACTCAGGTTCATGTTCCAGGGCTAAAAATAGCAGTGTAGATATTCAAGCTCAGGCTGGCACCCAGGCTCCGAAACCTGGTTAAGGGGTAGAGTCTCAGAGCTTGGGCCTCCCTCAGACCCTACAAACTGAAGTCAGCCAACCCAGGCTCAGAGACTCACTGATGTGGGTTGTTTTTTTGTGCTGTGTAGACACATTGTTAGGGTGCTCCCATTGAAGTCAATGGTAAAAGTTCCACAGTGAGGACTTTTGAAAATCTCACCCTTAATCTCAGGACCCCACCTCAAAAATGGTGGAAAATACTACTTTCTTACTCCCATCTACTTTGTTTATATGTCATAATCTTTGTGACAGAGACTGTGTAAGTGTAGAATGCCTGGTACAACAAGGCCTGATCTTAGGTGGGGCCTCTGAGCACTACTGTAATATAAGTGAAATAAATATTAATATGGTGATTTCTTTTCAGTTTAAATCAGTATCTTCAGTGGTGCCTCCAGCAGCATTCACCCACAGCCAACAATTCCTCTGACCTCCCAAGATCTATTTAGTTGTATCTCAAATGGGTTTCTTTGGAAGTGGACCGACACTGGCTGTTTTCCTTTATTTCCTTTTATCTGACACAATCCAGAAAAACATAGGTTTCATCTGCAAGAACCTCCTGCTGTTGGAAACGTGGGTGTTTAAACAAGAACACACCAGCTGCCGTTCAGCAAAACAATTCCCTTTTTAGCAAGTAAGTGGATGGTGGTGGTCTAATTTTTTGCTTGCTTGTTGTTTGACAGAGACAGATTTGAAATGGCGGCTGCCATCCCATAATATTAAAGGTAAACAAAGTTCATTCTGCACAAAGCCACAGAGGTGGCATATTACTCTGATTCTGCAGTCACAGAGTGCACAATTCCAACTGGCTTTGTTGGGAGTAATATGTGCAAAAGGACTGCAGGGCTGAGCTGCATGTGTAAAATAAGTATTGAGTCATGACCGTGCAGAGGCTATGATCTCTCTCTAGACAAGGCATCTGCATTATTCATTCATAGTTACACATGGAAGCACCACTTTCTTGAAAAGAGATAGTTATTACATATTCATATTTATAAAGCTCTCTAGCTTGATTTGGGGGTGTCTGTTTTCCCCCCAATTCCCTTACTCTTCTCTCTGCGGTCACTACTCTCTGCCTCTGCTGCACTAGGCTGAACTGACAATTCTGAGCAGCCATTCTTGACAATGGGAGGAGGAAAGAAAGGAAAGCCAAGACTTGAGGAGAAGGATGTAGCAGGATGAAAGATGATCAGGGAAGGGAAAGGGAGAGTCTGTTCTGTTAATACTATTCTGGCCACCTCTCTTGTCTTCCTCTTGAATTTTTTAAGTTCTTCAGCTGCATGTATTTAGCTTTTTGGCTGCTTTTGTTTTTTGGCTACCCAGCCTCTCTATGCATCCACACATTTTTTTAAAAGAAACTTTCTTAAACTTTTCCAGCCACGTCTCTCTCACATTGTGTGGCCACTTCTTTCAGATTCCTTGCCAGTCACTCAGCAGCTGCTGCCGGTCTTAGGTCTCCCCCTACTGCCAGATGCCAAATATGAAGCATCAAAAAACTTCAACATAATATGGGCATGAAGCATCAACCTTCAAAATAGACGTTTAGTTTAAGGGATGGGCTGGTTCATATTTGAAAACACTGGGTAGTAAAAAATGTACCAGCCCAATCCCCTCTTAACCTAACAGATTGCTAGACACTAGATTAATTCCTCTGCCTGGCACTTCTATCCGTCATTAGAGCTGGGCAAAAGTTGGAAATTCTGTTTTGTGGGAAATTTAGACATATGTTAGAACAAAAAAATATTTTCAAAATTTTCCAAGAAATGAACATTCTGAAAAAATGCAGTTTCACACATACACAAAAAGTTTTTGCTGAACCAGTATGTTCCAGCAGAAAACTGTTCAGATAAAAAAATTCTGACCACTTCTATGCCTCATACTTTGGAGAAGGGATTAGTGTGCAACCATGGAATGAGCAACCAGTGGCAATATGGCTCCTAAAACACCAAGTGGCAGGGGTAGGAACCTCAAGAGTGCAGTGCTAGGTTTAAGATGGGAATGTTCTGCTGTTGAATCCTCAGGCTCCAGAGCTTATAGGTTGTGCTCCCCCAAGGAGGCCACAGCTTCCGTCTGAGCGGAGAGTGCAGCACAATGAACCTTACAGGGTTGCCTGTTTGGGGAGGGGTGGCAAGTGAAGGACTTTTCCATTGTGTGTGGGTGTATATTTACACAAAGTACCTATAGAGAATTTATAGAGGTAAATATGTGTACTGGAATACACACGTCTTAGCAAGAGAGCGCATGGGTATTGCAAAGTAAAGTTTATAAAGTTTCCTGGGGAGCTGCCGCCTAATTCAGAAGGAATGCAATTCACCAATGTAATTAAACAGAACCTTAATCTTAAACATACTTTGGCATGAGAGTGGTACTGTTTTTTTCACCTGAAACATTCACACTGAAAGGTGAACCCCATTTCTGCTCCAATGAGAGCAGCACAAAAGTGCTCCATCCATCAGTGGGGAAGAATGAACTCAGCTCAGGATAAGCCAGTTTATGCCTCTGAGTAACACATATTCAAATGCAGGGCCATGAAAACAAATAGCCCACATACAAAAGGGAAAAAAATAGTAATGGCCATTTTGATATTATTTAAAATAGGGTCAGCCTGCTGGTTTGCTTAACCGTTACTGTATATTTACAGAAAAGTCAGAGGCATTCGTTGCTTGTGAAGTCAGTATAGATACAATGTACAATAAGATTGCTATGCTTCAAAGAGCTTCATTGCCCTCTGTGGCCCAGTTCATAAATCCAAAGAGCTAGCTCAAACATTCAGTATCTGTTGCAGATAGTTAAGCCTTGACAATCTTGTGCATTTATTGATACAAAGTACTGTTTAGGGCACCAAGGGTAAATATGCCACATACAAGAAACTCCGAAGTCCCTACAAGCTGCTTTTTTAAGCAAGTTATGGCAGACAATGAAAAAGCAAAAAACTCTGGCAGGAGTCCATTCCTATATTATTCTGGCATCTCGGTTGCTTTAATACACGGTTCCAAGTGTTGTGTAGCTTTTGATCAGGGTGTTCTTGCTGTAAATTGATACAATACAACTGAAGAACTGTATACTGGAAAAATAAGAAAAAATGTCAAATTGTCAGATTATTTTTTCAGCATCTCAGAACAACAGTATGATTTAGGAGTATTGTTTTGTACTTGTGCTTCATTTTGAGAAATATGTAAAGCTCAGTCCTGCTCCCATTGAAGTCAAAGGGAGTTTGCCATTTACTTTGATGAATGAGCCTTCAATTAATAGTTATTACATTTTTAAAGCACTGGTCATTCTGAAGGGTCTCAAAGAACTTTATGTGCTATGTACTGTAAACAAATGAATCACTTCTATACTATTAACATGCAGCCAGTTCTGGAAAGGAACTTGGCAGATATTTAACAGCACACAGCAATGCTGTGTACTTTTGAAGAGGAAATGAAGAGGAAGAGCAGCTCCAACTGAATTTAGAGAACTGCAGAGGGTATCTTCATAGCCTGAATGTAATTACCAATATTGGAATTTTCCCAGGATACCATGTTGAATATCCTACTCTTGAAAGAGGGTCATGGAATTTTGGGGAGTGATCAGGATTTCAGTTTTCCTAATGAAACCAAAAATATTGGACTTGCAAATATTGCATCTTTAGCAGCTCATTGCCCCTTAGTGCCAAGCATTGTTCCTATACTGACGCAAGCAGGAAGAGTGTCACCTACATGATTGAACAATACAACTTAACTGTACGATTTCTTATGGTTCTTTTCTATCTCCCAGTTGTCACTAATAGGTGATCTCATAGCCATTGTCTAGAGTACAGGTTTGAGGAGTTGATGTTTCTAGGAGATTTAATGATGAGGATCACAGGACAGAAGACCAGTGTATGAGGTGAAACCTGAGAATACAGATGGGAGACTTTGCACACTTTACAGAGATATGCTCTTGCAATGTGACTGCAGAAGAAATGTTGACTCCCCGTTCCTCAGATGCAAAGAGATGTGCTAGGAAACAGCTCTGCAAGACTAAAGTAAAAGAGAAGATGGAGGCAACTCTCATTCCACATCCTGCAAAAAACAGATCGTAAACAGAATAAAATACAAAAGGATAAAAATCCTTCACTCACTCACACACTGTAGGAAACAGGAACATAGGAACTGCCATATTTGATCAAACCTATGGTCCACCTAGTCCAATAACCTGTCTTCAACAGTAGCCTGCACCAGATGGTTCAGAGGAAGGTACAAGAAACCCTGTAGTACAGTGGTTCTCAAAGCCAGTTCGCCGCTTGTTCAGGGAAAGCCCCTGGCGGGCCAGGCTGGTTTGTTTACCTGCCACATCCGCAGATTCGGCCGATCGCAGCTCCCACTAGCCGTGGTTCGCCACTCCAGGCCAATGGGGGCTGCAGGAAGAGTGGCCAGCACATCCCTCAGCCCGCACCGCTTCCCGCAGCCCCCATTGGCTTGGAGCAGCGAACCACGGCCACTGGGAGCTGCGATCGGCCGAACCGGCGGACGTGGCAGGTAAACAAACCAGCCAGGCCCACCAAGGGCTTTCCCTGAACAAGCGGTGGACCAGCTTTGAGAACCACTGATGTAGTAGGCAGATACGGGATAATCTGCCCACCTGGGAAGTTTCCTCCCTAACCGCTAATACTAAGAGATTAGTATAAGCACTGAACCATAAGATTTTATATCCCTTCCAAAACTTTTTTTTTTTTTAGTATTCACAGTGATAACTCTGAGTAGTCTTGCTATTCTTATAAATGACCAATGCCTCACTGAATCTTACAAAGTATTTCCCTTTATCACATTTGAATTTGTCACCTTACCATTTTATTTCATGCAGGACATATTTAACTAGCTACATATTTGTTACTTCTGTAACTGTGCAAGAAATACACGTGTGAGAAACATTAAATGCACTAGATCCCCATTTTTAACAAACAGTGTTTTATTTCTTAGCTATAATGGTAAATTCAAGTGTGATAAACTTCTAAATATATTAGGAGTGTATGTGGTTAGAGACCTTCTCTGAATACTACAAAGTAAGAGCACACTTTATGCATCGGAAGGGCTCAGATGTATCAAATTCTTATCCTTATTTTTATTTACACAGCACCAAAAGCATGTTAGGTGCTTTCCAGACAAGGTCTTTGTCCCCAGAGAACTTGCAATCTAAATGGGCAAGATACAGACAAGGGATGGAATGTCTCAAAGAGCAGGTGAAAGGTCACTGTAAACATTTCTTTGGAGGGGAGGACTAGAGTTTTAAGCCTTCAAGAGGTAAGTTTTAAGGGAGGAACTTTAAATTCAAGTGTATAACAATAGATCATGGCATACATTCTGGATAAGCTGAATAACATTGTCAAATTATTTAAAATGATAGACTTTGTTCTTCTCAGGGAAATGTGCTCTTATGCCTTTCCAAATATTTGTATTTTTAAATCTGGCTGAAATGGTGGGTTTTACATAGCATTTTCAGTCAATTATTTTATCCAAGCTTTTTTACCCATTTCCTCTTTATACATTGAAAAGCTGAACATTAAGTAGGGCCTGATCCTGAAAACCCTTACTTACACGGGTACTCCCACTGGCAGTGAATATAATGAAGTCAATGAGACTACTCACATAAGTAATTCTCCCTAGCCATGCAAGTTAGGGTTTGCAGGATCAGACCCAAATCCAGCAACAGATTCAAAGAGCAGATGCAGGTTAGAAAGAGAAGACAACAGGTAAAGCTATCAACCTGTCAAGAGCCAGATGTTCTCAATGGAGAGAGAGAAGGTTTAAAACAAAAACCCAATAACGCAGGCAAATTAAAGTGAGGACACGTTTGTTCCTTGAACGTACTGTTTTCTATAACCAGTTTCATGAGCTGCTGTTTGTACTTTTAATAACTGACAGAGATAAAAGTGAGATGGTCGGACATGTGCAGGAGTGAGGTCGATGACAATAGGATAGAAAGGCTTGTAGCATAAATGGACTTTACTCTCTTGCTGAAAAGCCCTTGCGATAAATGACTAATGATAGAAACAGTCATCTCCTATTCATTTGGTATGTAAGTACTTAAATGAGACACTGGTACAAAGATTATTCTATTGGATTTGTTAAGCTACATTTTTTTAAAAAAGCACAACTACACTTCTAATGTGCATATGTACCAAATCAAACAAGTCCATTACATTCTTAGTAAGATATACAGACATTAGCCTTGCTTATTCACCCTCCATTTACAGAAACCTTTCAGAGGCTTTGTACAATTAAAAAAAATACCATCCAAACATCCACCCTCTTTATTCAGATTCCTCCTTGAAACACATATTTCATGCAGCTGATTTACCCCTAATTGGCCAACAAACTGCAGTTAAATAAATAGATACATAAAAATCTATTTATTTAAAACTACACTGCTTTGTAATAAATCCATCTTCTGGTCACCTGGAGCCCAATCCAAATCCCACTGAAGTCGGGGGGGAGGGATAGTTCAGTGGTTTGAGCTTTGGCCTGCTAAACCCAGCGTTGTGAGTTCAATCCTTGAGGGGGCTATTTAGGGATATGGGGCAAAAATTGGGGATTGGTCCTGCTTTGAGCAGGGGGTTGGACTAGATGACCTCCTGAGGTCCCTTCCAACCCTGATATTCTATGATTCAATAGAAAGCCTCTGATTTCCATGGATGTTAGATTGGGCCGCTTGTGCATTATATGGCTAAATTGTTTTTCTGTTGATCTATTCCAAGTAACCGTTCCCTACATAAGGCTACCCACTGGGCCTAATTCTCCCCTCACACCAGCAAAAAATTAGGAAACCAGAATTCCACAGGTGGAAATGAGACGCGAATCAGACCCATAGACTTCAGTGGAACTACTCCCCCAAATAAGGACCAGGATCCATATCTGCTTGTTTTGTACAGCACCAATAAATAATTAAAACATTAACAAATCATTTCCCCCGCTGTTTTCTATACTATAATGGTATTATTATAAGAGATATCACAAACAGTAAAACCATTACCTAGCAGCTTTTGTACTTATATTCTTAGACAGGGATTTTCACTTGAGGCAAAATTTGCCGTCTGAAATCCTATTCAGCTGTTCAGCTGTTTCTCACATTTATTCTTACTGTGATTTCTAATTACCTTAATAATGTGCGTTACATAGTTGTTTGCTCTCCCACCTCATATTTTCTTACTACTTGATGGCACAATGAAGACCTCATGCCAGATTTATGTCATTCCATTCAATTCCCACAGGAACAAATTTATATAATTATAAGCAAAGGATACTGCAGACTAAAGGAGGAAGAGCCTGGCTGTGAGAGCGGGAAGGAGCCAAAAGCTTTCACAGAGAATACAGAGCAAAAATGCTTTGTGGTTGGACAGTAACTTTCCTCCAGCGAAGACAAAGTACTTTACAAACACTGAATTCCCACAAAACTTTTAGGGGCTAGAGAAATAACAACATTTTATAGCTGAGGGAAGGAAAGCACAGAGGTTACATGATTTGCTCAATGTCATGCAACCAGTCAGTGACAGTGAAGAAAGCTAGGAATGAAACCTGGTCCTGACTTCCTGTTCACTTGCCACTGAAACACATTTGTCTATCACCCATCTAGGTATACGTAGCATCTGAAGACCAGCATGTTTGTTTTAATGGAGGCATGATACAAAACAAAGTACTAGATCACTTTGAACACACACACACACACACACAGACAAATTCAGAAGTTTCCTCCCTTCCCCAGCATAGTAAAAGACAGCAGCAGTGATGTGCCTTAGAAGGACCTGTTCTTTATACAGCAGCCATGCAGACACATGATTCCTGACTGGAAGCAAAATCAGTATTTCCCACCCGCGTAACAGCTTCTTGTCATGTTACAGGATTAACTTTAAGAGATGGCTGAATGGGACTTCTAGTGGTTATCATGGGATGGCTGCTGGATGGTCCAAGTGCAATATGTTTGGAGGGCGGGAGTGTGGGGGGGTCTCATCTCCTGTTCAGTGGGCAACTGTATAAACAGAACAAAATCATCACAGTTGGCAGTAATTAGCTTCTTTGTTGGCAGTCTCAGTAGAGAGGCTAATGAGGATTCAATAGACGTGGGGACTAAACTGTTCTTTCCCCTCCAGTAATGTCCCCTCCAGTTTAGGATTGCAGCGCTTCTGCAGGGCAGCGAGGGGGAGCGGGCACTGCCACTGTCTGCTCGGTGGTAAAGCAGAGTATTTTGGTCTCCAGGGCAGTCATTCAGGTTCCTTTTACCACCATGGAATTCACCCAAACATTTAATTTTTAAAAACATTCCTAATAAGGCTGTTTTAAAAACAGAGCACCGGTCACATAAAAAGCGTTGTACAGACGCTGTAGAAGAGACGTGGCTAATTCAAATAGCCAGTCAAATGAGTAGCTGAGCCATGAACAATGACTTTTCACACCCCACTGAGCTCAGTATCCTTAGATGCACAACATTCCTTTTCCTCTGGAATGTCAGACACGGTCAGAGAATACTTGGGATTCAGGTGAGGAAGCCTCATCGGGCAAGCTTTTGTTTGTGATCCCCGGCACTCACTACCCACTGTAAGCCAAAGGGACTTACATAAATAGACTTGCAATAGTGACTCCAGAACAAAACTGCCTTCTGATTAGTGCACAGATTTGGGCTCCAAAGTGTAGCCAATGAGGGCTGGGAGTGTCACCAGAAGCCTTTGAACAGATCAAAATCTGTGGATCTTTCCTCAACAGGCATGGGAGTAAAAACTGAGGAGAGGAAGCACTAAGAGTTGGGTGAGTATGGGAATGAAGGTTTATACAGAGTTTTCATCTTATCTTCAAGCTCCAGCCCTAGTTTCTGTGTGCACTCTGGCGAACACCAGCCCAAAAGAGATCTTTATCAGGAAACAGGAATTGTCTCAAAAGTCCCTGCGTAACTACCCCCAGACAGAAGAATAGCAAGTATGAATAGCTCTAGGTACTTTAGAATAGGCACCACAAGTTCATACTTACAGAGATTCAGTGTTCCAGAGAGATCTCACCTCCTTGCGAATACACCCTCTATCCCATCTCATCACTGGAGTCCCTTCCCCATGCCTGAAAACTGGTCAACATTTGTGAACTTAAGACAGAGGGGCGTTGTAGCTGAATTCCTAATAGTCCCAGCTGACCCATAATATGTATTGGGAGTTAGTCTTTGCATAAGAGGATCCATTCAACAGTGATTTGGTAAATGGGGTGGAAAGTGTGGACTGTGAGGTTAGACAGTTAATTTGCAATACAATTGTCCATCCAGACTCTGGAGTTCTCTTTTCAGTTTCTTGCCCCTTTTTTAATTTAAATAAAGACATCCAGGGTGGACTGCCCATCTTGCATGTGTTCACTGTCCAGGTTTGTGCGTTTCCTGCAGGGAGAGGGGGAAGAGTGGATGTGTTTCCTCAGGTGGAGACATTGCCCATCCTTTCATCTGGCCCTGGATTTCCTCCTGAAGAGACCAAAGAGATTTTAATAGACCTGTATCGCCTGCTTAAGGACTACAGCCCAGAAGTTTGTGGCCTTGCCCAGAAGTACATGGCTAGAGTGCCCATGAGGGAAGTGTTACGTACATACATTAGAAACTTTTCTGGAAAGTGCTGTGAGTATGTGACACTAATAACGAATAATAAAACTCACAGTTATATAAGAGTACTTGGCTATTACAAATAGTTGATAATACCTTAAAGTAGTGAAACTCGATGGTGTAATCCTGCAGCCATACCCCTTGATATTTATTTGCAGGACTACATGTAACTAACCTGCCATAAAATATAATTTTAGCCTGTCATAACAGGTTCGCATCAGAATAGTGTTGGGTGAGAGTAGGAATGCAAAGATTTAATGGATATGTGACAAGGATCAACTTGTCCAAGTTCAATTTTACCCACCAGTTACACAGATGAATTTGTAAAATTTGATTCATACTGTTAATGAATATTCCAAGACTCTGCAGTTCCATGCAGGGCTAACCCCTTTGAGTGACATACTAATGCAGGTACCTGGCCAGAAAGGTGCTGAGCACCACTTAGACCAAAGCATTGGTGCCTTAGCTATACAGAATAGAACACAAACCATCGGAAGACAAAGGAAGGGGTAAACAGACAATATTTATGCAAACGATTTTGCTTAAAAGACTGGAAATTCCCTAGTGCTGTGTTTATACAGGTGGAAGAGGGACAACGTTAGTTAAACAAAAAGTTCAGATTTTAATTAAAGTCTCAGTCTAGGGCAGTCACAAGAGAAGGAGAAAATTACACTGTGTGTAGTTAAGTGAGGATTTAATAGACAAAGAACAAACCAGTTTCTAATAAAGCTCTAGGGAAATAAAATCCATCCAAGGTAACGGACAGCTGACCATGGGGGCATAATTCTGCACTCAGCAAAGTCAGTAGACATTTCAGTTGGAACAGGATCAGTCCACAAAAGCGAAAGGTCCTATAGCAAGAAGGGCTCTCTGTGAACATACAGACTTGTCACTTTGTCCATGGCGTTAAAGAAATAAGCCTGAAAGAGAGAGCAGCCGATTCTCCATTCCACCCCAGCCTGTTTGCACTGGTTTGGTGGCCAAAAGGGGATCGTAAAGGCCCTAACTTTTGCTGGGGGCCAAATATCCAAGCACGGGAACACAGAATTGTTAATGACCCAGAGGCAACTTCTAGAATACCCTGAATTGGGTTCTTTGGCTGTTCAATCTAGGGTGTTTCCTGGGCTATATTTTTTAAAGGGAATGACCTCAAAGGCAGAGTGAAGCGAAAGTAGCAGTCTGCATACTGGATTAAAGACACGTAGAATAACTGCCCTAGGGTGCAGTGCCACACAGAGGAGGGTGAACAATTTAAGAGATTCTAGGCCTGCATTGTAGTGCTATTGCAATTTTTCTTCTATGTCGCTAGAATCATAACTGGCTAATTTCACAGGTGAGGTAAGTTTGACTAGCCCCTCACACACTGGGTAGGAAAGGATGTTACATATTTCCTACAATACACAGCGAATGCCCACTTAACGTAGGCATTTGCATAGGGATGAAGGGAGGGCCTTTATGTAGTAACTAAGCATTCCAGGACTTCTTGTCGCATTCAGTGGTTAAAACGTGCTCCCTTTTAGGCCACCACTATCTCTGCCCTTTGTTTCTCCTCCTTACTCATTTTTTGTCCTTTCCTGTTTTTGTGAGTCTCCTCCATTCTTTTCTCTGCATTTTCTTACCTACAACAATTCCCAATTCCCATGCCAGTGAGCTTCATTCCCATCCTCTACTCATATTCCTCCATTACAATGATCAGAAATTAAATAATTTGTGTTGACACTAAGTGTCATCACTGGGCTTCAGAGTGCATACTCCAATCAGATTAATGAGGGACAGGGAGTTCATCCCTCTGAGTCATTGTTTTGGGCTCTCTGCATATTCAGGCAGTCATCACTGAACTGGTTACTCTCAGTTCACATTTGGAAAGTTATTTCTGCAGCCACAAGAGCTAGAAGCATACTTTCCTTTATGTTTCAATTAAAGCTTACATTCTGGAGAATCTGAATGTGTTATATGGGTCATATAACAATATCATAGGAGTCAGATCCAGCCCACAGACCGTATGTTTGACACCCTTGTGGTAACTTTTCCTGCCAGCTACTGCATTGTAGTTAAGCACCCCATTATCAACTGTCTCAAAAATAGCTTGGCCATCTCTGTATCATAAAGTCATTCAATGCTAGGCAGGCAGGCTTTGCTCCACAGGTGCTTAGGACTGGAGTAGCGGAGCAGGTGGCATATCAAAAGGAGGTGAACTTGCAGGAGCTGGATGAGCAGCTTGTAGGAGTAGGGAGAATGGGATCCACCCTCCACTGGAACACAGCACAGCCCTGTTGTCCTTGTACCACTGCTTTTCCAGGACCTGAGCTAGAATAGGACGCATGACCTCTTGGTACCCACTTTTCAAGGAGTCATAGTCACTGGATCTACATACTCATGGACCCCTAAGCTCTCCCCTTTCCCTCTCCTGTGGTGGCCTATGCACAGCAGGCAAATAACCAATCTCCACTGCTCAAAAGATATACCAAATCCTCTGTGCTCCCACTCTGCTGTAACCCATCCTATGTAGTGGAACTGAGGAGGTTTTGCTGCATGGAGAGGCGTCATAGCATCTCTGATGCTGGGTGAATGTCATTCACAGACCTTGAAGAGCCACTAAATATAAAAGATCTGTCTGTACAACGTTATCACCTTCTTGCTCTTTAATTTCATCCATGGCCAAGGCTATCAGCTATTACTGTTCGTTCAAAAAAGTCACCAGATTCAAATTAGAAATAGTTTGCTACAGGCCTCTGTAGCATTGGTTAGCTAAACCAGAACAGTTTTCCAGCATTCCTTCGGTAAGCCACTGGTGAGTGTGTGTTACAGGTCCCACTGTGTGCACAATCCACAGAAACATAAGCGTGTTACAGCAGCAGCTAGGCAGCCTTAGGTCTTTAACTTAAACTGTAGCAGCTCATTTTAGCTCTGGAAGTCTCCTGTTCCATTCCTGGTGTGTCAGCCAAGATGGCAGCTGTCACACTTCCATGGGACCAGTTTCTTACATTATTTTAAATTCCCTTTGTATTTTAGTTTTTATACCGAAAAGTGATCCTGTAGTTTGTTTTATCTGATGTATTTGGCAGTCAAACTTATCACTGCTTTCCCCTTGAACCTAGTGGAAAATGATCTTCAGAGTTAATCCATTGTGATAAACAAAACAAATGAACTTCCTTTACTGCTGATTTCATTATGAAAGGCTGAAATCAGAGCTGAAAACACCTTTTGTTATGACATCTCATCAAGCCCTGGATATTTTTCATGTTCATATTTACATGATGGAAACAATTAACAATATTTTTAAGAAGCAAAGCCCAGAATTTCAGCCCAGGCCATAAAATTCAGCTTTAGTTTCCAGATGGTCTCACTTTCAGTTTTGTCCCTTTGGCACCCTGTATGCCTTCCATATCAGACAAGATTCAAATTCCTCCCAAGCTTCAGGGAAAAAAAATCATCACAGGTTTAGCCACTTTGGGGATATGCGGGAAAGGAAGCATGAAAACAGTAAAGCTCACAGGGCTGATTGGAAGATGGTGATTACTTTCTGTGAAATTTTTCAAAAGAAAAAAATTGAATTTGAAACCTTTCACGGCAATTTTCCATTTCATTAAAAAACTGGAAAATTTTGGGGGCAGTGATTTTCAAAAACTGAAAATTAAGCAATTCGGTGTTCACTATCAGAAATGGTGAATCCTCCTGAAAATCTTACTTGTTTCCTAAAATAACTCATAAAACAAAATTCACGGAGCAACAGATTCCAGAAATGGTTAAGCATATTTGTAACTACCAACAGAAGTACTTGCACTGATTTCAACCGGACTCCATAAAGATAAGCATGTGCATAACTGTTTGCAATATAGGGGCCTGAGTTAATAAGGTTTTAATGGAAACGGCCGCCATCAGCTGGTACAGTCCCTAAAGAATTTTGGACAATTGATTGTTATTAAACATGGTTATTAGGATAAGTTTGCTTAGGATGAACAAATTAAAAGAAAACTTTTCCAGAAAACTTCTCTAAACTTCCCTTTTTTTGTTTTGTTTTTTGGGTTTTATTTGTTTTTTCCCCAAAATGTGTAAATAAATGCACACGGGATGTAATTCTGCCCCCTTGAGATCAATGAGAGCAAGATCAGGGTCATTATGGCTTGCTTACAAGCTTTGAATGAAAGATGCAATATCCAAGAAAAATGCATTTTTTCATTCATTTATTATTAATTTTTCTTATTCCAGAGGAATGGGCAGTATAAATACAAAACAATGAGTCAAGAACTTTCAAACACTTCAAATCGTTTCCCTGAGTTAAGCCTGTGGGTTTGTAGAGCAAGAACCCAGTCCTGCTACCACAGACCTGCATAGAAATGGCTACATTTCAGTGCTGGGTGGCATGAACTGATCTGTATGTACATTTTTTTTAAGCACACCTTGAAGTTTGAATTTTATCTTACTGGAAACAAAAGAAACCACACTGTCCACATTACAGAATAATAGAAATGTAGGGCTCAAAGGAACCTCAAGGAGTCACCAAGTTAAGCACCCTGCACTGAAGCAGGACCAAGTAGACCTAGACCATTGCTAACAGGTGTTTGTCCAACCTGTTCTTAAAAACTTTCAATAGTAGGGATTCCACAATCTCCCTTAGAAGCCTATTCCAGTGCTTAACTAACTTTACAATTAGAAAGGAATTCCTATAATCCAGCCAATACCTCCCTTGCTGCAGATTAAGCACATTTCTTAATATCCTCTCTACACTGGACATGGGAAACAGTTGATCACAGTCATCTTTAGAACAGCCCTTAACGTATCTGAAGACTGTTACCAGGTCCCCCCTCAGTAGGGTGACCATATTTCCCTGTGCTGAATATGGGGACACCTGGTAAAATTACTTGTCTTCAAGCAAGTTCAATGGCAATCAATCAGAACTATGCAGTACAACCACTCAAATTAACATCAAGCTGACTAGCCCCCATTAAAAAGAAATACTGTGCAATTGGATTCTTTTTATTTACCTTCTTATCTTTAAGGCTTTAGGGTTCACACAGGGAGGGGTGACACACACACCCCTACTCCACCCCATACACAGGGAGAGGTGATACACACACACTCCTCTCCCACACGGGGGGATGACCAACCGACTGGCGCCTCCCTGCCCAGTGCTCTCCGCCCTCCATGCTTAGCTGGGCCCCCAGGATGGACCCACTTCTCCTGGTACCTGGTGCTGTCTTCCTGAGACAACACTTGGGGGGGGGGTGAACGCAGGGTCACATGCTCCCCCCTCACAGATTTCTGCCAGGGTTCACACCAGAATGTGGCCAGCAGCAGCCTTTCTGCACTGTGTGGGAGGGAAGGGATGGGAGCTGCTTCCAGTCGCAGGGGAGGATGAGGGGGGAAGGGATGACCTGGACCACGTCTTTGCAGAGCTCATCTCTTCTCCCCCCTGCCTCCCCTCATGTGGCTGGAAGCAGCTTCTTTCTTCCGGCCCGCACAGTGTCGAAAGGCAGCTAACACCTCCAAGGCTGCTGCTGGCCACTGACATAACCCAGCTGCCTTCTGGCCCCAGGCTACAGCATGAGCAGGAAGGGGTTAAGCCCTAAGGATGCATTGTGCATCAGGGCCCAGGGAACCTAACTGCAGGAACTTCACCCGGCCAGAGAGATGGCTTATCAGGGGAAGGCAGAGGTGAAAGTAAGCCGGTATGCCCCAATACGGCATACCGGCAAGAGCCGGTGCGCCGTACCGGGGTGGATCAGCTTCCCCAGGTGCAATTTAAAGGGCCTGCAGCTCCCAGCAGTGGCTGGAGCCCCTGGCCCTTTAAATTGCTGCCGGAGCCCAGGGGTAGTGGCGGCGGAGCTGGGGCAGCGATTTAAAGGGCCCGGGGCTGTAGCAGCGGCCGAGCTCTGGGCCCTATAAATCATCCCTGGAGCTGCACTGCCGCTTCCCCAGGGCTCCAGCAGGCTCCGGGGACAATTTAAAGGGCCCGGCACAGTAGTGGTGGCCGGAGCCCCGTCCCCGGAGCCCTGCTGCCAGAGCCCTGGGGAAGCGGCAGCGGTGCTCCGGGGACGATTTAAAGGGCCCAAGGCTCGGCCACCGCTACCGCCCCGGGCCCTTTAAACCGCTGCCAGAGCCCCCGGCTGACGCTGTTACCCCGGGGAGGGGGAAGGAGGCACTTACCGGTACAAAGTGGGCCGGAGCTGGCTCTGACCTCCCCCAGCCCCGCCCCTTCCGCCTGAGGCCCTGCCCCGTCCAGGGGCCAGTGCCGGCCCCAGCCCAGCCCCGTACCGGTAAGTGCCTCCTTCTGTTATAATCTTGGCCTTCACGACGTCCTCTGGCAAAGAGTTCACACTCTCAAGCTGTGGTTGTGTGAAAAAATACTTCCTTTTGTTTGTTTTAAACCTGCTGCCTATTAATTTCTTTTGGTGACTCCTAGTTCTTGTGTTATGAGAAGGAGTAAATAACATTTCCTTATTTACTTACTCCAAACCAGTCATGATTTTATAGACCTCTATCATATCTCCGCTTAGTCATCTCTTTTCCAAGATGAAAAGTTCCAGTTTTATTAACCTCTCCTCATATGGAAGCTGTTCCATACCCCTAATCATTTTTGTTGCCATTTTCTGGACCTTTTCCAATGCCACTATAGCTTTTTTGAGATGGGGTGCCCACACCTGCACATAGTATTCAAGATATGGGCGTACCATGGATTTATATAGAGGCAATATGATATTTTCTGTCTTATTTATCCCTTTCTTAATGATTCCCAATATTCTGTTCACTTTTTTTGACTGCCGCTGCACATTGAGTGGATGTTTTCAGAGAACTATCAAAATGACTCCAAGATCTTTCTTGAGTTGTAACAGCCAGTTTAGACCCCATCATTTTATATGTCTTCTCATCCCTTGAAGACCTGGACTTCGCAGATGATCTCACTCTCCCATCACATACCCAACACCATATACAAGAAAAAACAACTTGACTCAATGCATTCAGCCAGCAAATTGGATTGAAAATCAACCACAATAAGACAGATATCATGACCTTTAATATTGCTGCATCACCACAAGTACGGATAGAGAATTATGGTTTCACCAATGTAGAAACATTCACATACTTGAGCAGCACCATCAGCCAGGACGGTGGAACAAGCCAGGACATCCGGAACAAAATCAGTAAAGCCAGGAACACCTTCAGGAGCTTAAATACAGTCTGGAAATCATCAAAATACAACAACAAAACCAAACTCAAGATTTATCAGAGCTGTGTACTTTCAACATTACTTTATAGTGCAGAATGCTGGGAATAAGAAAGTATGACATGTCCAAACTGTCTTCATTCCATACCACCTGCCTCAGAAAAATCCTCCATATCTTTTGACCCAGAACAGTCTTAAACCAAGATCTATTCACACAGTGCAGCTAAGAAGATATGAGCACCATCATTGCCAGGATGCATTGGAGATGGATTGGCAATGTGCTTCGGATGGAAACTGATTCCATCACCAGAGTAGCAATCAGATGGACACCCAAAGGCATGCAAAAATGAGGCCTCCCAAAAACAACATGGTGAAGAGCTGTGGAAGTTGAACTGAAAAACCTGGGGCACAGCTGGGGAACCACTGAAAGACTTGTCAAAAAGACAGGAGTGAAGGAGCTTCGTCACTGCCCTAAGGCAGAGGCATAATGGGAATATGATAATGATTATTTTATATGTATAGTTGGGATTATGTTTTCCAATGTGCATTACTTTGCATTTATCAACAATTGAATTTCATTTTGTTGCCCAGTCACCCAGTTTTATGAGATCCTTTTGTAGCTTTTCGCAGTCTGCTTGGGCTTAACTATCTTGAGTAGTTTTGTATCATTTGCAAAGTGTTCATTTCTAATCTATCATTTTAGCTACCAGTGCACAACATGCCCAGTCAGAACACAGATAAGAAATTTCCATGAATATATATTGGAAAAGAGTGGCTCAACCTATTATGGAGGAAGAGTATGCAGGGCTCAAGCTATATTCAGCTGATGCACGACCCCTTGATTTCTTTGGCCTGGTCCAGCGCAGGGTCTGAGAATTAGAAAGTTGTAATTTAGTGTTAGTTCTCAGCTTCTCCAATTTCCCACCCTCTCTTTTGCTTCTCCAGATGGCTGAGTGAGAGAGGGGAATCATCCTTTGCTAGGTGCTCTAAGCTTGGGAAATGTCTGTCAGATTCCTACCCTGCTCTTCCTGGGGCTCCCACAGTTAGAACTACTCTTCTCTCACTGGACTGCTGCATTTTAGGGGAGGAAGTACTGATCAACTTCAGGAAAGAAGGAACAGCAGCTGCACTTCTAGCTGACATCAGAGTTGTTCACGGGGTTGTGGAAGGTCTGGGAGGCAGTGCCCCTAATATCTCCCCACAGCAAAGAGCCTGATTCCAGCACTTAAAAGTTGCAAGGTGTGATTCAGGGAACAGATTTTCAAGTTATAATCAATTTATAATCTTCTTGACCATCACCCTCAAGAGCCATAGGCTGGTTACTTGTGCTCTAAGTAATGGCTAGGTGAGCATTAAGACATTTGATTCTACGCTTTCATTCACATACAGTGCCACTCCCCCACCAGCACAACCTGTTCCATCCTTCCAATATATTTTGTACCCTGATATTACTGAGTCCCATTGATTATCCTCATTCCACCAAGTTTCTGTGACGCCAGTTATATCAATATCCCCATTTAATATGAGGCACTCTAGTTCACTTAGTATTTGGACTTCAAACATTTGTATATAAGCACTTTAAAAACTTGTCACGTTTTACCTGTCTGCCATTTCATGATGTAATTAATGGGACTCTCTTTCATTTGACTGTTTCTCATCAGATCCTACCCATATTTTAATATCTTCCACCCTCTTCTTCTTACTAGGACATAGAGAACCTCCATTAATAGATCCTCCCCTAAGGAATGTCTCTGCCCAAACCACATGCTCCTCCGCACCTGTCAGCTTTACAACAGCCCTTAGCTTAAAAACTGCTCTCCGACCTTTTTAATCTTGAGTTTCCAGCCAGCACTGCCTGTCGCCTGCCCGCACACACCAGCCTCTGCAGCTCACAGCCAGCACCATCCGGAAACGGGACGGGGCCCTGCTGGCAAAGAGCTGGCACGCAGTGGGGACTGTGCTGACGAACCAGCAGGGGGAGCGGCTGGCCCCATGCACTGCTGCCACCAGCCTTGCACACCCATCCCCATTGTCGGCCACTGGACCCCCACTCACTGCTGGTGTGTGGGGGCTGGCAAGCAGGGATCCAGCCAGCAGCAGGACTTGCCAGTACTGATGGGGGCATTCGGGGGGATACAGAAAATACAGGACAATTTGCCCATTTTTAAGAAAAGGTCAGGACATCTGCAGGAGGGCTTCAAAAGGGACTGTCCCTTTAAAAACAGGACATCTGGTCACCCTACCCCTCAGTCTTCTTTTCTCAGTACTAAATATGCCCTGTTGTTGTTTTTAACCTTTCCTCGTAGGTCAGGTTTTCTAAAACTTTTATCATTTTTATTTCTCTCCTCTAACCTCTCTCCATTTTGTTCACATCTTTCCTAAAGTGTAGAGCCCAGAATTGGACACAGTACTGGAGCTGAGGCCTTCCCCCCTCCTACCCCCGGTGATGAGCTGCCAAAATCTTAACAACCGGTTCCCTCCTCACCCCACGAAGGGGTCGTGGCCTGCCCCCACCCCCTGGGACTGCTGCCCCGCCCTCACCCCCGGGACTCCTGCCCCATCCAACCCCCCCCGTGTTCCTTGATGCCCCCCCGTCCCCTGACTGCCCCCAGAACTGGGCAGGAGGGTCTTGTGGGCCACCGTAGTGGGTGCCCACCCTGCCCCACGCCTAAGAGCCAGAGGGACCTGCCGGGTGGCGAGGTGGAGAGTCCCGGTGGTGCTTACCTAGGGCACCTCCCAGGAAGCATCCAGCAGGTCCCTCTGGCTCCTAGGGGTGGGATAGCATAGCTAGGGGGGAGCAGGGGCAGCGGCCGCTCCCCCATGGATCACATCAAAAGTGGCACCTTAGGCGCCAACTCCATGGGTGCTCCAGGGCTGGAGCACCCATGGGGAGAATTTGGTGGGTGCAGAGCACCCACCAGCAGCTCCCCACCCTGTGCCCGGCCCCAGCTCACCTCCGCCCCTGAACACTCCGCCCCACTCTGCTTCTCTGCCCCTGGCCCCCTGTTTCCCACGAATCAGCTGTTCGCGCGGGAAGCCTGGGAGGGCTGAGATGCAAGCGGCGGCTTCGCGCTAAGGCCCAGGGAGGCGGAGGTGAGCTGGGGCAGGGAGCAGTTCACCTGCGCGGCTCCCCCCGGGTTACCTGCTGCGGCGCAGGCGGCCCTCCTCGCACCCCCTTGCCCCAGCTCACTTCTGCTCTGCCTCCTTGGGCCTGAGCGCGAAGCCGCCGCTTGCTTCTCAGCCCTCCCAGGCTTCCCGCGCAAACAGCTGATTCGTGGGAAATGGGTGGGGGGGGCGGAGAAACAGAGTGGGGCGGCGCGTTCAGGGGAGGAGGCGGAGGCAGACCGGAGGTGAGCTGGGGCCGGGCGCAGGGTGGGGAGCTGCCGGTGGGTGCTCTGCACCCACCAAATTTTTCCCGTGGGTGCTCCAGCCCTAGAGCACCCACGGAGTCAGCGCCTAAGGCACCACTTTTGGCCGGTTGTTAAATTTAGAAGCCCTTTTAGAACCGGTTCTCCCTTGCGGGACAACTGGTTCTAAAAGGGCTTCTAAATTTAACAACCGGTTCCAGCGAAGTGGTGCGAACCGGCTCCAGCTCACCACTGGCCTTAATAGTACTGAGTAGAGTGGGACTGTTCCCTCCCATTGCTTACATATGACACTCCTGTTAATACACCCCAGAATGGTATTAGCCTTTTTCGCGGCTGAATCGCATTGAATACTCATTCAATTTGTGATGCACTACAACCCCCAGATCCTTTCCAGCAGTACTACCACCTAGCCAGTTATTCTCCATTTTGTAGCTGTGCATTTGATTTTCCTTCCTTAGTGTACCACTTTGCACTTTTCTTTATTGAACTTAATCCTGCTGAATTCAGACCAATTCTCCAATTTGTTAAGGCCCTTTTGAATTCTAATCCTGTTCTCCAAAGTGCTTGCAACCCTTCCCAGCTTGGTATCATTTACAGATTTTATAAGCATACTCTGCACTCCATTATCCAAGTCATTAATGAAGTACTGGACCCAACTGACACCTGTGGGACCCAACTAGATATGCCCTCCCTGTTTGAACCATTGATAACTACTCTCAGTATGGTCTTTCAACCAGTTGTGCACTCACCTTATAATCATTTCATCTAAACAACATTTCCCTAGTTTGCTTATGAAAATGTCATGTGGGACTGTCAAAATCAAGGTATATCAAATGTCTTCCCCCACCCCCACTCCTCCACAAGGCCAGTAATTGTCAAAGAAGAAAATTAGGTTGATTTGGCATGATGTGTTCTTGACAAATCTATGCTGGCTATACCTTATAATTCTGTTATTCTCTAATTTCTTTCAAATTCATTGTTTAATAGTTTGTTCCAGTATCCTTCCAGATATCAAAGTCAGTCGGAATGGTCTACAATTCCCCTGGTCTCCTTGTTCCCCTTTTTTGAAGATAGGTACTATATTTGACATTCTCCAGTCCCCTGAGACCTCACCCATCTTCCATGAGTTCTCAAAGATAATTGCTAACAGTTCAGAGATTGCTTCAGCTAGTTCCTTAAGTACCGTAGGGTGAATTTCTTCAGCCCTTGCCAACTTGAATACATCAAACCTATAAACATATTTTTTAATCTGCTCTTTCCCTATTTTGGCTTGTGTTCCTTCCCCCTTGTTGTTAATATTAATTGTGTTAAATATCTGGTCAGCATTAACCTTTTTAATGAAGACTGAAGCAAAATAGGCATTAGACACCTCAGCCTCCTTGATGTCGCCAGTTATTACCTCTCCTTCCCCACCAAGTAGAAGCCCTACAATGTCTATCATCTTTCTCCTAATGTACTTCAAGAACTTCCTCTTACTCCCTTTTTATGTCTCTTGCTAGGTGTAACTCATTTGTGCCTTAGGGTATGTCTACACTACAAAATTAGGTCGATATTATAGAAGTCAATTTTTAGAAATTGATTTTATACTGTCGATTGCATATGTCCACACTAAGCGCATTAAGTCAGAGGACTGCGTCCTCACTACTGTGGCTAGCATCGACTTATGGAGCTGTGCACTGTGGGTAGCTATCCCACAGTTCCCGCAGTCTCCGCCGCCCATTGTAATTCTGGGTTAAGCTCCCAATGCCTGATGGGGCAAAAACATTGTCGTGGGTGGTTTTGGGTACGTTATCAATCGCCCCTCCCTCCGTGAAAGCAATGGCAGACAATCATTTCGCGCATTTTTTCCGTGCAGACGCCACACTGCTTTCAGCAGACGGTGCTACTAACCATCGTTATCCACCACTTCCACTGCAACTCTGCTCAGCTGCTATTGTCTCAATAATGAATTTCTCCGTGTTGTCTGTCATGGGCTCCCGGGTACGTGTGTTCTTCCTCGGGAAATGTGCATGGTGCTAACCATCGTCCTCCACCACTTCTGCTGCAACTCTGCTCTCCTGCTCTCATGAATCCACCTTGCAGGTCCTCTCGTCATTCTCTATAAATATTTATTCTCGTGGCATCCGTCGTCAGCCACTGCTTCCGCTGCAACTCTGCTCTCCTGCAGACGCCGTACCACGGCAAGCATGGAGCTCCCTCAGATCACTGGGGCAGTTATGAGAATTGTAAACACCTTGTGCATTATCCTGCAGTATGCACAGAACCAGAACCTGCAAAAGCAGGCAAGGAGGCAATGGCAGCGCAGTGACGAGTGTGATGAGGACATGGACACAGACTTCTCTCAAAGTACGGGCCCCGGCAATTTGGACATCCTGGTGGCAATGGGGAAGGCTCATGCCATGGAATGCCGATTCTGGGCCCAGGAAACAATCACAGACTGGTGGGACCACACAGTGTTGCAGGTCTGGGATGATTCCCAGTGGCTGCGAAACTTTCGCATGCGTAAGGGCACTTTCATGGAACTTTGTGACTTGCTTTCCCCTGCCCTGAAGCACAAGAATACCAAGATGAGAGCAGCCCTCACAGTTCACAAGTGAGTGGCAATAGCCCTTCTGAAGCTTGCAATGCCAGACCGCTAACGGTCAGTCGGGAATCAATTTGGAGTGGGCAAATCTACTGTGGGGGCTGCTGTGATCCAAGCAGCCAACGCAATCACTGAGCTGCTGCTATCAAGGGTAGTGACTCTGGGAAATGTGCAGGTCACAGTGGATGGTTTTGCTGCAGTGGGATTCCCTAACTGTCGTGGGGCGACGGACGGAACGCATATCCCTATCTTGGGACCGGACCACCTTGGCAGCCAGTACGTAAACCGCAAGGGGTACTTTTCAATGGTGCTGCAAGCATTGGTGGATCACAAGGGACGTTTCACTGACATCAACGTGGGATGGCGGGGAAAGGTACACGACGCTCGCATCTGCAGGAACTCTGGTCTGTTTGAACAGCTGCAGGAAGGGACTTACTTCCCAGACCAGAAAATAACTGTTGGGGATGTTGAAATGCTTATAGTTATCCTTGGGGAGCCAGGCTACCCCTTAATGCCATGGAAGCCATACACAGGCACCCTGGACAGTAGTAAGGAGCTGTTCAACTATAGGCTGAGCAAGTGCAGAATGGTGGTAGAATGTGCATTTGGACGTTTAAAAGCACGCTGGTGCAGTTTACTGACTCAGTTAGACCTCAGCGAAACCAATATTCCCATTGTTATTGCTGCTTGCTGTGTGCTCCACAGTCTCTGTGACAGTAAGGGGGAGACGTTTATGGCGGGGTGGGAGGTTGAGACAAATCTCCTGGCCACTGATTACACGCAGCCAGACACCAGGGCGGTTACAAGAGCACAGCAGGGCGCGCTGCGCATCAGAGAAGCTTTGAAAACCAGTTTCATGACTGGCCAGGCTACGGTGTGACAGTTCTGTTTATTTCTCCTTGATGAAAACCTGCCCCCTTTGTTCACTCTACTTCCCTGTAAGCAAACTGCCCTCCCCCCTTCAATCACTGCTTGCAGAGGCAATAAAGTCATTGTTGTTTCAAAATCATGCATTCTTTATTAATTCATCACACAAATAGGGGGATAACTGCCAAGGTAGCCTGGGAGGGGTGGTGGAGGAGGGAAGCACTGGGAGGGGTGGTGGAGGAGGGAAGGACAAGGCCACACTGCACTTCAAAACTTACTGAATGCCAGCCTTCTGTTGCTTGGGCAGTCCTCTGGGGTGGAGCGGTTGGGTGCCCAGAGTCCCCCACCATGTTCTTGGGCATCTGGATGAGGCAGCTATGGAACGTGGGGAGGAGGGCGGGCAGTTACACAGAGGCTGCAGCGGCGGTCTGTGCTCCTGCTGCCTTTCCTGGAGCTCCATCAGATCCCGGAGCATATCAGTTTGATCCCCCAATAGCCTCAGCATTGCATCCTGCCTCCTCTCATCATGCTGCCACCACATCTCCTCTTGCTCCCGCAGCCTCTCATCTTGCTCGTCCCTCCTGTCCTCGCATTCATTTTCTGCTTTCCTGGATTCTGCCATTGTTTGCCTCCACACATTCTGCTGAGCTCTTTCAGTGCAGAAGGACTGCATGAGCTCAGAGAACATTTCATTGCGAGTGCGGTTTTTTTGCCTTCTTATCTGCACTAGCCTCTGGGATGGAGATGATAGGGGGAGCGTTGAAACATTTGCAGCTGCAGGAGGAAAAAAAGGGAGAGTAGTATTTAAAAAACACATTTTAGAGAACAATGGGTAGACCCTTTCACAGTGAACTAAGCTGTTAACATTACACAGCACATGTGCTTTCGGTACAAGGTCGCATTTTGCCTCTTATATTGAGGGCCTGCCAGTTTGGTGTGAGAGATCACACACGCAGGGCTGGGCAACAGAATTCGGCTTGCAGGCAGCCATGGTAAGCCACAGTCTTTCGGTTTCTTCAACCTTCATAACATGTGGGAATGGTTTCAAACAGCAGCGCTCTCATTTCCCATACCAAGCACCCATTCGGTTGGCCATTTAAAAGGAGGGGCTGTGGTTTTTGGGTTAACGTGCAGCACAAACCCAACTAACCTCCCCCCACCCAATTCTCTGGGACGATCACTTCACCCCTCCTTCCACCATGTGACTAGTATCAGGGAAGATCCCTGCCAGCCAAATGCAAACAGCCCAGTGTGAACGGGCCCTCCCCCACCATGTGGCTAAAAGCGGGGATGATTTCTTTTCAGCCACAGGCAAACAGCCCAGCAGGAACGGCCACCTCTGAATGTCCCCTTAATAATGTCCCTGGTGGATTTCCGCTCCATCCCCGGACAGACTTTTCCAGTAGCTGTACTGGCTGCGAATGCATCCCAAGTCTTCAGGGAAAACTAATCATTAAAAAACGCTTGCTTTTAAACCATGTATTATATTTACAAAGGTACACTCACCAGAGGTGCCTTCTCCGGCTTCATGGTCCGGGAGCCCACCTTGGGAGGGTATTGGCTCCAGGGTGATAAACAGTTCCTGGCTGTCGGGGAGAATGGTTTTTCCACTTGCCTGTTGTCCGCTATCCTCCTCCTCATCTTCCTCGTCCCAAAATCCTCATCCCTGTTGCATGAGACTCCCCCCTTGCAGGTGTCCATGGACGGGGTGGGGTAGTGGTAGGGGCACCCCCTAGAATTGCATGCAGCTCATCACAGAAGCGGCATGTCTGGGGCTCTGACCTGGAGCAGCCATTTGCCTCTTTGGTTTTTTGGTAGGCTTGCCTGAGCTCCTTAATTTTCATGCAGCACTGCTGCGGGTCCCTGTTATAGCCTCTGTCCATCATGCCCTTGGAGATTTTTTCAAATATTTTGGCATTTCGTCTTTTGGAATGGAGTTCTGATGGCATGGATTCGTCTCCCCATACAGCAATCAGATCCAGTGCCTCCCGTTCAGTCCATGCTGGAGCTCTTTTGCAATTCTGGGACTGCATGGTCACCTGTGCTGATGAGCTCTGCATGGTCACCTCTGCTGATGAGTTCACCATGCTGGCCAAACAGGAAATGAAATTCAAAAGTTCCCGGTGCTTTTCCTGTGTACCTGGCTAGTGCATCTGAGTTGAAAGTGCTGTCCAGAGCGGTCACAATGGAGCACTCTGGGATAGCTCCCGGAGGCCAATACCGTCGAATTGCGTCCACACTACCCCAATTTCGACCCAGCAATGTTGATTTCAGCGCTAATCCCCTTGTCAGGGAGGAGTACAGAAATTGATTTTAAGAACCCTTTAAGTCGACAAAAATGGCTTCATCGTGTGGATGGGTGCAGGGTTAAATTGATCTAACACTGCTAAATTCGACCTAAACTTGTAGTGTAGACCAGGGCTTAGCCTTTCTGATTGTGTCCCTACATGTTTCCGCTATACTTCTGTATCCTCCTTAG
Source organism: Natator depressus (assembly GCF_965152275.1). Classification (NCBI taxonomy): domain Eukaryota; kingdom Metazoa; phylum Chordata; order Testudines; family Cheloniidae; genus Natator; species Natator depressus. Next base: position 162,991,075 of record NC_134236.1, on the reverse strand, counting down.
CAACTTGTCCACATTTCCACTTTTTGGTAGGATTCCTTTTTGATTTTCAGGTCATCAAAGGGGTCCTGATAGGAAGAGGCCAACCTGGCTCTATCTTTCCATCACATTGAGATAAATATTAAAGGCACAACCACAAACTGTCTCCTTGAGAAACTGTCAGCTGTCCTGAACTCCTTTTTCCCTTAGATTTTCTTCCCATAGGACCTTACTTACCAGTTCTTTGGTAATGTTTAAATAAATATATTAGTTAACATAAGCAAAAATGTGGTCACTTACTGCCAATTACAGTAGCTTACAAAGTTCAACAGGCCAAGGTGACATTATAGCCAAAACAGCCTTCCCAAAAGTCCTCCAGAGTCTTATTGATCACTGAAGAAAATTTTGATTTTATACCACAAGAACAGACAGCCAGTATTGTTAGGTCTTTGGAAGCTTTATTAGCACCTTTTTTCATATTCAAGATACTTCTCAGAATTCTGAAAGTGTATGTTACATCCTCAAAGAAAATATCAATGAACTGGAAGAAACAGGAATAGTATTTGTGAACAAAAAGGGAAAAAAAGGGAGGCTTGAGGTCATTCTTGATGTCAGATGTAGCTGTAAAATTTGGTTGAAAGTATTCAAAGCAAGTTGCTGGCTTTCTATTCCCTGTGTTCCAGGAAAAGAGCATTCTTTGGCAGACACTTCATTCAGAGGTTTCAATTTATGGGAAAGAGGCTCGCCTCAAAGAGGTTTATTTTTCTTATTTGACCAAAGTTTGGTGTTTTCCATCATTAGACTTTTTTCCTCTCAGAAAAAAAAATTATAAAGGTTATAAGAGGTTTGTTTCCGTCCAGATAACAGAGTTTCGAGGCTTTCCTACAAATGCACTCTTTCCAAAGCAAGGATCATAAAAGTGTCGAAAGATAAAATAAACCCCTAACAGATGTCCGTGTGATCTATTAGATATTATAGAGATCTCATCACTGTAGAACCTAAACTCCTCACATACATTAATGCATGTTTAATCTCAACATCCCTTTGAGGCAGGACAGAATTAGTATCCCCATTTGACAGATAGGGAACTGAGGCACAATGAAATTTAGTTGCACAAGGTCCAAGACTGTAGCAGAACCAGAAACTGAATCCAGATCTCTTACGTACCAATCCAGTGCTTTTACTTTTGTCAGTGCTTAAAGACAGTGAGCCAGATCCTCAGCTGGAGTAAACTGAGGTACATCAGTTTACACAGCTGGGGACCTGTTTTGGTCAATTAAAAATCGGTTTCATTATATATTTGCACAGAGACTTAGCAGAAATTGATTAGCTGCAAAGTCCATCTCTGAATACAGACTTTGCAAAAAGTTGGATTTGTTGGATTCTCAGTTATGGTTTGTGCTCCATCTTCAATTATCACCTCTATAAGTATTACGTTTTGAAAGAAAATGGTCACTAGAAGAGACAGCATGGATTTTCCAGAGTTAGCATGCAGTAATGCCCTGCTTTTAATGATAGAACATAATTTGCTTTCATGAGTTACATAAGGTAATACCATCTGCATTACATGCCTTCTACTGTGGGAAAAACACTAAAATGTGATTTGAGGTCAAGATTTCAGGGATTCAGATTTCTACTCTTCCCTGAAGTAAGCCATAAAACCAGAAACTTTAAATTGGCTTGTAAAGGGGAAGGTTCATGTCAGGCAATATTTTCTGCATGTTGCCTATTATTGCCTGGAATAGTATTTAAGAAGGAAGCAAATAACCTTCCTACTGTACCTTGACATATGTACCACATGTTCTCTTTTTCTGCTTGTGTGTAGGTTCAGAAATATCTATGAGTAATCTTACTATATATGTATGTTATATGGAAAACACCACCTCTGGAGTCACACAGACTTATACACCCATATTGTCCCATCTACCAAACAGACTTCAGTAAAGGACAGGTCTTTAGAGAGGGTCCTTTCAATGATGGAAGGTAAATAAGTGATGTGCATGTAATAAATTGCCTTAGAGCCAGATCCTGCGAGGTGCTGAGCTTACTCAACTCTCAGGGAGCATTCAGCATTTCACAGGATTGGGCCTTTAGTGCATGGTCCCACATCTCCTTCTAAAAGTTGCTGGGGTCAGACAATGGTCTACTGCTTTCACACAGTTAAAGGAAATTTCCTTTATCAAGTGATTGAGGCCTGTGTCTTTGGTGCTGAAGGCCCTGGGTCTGGCCCTGCTGACAACTGTGGCATTTGTATGTATGTGGCCATGGTTTACTATAGATTTAGGATATTCCTCATCTGTTTTATTCACTGTGTGCATATGAATCCTGTCCTCCTTGAACAGATTTGGACAAAGCTTCATGGAAGTAATTGCACCATCACAATTCCAGCTGAAATACACCAGTGTTCGTCATTTCACCAGCAGGTTCCTTGTCTCCATGTCCTGCTCCTAAGAATCCAACAGTGTCCTTCCTCACCCCCCTACACCATTCGGACACTAAAAAAAGTTCTTTGGTATCTCTTCTGATGCTTAAGAATCATTATTCCCCGCTGGCCTTCAGCCATGTTGGGATATCTAATTTCCCTGAGATGGAAGACTGGAAAGAAACTGCAAGGTCATCCGGTCTCTCTAGCCTGCCCCCATATCATGTGCTTCTCTGTGAGAAAGGATCATGTGAACATGCGCAAAAAAATGAAATCTCTGTAGCCAGTATTTGTACGACTGCTCATTCATTAAAAGTGTGCTTAAAAATAGTTGTAGGTTCCCTCTGAACAAACAAGAGGGTGTGGGCAGCAAAATACTGTGTTCATTAAGACTGTGTATTTATGAAGTGTTTTTATAAAGTCGGAGAAGCTCCCCAGGTGACGTGTTGAGTGGCAGGTTTCTAGACTTTCACCTCGCTGGTCCATAAACTTTACATTTGGCAAAGAAGCAGAAACATCTGCTGAAATCATGAGATTCTTATTCACTGAGTTCAGGGCAGAGAAGCCTGCAGTTAATCAAATGACACTACTATCACCACCACCCATAGATGTCAATGCAGCCAGGAAGAGGCAGGGGTCCCTGAAATTCTGACCTCATGACAACACAGCTGAAAATGAGGAACAGAAGAGATTCAAAACTTTAGAATCCTGTCAGAGACAGATTGATAAGTAGAGCTTGACCAAGGAGAAATTCTTAACTGTAAAAGGCTGATTCTCCACTACCTTGCACCTCAGTCACTTACACCTGTACAAAGGAAGCATAGCACAGGGCCAAGTCTCCAGTCACTTATAAACGTGGCAGTAATACTTTACATCCTCCTTGCACCAGTGTTAAATGATTGTGCAAAGTAGTGGACAAATAGGCCCTAGACACATGTAGACACAGGAATAAGGACCATAGTTAGATGCTGACAAAATCCATCAGTGGCTTTTGTATTTATTATTATTCTCAATTCAGTACAAACATCTGTAATCTCTGAAGCATAAAGAGATGAGTCAGGTAGCTTAGGCCCATTTTTAAATTTTTTTTTTTTACAAAACCTAATTGATTTTTTTTTTTTAATTTTCACTGAAATGTCTCTTTAAAAATTAAATTGCTCCCTGGTGTATTTGACACCAAATTACGCAACATTTAGTTTTGGGCACCTGCACAAACGAAAAATACATCCATACTGGCTTATTGTGCAAGTGTAAATCATGAGTAAGTCTTCCAGCTAATGGTGATACACCAGAGTAAAACTGGTATGAGATCAAAATCAGGCCCTTTTTTAACAGAAATTTTTAATCTGATGCAGTTTAAGTTTAGAATTTCACCACTCAGTTTCAGGTCAGCCTTGTCCTGTAATGCTCTTCCATTGCCAGTAAGAACTGTTTACAGGTACTTAGGATACAAATATTTATTGTCTGAATAATCAAAAAAACGTATAGGAATGTTAATATATTTCTCTTGGATTGCTTTTCATGAGACATGTATTGCTTAGCCTCTCTTTCTGCCCTAGGAGATGAGATGGGAAACTTTTTGTTAAACATCATTTGTTATTACTATACAGATTTCTAAAGTCCTGTCATATTTAGATTATCCAATCTACTCCCAGACTTCTGGATCTCATTCTGAACAGCATTAGTCACTAACATGTGATCAAGTGGCAAATTTGGGCTGGGGGAGAGTAGTGCCATGGAACTAGCTATTCTGACTCCACATGTGATGGGGGAGCTCCCTACAACAGGGAAGTTCCTGAGGTGGGGCCCTTATGGTGATTTTGTAACCTGTGGGAAACCATGAGCTGTTTGCCCCTTGCCTAGGCCCTCCCCTCCGTTCAGAACACTCTGTTTACAAATAAATAGCAACACTAAAATACCTTTTAGCCCTCTTCTAATGACGCATGATTCCGTGCCTGGCAATGTTCATCACATGCATATGGAGGGAGTGACGGTTTGTTTTCATTACAACATTGGGATTCTCAGCTGAACGAAAGGCTTGGGTTCAAAAGAAATGCAGGTGGTTCCAACTATTTCTGTAGATGATAATGCCTTCTTAATAGGAACATGTAAGTAGATGCAGCATTTTCATGACCAACAAACTGTTCTCATTAAAGGTCTTCTACCAGAGTGTGGAGAGAGAGAGAGAGAGAGAGAGAGAGACAAAATAAAGTAGATGTCGCAATATAAAAATGCAGTCACTCAGGTATTGTGTTTAAGTTCACATGGCAATAACTGGTTAAACACATCCTTTAGTAGCCTAGTACAAGGAGAGTGCCACATAATTGGGAAGAGCAAATAATGTAACTAGAAAGAATACATGGTGTATATGCAATTCTGAATTTGTGCACTCTGTTTACCAGGCCATCAAGAAGGCTGTATTTTTGGAAAGCCATTTTCCTATTGCTTCAATATAACTGATTGTGTAGTAATCTTTTGTTAAATTTTCACTGCCGCCAGCTGTCTGAAGTACAGCAGACTTCTTAATTAGCGTATTTATTCTCAGTCAGGCCTGTGCTAATTACAAGATAATGATTATAGGAAACTAGTTGGAATACAGTGTACTGGGAGTGACTCAATTGCTCTAAAAAGACAAAAGGTTAAAAACAAAAAAGCAAATTGAAGGAAGATTAGTTATTTAGCCTCTGTAGCAGAACAAGGAAGAAAGATGAGTTAAATCAAAGGCCACAGGACAAGGAATTTAATCCAGTAAAGCATCAATTCATACCTTTAAGACAACACTGTATGTCTATGCCTTTGCCAAAAAACAGATGCAATGCACCCCAAACTGGAAATAGACAAATCGTTTGGATTATGCAGGCATTTTATCATGGAACTGAATAAACTGATTGTACTGCAAAGCCCCCATTCCAGCAGCCAGCGCCAACTACTGACACCCCTCCCACTCAATCTAGGACCCCAGCGAGAGGCCTACCAGCACCCACAATCTCAACAAAATGTTCATTCTGGTGTGTTTGCAACCAAGTCCACACACCACTGTACACCGCCTCATGGCCAGACGTGGCATCACAGCTGTCTCACCAGACTAAGTGCCCCCTGCCCATGGTCACTCCAGCACTGTGGTAGTTTCATGGTCAGTAACTCAGCCCTCCAGGCAGATCACAGTCTTTAGTCTACCCCTTCCAGGATCCTAGACGTCCAAACTAAGAGTACAAAAATGTCTTAATACAAAACCAGAAACTTCTGCCCTCCCTGAGGCTATTCCTCAGCCTCTTCACTGTTCAAGCAGCATCTCTCCCAGGCCTCCCTGCTGTGTTTCAGGGCCCTACAGGCGCCTTTTTCCTCCTGACAGTCTCTACAGATATAGGGGTAGTTTCCTGGGCTTCCCCTCCCGCTTCCATTGCTGCTTCCTGCCTTCAGAGGAACCTCCCTCCCACTTTTCTTCCCCGGATAGGCTTTACCATTACTTAAGCCTGACCTCTGCTTCCTCTCAGGTGGGGCTCATTCTGTAATCAGGCTGGCTTAACCCCAGGCTCTCCATCCCACAGGACAAGCCACCCTGTTACAGTAACACTGATTCAAAGCCCACAACCCTTTGCAAGCACAAGAAATGCAAGATAAGTTAGATCATGGAATGATTTTTCTCGTAACATTTTTCAGACTGTTGACCCAAAAGGATCAAGAAGCACTGCTGTTCAGTGTATTTAACATTTTAGAAATATTTTTATAATCTTTTCTATCCAAGGATCTCAGAACACTTTACAAAGACTAACAGGAACATTGGAATTGCCAAAACTGGATCAGACCTGAGGCTCCTCTAGTCCAGTATCCTGTCTCTGAGAGTGGCCAATAACAAATGCTTCAAAAGTTAGGTGGAAGAACCCCACAGTAGGCATGTCTGGGATAGTCTTCCCCCCACATTAGATATCATCATGATCTCAGGAAGCTCCGCCCCCCCGAGCGCTGCTCTACCGTGTTATATCCGAATTGTGTTATATTGGGTCACGTTATTTCGGGGTAGAGGTGTATGTTCATTGTATAAAGAGACTACACGTGCAAGTCTGGATATACAGTTAGAGTCCAATTCTGCAGGTACTTGACAGACTCCTCCCATTCATTTCAATAGATGTTTTGCAAGTGGAGTTCAAATGTGCCTCAGATGGTTATTGGCAAAGCACAAATATTTTTAATTGTCATGATGGATGATCCTAATTAAAATAATAAATAAAACCAATCTGAATAGGTATATGTAATGAATAAAGTCTTATATTTCAGACTAAACTTTTAAAAATATATACAATGTGGCTGAGCTAACTTTGTTGATGCAACTTTACCATGTCTATAACCTTTTACATTTTGACTATGCAATGTTAGCAAGTGGAAGATTTTTGGGGTTTATTTGTTTTCTACACTTAAACATGATATTAAAAGCCACATGTCACTCAATTGCAATATTGCAGATGACGCATTATGCCATGTGCCTTCCTCTTCCATCTTTATTCCAAACCTACTCTGGATACACTCTTTCCATCACCTTTCATGCCTACTAAATGAAAGCAACTGAGAAGCCAAGAGGATTAGAGGATGTATTTGCTTATTATATCTCTATTTTTAAAAGGCAATAAAATAAAAAGGAAAAACCCCAGAGTGATCTAGCTCTATTGCCAGGAAATTCTAGACCAGGTTTATGATTGACCTCCTCAGTCTCCACAGGATACAAACAATCAGGCTGCACCCTTCCTAATCAAGTGATGCTGACAGACTCCAAAGAAGCTGGAACTTTATTAGGAAGTCTCTATTATTATCTGACAAAGCCTTAAAGGGTCTTCAGGCAATAGAAGAACGTCTCCTGAAAATACAGAAGATAAGCTGTACATTGATAGCTGTTTTCAATACACTTATAATATTTACTCTTATGACCTGCTGTTTATAGGACTACATGAACTAGGTATCATACCTATATTTATATGACTTTGAATCCTAGGTTTGAAAATCTGGCCCTATTCTGTATTCCTGGAGCACTCAAGACCCTTTATTTGGGTTTCATTGAAGACCGTTATGAAATCAGTGGGGGTGCTGGATGCACAAGGAGTGAAGGCTCTATTACAGTGGTCTCCAAAGTGGGGTGCGTGCACCCCAAAGGGTGCGCAAGGCCATCCGTGGGGGTGCGCGGCAGGAGGAGCGCCGCCGGAGGAGCGCCGCCGCTGACCTTTGATTCTTCGGCGGCACACAGCTCTTCTTTTTCGGCACATGGCAGCAGCTCTTCTTTTTTTTTTTTTTGCTTCCCCAGAGCTGGCCCTGGGGGTGCACGATTCAAAAAGTTTGGAGACCCCCACTGCTCTATTAGATAGGCTCAGAAGTAACACTTGCAAAATAAACATCCTGGTGTGCAACGCAAGCATTCACTTACTGGGTGTTTCGCATGGACAAATGAGTGCTTTGCATGTACATATTTCATGGGTTGTAACTAAGATGACTGGGCTGAAAAGCCTGAGGCCTGATCCTGTCAGGTACCAAGTACCCTCAACTCCTATTGAACTTAATGGGAATTGAAGATCCTCAGGATCTTGTAGAACCGGCTCCTTAGTCTGGGTGGCTGAGATTTTCAAAGATACCTAAAGGATTTGAACGCCACCCATTAATTTTAAGGTGGCTGAAAATCTCAGCCTAAATGGTTATTGGAAGCAATTACATGCCATGAACCATTTACTCTCTCTTAAACAAAGCGATTTAAAAAACAAACAAAAAAACCCCCCCATCTTTTACAATGTTTTGTTTGTTTGTTTTAAAACCTTGGCTCAGAACATTAGGCCAGATTCCCAGCTCACGTTAACTGGCAGCACTCCACTCAAGTTGATGAAGCTACACCAATTTTTGCCAGCTGGGGTTCTGTCCCATGGACTACAAGGGCCATATCCCAGTTCTGGCTTCACTACACTCAGCCCAGGACAAGAAGGGGCCAGGGGAGAAGAAAGGGGAAGGCAAAGGTAACTTTTTGCTGTCGCTCCTGTGGGCTTCCTTCAAGTTCTTCCCCAGCTACGTCCCCTCTCAACCATGCATGCCTCTTATTCCAGGGGCTGGGAGATGGGGGAGTGAAATAGGAGACACTATTCCACTCAACAGGAAGACTCTTCAGGGAGCCGAACCCACCAGCTTTACTACAGCTTTGTGCCACCAGAGAGTCACAAAGCAGTCAGAGCTCGGCCCACGTTCTTGGCCTAAGTATTCAGAGACAAAGTCAAACACATAGCTGCTAAGGTACTAATCCCAGATTTATAGAAGTAAATCTGTGTTAAAAAAGAAAAGTTTCCACTCTTAAAATTCTGCTTCTACTAACCAAGCTAAATATGACATAAATATCCTGGACAAATGTGTAGCTCTGGAAATACTGAAATTCTGGCCCAGTGACATAGTTGCTGGGATTCCTGCCATTCTCTAAAAAGTTAAGCCGGGAAACACTTTGTCCAATTATTAAAAACAAAGAAGATATAAAGGAAATATAACCTAAAATCAGAGGTGTTGAAAGAAAGAAAACAGACCCATATAATAAACAAATGTTGTTTTAATTAAAGCAGCAGAGAAAACATTTGGATGTCCCTCATTCGCGTGTGTGTGTTTGTTTCCTTTGGGAGTGGCTTCCTCCCAAGTCCAAACACAGGTGTGAGAGACATGAGGGACATAAACATTCACTTTTCTCCTCAAAGGCGGCTCCAGAGATGAGAGTGTAATTGAATCTTTAAACATGTTCATGTCCTAGGCCCCTCAGAGTAAAAGTTGTTGATAGTATCTACTATAATGAACTGAGAGATGGGATTTTGTGCTGTGAACTTTTGAACTCTGTAGTGTATGAGCTCAGACACCCACACTTAGTTTGTTTTCTGAAGAGAGTCGTTTATTGAGCTCCCTGGCTGAATGAAACCACAAGCCATTTTAAAGGCTTAATGTCAAGAGCAAAACAGACTAAAAATGTTCCTACAAGTAGAGAGAAAGATTTCAAGATTTAGATAGATATATGTTACCAAGGAATAAGTCGCAAGTTCCCTAACAACCAGAAAATAGTATTACTTTGTTCTCATTAGTTAGAACAAACAAACATTCTCTGCCCATAGTGCAATGTACAAAGGACAGTAAGAAAATTCCCAGGTCCCCTTTTTTTCAGGTGATAAGTGGGAGTAGTAACATACTTGCTACTTATTATGCTCCTGAAGGAAGCTCCAGAAAAGCTTAGGATGAATGTTTGCTACATCAAAGAACAACCTAACACATATCAGCTATATGTTGAACTCATATGGAGAGAGCGAGATGGGGAACTTTTAACAAAAACACCCTATTATTCATTACAGTTGCACCACAATACTCCAGGCACTCTCTAAACAAAAAAGAAGGCACAGCCTCTGTCCCAAGAAGTTCACAATCTAAAGACAGACAAAAAAATTGTGAAAAGATGAAGGCATATTAGTATCATATCTGTTATCGAGGTGTCACTTGGCCATAACTTGGTAATAAAAGGTTAACTTAACAGCATTTCCCTCCCCACCACTATCTATCACAATACAATTTATGAATTAAAAGAATCCTCAAGCGAGTCAATACAAGAAAGTGAGAAGTGGATCTTCAAGAGGAACTTGAACAGAGAGAAAGAGTAGCCTTGCAGAAGAGCTCCAGAAGGGAATTTCACACACAGGTAGGGTGGCACAGAATGAAGGCATGGAGACTGTGCGAGAAACTGATAAACAAGCACATGAAGATGGTGCCATCCATGGAGAGAGTTGGTGCAGGTGATGAAGAATGAGACACGGGCAGATAAGTAGGGCAGAAAGAGGCAAAGTTATGCAGGGATTTGAAGGTGGTAACAAGAAGTTGGAACTTGATGCTATAGAAGAGAGGAAGCCAATGGAAGGATTCAAATAGAGGGCACGGAAAATGATTTTTGTGGCTCTAATTTGTATGGACTAGTGTGGGTGTCTGGGAAGCCAGAAAGGAGCAGTGTGCAGTGGACAAATGAGACGTGACAAGGCCTGAACAAAAGCTCTTTCTTTGGGGCAAAAGGACAGATATTAGATCTGCAGTGAGGAAGAGATGAAATGGCTTAGAGATCATATAAAACAAGAAGAAGAAGAAGTCCAACAACCTCCAGATCACAGGTCTGAGTGATGGCAGGGATGGTGCGAGTGTGACAAAAGAATGGGAAGAGCTAAGAAGGTTTGTGAAGAAGATAAAGAACTGAGCTTTGGCCATGTTAAGTTTTAGAATAATCAATAATGCCAGTCCCAAGCATTCAAATGTCAAGAGTCAAGCCCCCAAAAGCATGATGGTCCTAAAAAGCATAAGATTACCGCCAAAAAAGTTGATTTTTTTATCTTCTGGTTTCTGAGTCTTTCAGGTGCACTTGGGTCATGTTTTGAAGCTTTTCTCGGCAGTCATGAGGGCTAGAAAATTACTTCTTTAAAAAAATTCTCACAATCTCTAACCCAGGAACTGGAATTCTAAAGAAAAGCACCAAACATCACAAGACTCGGGGCGGGGGGGAGGAGAGTGACAAGAGTTGGTAAAACTACAATGGAATGACCTAACTGCAGAGTAAGAGCTGGAATGAGAAAACTCTTAGGTTATTTAAGTCACTAAAATGCCAAATGTAAAGCCGAATTAATACCCCAGATCCATTAATCCTCATATTTTTGGAGAAGGTTTGTCCAAACTCTGAGGCTTAGACTCATCTTTAGGCAACTACTTCAAAATTATGTAGGAAACCACAGTAATAGCCTATGATCCCTGGGAAAGCTAGAGTCCTAGGCACTTCAAAACTCCTGATATCCTTTTTCAATGTCTATTTATGGGACTTCAGACCCAGATCCACATAGCAACTTCTTGTGCTGTGTCCCTTAGCATTGCAATAACTAATTTTTGGGTGCCTAGAAAAATCACAGGAACAATGCAGTCCACAAAGCCTAAGTTAGATGTCTAGGCTCCCTATATGACAAACAGCAAGAGAAAGGTAAGAAATAAGGTGATCTGCTAAAGCCAGTATACTTTTTTAAAAAAAAACGTATAAAGATGAGCCTAAGCTAGTCAATGGAAGATGCTAACAAGAGGGGTGCATCCAAAGCCCCACTTCTCTCACACAGAGATACATCCCTGCATCTGAGCAGCAGGGATGCTAGCAATCCACAACCCAGAGAATCCCTCTTGGAGACAGGTAGCTCAGTCATTGCTTGTGAGAATAAGTTAGGTGTCTGCCTCACTCCACATAGAAAAGGCCTGAGGAGGAGCAGCAAGTGGCTGTGCCCACCTTCTAACTTTTAGCCCAGCGGCTAGAGAATTCATTTGGGATGTGGGGGCCCAGATTCAATTCTCCCCTCTGCTTGGTGGGGAGAAAAGACTTGAACAGGGGTCTCCCCTCTCTCAGGAGAGTGCTCTAACCATTGAGCTAAGGGATATTCTGGTGCAGGGCTCCCTTAGTCTCTCCTGTTGAAGCAGTTCCACTGTCTAAATATAATTTGAGTCATTAGAGAAGGGGGACTGAACCCCGGGTACCCCACCTCGCAGATGGGTGCCCTAACCACCAGCTTACAGAGCCATTCTCGCTCCCTCTGGGCCAATGACCCTTTAAGTAGTGATCCAAAGTGGAACAGCTTCAACAGGAGAAACCGAGGTTAGGCCCTCATCAGAATATCCCTTAGCTCAGTGCTCAGAGCACGCTCCTGACAGGTGGGAGAGACGTGTTCAAACCCTTTCTCCTCATAAAGCAGAGGGGGAATTGAATGTGGGGCTCCCAGGTGAGTGCTCTAACTACTGGGCTAAAAGTTAGCAGGTAGGCAGCAGCACTTCCTCCTCCAGCCACATTTTGAATGGGACTCAAATCTCATAGGTGGCCTGTGACCTCTCTTACCAAACTGGTCCCCAGAGATGAGAGGGGCATTCTCATGTCTATCTTCCGACATTCGTAGATCACACTGGGGCTTATGCGGGGGATAAGTGCCCAGACACCTAGAGTGAGGCAGCAGGGTGCACGCCTAGAGACAGAAACGTAGGTACTGAGGCAACTTCGACAGCAAAATTGTAGGTGCTGAGTGAGTTTAGGCACCTACATGGTTAGGCAGCAGCCAAGCAGGGGTTTTGTGGATCTCAGTGGAGCCTAAAACTAGAACTTAGGTGCTTAAGTCCTTTTGTGGATCTGGGCTTCAATGTTTACCAGATTTCACCCTGCAGGAGTGGGTGGAATTGTAAACACCACCGAAAACAGACTGGAAAGATGGGCAAGAATTACAATGAAATTCAACTCTGAATAATACAGGCAACGATATTTGAGGGGAAAGCTTTGATCACCCCATCTCAAAGGCTATGACATTAATTAGATGTGTGAAAAAGCTTCCATATGTGGAGACTTAAAAGCAGATCCTCTGCTGATGTAAATTTTTCACAACTCCATTGAAGCCAAAGGATCTATAACAATTGACACCATCTGAAGATCTGCCCCTAGAAGATTAGGGCCAGTTTGGAGCAGAGATTGAAGAGGATACTTAGACTTTAGCTTTCCGTAAATATTCACACCAGGAAAATACATGGTAGTGATATGTTGCTAAGCCACCACCCACCAGATTCTCCAGTCCAACATAAGGGACTCGTTTTAAATAAAATGGAGGCAGCTGGGGGCTTGCACCAGCTTCTTCTGCTGCAGAAGAGGTAGCGCCCAGACTTTTGTACTGTGGTCTGAGCATATTTGATAACATGTGGCTTTTTTTGCCCCAAGAGACAGTTCTGTGAATAAGCCACAGGCTTGGGAAACAATAGGACCAGATTTTCAGAAGAGCTCAGCTCCTATTTAGTCACTTCAATGAAATCACCAGATGGCTGTGCACTTTTGAACATCTGGCCTTTTAATTTAGGTGCCCAAATGGGAGCTGAGCTCCTTTGAAAACCTGGCCCTTCGCTGGGTGCTGAGTGCCTTTGAAAGTCTGTTTGATGGGTCCTAAGCCAAGGAAGGGCTGATTTCTTTGTTTCCTTGTTTATTAGTCCACTCTAGATTCTAGTCCGTCATTCTCTATTTACTTAACTACAGAACCCAATTGGAGAGCCAAGGATATTATATAAATGCCCAAACTAGCCACCTCATCCCTTTCATCCAAACTTAGACAAGGGATGTCCGCTAGGACAGTCCAAAATAAAGTTTATGAACCTCACTTGGGGCAGGACAATGTCTGTGCAGTGCCTAACACAATGAGGCCCAACATGGCAAGGCCTCAAGCCCCTTGCACAATTATTTTTATTTAGTGCATATAAATACATCTACTAATCTATAAATTGTGTCTTGCCTTGTTTCCCTGGCCTCACCCCCTTCTTTTTTCCTTCTTCCCATCTGACTCATTCCTTTTACTCATTTCTGTTAGTCTCACTCTCTTTCAGAAGCAGGGTCCCATTGTCTCCGATTCTCTCTGTTCCCAATGCTGCTTCTTTCTCATCCTTACTGTGTTCTATGTTGCATCAAGTCTTCATCCTCGTTCACCTTCTCCGATTCAATCACCTTCTCCCCTTACTTTCTCATCTCCCTGAACCCCCACCTTCCGTGCCATTTTCTGTATCCATCCATCCCTATGTGTAATTTTTGTGACTGGCCTGAGGAGGAGCTAAGTTGTGTGTGGTAACAAGTTCCTTCTCTCTTTAGTCACTCTAGTCAACTCATCTTCACTTTCAAGGCTTCCCTCTTTATCAAAGAGATACTGTACAACTGAATCTTATGCAAGATGGAATTGGGTATACTTGGGAAAAATCTGTATGGCATGTGAGCAGCCCTTCCTTTCAGAAAAGGAATTTTCCAAGTTCACCATGATCATGTGCCAAACACAAGTGGCATAAAAAGTAGGGAGAATTTTAAAGTGAGGGGGGAAATGAAGGCAGCCAGGAAAAATACAGCTACTTAATTTTGCTATAAATTATTCTCTAATGTTCTCTCCTCCCAAACCACCTTAGATCAAACAATCAGCATGGGATTTGCTCTGCACATGGATCAGCACTGGCATGCATCCAGCTGTGTCTGGCATACAGGTGTTTGATTTTTGTGTTGCTAGGTACAGGTGGCCCAACTGATGTTGGGTTTTTTCCTTTCAGGGGATCGGGTGGGGCACATATTACATGGAAGAAACTTATACTCCACTGTCACCACAAACCTTCCTAACAGAGCTAGCTTTCTAGGAAGATCTCTATTTACATTCCCAACCCTAACTCTCTGTTGGATTCTCTAATCTTCCACAACTTGGAAATTACATTGGTGGAGGAGATTGCTTTGGATAGAATTAAATGTGCACAAGAGATTGCACTTGCTGCTGCAAATGCTTTAAAGAAACATGCTTTCCTTTATTCAGCTCTTCTTGACTATGGAACAGTTTGGTCAGGAAAGGAAGGGGAAGAATAGAGCAGGTCACCATAGGCAGGGTCTCTATCCTGCTTTCAACACAAGTGGGTATTGTCCAAAACTCACTTTGTGCCTCCTGGGGGTTTCCTTTAAGTTTAGAAACATATTAACCTTAGCCTGTGTTTCCTGCTGTTCCACCCTCTAGCTCTTCAACACATTAGATAGTGAGAATGGCTGAGAGTTTCAAGGTAGTGAAAGGAATGGAATTCTGGGACTCACCCTCCTCATCAGCTTTGAATATTTCAACCTTAAACTTTTATATGCCTGAACAGAAGTTAATGAAGCTTGCCTGATCCAGCTGTTAATGTGAGTCAGCAGAATAACTCTGCACCTCCCCTTTGACATCTTTACAGACGTTTTTGGAATAACGAGGTATGTTATCATTCCACTAGACTACAGATTCCCTGTTCTTGCTTCTAAGGAACATTGCTGTCAGTTTGTAACTGCACGATTGTCTTGAACTAAAGGACTTAATTATGCCTCTTATGAGGTTGATCTTTACCGGAAAGGGGAGGTTGTGCACAACCTGTGTTGCAGGAGATAAAGCATTATGTCTTTGGCACTTGAAGGCAAGGTGGGAGGGTGAGGGAAAGAGTAGGTAAAAAACACATTGATTTCCAAATCAAACACCACACTTCTCTGGTGACATTTTTGGGATCATGGGATAACCACACAATATTTTATTTTTTTAAGTGCTACTGTCAACTTCTGATACAACAGTGATGTTTTTCTTGGAATGAGGGATTTTCTAATAACTTAGCATTTCTAATAAGTGTCATGAAATACTGAACATGGATAATAACTTTCACTATGTGCTGTAATAGTGTCTATACATGACTTTTCTCAACTCCAAACACTGCTCAGAACCCTAGATGCTCATTCCACTGGATTTATTCATTCCTGACACAAGCAGAACAAATTCAACTGTGTATAGCAATGCATCTTGAATAAACATTTGTAATTACGGCGGGGGGGGGGGAATATTTTGACTGATGAAATGAAAAACAGGGACATTTCAGGTGTCCCAAAGAAATTCCCCAGACTCTAGATAAATCACAGACAACCAAGCCTGTTCCAGTAAAACTAGCCATATGGACCATCTGCACTGACTACACCTATTCAACCAATGTAGCCAGTGCTTCTCTTCACATAGATTTAGCCAGCTGTACTGACATGTGCAAATCAGGGGGTTGGGACATAACTCCACAGAGGGCTGGTAGCATTAGTCACATCTCACCCTTCCTTGTGGTCCCAGTGGGGTGGTATTGGCATGGCTCCCTGTGCCCTCTCCCTTCCCCAGCACGTTTGCAGAAGGGGCAGTGATAATTAAATGTTTAAATTTTTTAATATACAAAAGGTGAAGTGAAAAACCCTACGTAAGGAAAGAGTTCTAAGGACCAAGTCTGCTATTTGCACTCCTCACCACCAGTATTTTTTATGTCAATTAATGTTTTCTGAAGTCAAGTGCTTTTCATTAACAAGAACAGAAAGATTCCAGGTGAAGATTTTATAAATGTGTTGACAAGTGCCAACATTCTTTGGTTCAAGTTATGATTGAAATGATTGTAACCTCCTAGGGAAAATGCTAGGAATGCTATTGATGTGGTTAGGAGGAGGGGAAGAATGGTTAAGAATGCCAAAATGGACTCTTTGATTCTCCAGAATAACTGGACAACCGGCCAGAAAATAGTTCATACGTACATGGAGCGTATGCAGCATGGGACAGTGTCCTGTCTATGCAGTATTAGAAGTGAACCATGACAGTGCCACTCACATCAGGATTACATTTAAACTACAGTTGGAGCTCAAGGCCAAACCTAGATTAGAGTTTCATACTAAAGATTATTCACTTCTACATAGTTTCTTATACAGTGCTTTTTGCTCTAGTATCTGAGCGACTTCCAGCAGTGCATTAAGCAATGTAACTAACATCTGTCATGTTAGTTGTCTAATTCTCTCCCCGATTTGCTATGTGTTTATGTTAGAGAAGGCAAGGTCAAAGAAACGCATCTTGCACTTATGCTGAAAGTGGTGAGGTTTATGATGGTCCTTAGTTCCTGTGGGAGTTCATTTCATAGTCTAGCTTCCAAGAGATCCTTTTCCTGCAAAGACAAGCTTCATCTTTATTGTAGAAAGTTCCATTGTGCCAGAGGAGCGAAGGTGTCAACCACAATCTTCATCCTGGAGCTTTAGTTGATCTTTTGGATATCCTAGGCCCATGTCATTAAGTGTCTTTCAAGATAAGAACCAAGACCTTAAATGTGATTTGATATTCAGTGGGAAGCAAGCATAGGGAGCTGACCACAGGTTTGATGTGCTTGCAATAGCCAGTGTTGATTAGGGAGATGTCTTGAAATGTTCCGCACTAGTTGGAGTTTTCTGAGTGCTGACGGCTTGATGCCCAGGTATATCACATTGCCATAGTCAAGCCAAGATATGAAGGCATGAATAACTGAGGCCAGGTCAACATCTGCCAGATTGAGATGGACAAACTGTTCTTGCATGATTTCTGCTGAAAATACAAAAATCTCTAAAGATTAGCTCTTCCCACGATATTTTCACCATTTTAGGCCTCATCCCAAAAGGATTTGTAAAATAATCCCCTTATAGTTTTGCAACAAAACTGTAGGGTCAGGTTTGAGTATAGAGATTTGACTCCAACCCCCAACACACCTAAAATCCATAGAAGTCCTGATTTAAGGTTTCAGTCCAGAGCCATCTCTAGGATTAGATTTCAAATATCAAGAGGGGCTGTTAACGTATACAACAAGCATACTCAGAGAGAATATAAATTGCTTTAGTTGAGAATCAAGGCTATTCCCAGAACCATCTCATAAGGGGAGGATCTAACAGTATTGAATGATTTACTGCCTCAGGGCAGGCATAGAAATGGCACAATGGCTCCTGACCTACATCCCTTACATAGTGGAGTGGTGGCATCAGCGTCTCAAAAACAGCATAATACCTCATTTGATAGTGGTTTGGAAAACTCCCATGCTTTTAAGAAAATAGCAGCGTAAGAAGCTGCATGCAAGTTATTAACTATAAGTGACTTCTGTCCTGGACTGTATTATATCAGGAGCCCTCTTTTTTTCCTTCCCTCCCAGCCCCATCATATTTACATGCATCTTATTATAGACATTCCAGCTAAGCTTTCTAGAGTTTAGAGAGTCAATATTTACATAATTAACTCTATTTATAAAGCTTTATAACTCAGCCATCAATCATAATTAGCTCTTATATTGGGGGTTTAATCTGAAAATCTCAATGCACTTTACAGCGGACAAGTATTTATCACCTCCATTATGGTACTGGAGGAGCTAGAGCATAGAGACCCGGAGTGACTTGCCCAAAGTGAGACAGGATGGCAATGGCATAGCTGTGAATATTACCAACTTGTCCTATTAGTCCAGTACTGGAGCCACTGCACCATGCTATCACTTTTTAAACTGCCTCTCGGCAGAAACATGCCATATAAAACCTCTCCATCATCGCAACATTTATTCTAATTAATTTTTTAGAGAGATGCAGTGAAGTGATGTACCTTAAAAATATTGTAATCCAGCAGCTCTGAGAATCTTGGTTATGTTCACTTTTTTCAAACCCTGACCCCTCTGCTCAAAAGTGACTATTGTTTTCCTAAGTAGGAGCAAATCTAAAGAGAAATGTTTTGTGTTTCCTCTGCTGTGTCTGAAGCCAAAGTTAGCTTGATGCAGCTGTTGCGTGTGTTTCCCCTGTGGAATTCCCCAGTGACTTCAATGGGAATTTCACAGGAGCAATAGTAATGTTCTGGCTTTGTGACTTCAAGTGAGTGATTTTATCCTCTAGCGGCTGGGCTACAGAGGGGATATGAGACTTTCTATTACAAAAACTTTTTGCCTTAAGTGGCCTTATGTTTGGGAGAATTAATAGTCCACTGTTCTAATCCCTACTGAGTGTGAGATTTATACAGTAATCATGTCAGTTGTCTTCATCATGTGGATGTATTACAGAATGGCCGTAGGATCAGCCCCATTATTCCTAGAGTTGTGTTGAAACCAGTAAGGATGCTTCTACCTAAAACAAGGAAGTAAATTAAAAAAATTAAAATCCATGTTCATTTCAAGCGCCATTGAAAACACAGTGGGGAAGTTAGTAAAGTATTTGTCAGGAGAAGTGGAAAAAAAAGTAAAATCATTATGGAAAGAATTTTTACTTTCAAAAGCAGACAGAGACTCTATTGTGGTTTTAAAGAGGTGAGAAAATGTTGGTTTGGCCCATTCTGATCTCTAAAGGCTTGTAAATCAGTGATAATAAGCTTTCCTAGACTAGCCTGGGAGAGGTTGGCCTAAGTGATTCACATTTCAAAGACCTCAGAATTAACAGAGCTCAGCTCTCCAGTGTGTGTGTGTGTGTGTGTGTGTGTGTATGTGTGTATAGCAAGCAGGACAGTAGAAAGCAGGACAGTACACAACTGGAAGAAGACTACTACTGTTCATGAAGAACCAAAGCTTCCCTAAGGTACAAAAAGCAGCAGAGCCAGTGCAGTGGGGCTCAACTACTTTACAATAGCCGGTATATCAATGAGCACAGAGCGGCTGTTCTCTGTGCTTGCCACTAGGATGTGTCAGAGAATCTGATTCATAGATTCGCAGTCCTGAAGAAACCACTGAAATCTAGTCTGACCTCATGCATAACAGGCCATAGAACTTCCCCAAAATAATTCCTTTTGAAATTTTTTTTTAAATATATATTCCAATCTTGATTTAAAAATTGCTAGTGATACAGAATACACCATGACCCTTGGCAAGTTACTCCAATGGTTAATTACCTTCACTGAAAAAATTACAATTTATTTACAGTCTGAATTTATCTAGCTTCAACTTCCAGACTTTGGATCTTGTTATGTCTTTGCACTTTTGTCTGCTAGATTGAAGAGTCCATTATTAAATATTTATTTCCCAGGTAGGTACTTATAGACTGATCAAGTCACCCCTTAACCTTCTTTTTGTTAAGCTAAAGAGATGGAGCTCCTTGAGTCTATCCCTGTAAGGAATGTACCCTAATCCTTTAATCATTCTCTGGGCTCTTTTCTGAACTCCCCCATTTATCAGAATCCTTCTTGCATTGTTGACACCAGAGCTGGACACAATATTCCAGTAGCAGTCACACCAATGCCAAAATACAGTGGTAAAATTAACTCTACTGCTACTTGAGACTCCCCTGTTTATGCATTCATGCATTAGCCCTTTTGGCTACAGAGTTGCACTGGAAACTCCTGTTCAGCTGATTATCTACCATGACCCACCTATATATTTCACAGTCACAGCTTCCCAGGATAGATTTCCCCCATCTATCAAGTATGGCCTACATTCTTAGATGTAAATACACTTATAATTGTAAGTATTAAAGCACATATTGTTTGCTTGTACCCAATTTACCAAGCAATTCAGATTGCTCTGTCAAAGACCTGTCCTCTTCAATCTTTTGGTCATCTGCAGTCTTTGTGATGATTTTTGTTCTCTTGAACATCATTGATTAAAATGTTAGTGTAGGGCCAAGAACCAATCCCTGCAGGATCCCACTAGAAATACAGCCATAGAATGATGATTCCCCGTTTACAGTTGTATTTTGAGACTTATCAGTTAGCCAGTTTTTAATCCATTTCATGTGTGCCGTATTAATTTTGCATAACTAGGTTGTTCACAGTAAGAAGCATAAGATGTTTTATTACAGATGTCAGTTTAAGATTTTGACCAATAGCAAACCAAACTGAATTATAAATATTTATTATCTTGGATCTGAATAAGAGGAGAGCCCTAAGATACCTGTCTCTTCGACTTGAGATGGGGGGGCGTCTATCAAGATAAGAGATATTACTATTATGTGGTAATATTTATGTGCTAACATTTTTGTAGGAAATCTAGTTAACAAGTCTAATTAGGAAGAAACACACATCTAACTGATCAAACCATTGATCAGTCTAATCCACCATACTGTCTGCACCACTGACCAAGTTTTCAGAGGAAAGTGTGTGGGAGAAACAATTGTGAAATGTTGTACATGGTGAAGAATTTCCTTTTTAACCCCCACAGGCAATCAGCTTATGCTCTAGAACATAAGCTTTTTATAGCCTAGCTTGCATAACAACAAATGTTTGTGGTCATGACATTAGCCAGCCCTTCATAAAAGTCCAACCATTGTCTGACTGGGTGACTTCTTTTGGCTGTGATTCCACAAAATGACTCTGGTATATGCTACATAAAATAGTTGATCCAAAATTTACTGCCCTTTAAATACAAGTGCGTTCTTATTATTGTATCATGTAACAAATTAAAGAGGGATGATTAATCAGTTGTCTCCACACACTCTTTGAATCCCTAAATCAAGTTCTTTCTGATTCCTCTGTCTTCCAAACAAAATAAATTCCAACGGACAGGTTTTGTCTCTTGCTCCAGTCCTAATACACCCTTCCAACATATTCATTAATGTGTTGCAATTGGCTGGGGGAAAATAACCCTGGTGCAGGCACAGTGTACAGCTGCTGTAAGTGGCCCTGAGAGGCCCCTCTCATAAACTCTGGTGTAAAAACCATGATGGGGATGACAAAGGGAGTATGAGGAAGTAGGAGCATATGTACTGTTCTGGGTTCAGTTAAATCTCATTGAAATTAAGGGTGAGAGGGAGGGGTGTCCATCATTTAATGGCTTCTTGTAACTATCTTAAACAAGCCACAACTTATGCTCATATTCTGCCAGTATATCAGGCTTATGCAGATTGTTCATGGTAGAACACAGCTTATAAAAAAGCAAGTTAAAACTGTCAAACACTGCAGTCAGTAGAGGTGGTGAAAAAGGAAACAGTTTTCAGGTCTGAAGGAACCCGTCCAGCAGATCATTCTAAAGAATGGTTTCTTCCTCTTGGAAAGTACTTGAGTGACCTTAAGCTGCTGAGTTGGCAGCAGATACTGTACCAGCTCGGCATATGCACATCTGCACTGCATGATTCTACCGTGGGGACGGAAAACCTTGAGAAATAGTTTTAATTAAAGAAAGCTATCCAGCAACTGCATTGATATACTAGAAAGAAACGAATTAGAACAAAAATCTAGGCAGCTAAATTATACCCATTTATATTGACGTGTATCCCTCACTATTTTTATGGAACTGGGCCAGATGAAGCAAGCGGTCTTTTCTAGCTCTGTCCTCTCTATATTTGATGACAGGTCAGTGATTTTTTTTAAATGAAGAGCAGCTTTGTGTGAGCTCAAAAGCTTGTCTCTTTCACCAGCAGAAGTTGGTCCAGTAAAAGATACTACCCCAACCACTTTGTGTGTCTCATTTTTCAAAAGTCCATCTTTTAAGGACCCGAGATACCCTACAGACTTAAACAGCTAAATAAGTATTTTTTTGAAAAATTTTAAAGAGATTTTTTACTTTTGGCAAAAAAAGTATTTATATTTCTTCAATTTTTATTTTTATATTTTTTTTAAAAGATGATGAAAGTCAGAGTGAAAGCTGATGCTTGGAAATTGACATGTTGTAGGTAAACACATAATACAGGACACACCACCCTCAATACTTAGGTACAATATACAGTGGGAGTGAGACATCACTGGTAATTCCACACAGGAAGTGATTGCAGACTAATCAATAGAAATGCACTTGTCCAAGAAAAGAAAGAGTTTTGCCTTGAGGATAGAAGATCAACCAGATTTTTTTTTTTTTTTTGGAGTTGGTATCAACTAATTTCAGTTAAGCCAATTTTTGATACACTGAATTTGATCCAACACTAGATTTGTTCAGATCTAAATTAGGTCTATATCAGGGATCGGCAACCTTTGGCACGTGGCCTGCCAGGGTAAGCCCCCTGGCAGCGGGGCTGGTTTGTTTGCCAGCCACATCCGCAGGTTTGGCCAATCGCAGCTACCACTGGCTGCGGTTTGCCGCTCAGGCCAATGGGGGCTGCGGGAAGCGGCAGTCAGCATATCCCTTGGCCTGCACCACTTTCTGCAGCCCCCACTGGCTTGGAGCAGTGAACCGCAGCCAGTGGGAGCTGCGATTGGCCGAACCTGTGGACACAGCAGGTAAAGAAACCGGCCCGGCCCGCCAGGGGGTTTACCCTGGCGGGCCGCAGGCCAAAGGTTGCGATCCCTGGTCTATATGAATAGTGAGAAAATCCACAGTTGCATCATATAGATAAAAATAGAAGGAATCTAAACCTATATGTTCCACAGCATAAATCAACCTTGACCTGACAGGGGTTAGGAAGAAGCTACCCCTACGGGCTGGTTATTCCATAATTGCCCGTGATGGCATTTCTTGAACCTTCCTTTGAAGCACCACATGTGCCACTGTCAAAGAGTACATCTTCACTCAGAAAAATGGTGTGCTCAGACCTGGTGTTAGCTAACATGTCGTAGTGAAGCTAGAGCAGTGTGTAGTTTTTATACGTGTTAGCAGGTTACGGTAAAGACTATGAGGCAGCTAGGGTCTATCTCAACCTGATAACTCATTCAGCCTTAGGGTGACCAGATGTCCCGATTTTATAGGGACAGTCCTGATTTTTGGGTCTTTTTCTTATATAGGTTCCTATTACCCCCCACCCACGTCTCGATTTTTCACATTTGCTGTCTGGTCACACTACTTTGCCTTGTCTTCATTAGCATGTTACATCATGTTAACAAACACCAGGTAACTAACATGTAGTAAGAATACACCTTTTTTCTCCAGCAAAGAAAAGGCCAGAGACAGAATACTGAACAAGAAGGAGCCTTGGTCTAATCTGGTAATAACAACTCCTATGGTCCTATGTTAAAGCTTAAACTAACTTGGGGGAGGGGGGGAGTTAGAGACACAAGGTTGGGGAGGTAATATCTAGAAAAGTTAACATGCTGGCCAAGACTATCTAAGGTAATGCCTTGGGAAAGGGGTAATCAAGAAATTTGGACCTAGACAAAAAAATAATTGGTCAAGGTATAGTCAAGGTCCAAACTCTAGAGAAAATACAAAAAACAAAAATAAGTAAATAAAAACATTTTTCAGTCTGTTGAAAAACCTCTGGTGGTCTGGATTTGGCCCACGGTCCACCTATTCACTATTCCTACCTTGGGATATACCAAAAACTTACATAGTAAGCAGCATATAAAATAGACATCAAGGCAAATAGCTAAGCATAACAATTGCACGTACTTAAGATTAATATTAGAGCAGCAACAAACAGAATAATTACCTTATCTAATGTATTAACTATATAAAGGCAAATAAAACAGAAGGCTTGAGTTCCTTAAGGTACAGGATAGCTAGGTGCAATGAATTTTGGACTATAAGAAAAATCTTAAAACTCTATAAAATCTTAACTTCTGGCTGAATGTCAAGTCTATGTTGCAACTCGTGCGCAACAAGATATACCAAACATAAAGACACCGATTTCCAGAAAACTTTACAGCCAAATGCAGACTAACAAAAAGTTGGACATGCTTGACTGATAAAAAAAACTGCTGCACCAACCCTAGCAGTGTTGTGTTCCATGTGCAGTGGAAAGGTAAGCAGCCTTTGTCACATCCAGTCCAAATCTCTTCCCTTCAGGCACCTTGCAAGGCCCCTAAGCCTAGTTGCACACCACTCAAAGGCAGGGTCACTTGATCTCAGGGAGTCCCACACTGCCTGGTACAGGACCTAGCTATCCTATAGGACAGCCTCACTGCACATTAAGACTGTTACAAACAGGCTATGAGCCAACTGAGTGTCAAATTAGGCCAGTGTCAAAGCATGCACTTCCTGCCTCCCCCCCACACAATGTAATTATATGGGTGTTCCTTTTCCTGTGGCCTCCCAGCTGCTTGCACAGTTTTGGCGGTGGATACCATGACAAATCTCATTTTGTACTTTTTAAAGATCTCACTACCACATCACACAAAATAGGCAGGGTCACGCTAGTTCTGTACTTGGATGAGAGACCTCCAAGGAACACCTAAGTACTTCAGGAAGTCGTGCTGTTAATTACATCAGTGGCACTCTTCCATAGGAGTGTCTATTGAACCAATGACTCAGCAATGGCATAGTGTCAAGGACATTGTACTACTGAAGGGGTGGGTGGGGGGGCTTCAGATGAGATGCAAAATAGACATCCCTGTAGCCATTAAAAAATACTAGATATTTTCCATAAAGGTGATGGGGTATTAATTCTAATATCTAGAAATTCGAACCCAGATAATTCTGCCTTCCAATGAACCCTCAATTGGACATCTTATTTTGCTTCACTTTCTCTTCTAAAAGGTTAGCAAACATTGCTCTTCACGGTGAAGCTGCTGTTTCGATTTACCACAGAGATGGCTAGATTTCAGGATTTGTGGGAAGTGACCACTGTATAGAAGTTCCTGCCTCTTAGGGGTGTTTAAAAGCTTAATTAGTTATTTATTACTATGCTGTATACAAAGATCGCGACGGTGAGATCTAACCCATGCCAATTCATAAAGTCAGCAAATATTGCTGCAGCAGTCCTTACGACTATGCAATTTTTAGAACACTTTCCAGGAATAAAAGTTATCTATATTCTGGAATCTACTTACATAGATTATTGTATCATGCTCATCACCATAGCATCTGAATACCTTGGAGTATGTGGTTTTCGGAAGCAGAATCTATTTAGCAATTAGCAAGCCTTTGTAGTTACTTTAATGGATTTTTCTTTCCTTTTGTATGGTATTTCTTTTTAATTGAAATAACAGACACACAGCTTGATCAAAAAGAGATCAAAACTTATGTCAGGACACCAAAATATTTGTACTTTGAAACTCAATTCCAGCCCAAGACTATTTAAAGGAAATATTATGACTTGAATGCTTCTTGTTTTACACCAATCCTATGTCTTATTTAACACAAAATTGTAGTAACCATCCTGAGAGACAAGGGCATGAAGGTATTTTTGAGCATGTGAGGCATTTGAGTAAGTGCTATTGTGATAGGAAATGTTGTTCCTTCCAGGTAGTCCATCCTCATGGTGAATAAACCAGCTGCTGCTTTTGAAAGAAAATGTGAAGTTATAATGACCTAATTCACCATTACTTTGTACTAAAACGTAGCCTTCTAACCCAATCAATTCTTGCTGTCAAAATGTTCCCAGGTATCGTATTACTCAGCTGCTTAGGTTTTCAAAGCAAGTAAGAAGGCATAGGACAGGTCTATGCTGAAAACTCACATCAGATTAGCTACATCTCTCATGGGTGTGAAAAATCTACAACTCTGAGAGACCTAGCTATGCCAACCTAACCCTGGGTATAGACAGTGCTAGGCTGACGGAAGAATTCTCGGAGAGGTGGATTAACTACAGCAATGGGGAAGCCCTTCCCATCAGTGCAGCAAGTGTCTACACCAAAGTGCTACAGAGGCACCCCTGTAGTATTTTAAGTGTCGACATTCCCTTAGTTCTCAAGGGTATAGCTTTCCCACAGGACCACCTAGTTCTACTGATGGTTCACTTAATCAGAAAACATCCAATATAGCATTTGGCTATGCACAAGGCTACACAAAGAAGAAAACTGTATGGAATAAAGGGCTTTAATTTCTATTTCTAAGCAAAAATGGAAAGGCTACATCCTTCAGAGCAGCATTATTCCTCATGAAGATTATCAGCTTATCAATTTGGCATGGTCCAGGCTAATTCAATAAGCAATTCGGGGCAGAATTTTAAATTCTTAGCACACTATCACAATCTAATTTTTCAGATGTAGGAGGTTTAGACAGCTCGGATAAGGTTTCAGGCAGTCATCCTTAATTTGAGAGGGTTATTATTCAAACTCCAAACCTTTTTGTGGATGTCCCATTTCTAATAAACTAAGGGCCCACTCATATAGCTGATGATACAAAACCCCATCAGTTAATAATGGTTATAGGGGCATGACGAGAGCAGAGGTGGATCTTAAGTGTCTTTTACACCCTCCCTCTCAAAAGTATTCAAATTGCTTTCGAGACCAGGTCTCTGGATTGATTGACAGTAAATGCAATACTCCATTTTACCAGACAATCACATCCATGTTATCTGTCCTTGGGTGAGTGTTGCCATTCTGCTCTGCATCTTTGCAATGATGTTTGTTATTTCCACTCGATATTGGAACTGCATCAGTTCCCTTTCCTATCATAGACCATAACTCTTACCCTAATATTTAGCCCTTATAGAGCATTTTATAACTATTTCCCTAGAGCAGTGTTTCCCAAACTTGGGACGCCGCTTGTTCAGGGAAAGCCCCTGGCGGGCCGGGCCGGTTTGTTTACCTGACGCATCCGCAGGTTCGGCCGATCGCGGCTCTCACTGGCCCCGGTTCGCTGCTCCAGGCCAATGGGGGCTGCGGTAAGCGGCGTGGGCTGAGGGATGTACTGGCTGCCGCTGCCCGCAGCCCCCATTGGCCGGCTGCTCAGACCACGTGCTGGGCTTGTGTTTGTCCAGCTGTGAGGTTGCAAGTGAGAGTCAACACCAGAGACAGGAGGTGCATTTTCTACTTTTTCTGCTCTTTTCTCTCCCCTCTTGTGTGCGTTTGTTTTGTCTTGTCTTCTAGGAAGCAAGATCAGACTACCACCACCACCAGCTCCAGCCCATCTCAGCTAACTTCTCTCTCCTCTAGAGGACAGTTACTACCATCTTTAATACCATTTAAAAGCTTGTCAGACAAAGGGGTTGGGCAGGGGTGGGGGTCTTTCTAAAAAAGAAATTTCCAGCTAAAGGGAAAGGGAACTGATGTTATTAAATAAGATTCTCATTTTAATACTTTATATTTCAACTGCTTTAATTGTTTTTCCTTCTTTAAATAAAAGGGTAAAAGGATGTTAATGGTGTGTTTGCCACAGTATGAACAGACAGAGGTCTCTCCATTCCAACCCCCAAACCTTGTTTAACAATGTTTAGTGTTGTAAGGCTGATATGTCTTAACACCTTTGACTTTTGGGGTCCCTATATTCTCTCTAAATATATACAACATTCACTATACTTACAACAGGGAATGCCACTAATCCTGCTCATATTTTACCTCACGGAAAGAATGTCCATGAATGTCAACTGTCAGTGGCCGGATTTTCAAAGGTGTTAACAATATAGGGGTCATGGGGGTCCACTCACTGCTTGCAGTGCCTCCTTCTGGCTATCCTAGGGATTAGCTCTGCCAGTTTATGCTCTCTCTTCAGTGGAGTCTTCACCCATCTTGTCACACTCTGCTCCTCCCTCACTCCTGGGTCTGCAGCTTCCTCTCTGGGGCTTGGCCCTCCAGCCAGGTCACTAAAGTCCTCCCCTTCTGGGGAATTCACAGTCTTTCCAGATCCGCTGTCTGGCTAGTACATCCAATGCTCTTGCCACTCCCCAGTGGCTAATAGGGGAAACCCAGGCCCACCCCCTATGCTGGGTTCCAGCCCAGAGACCCTATCAACAAGCTGCCACAGTCACTTACAGTCCTACCTCCTACTGCTGTTTCCCTGGGCTTCTTCCTACATATCTGGCTTCCCCCTCCCTGAATTTGCCAACCTCCAACTCCCTCCACTCAGGGACTGGGTGAAGTCTGCAGCCTTATCCAGCAGCTCCTCCCCCTACAACCAGCTACCTTGCTTTATACAGGCCATGCCTGTTCCTGCACAGGTAAGCCTGTCCTTAATTAGCTGTCTCCAGCCTCTGCTTGTAGCCTAATTAGCTGATTGAGCCCACCTGGCCCAATTCAGCTCTTGTGTAGGGAGTTCTCCCCATGACAAAGTGATTAAATATGGATTTTAAGTGCCTAACTTTAGGCACTCACATTTGAAATTTTTGACCTAAATAATTTGCTCAGAACTACAGAGCTAGTAAGTGGGAAAAGAAAGGCTCAGCTCAGGAGCTGCTGAATCCAAATTCCATGCTCGCTACCATGAAAGGAAGATGCTACGTTGTCTATTTCTGTATTTCAATGGCTAATGGAAGTGTTCTGATTTATTCTCTTAAGGGCTGTTTATGTCTGAGTCCTGCATCATCATCAGAAAAATGCACTAGGCGGACACCGTGGGCCAGATCCTCAGACAGAAATCAATGGAGTTACACACACCAGTGTAAAAACAGAAGTATCAGAATCCGTTTTCCTGATGCTTTCCAACTGGATTTTTAGATATCTTGATGGAATGGGTGCTTTTTAAAAATAAAAAAAACTTAAAACTTATGCATATGGTAACATCAGTTTTATTCCAAATGACTGTTGACTGTAAGCATGGTTTTACACCTCAAAGGAAGTAGGTGGCTATTGGGTCTTATAAATGATTTGGTTTATAATAAACCTTTTTCCTAGCCTGATGTCTGAATGGGACTCTTGAGAAAATGCTATGAAGAGCTCTAGAGAGAGACTGCTTTATTCTGTCATTTCTGTATATTTAAAGAAAAAGTGTTTTGACTCTCCTTGTGAAAGCATCAGGTGAAAGTCTTATTTGTAACCTTTTGTTTACATGGGGATGCCAGAAACTTCTTACAAGAGAGTGTTTCTCTCTGACTTAAAGAGTCTATATGCTTAACACATATCATGGCTAGTGACAGCTAATGTTTGCTTATCCTCCGAGAGCTCATGAAGATGGTCTATTGTTGAAAGTTTTTTTCCAAAATCTGACTATGGAAATGGAGCTATGCTGTGAGTGAAACTCCACAGTATTCACAGAGGGTTAAATGCCAATGGTGGGCTTTGTTACAAGTTGAATTCATGCCATATATTTGCTTATTTTCTACCCATCTGAACTATTTATAGATATCCTAGCTTACACCATCTACAAGTCTAAATTGTCATGGAGGCCTCATCCCTTTCAGCATCCAATTCTACTTCCTATTTTTAAACCAGAGACTGCTCGAGAATGACTCAAAGGATGGCTGAATCAGGGTGGAGGAAACAGAACTCAAGATTAAACTTACCCAGACATTTGAACTGAACTTGAGCCATAGTGGTTCTGGATATCATTTACCCCTTCCCCCACCTTCACCCTAATTATTATTTTGCATATTTCTTCCTCCATGAAGTTCTTGGCTTTAGCTCAAACTGGAAGTAAAAGAGAAGATACCATGAAAGAGGCTGTTTACAGAATACTTCCAGTCTGACCAAAAGCACAAAGTACAGGTGAAATCCCGGCCTCACTGAAATCAATGGCAAAACTCCTATCGACTTCAGTGGGTACAGGATTTCACCCTTTATTTTTTAATTCTGTTCTCATTTCATCCTAACTTTCTCTTACTCCCTTTACTCAGCCTTAGCCTCTCTTATATCTGCCCCTTTTGTATTTTTCTCCCACTCATGTCTCTTTGCATACCATACCTTATACTGGAACAGTTGCTCCTTTCTTGTACATCAAACAGTTGTCTTTTCCTTCTCAGATCAGCCACAACACACATCTTTTCTGCTAAGCATTACAAAAATGACCCTAAGCTTCCCACATAACCTGCAGTTCACACTGGCGTCCCATTTCCTCTGAACGAGAGCTAGGGGAAAGTTTCCAAAATTTCAACAAAGATTGTTTTTAAAAAAATATTTCTGAAAAAAAAAAAGTTACTTTTTTTGGCCAATTTATAGAATGGTGAAGATTTTTCTAAAATGTTAGTGAAAAAATTTCACAAATAACATTCCTCATCTTTTGACTGGCTCCTTGGAGTAGGGACTGTTTTTTCTTATTTGCTCGTAAAGGGCCAAGTATTCTCAATTAATAATTACAGTAGAACTGGAGAGCTCATAACCAAGCTTATTCTTGATCTTCAGCCAGTTTTGCAGACTCAGCAGTTTCAGATAGTTGTGATAAGTATTAAAAGAGAGGGGAACCATCTCTAGTTGTTACTAGTTCAAACCCAGACTGATAGGAACTGAAAATTGTTTCCTTCTGCTGATTGTTGGCCTACCTACAGTACGTGAAATGCGTTTGGAAATCTTAGCAAGTGCTACTGGACAGGGTTTCACAAAAAGCCACCACCACAAGTGGCACTGATCAGAACATTTATTAGCAGTCACAGAAGAGATGCCAAAAACTGCAGGGCCTAAAGGCCCAACTGCCCTCTTACCCCTAAATTTCCTCTGAATTAAGAAGTCTGCAGGCTAAATCCTGATCCTATTGAAGTCAATGGCACTACACCCACTGACTTCAATGGGAGTTAGGCACTAAACCTGCATAGGCGCTACTGTAAATCTCACTAGGCACCTATCTGCACCTTTAGGCATCTGAATACCTAGCTAAATCTCGTTCTAAGTCCACATGCACTATTTTAGTTAGTTAGTTATTTGTTAGCCAAACCATTTGTTTAATTCCATAAAATATCACTCCCTGCCACTTTCCATTCAAGTTTCAGCCCAGAACGAACATGGCAGAAATCGGAAAAAACAACACACATCAGCGGTAGCACCCAATGGTAGATGTAACCTCCCATGTAAAATAAGGCACAGTCAGCTTGTTCATTGGCAAAACAAGTCAGGAAGTTTTGTCCTTACATTCACTTTGACACATATGGGACCCAAGCCTGTGCCTACTGCAATCAATGCCAAAACTTCTGTTCATTTCAATAAAGTCAGGATTGGGCCCTTGTATTTTTTAATCCACAACTCTCTTACTAAATCTGAACCTAAATATAATACTCCTTGTTAATGATGTAAGCAATGAAATATGCAGTTGCCTAGAGCAACATCAATTTACAGAATTTTCTAATTTCCAGTCACTGGTCTCAACTTTAACTTTGCATTAATGCTACTTTTTAAAATGGTTAGATTAAGATTAAACCGACTTTGTTCAAACTTTCCTAGACATCAAGAGAAGGGGAGGGGGGGAATAGAAGACTAAGATATTGAAAAAAAAAAGTTAAGAGCAACTAAGAAAGCAGGGGGAATTTAACCTTAACTGTACTACCAATGCTATTCAGTGCATGTGTGTGGCTCTATCTAATCAGTAGGTAGATATTAGAATACCACATCAGTTTATCACAGAGAACTGCATTTACTGAATACCTCTCTTTGAATAACCCACCACATACATAGAGAGCTTTTCAAGAGATTAGAGAGGAAGTCAAGGATCTTTGAACTAGTGGTCTAGAATATCCATCTCTGATCAATGGCAGGCATTACTAACAAGACACTTACAGCACTAGAATACCTTGCTACCATCAGTAAGTAATACTAAAGACAGTTTCAAAGCAGGAAGTCCAATTTGAGGGATGGAAGAGAAAGATACCTTACCATATGAAGGAGATTATGAAAGCATCCTCACTCAATTGTTTCTTATGCATTAAAATATATATATTTGACCTTGAAGCAGCATTATTATACACAGGACCACATTCAGCAGAGAGATATCAAATAGCGTGTTTATTTTGAAACACCTAATTGTGAACCTTTACGCAAACTGGTGACCAGTTACACAAGTAGTCAAGCGTGAGTGACTGCTATGGAGTGTGAGTAAGGGGTTCACAGTCTGGTCATAAGAGAATAGTTCTAGTATTCGTTCCCAAAACCATTTCTAATACCATTATTTTGTGTGGCAATCACACACAGGATTTTGTCATAACCGCTGGGATACACCACAGGCCACCTCCTCCCTCCCGAATGGTGGGGTTAATCCCCTAGCCTTTGTTTGGAAGCAGCATTTTTTTAAAAAATGGAAGCTTTGAAGCTTCAAACAGGGCCGCAGAGGGCTTGCTCTGGAGAGGAGCAAATCCAAAACTGTAGCCACCAGTGAGGGGATAGGACTTTGCCAGTCTCAGGATTTAAATACTACAGGATCCATGAAAGTCACCCTTTCAAAAGACTTAAGTAATTAATAGATAATAACCCACATGTATCTCAATTAAGTGTAGGTTTTGCAAAGAAACTAAAGCGGTCTGTTAACTTTTAAACTAGCTTTATAGTACTTTTTAAAAAAATAAATAGTTATAAAGGCATTTTCCTTCTTTCTGGCATATTCATTTGTGTGTCAGACCCAGAAAAATGTACTATATCTTGTCCACTCAGGGTTCTCTTAATAGTTATGCTTTTGCTGAAGGCTAAATGGAAAAGAACCAGCAAGGAAGAAAAATTAATGGGCTACCCCTATCCATATGATTAAAATACAATAACCCATCTGCCCTCCCTCTTTATGGAAGTGGGATTCCTCCCGTTTAAAAAATGTTTCCATCAGTGGAGTCCTGAATATCTTTTTGCTCAACCTCAGGGGAGGAATGTTATGATAAATTTGAAACCTGGCCTTAGATGAATCCGTTCCATAGAGACAATCATTTATTCAATTACATGAGCTCTACTTATTTGGATGAGTTTCTGAGAATAGGAGAGCATGGATTTGGAGGAAATTTTGTTTTTGAGAAGCTCAAATCCTTAGGGATCAGAAATTCTTGAGATCGCAGGCTCACCACAGTAAACAGAATGGGCATCGCCTGCCACTGAAGGAATGTGGTGATGGTTCATTCTTATCAATATAAAACTGTCAACAATATTTATGAACATTCAAATAAAAACCATGAATTCACTATGAAAGGATTCAGAGACCATTTTATTAGTTTTCTATGACCATAAATAAGTGATTTTGGATTCACTAGATTTTCACTTTCTAAAAACAGTCTTGTGAATATTCATGTGGATGTATCTTTACAAAAGGTTTTGCACTGGAAGTGTTAAGGCAGTTATCTTGAAATCTTTTAGAATTCCTTTCCTCCATTCATTAACATTTCAGTCAGTAAATCAGGGAACAGGAACATACAGCATGAGCATAAGCAACGAATCAAATTCCACAGAGTTGAACGCACAGAGTTCATGAATGACACAATATGAAATGAACAACAACAACAACTACTGAAAATAACTAAGTGTATATTCCTAAATAATTTAGGGACGGGGGAAAAAGGGTAACGTTTGCAAAGTTATTTGCTACAAAGAGTCAGCCCTGATCTAATCATTGCCCTGCTAGAATTGATTAATAAAATTCAGAACAAACCTTAAAAATAAACTAATTATTTAAAAAGATGAGTCTTGAGGATATGCTTGAAACACCAGTGTTGTATCCAAATAACTATTCCTTGGTAGAACTATCCACCAAGAGAGAGGCAAGGTGGGCTAATGTATGGTGTTTGGAAAATACCTGAGGAAGATGAGGGAGAACCAGCACCAACCTGATAGCAGAATGCAAAGACTTATTAAGGATGTAAACTAAAGAGGTTGCTCTAGGGATCCAAGCACAGGACTGGGAGCTAGGAACTCCTGAGTTCACCTTCTAGCTCTTAGTTCTTTTGGGGGACTTGACAAGTCACTTCACCTTTCTATTCTACTCTGTAATAGGTTCTTACATTGCCCTTGTCACCACAGTATCATAGAATCATAGAATCATAGAATATCAGGGTTGGAAGGGACCCCAGAAGGTCATCTAGTCCAACCCCCTGCTCGAAGCAGGACCAATTCCCAGTTAAATCATCCCAACCAGGGCTTTGTCAAGCCTGACCTTAAAAACCTCTAAGGAAGGAGATTCTACCACCTCCCTAGGTAACGCATTCCAGTGTTTCACCACCCTCTTAGTGAAAAAGTTTTTCCTAATATCCAATCTAAACCTCCCCCATTGCAACTTGAGACCATTACTCCTCGTTCTGTCATCTGCTACCATTGAGAACAGTCTAGAGCCATCCTCTTTGGAACCCCCTTTCAGGTAGTTGAAAGCAGCTATCAAATCCCCCCTCATTCTTCTCTTCTGCAGACTAAACAATCCCAGCTCCCTCAGCCTCTCTTCATAAGTCGTGCTCTAGACCCCTAATCATTTTTGTTGCCCTTCGCTGGACTCTCTCCAATTTATCCACATCCTTCTTGTAGTGTGGGGCCCAAAACTGGACACAGTACTCCAGATGAGGCCTCACCAGTGTCGAATAGAGGGGAACGATCACATCCCTCGATCTGCTCTCTATGCCCCTACTTATACATCCCAAAATGCCATTGGCCTTCTTGGCAACAAGGGCACACTGTTGACTCATATCCAGCTTCTCGTCCACTGTCACCCCTAGGTCCTTTTCCGCAGAACTGCTGCCTAGCCATTCGGTCCCTAGTCTGTAGCGGTGCATTGGATTCTTCCATCCTAGGTGCAGGACCCTGCACTTATCCTTATTGAACCTCATCAGATTTCTTTTGGCCCAATCCTCCAATTTGTCTAGGTCCTTCTGTATCCTATCCCTCCCCTCCAGCGTATCTACCACTCCTCCCAGTTTAGTATCATCTGCAAATTTGCTGAGAGTGCAATCCACACCATCCTCCAGATCATTTATGAAGATATTGAACAAAACCGGCCCCAGGACCGACCCCTGGGGCACTCCACTTGACACCGGCTGCCAACTAGACATGGAGCCATTGATCACTACCCGTTGAGCCCGACAATCTAGCCAGCTTTCTACCCACCTTATAGTGCATTCATCTAGCCCATACTTCCTTAACTTGCTGACAAGAATACTGTGGGAGACCGTGTCAAAAGCTTTGCTAAAGTCAAGAAACAATACATCCACTGCTTTCCCTTCATCCACAGAACCAGTAATCTCATCATAAAAGGCGATTAGATTAGTCAGGCATGACCTTCCCTTGGTGAATCCATGCTGACTGTTCCTGATCACTTTCCTCTCATGTAAGTGCTTCAGGATTGATTCTTTGAGGACCTGCTCCATGATTTTTCCAGGGACTGAGGTGAGGCTGACTGGCCTGTAGTTCCCAGGATCCTCCTTCTTCCCTTTTTTAAAGATTGGCACTACATTAGCCTTTTTCCAGTCATCTGGGACTTCCCCCGTTCGCCACGAGTTTTCAAAGATAATGGCCAAGGGCTCTGCAATCACAGCCGCCAATTCCTTCAGCACTCTCGGATGTAACTCGTCCGGCCCCATGGACTTGTGCACGTCCAGCTTTTCTAAATAGTCCCTAACCACCTCTATCTCCACAGAGGGCTGGCCATCTCTTCCCCATTCTGTGATGCCCAGCGCAGCAGTCTGGGAGCTGACCTTGTTAGTGAAAACAGAGGCAAAAAAAGCATTGAGTACATTAGCTTTTTCCACATCCTCTGTCAATAGGTTGCCTCCCTCATTCAGTAAGGGGCCCACACTTTCCTTGGCTTTCTTCTTGTTGCCAACATACCTGAAGAAACCCTTCTTGTTACTCTTGACATCTCTTGCTAGCTGCAGCTCCAGGTGCGATTTGGCCCTCCTGATATCTTTCCTACATGCCCGAGCAATATTTTTATACTCTTCCCTGGTCATATGTCCAACCTTCCACTTCTTGTAAGCTTCTTTTTTATGTTTAAGATCCGCTAGGATTTCACCATTAAGCCAAGCTGGTCGCTTGCCATGTTTACTATTCTTTCGACTCATCGGGATGGTTTGTCCCTGTAACCTCAACAGGGATTCCTTGAAATACAGCCAGCTCTCCTGGACTCCCTTCCCCTTCATGTTAGTCCCCCAGGGGATCCTGGCCATCTGTTCCCTGAGGGAGTTGAAGTCTGCTTTCCTGAAGTCCAGGGTCCGTATCCTGCTGCTTACCTTTCTTCCCTGCGTCAGGATCCTGAACTCAACCAACCCATGGTCACTGCCTCCCAGATTCCCATCCACTTTTGCTTCCCCCACTAATTCTACCCGGTTTGTGAGCAGCAGGTCAAGAAAAGCGCCCCCCCTAGTTGGCTCCCCTAGCACTTGCGCCAGGAAATTGTCCCCTACGCTTTCCAAAAACTTCCTGGATTGTCTATGCACCGCTGTATTGCTCTCCCAGCAGATATCAGGAAAATTAAAGTCACCCATGAGAATCAGGGCATGCGATCTAGTAGCTTCCGTGAGTTGCCGGAAGAAAGCCTCATCCACCTCATCCCCCTGGTCCGGTGGTCTATAGCAGACTCCCACCACTACATCACTCTTGTTGCACACACTTCTAAACTTAATCCAGAGACACTCAGGTTTTTCCACAGTTTCGTACTGGAGCTCTGAGCAGTCATACTGCTCCCTTACATACAGTGCTACTCCCCCACCTTTTCTGCCCTGCCTGTCCTTTCTGAACAGTTTATAACCATCCATGACTGTACTCCAGTCATGTGAGTTATCCCACCAAGTCTCTGTTATTCCAATCACGTCATAGTTCCTTGACATCACCAGGACCTCCAGTTCTCCCTGCTTGTTTCCAAGGCTTTGTGCATTTGTATATAAGCACTTGAGATAACCTGTTGATCGCCCCTCATTCCCAGTATGAGGCAGGAGCCCTCCCCTCACAGACATTCCTGCCTGTGCTTCCTCCCGGTATCCCGCTTTCCCACTTACCTCACGGCTTTGGTCTCCTTCCCCCGGTGAACCTAGTTTAAAGCCCTCCTCACTAGGTTAGCCAGCCTGCTGGCAAAGATGCTCTTCCCTCTCTTCGTAAGATGGAGTACCTGAATGCCTTCCCAGCTGCACATTAAGCCACGTGGCTAACATCTGTCACATGTCATTCTCTCCCCAGGGCAAGTATTCTGAGTGCAGTGGAGTGGTTTTGGTTTTATTTATCATCATGCTGTGCACCAGCTTTTGTTGAGCAAGTGTGTCATCTGACTGCTGTTACCCTGTCCTGTCACTGCTGTTTTGTTACCACACCACCCCTTTCATATCGTGCCTTGAAACTAGGTGGCAATCCCCCAAGGATTTGATAAATAATGATCCAATAACCAAGACCTATTTCACAGGAGTTGTTAGGATTTACTACAGAATGTTTGCAAGACACTTTGAAGCAGTAGAATGTTATGCATGATCACTGAGTGTTTGTGTGTACATGTGTGGGTGTGGAAAGAGAATGTATGCACCTAATCTGGAGAGTAAATAGGAAAAATGGGTGTGAGTGCTCACTGGTTGTAAGGGCCACCTGTCTTATTGGAAATACAGCTGTGATCCATGAAGCAAATGATTCTGCCTGCCAGATATTACGAGCAGAAATAAACATTCAGAAGCACTGTCATCTTTGGATTTCTTTTCATCAAGGGACTCAGAATTTTTTGAGTCTCAGGTGCCATTCACAGACTTGCAAAAAGAAGATTTTTTTAAAATATATAATTTCCTCCCACTTGGGGTCTGTCTCTGTTTTCTGAGAAGCAGTAACAGGAAAACAACCGGGCAGCAGGATACTTAAAGAAGCTTAGCAAAGTTTTATATTAAAAACATACCCAGAGGAAGGGTTGCCAACCCTCCTGGATTGGCCTGGAGCCTCCTGGAATCAGCATTGATCTCCCGGTGACTACTGAAAGAAATCCGGGAGATTTTAATAGGATATTTTAAGAAAATGACATTATGTCATGTTGGAAAAAAAATCTCCCGGAATAGCTTGAGTCAGAGTTGGCAACCCTACCCCTAGGAATTTTTATCCCGCTCACTTCAGAAGTCAATCAATATATCCTAAGTCCCAGGAAATACTGGCAGAATGACACTGGTGAGCGAATGCAGTGTTGTATATGCAGGAATGAGGGTCACCAATCTCAATGTAGGCCTCTGTGTACATTAACTGTACCATCTGTTTTATATTTTGAAAATGTGAAGTTACCTAGACTCTACTGCTGCTGCATAGCATTTGGATCTAAGTGGAAAATAACAGACAGCTACTAGGATCTTGGACAGTTACCTGTGGCCTCATGGGGTATAAGTGGAATTGGTGCTTGACAGTAGTGATTCTTGCTCACATGCATAGGGCTGAACTGACTGTGACCATGGCTTATTGGCAGGAAGCCGAGGCAATGCGTGGGGGCATATGTGGGGTCACATGCCCCCCCCCGCAGATTGCTCGGTCACATGGTGTGGTCAGGCCCCCTCCCTGCACAGTAGCCGAGTCCACGAGCTGCACCAAGCACAGAGAGGCAGAGCTGTAGGAGGGGCCACTGCATTAGCAAAGGAACAGCTGGGAGCTGCATGGAGAGCTGCTGCTTTCCGGGAGAGGAGGAGCTGCCGGGGGGGGGGCGATCAGGACTGGAGCTGTTCCATGGTTGTGTCCCCCTACACTGTCAGGAGGCACAGGTCATCTATGGTGGGAACCTTGGGAGATTTTCATCTCCACTGTAGCATCATCTGGGAGCAGGTTAAATACCTGTCATGCTTCTATTTCTTATCAGAGGGCTCGTTACTGGCTGGTTGTAGTCCTGCCTGTCTTCTACTGTGGTTCTGCATCACACAGAGTGAGAGGATATATGAGACATACAGATACCACTGAGCCCTTGCAACACATTATGGTAACTGAACTATATTGTCCCTTCAGAAAGGACAACTCACTGGTCTGGAGAATTCAAATTCAGATAGGAGCATGACACTATCTACTCTCTGTGAGGACTACAACATTGTGAGCACCCCACTGTCTACTCAGAGCTCTGTGTACATTAGCTGTATGGCATATTAGCTATTTTGTATTTTTGAATTCTTTCCAGCTATCTGCCTGGCGAGTTTTTTCCACATGTTCAGGGTCTAACTGACCGCCATATTGTGGATTGGGAAGGAATTTCCCCCCCAAGGTCAGATTAGCAGAGAGCCTAGGGACTTTTTGCCTTCCGCTGCAGCATGGGGCACTTGCAGGTTTAAACTAGTGTAAATGGTGAATTCTCTGTAACTTGAAGTCTTTAAACCATGATTTGAGGACTTCAGTAACTCAGCCAGAGGTTATGGGTCTATTACAGGCGTGGCTGAGTTACTGAAGTTATGTGGCTGCAATGTGCAGGAGGTCACACTAGATGATCACAATATAGTCCCTTCTGACCTTGAAGTCTATGAGACATTCTATAGACCCAACTCTGCCAACCTCACTTTGGTTCAACCCTGCAGTATCACTGCCAATTTCCTGCCCTTTACCCACACAGAACTATAGGGTTTGCAGTATCTCCCACAGTAGAGGAAAGACTGGCCTCAGCTGTGAATGCAAAGCGGATTCTGTGTGTAGGATGCTGGAAATATACAGATATTGTAACTCTCCCTAGTTCACAGACTGAAGAATACAGACTGAGTTGCAGAGAGTGTCAGTACACAGGTTTTGCTTAAATCCTTACCTGGACTGATCAAATACCAGGCTACTCTGGTTTAATTTTAAATCACTAAATAAGGTTTTTAAAACTTGAAGTAACTTCATTGTATGCTTTGGATCGAGCATCTTCTAGTGGGATTCAACCAGCAGGGCTAAAGCCTCAAATTTGATATAGTGATCTCCCCTATGCTGAGAGATACTGGATTGCAACATCTAATGCCTCACGGTTGTTTATGTACAACTTTACCATTAGGGCTACTTCTGAAGTTACCAAGACTGAGTCTCGGCAGACTATGCATTTTCAGTTTAATGTAAGTGGCACTTTCAGATTTGTGCAGTAGACACTAAATAAAATAAGGGGAGGGAGAGAACCACAAGCAAGACTAGCTCTGTCCTTCAAGCTACAGGGGAGCCAAGTAGAGAGTTGAACCATGGATAGAGGCTCGCTCTCAGAGAAATTTCATGTGCAAAGGCCTTTAGATGATGACACAGCAGAAATTGTACTCCTTGCCATTCCAACTGTATTTCAAGCTCTAGAAGTACTAATCAGAACCTTCTTATAAAGGGTCTGATTTGTTCAGTCTAATAGGAAATTGCAAAGGGTGGGAAGGAAACTAAAGGTGGAAGAAGGGCAGTAAATGCTTCCCTGAATTGTTCTGCACACCCCAAAATGAACATTAGAGCAAAATGGATTTTTGGCAACACGTGTAGCTGGGTTATTATTTTAAACTCTGCTTCCTAAATCAAATAACCTACCCTTTCAAAGCAAATTTGTTCTTTAACCTGAAGATTAGCTGAAGCATTAACAAAATAGGCCAGTTAGGGCTGTGACAGAGGCAGTGTGTGGGCAGCACTTTTGCTAATTTGACCTCTTTTCACAGAAATGAGAGGAAACTGTGATCTGAAGCTGACATTTCCTCAGACTGGGACCACAATTCACTGATAACAGGGCTTTGAAGTCACTGGAGCAGAGCCAGGAAACATTGGAAGTATTCTTCAGAGAATATCTGTTTCAGATTACCCCAATTTATAGTAAACCACACATGCTAACTTTAGCATTTCTTCTGCCTTTAAAGCTTTTCGTTTTCTGACTGATTGATCTTGAGCCTTTTCCCTTGGCTCAGTACAGCAACATTTCTTGTCCAAACACATTCCTACTTTGCATCCAATTCCCTTCCCCACCATGTGCCAATAGGTTCACCTCTCTCTCTCTCTCATCCTATGACCCACATTAACTGTTGCAATTTTTTTTTTTTTTTTGCAGGCAGTGGAGCAGAACCGGTAACTAATGCACTGACTTAACGGAAGAAAATGCATTTGATGTCTTGTTTTCTTTAGTTCATTTGCTCACACCATAGTTGGTCTTTGAGTTCTGTCAACAACTGGAGACTGTGTGTGTATGTTTAAGATAGTATTTTCAAAGAAGTTAAGCACTCAAATCCCATTGAAATACAATGGGAGTTGGGCACCTAGTTCTCCTAGACTCCTTGGAAAAATCCCAGGATGCTCATGAAAGTTGTCGGATTCAGAGCCCTGCAGTGTGAAATCCTTCCTGTAACCAAATAGTGCTGTTACAACAGGGGCAGTGCAATCTTCCCCAACCTGCCCAGCTAACACTTCCTGACCAGGACTTTGAGGGTTCACCTGTCCATGGCCTGTCTACGGTATTGCTAACAAGCGGGGCCATTAATGCCAAATGCGGAGGTGATTTCAATGACTTAAACATTGGGAAGCAAAAAGAGGCCATCAAACTCATTTCACAAAGGCCACTGAACAGTCATCAGATGGTATCAGCTTTCAGTCACTGCCAACTTAGTTTAATTTCCAATCAATGATTTGGAGTGAAAGGTTCTGCATCTCACTACAAATCCCCTGAACTACCCTGTTGCCTTTTCCCAAATCCCCTGAGCTACCGTGTTGCCTTCTCCAAAAAATATCAAGCCATAACTACATAAACAATAGAAGAGAATCCTAATCCATTCCATTTGGCCACAATAGCACTCCTGGTGAGTGAATTCACAATCTATCCAAATCTTATTTGAACATCTTTGGTTTGTGACCTATGATCTTCCAAAAAAAAAAAACAACAACAACAACAACAACAGTGTTCATTTGTATAAAAATGCTCCTTCTTTATCAATTCCTGCAAAATAGAATGTATACCTTCTGTAGGCAGGTGCAGGTCTCTTCTATCAATGTTATAAAGAGGTCCAACATTTGTCATCTTTCTTTGTAACCAGTCAAAACACAAATGAGGAGATGCCATCAACAGAGAGCTGATCTGAAAAAAAAAATAACTAACTTGCTATTCTCTTCTTTGAGTGTAAGGTTCTCCCACTCCCACAGAAAAGCACTTTGGTCGGCAAGTAGTTCCACGGCTTTCAGTAGGGCTACCTACGGATTAAGTTGCTACTCAACATGAGAAGTGCATATATCAAGTATATTGGCTTCAGGATAAAATAGGCTTCAGAAAAGAGCAGTTTCCCTGCTATTATCTTACATTTCTGCTCTTTTCCCTCCTTGGGAAATGATAGGAAAGTTTCACAAGAGGCGGTCTTGTAAAATTTCTTATGCCTCCTGACCTCAGCCAGATCAGGAATACCATGAGTGTAAATTTGTACATGGCATTTCCACTTCAGCCACAGTCAGAAAAGTGCAGAGGAATGTGAATATTTTTTCCCCATTTTTAAAGAAATCTTACTGAATTTAACATCGTAAGTGAGGTCCTGCTCAGAGTGGCCTTGTGTTTCAGTTGATTGTTATGCTGGAGTGAGCTGACATGGAGTAAGAGTTTCAAGAGTGCCAAAGTGACGTAGGAGCTCGCACCCCATTTTCAGAAGTTGAAAGTCAATGAGGCTTGGAGCTTTAGAAAAAATTTACCCTTTGTCTTTAGTTTTGCCTTCAAAAAAAGAGACTTAGGGAGAAAAAACGAATGTATTGAGCGAGTGGACATTTTTTCACATTTTCACACACACACACACAAATGTCAAAAGGTTTGTTTTGTTTTTACCATCTCTTTTACCACATGGAAAAATGAAACCCACATTGCTAGGCAGGGTCTCTGCTTTAAAAAAAAAAGAAAAAACCCACAAGTATTGTTGGTGTGTCTAGAATGCTACAGTCAACTGATCAGCCGCAAAGTCCCGGCTATTGAGAGACATGCCACTGAGACAGTTAGTTATTTTTAAAAGGTGAAATAAAGTAGGAGCCATACTCCTTATTGTGACCTGAGGGAGTCAGAAAAGGCCCAAACTATCCTTGTTCCTCACTTTGGTTATTGCAATCAACTCATCTCTCTTTCCCACCCCGTAGGCCATTATATGGTAATTGGTTGACTTGTAATGGCATGAAAAATGCAGTTATGGCCATCAGAGATTGTTATTAAATATCAAAAAGTGACAGATTTTGAATCTTGCTTTTAGATTTAAAATGGGGCAACTGAGAACTTCACTTTTACAGCTTTCACTTTGAATTGCCTAAATGAAAGGGACCTTAGCATTAGAAAAAGAAATGGAAGGCTTCACGAAACTGTTTATAATCTACCTTTTTGGTTGGTCTTGCTTATTTATTCTACATTGAATACAAGAATGCAGCTTCCTTAAAGCTTCAGTCACCTTGCATTTCATCTGGGGTGAAATCTTACCTATGTATAAGACCGAAAGTAAAACTACTGTCTAAACTGCAAAACAACAAAGGCTAACCACTGTCAGCTCCCTGTACAGTATTACAGTCTGGGTTTGTTTAAGAGATAACCCATCCAAAGGATGGGTATATGAAGAATGCCCTAAGTACCAGGATATCAAGGAGTCATGCACAATCCAATGCATTATTGCCAATCTAGAAAAATTACTTTTCAAATGTCTCATGATCCAAACTGTTCTGCTTTGCTCCCCACACCTGTAAAATGGAAGTGATACTTGCCCACCTGTCTCAAAGGATTGTTTAGGATTTAACATATGGTGGAAATTGAAGGGCTACTTAACAGTGTTAAGGGATATGACACGGCATACAAATCAGCGTATTCAACAGAATGCAGTATTTTGCTAGACACTGAATATAAACATAGTAAGACAATCTCTGCCCCAAAGAACTTACAGTCTAAAGAGGCAAACAGACAATGGTTGGGAGAGGAAAAAACGTATATTATTCCCATTTAAAATATAGAGAACTCA
Source organism: Natator depressus (assembly GCF_965152275.1). Taxonomy (NCBI): domain Eukaryota; kingdom Metazoa; phylum Chordata; order Testudines; family Cheloniidae; genus Natator; species Natator depressus. Next base: position 162,947,147 of record NC_134236.1, on the reverse strand, counting down.
GAGGTTAAAGCCCAGATTTTTAAAAGGTATTTAGGTGTTGCTGCACTCAGTGTTGTAACACCTAACGGATTTAGGAGCCTAGCTCCCCTTTGAAAATGCAATTTAGGCTCCTAAATCAGGCAGATGTTGCAACGCTGAGTGCCACAATGCCTGAATATGTTAAAAATCTGGGTCTAAGTGACTTCCGCAAAGTCGTGCAGAAATTGTGTGGCAGAGCTGATAACTGAATCTAGATCTCCTGAATCCCAGCCCCAATGCCTTAGCCACATGACCAGCCTTACTCTCTGCTGGATGCCTCTGCAGTAAACGTCTCCTTCATGTAGGTCTCTCCAGTTTGGGATCATTAGCAGATTTGGAATTGATATAAAAGTTCAGAATTTTAGCATGTTTTGTTTTTAATTGCTTGTGAAGCTCTCTTGGCAACCACAAAAAATCCCTGCACCTAAATAAAAGGCTGCTTGGGTTGGCTAAGCTTCATTAAAGGAGTCAGAACAACAAAGCAGCACCCTCCTTTTTCATGTGGGCACTCTTGTCAGCGCTCAGTGGTCTGCGCTGTACTGTTTTAATGAGACTGGATTGCACAATACCTGCAAAAGCATAAAGCAATTGAAACGCATCTTGGGGCCGGGGGGGGAGGAACCAAATGCATCACCCACCCTTTCAGTCCATTTTGAATCACTATGGACAGGGTGGCCATACACCTCCATTTTGGTCCCAGCCATCACAACTTTTTGCGGGGGGGCCAAAGTGGGCATTTTTCCCATTGCTCTGGTCAAAAAAGGGGGGTGCAGAGGAATGTGCAGGGGAACAAGTGGCAATGCCAGCCCTGCACAGAGGGGAGGCAGGGCTCCCGTGGGGGCAGTCAGGGCTCGAGCAAGCAGTGATGCCAGCCTCAGCCTCATGAGTGGGGAGAGAGGAAGGGGAGGCAGGCAGGGCTCAGGTGACCAGCCAGCCCCAGCCTTATGGAAATATGTCACCCTACCTAATATGTGCGTTGCTGCCTGCTCCATGCAGAAGGGTGAGGGGGTGCCTCGGGCCAGTGCCAAGCACAGTCCCCGTTTTCCCTTTGGGAAATATGGTCACCCTATGGGAATGAATAAGCTGCTGAGAAGGAGACAAGTTGAAAAGTTAAAAAGCATCATTACAGAAAAGAGTGCTATTGGGTCATGTTATTCACCCTGTGTAAGAGATCATCATTATAAAATTTACTCTACTATTCCTCCTTATCTGTCTTTGAATAGATGGCTTAGTAGTTCCTGAAGTGTACTGTCTCCAGGCCATGCATGTGATCATTCAAAGCATATTCCTGAGGTTAAAAAAGAGACATATCAAACCCTGAACTACAATGCATCTGCGATGATTCCCCTTTTCTAGCAACTACTGCTCCTGTCAGATCACCCCACTCACAATAATTAATTTGTTTACTGACAGAAATTCCCATACACATGGGAAAGCCTGCAAAAAACCCATCACCATCCTGTTTGTTATGTGCACACATGCAGGCATTCCACAGATTCTGAACGCTGAACGCTTTCATTTCCAGTACATATGTTGCTCACTGTAGGCTACTCACAGCTAGGCACCCCCTAGGTGCATAGTGTAGTATCTCTCACTTTTTTAGCACTGTCCTGCCAACAAGCACTCCAGCACTGTGGTGGCTTCTCTTCCACTGACTCAGCCCTCTGGCCAGGTCACCATTTTAAGTCCACCCCTTCTGCGGTCCACAACTGTCCAAACTAAGAGTCCCAAAATGTCTTTAACACAAACAAAATCCTCCTGCCCTCTCTAAGGTTGAGGAATAGCCCATCTTCAGGACTTAGCCTGCAGCCCCCCTGCTAGGCTCATTAACCCTTGTAATGGGCTTGTAGGCTCCCTTCCTTGGGGCTAGTAGGGAACTCAGTCCCAACCTCTAGTCCAGGTTCCAGCCCAGGACACTGTACTGAACAACTAGGTCAGCAACGTTACTTGTGCTAAAGTTTCCCCTGGGCCACTTTCTACCCAGCTTCTTCAGCTCCCCCTGTCCCTTCCCTGCTCTAGTCAGGGTCTTTCCCAGGCCTCGCTGTTTGAAGAGCTTTCCATGTTGTACTGTACTTCCTGCCTCGCTCTCACTCTAGCTGGGCATTATCACCGTTTAAGCTACCTATCCCTTGCACTGTAGCCATCTTCAGCTCTTTATGGGGAAACTGCCTGATTCCCCACAGCTGGGGCTCATTTTGTAATCAGGTTAGCTTAGCTGTAGGCTCCCGCCACCCTGTTACACCTACAATGAATTGAATTCTACAGCACTGGAAGTAGGGTTGCCAACTTTATAATTGCACAAAACCAAACACCCTTGCCCCACCCCCTGCCCTGCCTCTTCTCTGAGGCCCTGCCCTCACTCACCCCCTCCCCTCCCTCTGTCACTCGCTCTCCCCTACCCTCACTCACTTTCACTGGGCTGGGGCGGGGGTTGGGATGCAGGAGAGAGTGAGGGCTCTGGCTGGGGGGGGTGCAGGTTCTGGGATGGGGCCAGAAATGAGGGGTTCAGGGTGCAGGAGGGGGCTCTGGGCTGGCGTAAGGGGTTGGGGTACACGAGGGGGTACAGCTCCGGGAGGGGGCACAGGGCTGGGGGAGGGGGTTGGAGTGCAGACTCTGGGAGGGAGTTAAGGTGCGGGAGGGGGTTCTGATCTGGGGCAGGAGATTTGGGTGTGGGAGGGGGTTCAGGCTCCAGCAGGGTGGCTCATACCTCAGGCAACTCCCGGTCGGTGGCACAGCAGGGCTAAGGCAGACTCCCTGCCTGCCTGCTCCCATAAGCAGCCGGCATGTCTGGTCCCTAGGCAGAGGCGCAGCCAGATACCTCTGCTCTGTGCCCGTGCCTGCAGGCACCACCCCCACAGCTCCAATTGGCCATGGTTCCCAGCCAATGGTAGCTGCGGAACTGGTGCTCAGGGCAGGGGGCAGTGTGTGGAGCTTCCCTGATTGCATCTGTGCTTAGGGGCCGCAGAGACATGCCGGCTGCTTCTGGGAGATGCATGGAGCCTCCCTTAGCCCCACTGCACCGCCTACCGGACTTTTAACAGCCTGGTCAGCAGTGCTGACCAGCGCCACCAGGGTCCCTTTTTATACAATTACTAGTTCTCCTCACCCCAATGGTATATGCTTCATACCCAGACAGTGGCATTTGCTCCTTACCATCACCAGATTTGCTCAATAATGGCCCAATCCTGCTCCCACTGAAGTGCAAGCTTTTCCACTGACTTCAATGGGAGCAGGAGCAAGGTCTAATTACATGGCAAACATTTCCCTGTGAAGCTAAATCCTCTACACTATACATCTAATGTGTTGGATATATCAGGCCAGATCCTCAGCATGTGTAAATCAGCAAAGCTAGATAGTCAATGGAGCTCCCTGGGATTTACATCAGTTGAAGATCTGGCCCATCATAACCAATGGGCTAAGCAGGTCTCCTTCAGCAGTCGACCATAATATTAATTGATTGATCAGAATCAAAAGCCAGTTGCTTCCCACCACCAATCATTTTTGTCTATTTTTAGAGGGGACTAAGAAAGCAGACCTATTCTTAATCACCCCTCTGACTTTGTAAACCAAATTCTGTTTATCTTTTCATCCTCCCACTACCATCAGTCAATTGTAATTCACACTCTCCCACTGAAATGGCAAATAGATTTTTTTTCCCCTAACTGCAAACCACATATACCTATGTGGAATGCAGGAGAAATGTTTTCCTTTTGATATTAAAAAGTTCTCCCACAAATTAAGTAAACATTGGCTGAACCACAGTGTTGGTATATTATTTAGGAATGCAGCCTCACACAAAGCCAGGGGCTTTTCATAGTGTCAAAAGAAACCTCAGGCACTGGAGTCATCCCCAGGAAACATATGAAAATGATGTGTACACGTGTCAAGATGCCAACTGCAACTGTGTGAATATATTGCTGTGGTTTGAGCTGGTAGGAGGGTGAGGGCTGTATGGAACAGTAGGAACTACATTTAAAAAGTCTCTTGTGAGATTGATTTAAATGCACATAGAAAAAATGCTCAGGCAGCAATTAAGACTGAGAATCTACAACCCTGTAAAACAAAATTAATAGTTATAGCTGCTAAAATCCTAAATGCTGGAAACTCTGATAATTTGCAGTTAATTCTTTCTCTATTGCATATTCCTTCACTGTTTCCCCCTACAGGTTATAGAGACCCTTACCAGCTGTCCAGAGCTGATCCTAAATGTGACCAGTAGGAAGAAGGGTGAGCCTTGCCTATACAGCAGGACATGAGTGGCTCTCAACCTTTCCAGACTACTGTACCCCTTTCAGGAGTCACATTTGTCTTGCGTAGCCCCAAGTTTCACCTCACTTAAAAACTACTTGCTTACAAAAGTCAGACATCAAAATACAAAAAAAAGTGTCACAGCACAGGATTACTGAAAAATTGGTTACTTTCTCATTTTGGCTGTATGACATTTTAGTCTGTACTGACTTCGCTAGTGTTTTTTATGTAGCCTGTTATGAAACTAGGCAAATATATCAATGAGTTGATTTACCCCCGGAAGACCTCTGTGTACTCCCAGGGGTACACATACCCCTGGTTGAGAGCCATTGTTCTAAGTCCCAATCCACTGTATAACAGGGTAGCTGGCCCCTTAAATGAAACTGGGCCCAGTGCTCCTGTTCCAGTCCAGGTATGCCCTAGTTTGGTGTAAGGAAGGAAGGTAGGTGAGGCTGGCTCTGGGAGTTATAAATGTAAGTTCAGAAGCCTAAGAAGAGGAGTCCAGAATCTGGACAAGGAGCTCTGAATCAGAGCAGATGTTTCAGGGAGGGGATGGCCCTGAAGGGGACAGCAGTGATAATTCCCTAGTGAGCAATGGAGCTAGAGTAGGCAGCTGAAGGCAGGAAGGTAGTTTGGGTGGAGAAGTCACCTACAAACATCTCCAGATCAGAGAACCATGGCTGGAGAGAACCAAAGACTGAAAGCAGCAGGGGGAGCTGCCTACTGGCTCTCTGATCCAAAGAGCTGAAGCATGAGGGGCAAAGAAGTCTGAAGCCTGGGGAAAGATGGAGGGGTTGAGCCCACTGATGTCTCTACGCAAGAGCTGGGACCATACCTGGGAAGGAAACGGGGCAGAAAAGACTTCTGGCTAGGGCGAAGTGTGACAAGAGATGGCAGAGCCATATGTGAGAGCTGAGGCATGGTGAGAAATGCCAGAGCTGTCCTTGGTGTTGGGATGAATCTACTGTTTGACTGACTGCTGGTCCCCCACAGTTCACTGTCCAACTTAGACTGGTGTATGTCATGGTCTAGGGCTATCTCTGCCCCTACCATTTTCTTGCTTTTCCCTATAGCCATCACCCCATGGGAGTGAAGGAGGTGCCATATGTAACCATGTGTTAGGCACTCCTAGAACCAACTCTCAAGAAACTTACATCTTCTCTATTAAGCATAGCTTTTTCACCTCTACAATTGCTCATTGTTTGCTAATATAACCCACACCCACTCTTTCATCCCAAGGGGGCTCTCTGTTGTCCCAGAACAGCACCAGAGCAGACTAATGATGAAGTCTTATAGTGCCCTGTACAGCTAACTGCTTGTGGTGCACTTCTTTCTGCCAGTCAAGATCTAGAAAGTGAGCTGAGAAACAGGAGATACACTGGTCATGTCTCCATGTCCAAGGTTACCTCACCTGACCGGCCTAAGGTGGGAAGCTTGCAGTTGTATACAGACTGAGGTACAAGGACATTACCATGTAAGGCCTACAAGCTGGTTCCCCTCTAGGGTGCAAGGGTCAGAAGTAGAACTGCTCAGAAATTGGGAGGGTGGGAGAGGGCAGATTTCCCATAGAAAATTTCAATTTTTTTGGCAAAGATTCAAATACTGAAATATGTTAACCCAAACCCCAAATATTCCAACTTGGAAATGCTGCCTGGTACTTCAAAGTAGTGGTAGTTTGGGAATCTCATACTTCCCTCCTCTGTAGGCCAGGCTCCCTGATTGGACTACATCTCCTATGGTTCACCATGGTGTCTCATCTTGGAGGAGAGGTGGTGCTTCTTATCAGTCCCGGGGCATGGTTCATCACAGGAGACATAGCCTGGTTGGGGAGCCCAGCCCATGGAGGAGAATGCGGAGATGAGGTAAATGAACTACAACTCCCAGGAGGCACTTTAGGAGCATATCCAAATTGAAATGTATTGGGAGTGTTAATAAAAAATTGAAAATACAGTAGAACCTCAGAGTTACGAACACCTTGGGAAAGGAGGCTGTTGGTAGCTCTGAAATGTTCGTAACTCTGAACAAAATGTTATGGTTGCTCTTTCAAAAGTTTACAACTGAACATTGACTTTATACAGCTTTGAAACTTTACTATGCAGAAGAAAAATGCTGCTTTCCCTTTATTTTTTTAGTAGTTTACTTTTAACAGAACTGTACTTGCTTTTTTGGATTTGTTTCTGCTCCTGCCTGATTGTGTACTTCTGGTTCCAAATGAGGTGTGTGATTGACTGGTCAGTTTGTAACTCTGGTGTTCGTACCTCTGAGGTTTTACTGTATCCACAAAAAGCAGATTTTTAAAAAAATACTGTTTAATTGAAAAACCCATTTTTCATTAAAAAAAAGTTGACAGAGAAATGTTGACCAGTCCTAGTCAGAAGTATAACCCTTTCTTAGGTGGATGCAGTCCCTGGTACCTGTTTTCGGTTTGGGTAGCAATAGTGAGGTAAAGATGAATCTCTGGATTGTATCTGGAGAGCATAATTTGACTTTGGAGTGTGAACAAGGTAGATATGATAGTGTTTCCAGGGAAATGTAGGAAGGAGGGTCAAGTTGACTGGAATCTCAGGTGCATAATGGTATGATGAAAGAAAAGGAAGATTTGTCTGTGGGCTAGATGTGAAGTGTGAGATGCAAGATGTTATTGTCTCTGGTTTATGGTAGGAAAGTGGAATGGAAAGGGGCTGAGACTCTGACCCACTTGTGGTTCAGTCAGTAAGTTAAAGTGCACGTGGGGATAGTGGTGGTCTATGGTTCATGTGGGAAATTTAAATAGGGTCAGAAAAGAGAGACAGGCTTGGGTAATGGTTTGCTATCTAGTGGGATTCCACAGGAGTCTGTCCTGGGTCTGGAACTAGTCAATATTTGTTATATGACTTTGATAATAGAGTAGAAAGAATGCTTAGAAAAACTGTAGCTCATGCCAAGCTGGCAGGGGTTGCTAGCACTTTGGAGAACAGAATTACCATCAAAAGGACCTTGTCAAATTGAAGAATTGTCTAAAATCAACAAGATGAAATTTAATAAAGACAAGTGCAAAGTACTACACTTAGGAAGGAAAAATCAATGCACAATTACAAAATGGGGAATAGTGGCTAAGGCAGTGCTGTAAAAATGATCTGAGGATTATAGTGGATCACAAATTGACTATAAATCAATGTGATGCAATTGTGAAAGGCTAGTATTCTGGATTGTATTAACAGGAGTGTTTTATGTAAGACATGGGAGGTAATTATCTCACTCTACTCAGCACTGGTGAAGCCTCAGCTGGAGTACTGTGTCCAGTCGCAGGCACCGCAGTTTAAGAAAGATGTGGCCAAATTGGAGACAGTCCAGAGGAAAGCTACAACAATGATAAAAAAAAGTTTAGAAAACCTCACCTATAAGGAAAGGTTAAAACTGGACGTGTTTAGTACTGAGAAAAGAAGACTGAGGGGGGACTTGGTAACAATCTTCAGATGTGGTAAGGGCTCTTATAAAGAGGAAGGTGATCAGTGGAGAAAATGGAGAATAACTGAAGATAAGATAAAAGTAATGGGCTTAATCTGCAGCAAGAGAGATTTAAGTTAGATATTTGGAAAAGCTTTCTAACTATATGGTCAGCTATTCTATTCTAACTAGAATAGGTTTCCAGGGGAAGTTGTGGAATCCGCATCATTGGAGGTTTTTAAGAACAGGTTGAACAGCTGTCAGAGATAGGCTAGGTATACTTACTCCTGCCTCAGTGCAGAGGGCTGGCCTAGACATCTCTAAGTCCCTTCCAGCCCTACATTTGTGATTCTATTTTAAAAAAGCCTTCACCACAGAACTGACCAAAATTCAGAATTTCTGTTCTGCAGGAAATTCCCACATTTCAAAGTTTTTTTCCTCCAAACCAGAACAAAATGTCAAAATTTAGATTCCCCCCACCCCCGACAATGTTTCGGGTTAGTTGAAACACTTCAAAATTTATGTTACATCAAAATGAAATCAAAATTCAATTATAGTCAATGAAAAATCAAAACATGTTCTATTCGAATAAAGTGCAGACATTCTGATCTTATCCAAATGCTTTAGTTCAATTGATTTCTTCAAAATGAAATTTCATTGAAAAAAAAAAATCACACATTCCTGTGAAACATTTCAATTAATTGGCAATTTCTGATGGGAAAAAAGTGTTCCACTGAAAAATTGTTGGCCAGGTCTACCTGTGGAGCTCAACAAGAGAATCTGGAGAAAATAAAATGGTCTTCACTGAAGAGCACTCTTAGAAATCTAGGGTGCAGCAAGTTGCTGTAGCTATTTTATGCAGCCTGCTGTTCCTTGGAATGTCTTTAACCGGGGTCGGCATGAAGGCAAGTTGCCACCTTTTTCACATCTAACTATTCTGTGCAGCATGTTTGTTTTTCTTAGCTGCCAAGGAGACAATGTGCTTTTCATTTCCTCTGAAGAAGAGCAGGATACAATGAGTAAAATATCAGATAAAGTTAAAGAAAATGGTTGAGTGTATCCTGAAACAGGAGTGCATCACTGAACTGAAAAATGGAACCCTCCCAGATATGAAAAATAACCATACTCCTGAGGAGAGAGAAGTCTGTGGTGAGTTAGCCTTCCCTCATACTGATGGGATGTTTTCTAAGGCTCTTGCAAAACAATTATGCGTCCTCTCATGGCATCTGAAAGGGAAGAAATTTGCCAATCCTGCTATTTTTCCACATAGATGGTAAATCATACCTGAGGATGGAATACCGAGTTCTTGCTTTTGGTGAGGATGTGTGAGATCCAAATCCCTTTCCTGGATACAGTCAGCAGTGTGTCATAAGCCCTATACTGCTAAAAGGTCAAGGAGATTGCCCTATAGGCCAAGTGGAAGGGGTCTGTGCTTTTGGTGCAAGTGGAATACAGTTTGCACCCTCTACATTAACAGGGTGAATCAGGCCTGTACTCTAGCTATAGATACACATGCATATGTGTACACAGACACACGCAAGAGAGATGGACAGCATTTCATACAAGCACAAATATATACAGTTCAGAAACCCAAAATGTTAAATATTTGTGGTCTTTGTCCCCCTCAACTCCACACACACACACTTCATCCTTTTTAATTTAGTTCATCAACGTCTCAGCTGCAGCCAAACTTCCTCTTGTGGGGTGTAACTGAATGGCTCATTAACAAGAAATGCTGGCAAAAATCAGACGGGTTTGTGACTTTAGCAGCTGGACTAAAAGGAAACGAACTACAAGTCTCCAGTTAGGAGTCATCTGGGGCTAGTTGTCCCAAAGCAGCAGCTATGCCAGCCAGGAGGCACATCTCAGCACACAAGGGTCTAGCAAATCAGAACTCCAAGTGAATTCCTTTCTGTATCAGGTGAGTTCACATACACCACAATGTGTTTCAGACTTAAGGACCCCATAGTTGCTGCATGCATTAAGAGCATATGAAACACTGTATGAATATGCTTAGGGTTGTGTGCATGTTTTTAGCTGTAGCTAGAGAGGGAGACGTAGCTTAGCAATGTTAGTTTATTTAATGTAATTATTGTCATAGCTGGCAATGCTTGGAGGAAGTGTACAATGGTTCTGCAGTTTGGCTTTAACCATTATAGTCAGGGTGGTGACTAAAGAACTGGCAGCTGGTAACAGAAGTGGAACAAAACCAAAATATCTATCCTTTACTCATTCATCTTGGAATGCCTGCATTTATTTATGGCTCCTTAGTTTTATATTCTTTAAGCCAGGGATTAAATCATCTTCAGAGAGGGTAGCAAAAGTATTCATTTACCAACCACCTTGCTTCAGATCACTCCCACACAGACTGGTGATCAGCAAAACCAGAATGATTTAGCTCAAGATGGGCTATTTATAATGGGACAAACACCCACTCCACTATTCAGATCTGGTGGTGGTATTTGAAATCTGGGTCGACATCTGAAGTTGGCAGCTTGAGTCCATCTCTGCATTAACCCAAACTCTTCTCCTCTCATCAACTCTGGATATTTTGACAAAATAGGACCTGGATTCTGATCCACCCTGGGTTTTGGCTACCAAAATCAAGACCAATAAGATGTTACAAAAGCCAAACTACCCCTAATTTGCCCGTATCTTCTGAAACTTGGAGCTGTGTGAATCCCCCCATGCTCAGTTCCAGAATGGGAGCAAATATATTTTTGTCAGAGCAAATTCACTGGCCCTGAAGTTGGAAACTGTCCCAGGCTCATTTGAACCTGGTTTTCCCTTAGTCAGCGCTCATGTTAGCTCAGAGCCAACATAATTCCACTAGTAATTTGCACATATGTGTATCCATGGTCTGAATCAAGCCCATAGATTAAAGCATGTACACACACACACACACACACACACACACACACACACACAGCTCACAATGTAGGAAGGAAACTACAGCATTTCATATAAGAGATGAAGATACTAATTTCAGAAACCTCAAACTTCATTAAAGAAGCATCATGGATTCACCAGTTTGCTAAGGCCAAAATTAGGGCTAGTGGCCAGAACTGACAGATACCATATGACTTTACCACTAGGGTTCTTCCTACCAGATGTGGTTCACATTCTAAATGCAGCAGTCTCAAATAATTCATGGGAATCCAGAAAGAGCAAAGAAGCCCTCAAAACCCTTCAACAGTCAGTGTATGGCCACAAATAAAACTGAGGGCTCACCATATTGCGTGAAGATGGATTTCAAAGTCTCGCTGTGGCTAAAGTTTAACATTTCTCACAGCTCTACTCAAAAGAGATAAATGGACTATAACCACACAGTCCAGATCCAGCTCCAAAAACTTCCTCAGAATCTGGGGGAGTTCATATCTGGAGTTCTCTTTGGTCCCACTATAGAGATAGCTAGTAGTAGTGAAATTTGCACCTGGATCTGAATTTTCCCAGGCTAGATCCAGGGTTAAGATTCTGTCTATTATATAGATCGAGGGGCACTTGGAACATTTAAGACACAGATGTGAATCTTCCCCAAATTAAAGATTGATCACATGCTCAGTTTTGGTTTCACCCAATCTGTACTAAGCCCCACTTATTCTGCAGAGCCTTGGTGTGCTAAAATCCATAGGAAATATTACTGGCTGCTACTAATGTTGTTTACCCTGTATCTGTGTCTTCAGGACATCAGCCTTTCAGGGCAGGGACATGGTTTTATATTTTTAATCTGTAAATAATGCTAATGACCATTTTAACACATACTGATAAAAAAGTTTTAAAAAACCAACCCGAACAATTGAACTAACAGCAAAGACCAAACAAATAGCCCATCTAAATCCCTTGTAGTTGCTTTCCTCACCCTCCATCCCTCCTCCTTTCCGATCCGAAACTCTTAACTAGAGAGTGAATGGGGAGATGACATACTGCTGACAGTTGTCTTTGTGTGTTTTTGCTAGAGCTGGAAGATGGTTTATCAAAAAGGGTTTTGAAAGATGACACTTTCTTTTAGAGCTGAAGGAATGGCCAGCAAGGTTCCCTCCCTCCCACACACACACCATACAGAAGAGCAGTGAGGTGTTTATTGATGATCTATTTCATTGATGATCTATTTCATACATTCTTTAGCATCTGACACTCTGGCTTCATGGCTTGATAACTGACTGATAAGTTCTCTTTTGTGGGATAAGAATGACTGACCTTTTCCTCCTGGATTCCCAGCATCTCCTTTCTTGGACTAGAGCCATGGGAAAGACACAGTGTGCAAAGAGAGCTCAAAGCCTGATGCAGGCATTTAAAAAAAATTGAAGAAAGCTTTACATTATTGTGTGCATACTAAGTATATGTGAGGCATTTTATCACATTGGGAATCTCTCTCATCTCTGCCCTGGCCCTGTACATCAGGATGAGTCTTGCTTTAAATAGATTTCCCCAAACATGTGTGGTCTCTAGGAACTTTTTCAAAAGAATTATCCACTATGGTCAATTTCCAAGGAAAATCCATCACATTCACAGCATAGATTTCCACCTTCACAAGTCATTAGTTAAGCTGAAAGAACAAATTACAGCAACTATTGTGGATTTCCCGCAGCTCTTAAGCTTACTATCCTGTCACCGTATCAGAGGTCAGTGAGACTGCAATGCCTGGAATTGCTGCTGGGAGACTGATAGAAAGGAACAGCCAGCTACTTAGGTTGTGGAAAAGCCATTTACACACACACACCCCTCCCCAATTAAACTTCTTGGATTCCAAATGACTTGGTGAGATGCTCTTCATTCACAGTTTACTGCAAAGATATAACTTGTCAGTTGAACCTTGTAAGATATATAGCAGCCTAACCAGACGGATTAGTTGGTTAGAACCAACATCATACTTCATCCAAAACTGAACGTAAACCAAACAAACCCAAACCCTTTTTTGAGGTTCAAGAAAGGTCAGTTGACTTCTCTTTTCTTTTCAGCTGAGACTAGAAGTAGAGAAGCTAAACCACCACGAGAAAGAAATGCTGCTAGAGTAAACTGGCTGAAATACTAGAGTCGAGTGAATAACTGATTTTTTTCGGTTCAGAGGCAGTTGTGAAAAATCAAATATAAATTTGGTTTGGGTCAAACCAAATATGAAATTCTTTGACTAAAAATTCCAAACAAAAAAGTCCATTTCTGGTATGCTCCAGAGCAGGTATTTGAACCTGGGAAAGAGTGCCCTAACCACTGGTGATAAAAACAGTGGTGGAAAAAACAATAATACCACTTCTTCCTCCTTCCTCAGGACACTGTGACTAGCCACAACTGTTAGCGTCAAATTTACAAACAATTTTGGGGTCAGCCAAAACTGCACTTCTCATCAAATAAACTATTTGTTAAAAAAAAAATTCACTCAGTTCTAAATATTACTATCTATTACCAGAAATCACAGAAGAAAGCTTGATCTTGCAAGTTTCAGTCCAAAGTAGTATCTGATGCTTTTATTTTAGATGCTTATCCAAAGCTAATCTTTTGAGGCTGGACCAGCAATAGTAACAAGCTGGTCTTCGATAGTGATCAGTCATTAAACATTCTGTCACAACAACTTTCCCTTCCATATTGCCTTAAATCTGAGGACATCAAAAGCACTTTACAAAGCTATAGAATTAAGAGTTGAGATAGGTGTGCAGATGTTAAATCCATGTTTGGGTATTTTTGCCACTGAGGGTCTATGCATAAGTCTCCTCTGTTCTATTAAGATATACTTTATTAGTTACTATATGTACATGCATTAAATACAGGAAACTAGAGCCTTAGTTCTGCCCAGCTTACACACTGGACAGTTAAAGAGAGTGAGGAATTTAATGAGAATTGAGCCTGCTCTTCATCTTGCTGGATCTGCCTTTGTCAGAGAATATTCTGCCAAGAATTCATTCAGCACAAATCACACTTTTTGAAAAAGCTGGAGGGAGCAGGCAGCCCTATTTGCACACACATTATTAACCATAAACCAGTATAATGCTGCATATATTAGATACTGTCTCTGCTGAATTGCCAGCAGCCATCATATTTCTCTTTTAGTGTCCAAGTTTAAAGAGGAGCTTTTCAGGAAAGTCTACACCAAAAAATGTCAGAATGGGAGTTCTAAATCTAGAAGTACTAATCCATACTATGGTAGTGTCTGAGGTTAACTATGCACAGATGCCGGGTCAACTAAATACAGATGTATCTATTGAACATTTACACTGATGTACTTTCACTATTTTCAGTATCTTATCTCAGCACTTAAGAATTTGGGGTACTGAAAAGAGAAACCACTAGAAGTAACAAGATGTTAGAATGTGCTTTTAAAGTATGGCATATGGGAGCAAGTGAAGATACAGTATTTGCGCCTGATATCAGAGAGAACTTGACACATTTAAACAGAGCACCTTGGGAAGGCAGAAATAGAAAATTCTACACTTGACAATGAAGTCTAATCATCAGTGACAATTGTAAGGAACTTCTTGGAAAAATACTATAAAATCCAATCCTCCTCCTATTGAAGTCCTACCTTGGCCTCAATGGCAGCAGAGTCAAGCCTTTATTAGAGACAATACAGTGACCCAAAATCCAACTTGTCCACTCAAAGTTTTGGTGAACGTGGGCTGGTTTTCAGGTGCTGAAGAAGCATTTTGGGGTTCTGACAAACTGTATGAAACCCCATGATTTTTTTGTTTTGACCTGAAATCAGGGAAACTCAGTTGTTTCAGCTGAGTTGTTTTAAGATGTTGGGATCATTTGAGATAGAAAATGAAATCTATACCAAGACAAAGTGTTTATGAAACTGCAGCAAACCCATTGACTTCCTTAGCACTCTACTCTCAGTTCAACCTGTTTCTTCACTTCCTGCCTTCAGACTCCAGCTCTCAAGGATTTAAGAGACAATGCGTCCTAGGTTTCCTGGGACAAACCCAGTTTTCATTTGCTATCCTGAGAAATTTTGGGAGGACTTCTGGAATGTATTAGCTTTTTTAAAATCTGTCAAAACATTTTGGGTGTTGGGTTGTGTTTTTTTATAACTACAGGAGGAAGCAGAATTTTCTCAGTTGTTTACCAGACAAAAAAGTCCAGTGGAATGAACATTCAGTGTTATGGACAGTGTTTGGAGTATGAGAAAAGTCAACCAAGTACAGCCTCTAGCCAAGTGGTTTTTACTCAAAGTGAATGTGAATGTCTCTTGTTCTGTGTTTCATGGTGAATTCATTCAGAACACGATAGGCTATATAGATTGCACCACAAGGCCCCAGCCCATAATGAATGATGGGACATTGCTGCATCACTCCAGCAGCACCCCAGGGAAAGCACTGTGGGTCAAGGAGCCACACCACCCTCCTTGTTTTCTTCTTGCACAAGGGGTGTAGTGATTTGTTGCTAGTCTGTATCAGCAGCAAACCACCACACACACACTGCACTCTGCTCCCTCTCCAGCCATGTGCTCCCACTGGGGTAAGAGGTGAGCAGCACATGCTTACCCTTCTGCACCCAGGCCTTGGTCTGACTAGCCCATGGAGGGATACCAGAGAGAGGTTCTTACATCCCTGTACCCCTGTTGGAGATTGTCTAGCCCTGGAAAAAAGTTCTCCACTCCAAGAAAAATGCATATGATGTTGAATCAGAAGCTGGCAGAAATGGCATGACACGCTTTAAAAAAAAAAATTTACCCCCCTAAAAGTGTTGCCACAAGTGATTTTTTTAAAGTTTGGAAATATGGTCACCTTAACTATGATCCCTCCTTTTTTCTGTCTCTACCCACTAGTCCGTTCTCCCTTATTACCTAAACATGTCTCCACTTTAGCTGCTTACATGTCATCCTACCATTTTTACAGATTAAGTGATCTCTCCTTCACATTTGTCTCTGTGGTGTGGTCAGTTGTTTGCCAGCAAAAGGTTGGTCATTCACCAAACCCAAGGCTCAGAGATTCAATAGCACTGCTGCCTACAACGAGCTGGTGCTGGCTTTCAATAGTCAATTCCCTTTAGAATCAAAGATTTGCCCATGACTTTGACTAGAGATGGAACTAACTCTCAGAAGTTCACTATCTGAACTTCCTCACCGTTTGGCAGTTGGTTGGGGTTTTACCCAATAGACAGCTGAGGACAGGTCAGAGAAGTTGGCCTCTAGAGCTGGTTCTGAACTTCCCTAAAGTGTGAAAAGAAAAGGAGTACTTGTGGCACCTTAGAGACTAACAAATTTATTTGAGCATAAGCTTTCGTGAGCTACAGCTCACTTCTCTGTTTTGAAAATCCAGACTACTTCAGTTGGTAGAGCACAAAACTCAGCCTTGGGGCTATGGGGTTGAGCCCTGTGCTAGGTCAGAGTAATTTACTATGGTGAGTGTTATAATTTTGGGGGAGGTGTGGTCTGGTGGATTGAGCATGGTGCTACCAGTCAGGAATCTTTGGTTCTAGGCCATTCTCTTACCATCAGATTTACAGAGAAGTAAAATAGCTTGTTCAGGGTCACTCAGGCCCAGATTCTGATACCCTTCCTTACTTGTCTTGGGCAGCACCTTTCTTCATACATAGACCCAGTAGGATTATTCCTGGAGTAAAGTGTTTTTCAATGAGCTGCATCAGAATCTGGATGAGTAGCCATCCGCACATTTATAACCTCTCTGGGTGGGATTCACAGAGGTGATATAGGCACCTAAATCCAACACTTCGGCACCACTGGCAATCACAAAACCCCCACTCAGCTGCCACTTAATGCTGTAGGCCCCTGAAGTCCCAGCGTGCTTAAGTGTCTGCTGTTCGAGTCTGCTAGGTACCTACATTTCAGCAGCTGGGTGGGCACATGGAAGTCTCAGCCCTGACACCTCCCAGCAGGTTGGCACCTAAACTCATGCCTAAACCTGAGCAAGATTCACAAACTAGCTTTTTCCCCACCTGTCTTGCCTTTGGAGCCCAGGCCAGTAGGCAGGCTCGAAGCACAGTTAAACCCACACAAAACAGCAAACAGTGGAGAAGCATCTCCCCTTCCTCCTGCCCAGTAATCTTTAGGCCACTGATTAGCATGCTCACCTGCATTGTGGGAGATCCATGATCAATTCCCCCCTCTGCCTGATCTGGAGCAGGAATCTGAAGTGGGGTCTCTCACCGCCACTAGCCACAGAGTGCCCTAACTGCTGGGCTGTGGGATATCCTGACCTAATCTCCCAATCTCTGCTGTTGAGACTGTTCCACTGCCTATAAATACTTACATATTAATTGGATCAGTGAGACCGAAACCTAGTTCTCCTGCATTGGAGATGAATGCCTTAATCATTAGGCTAAAAGTGTGTAGGGGCGGGGAAGAGAAGTACCACCACTATGTCTGCAGCTTTTCTTGAGAAAGGACTGACCTGGCTTAAGTGGCTGACCCCAGGAGAAGGTTCATGGCTGTGAATCCTGAGCAGAGACAGGTGCCTCCCTGCAGCCCGCATTCAGGCACTTCACTCCCTTTTGAGGAGCAGCGCTTAGCCAGCATTTACTTTTGGTTAACTTAGGCAGCTCCCTGCTTAGCTGTGAATCCCATTTTTAAATGGCTAACTCTGTCCGTGCACTGTATGGAGAGGCTGGGTGCTTAACTTAGGGTTTTGAATTCCATGTAGCAGCAGGGTGCCTGAAGTTAAATGCTATAACTGTGAATATTGCAGCACCTAAGTTACCCCTTGTGAGTCCCACCCTCTGGGCCTTTGTTTCCCGAACTGTAAAATAGAAAGATATTTACTTTCATTTGTAAAGCTCTTTGAGATCGACAGTGGAAAAGTGCTAATTTGATACCATTTACCTCACCCAATAGTTCCATTTGGGCTTCCTAGGTGGAGAGTTTGAGCAGAGGAAGCTCTACTGAACAAAGGAACCAAACTGCCTAAAGCAAAATGCCAAAAAGTAGAAGGGGGAAAACTGCAGAGACTTCTTAGGTAGGTCCTGAAACTTTTTTTACAGTGGCTACAATTTCAAGTTGAAAAAGACATCTACAGGGAGAGACAGAAAACCCAAGTTTTCAGTCCAGTTTTTTCGGCAATGGTTCTTTGAACGGGGACTCTGCTTCATCTGACTGAAATAGGAACAGAGCCCATTTTGCTTTTTTAATAAGACGAAAAGTCTGACTGCAAACAGGGAGACCGCACAGCCTCAAGCCTTTAAACAGAAGGAAATAAAGCTGTTAAAAGTCCCTCTTGATAGTGGCAGAAAGCCACTGCCTATTGGTAAAGGGCCCAGGTGTACCCAAATAGAAAAGGTGCATTCCTCTCACATCAAAGGCAATGGCACAGCCCCTATTTCAAATAGCTGAAAAAGTTTAACAGCTATAAATTAAAGTAAGCTGTCAGTCTGCTAAAAAAGATTTTTTTTTAATTCAAAATAAATCGGACTAACAATTTGCAGATGTTTGGAAAGAAAATGTTTGGGTTACACGCTCTTAAAGCCTGAGCTCTCCCTACCTTTGGTGTTCCACTTGCATATCAATGGTTGCAGTGGCTTTTTGCCACTACCCGTTGCCTCCCTAACAGGAGCGCAGCCTCATGAGTTGGCAGATCTTGCACTCACCCTTGACTTTGAAGTCACATGACTTCTGTCATCCTGAGTTAGACATGCGGAGGCGGGGAAAGAAACCCATCATAGTCTATTTTCCCCTGAAATAAAGAATTTAACCAAAGTGCGACACCAAAAAAATTATATCTATAAAAACCACATTGTAGTCGGCAAGTAGCAGATCAGATCCTTAGAAAAGGAGGGTTAGAGGAGACCAATCTTTAAGGATGTAAAAGAACTGTTCCTAAAACGCAAGCATCCAATCCAGAGTATTTCTCAACCAAAAATGGGTTGCCAAGTACTGAAAACTTAAGGTTTATTCCACCAGCAGCTGAATTCTCTTTTCACATGGATAACCAACAGGGCAAAGTGAGCCCATGATTACTGGAGCTGAGCCCCTACTTTTCTCACCCTCATTCCCCAGCAATGACAGTATCGGTCCTTCTCCAGAATATCAAAAATAATTTCCCACTTCACTTAGAAGATAAAAAAGGGCTCTTAAAAATGAATGGCAGTCAGAGAAAACTAAAGTGTGCTGACGGAGAAAGAATATGAACCTGATCAATGGTGCTCCTTCCTATCTCACCTTAGAAGCCTCTAAGTTTTGCTCTCTGGCTCAGATCTGCCCTGGAGCCCATAAAAAGTGTGATTTTCCCCTCCATCTCCAGTACCTAGCTGCGCTGCTCACCCCTGTACTGCAGCAGTACAAAGATTCCCAGCTTTTCTGCCCTCCCTTATGCTGTATTCCCTAGAGCAACCTTCAGCTAAAGAATTGAAGGACTTCTCCCTGTTTCCCCCCATGCCTTTTTTCTATTGTCCAGCTCAGACCTCCCCTGCAGCATTAGAGGAGTTTTCCTCATTTTTTTTCCTTCTCACTAGAGCTGGTTGAAGTTTTTCAAACAAAACATTCTTCCAATCCAAAAAAATGCTCTTTTTCTAATTGGAACTTTGCACAAAACAAATGTGGCTTTCTGATATATTCTGTTTTTATAGCAAAACTGGAAAAAATGAAAGATTACTTTTTGGGTTTTCAATTTATCATTTTCCCTCTCCTCCCTTTTTCCTTGGCAAAATAAAAAAGGGAGGAGGATGATAGTGGGAGAAGGAAAAAAAGAGTAAAATGAAAAATTTTCATAGAAAATTGAACACATGAAATGTTTGTTCCTTTTCCTGTGGAATGAAAATTACTAAAACTTTTTATGAAAAGTTTTCTATTTTTCAACCATCTCCATTTCTCTGACTTTAATGGGGAAAGTATCTCCTAACAACTGAATACCTGGGCAAACAGGGTGTATTTAGTTTGTTACTTTATTTAAATAACTAACCAGGGTGGGAACATAAGGGCTGAGATCAGATTTAACCTAAAATCATTTCCAAATACTTTGCTTGCCCAGCTAACAGATCTGTGCATTATCTCCACAGTGCTCATATTGGTCTGGTGATACAGGAAGTTTCTCCCTGCCTGGACACATGGGACAAAAACAAGCAAGAATAGTGAGACACTCCACTGATGAGACTGTAGCAAGAGGCATGTATGGTTGCTGCAGAGTACCAGGTTAATGGGACAAGAAGCACTGGGGCCTGGGCAGTGGAAGCTCAGGATGGGGGCTGGTCTACAAATGAGAGTGCATAACACAGCCAGCTTAGGCCTTGCTTCAGAAATGGGCTTGGGAGCTCTGATCATGCTGAAATGCACTCAGAAGGATCCAAGGCGCAGTTACCGTGTCAACGGCAGAGAAAGCCCTCCCAAATCCGTTCCTTATGCATTTCTGCCACCTAGTGAATGAACACAGAATGAAATATCATTTTGGCACAGGGAGGAAAATAAACTCTTTGCCTCCTAAAACATGGTTGAAAATGCAGGCTTTTGAGAGTGGTTGGGTGGCATGCTGGGTTACGATTCTTGTCCATCATTGCTACCGAACCAGGTTCTTATCCTGGTGTGACGGACAATGAACGTAACAAGCCCAGTTCGGTTCCAATGGAAGTCATTCCAAAACTCTGCATTGGATTGGGTCCCTAAAGGAGAACCACAAATCCTGTCAAAACAAACACTGTCGGATGCTTCTGAAGGCCATAAAAAGCAAAGGATAAAGACAGTAGAATTGATTGTTTTAGTATGCATATGTAGTGCTGGGTGAAAGGCGCATGAGTAACATCTTCATTCTTCAGTGCTTTCTATTTAGCCACAGAAAAAAGAGTGCAGCACAGACAACAGCAGTGCAAGCTACCTCACTCCATCCTGCCAATGCACTTTAACACCAACCTGGAGGGAGCTCTTCTAGGGGTGAGAGACTAGTTCATGTTCTGTGTCCTTTCAGCCTTGCCCACGTATGCATGCCACTCATAGTCACTTTTGTAGTGTGGGCAGTTGGCCACTGTGAACTGCACTGAGACCACCACATGGGACATCTAACCACCACCACGAGAAGGTAACATGAAGTTTTTACCAAACGGGGCTAGATTTGAACTGGTGACAGAGCCAAATGTTCAAACTTGGGCGACTAACAAAGCACCTGGATAAAAGTGGCCTGCTTTTCAGAGTGGCTAAGCATTTGCCCCTCCCGTTGACTTCAGTGGATGTTATGTCTGCTCAACGACTCAGAAAGTCAGCTCACTTTTGCTTAGGTGCATAAATATGGATTTAAGTGCCTAATTTTAAACACCCACGTTTGAAAACAGTCGGCCATAGAGCCAACAGGTTCTGTTGCCTGTGGTTGGTGTGGGTGCAATGAATTAATGACTCAATTCACGGGGTGTGTCCTGTACATTACTGCAGCTGGG
This sequence comes from Natator depressus, assembly GCF_965152275.1. NCBI lineage: Eukaryota > Metazoa > Chordata > Testudines > Cheloniidae > Natator > Natator depressus. The sequence goes on along the minus strand of NC_134236.1, from coordinate 162,926,153 downwards.
ACTCACAAAACTGATCAAGTGACCGTTTGTACTGTACTGCAGTTTATCTTGTAGCACAGCTTTTCCATGCAACGAGTGGTTATTGTTACAACCACGGTGGATGCTACGACTGAGAAAGGTTGGAGAATCCCAATTGATATTTACATTCTTTATTCCCCATGGTACCGTTTTACGCCCATCTTTTTTGATGCTAATGTTAAATACTATTCACCACTTGTCTTCATAGTCTCATAACTGGCCCCTCATTATGAACAGCTATTTTTATTGTTGCAAAAGTAACAGATGGAGCAGATGAGAGATAAGAGAGAGTTCCTGACAGAAGAGTTTACTGTCTAATTAGATGAGAAAAAGGTAGGATTATCATCCTCATTTTATGGATGGGGACTGTGAAACCGCCAAGTCAGACATAAAACTTCCCCAAATTTTGGAGAGTTTTGCATTAGTTGGTCTGGTTTAGGCCTGATTCGGAGTTTGGATCTAAACCCAGAGCCAAAATACCCAACTCAGGGTTGAGATTCAGTGTTTTGCTTGGAGTCAATGACAGATACTGGGTAAGGTATGGATTGTGTTATCCGGTATTTTAAACATAGCAACTATTTGAGTGCCAAGTTCCCTTGTGTACAGCAAGCTCAGCTCCAATGCAAACCATAGTGTATGAGCAACAAAATGCTGCCATCTAGTGGATGCTGGGTATTAGACTACACGAGTGCCTATATGAAAGGTCATTTTATATTATATGATTATGGGTACAGCTACACTGCAATAAAACACCCACGGCTGACGTGTGGCAGCTGACTAGGGCTCATGAGACTCAGGCTGTGGGGATACAAAACTGCAGTGTAAACATTAAGGTTCAGGATGGAGCCCAGGCTCTGTGACCCTGCAACCTAGAATAATGTCACTAATTGGGTCTCCAACAGTTAAAGCCTCCCAATAGTGTCAGAGGGTCACTGGGCAACTCACCGGGGCAGGGGCCGGGCTGACTTGGGCAGGTGCAGGTTGCTGCCAGTGCGACATCAGCTGGCAAGATCAAGCTGGAAGCCTGTGGCAGGAACTGGAGCAGGCTGGGTGCCGGGCAGTCTAACACCATGAAGCAGGGGGAGAGTTCCCAGCCCAGTGGGGACATTGCACAGATTGGCTTGCTGCTCTTCCTGTTTGATTAAATAGCTGTCCCTGGAGGTCATCTGCCCCAGTCCTTGCTTGTGGATTGGCTGCTGCAGCACACCCGAGAGATGACTCACCACAGGCTCTGGCTGAGGGCTTACCTCACATTCCCAACAGGAGGCGCTCTCAAGAGGGGGTGTAAAGGTTCGATGGAACTCATGAAGCAGGTTGGGAGCATGGATATTGCTAACTGGTACCCATGAGCATTCCTCTCAGCCATACCATTCCCAGTCAGCGAAGTATAGGTGCTTTCACCAAAAGGATCTTGGAATTGAGGATTTGCCTGATGAGGTGCTACTCCTCTCCTTGCACCATAACCGGAGAGAAGGAGGCTGTGTTGGTCCAGGAAAGGAGTTGGATGTGCATTTTTTTCCACAAAGGTAAACATGGTGCACTTGCATCATAGGGAGTAGCTGGAGACAAGAGTTGACTGGATTAATTTGTTGAATGACTAGAAAGGAACAAAGGTACTTGTAGTTGAGTTTGTGGGAGGGCTGGAAAGTGTCATCTGGAAAGCCATACCTTTCCTCAACAGTAACTGGAGGGTCAACCTTCTGATGGCAGTTGGCAAAGAGCTATAGGCTTCCTTGGTGATGTCCAACTGGGATTTCAGTTCCTCCTGAATGTGGTGGAAGTGTTTAAACAGGTCAGAAGCTGTGGGGGCATGCAGAACTGGCGTGAAAGCCATAGCTGGAAAAGAAAGGGCTCTGGTAGGTGGATTTGTGATTGGAGTTGTTATAAGGAAGTTCTGCGGAGGGTAAAAGTTGGACCTGGTAATTAATAAAACAATGCAGGTACTGATCCAAACTTTAATTCATCCATTCCAACTGTCCATCTGTTTGGGGATGATATGCTGTGGAGAGGCACAGGTCAACATCCAAGAGGCAGAATAGCTCTCAGCTGAAATGGGAGATGAATTGCTATCTGTGGTCAGATATGATGGTGGAGGTAATCTGAAGCTTGAAGACGTGATCAAAGAACAAAACGGGCTGTAATTTCTGCAGGGATCTTTGACAGAGCACAAAGTGAGACTAGTAGTTGTGGATCTCCTGTCTAAGATGTATGGCAGCATGGCCCTGGGAACTGAGAAGGTCTAGAGTGAAGTATATCAATATGAACTCCCAGGGTCCATAGTGGGATAGGGGTGCCCAGAGGTTTAGTGTGGGGGACGTTTTGTCTGGCAACACACCTCACAAGAGAGTCAGTGTATAACTTAACGAGGCATGTAGTCTTGAACATCAGAAGTGTCACAAAATCAGTTTTATCGTCTTCCACTGCCCAGAAGTGTCCAGCCAGAGGAGAGTCATGGTAGAACCGGAGAGTCATGAGGTGAGGTGGACCTTCTACAACAGTGGTTGTAGAACTCACAACTTAGCATTGTGAGCCACATTCCATACTACCTGTATGGCCCTGAGGATGTCACATGGGCCGCAGCCCTGTGCTGATTGGGCTGCAGGTTGAGAACCACTGTTCTAGGATATAAACATGGCCTTTGAACAAACATGTATTCCATTTTTAAAATACAGAAGGTCAGGTTGAGGTAGACACTGAGCAACATCCATTCTGCTGCAAGCGTGTCATTAGGTGGTAAGGATCTCACAAGAGCTAAGACATCTGTGTTCACAAACACATTAGCAAAATGGCAGGGCTTCAAAATAATGGAGAGTTCTAATAGCCTTTCCCTGCTGTCAAGACACACTCCTTTGTGGGAGAGCACATCAGGCTTGTGGTTGCAGCCCCAAGGCTGCGAGCATAGAGTAAACTCAAAACAGGAGAAAAACAGAGACTATCGGATCTGGCATTGATTAAGAGCTTCGCGGACTGCAGATACTCCAAATTCTTATGACTGGTGAACACTTGAACAGGAAAGTGCATACCTTCCAGATAGTGTTGCCTCTCCTCAAAAGCAGCCTTGATGTCCAGTAGCTTCTAGCTATAGATCTCATTGTTTTGTTCTGCGAGTTTTAGTTACCTGGAGTAAAGTGTGTAGGGGTGGAGAACACTAGGTGACCTCTGCTGATAGAATAATATGGCCCAATTGTGTAATTGGATGAGTCACCCTTGACAATGAATGACTTGGATAGGTCTGGGTGCATTAATGTGGGTGCTGAGGTGAACGCCTTCATCAATTGTTGAAGAGCCAGTTGCACCTCTGGTATCCAGACAAAGGTCAAATTCTTTCAGAGCAGTTGGGTAATTGGGGATACCACTCGGGGTGGGGGAACCTCGTTGATGAGCCGCTAATAGAAATTAGCAAACCCAAGAAAGCACTGGACATTATGGGTGGGTTGTGTGGCCCAATCCATGATGGTGGAGACCTTCCACGGTTTCATGTTGATCCATCAGGTGAGACAACATAGCCCAGGAAGTCAATGGTAGTGCAGTCAAACTCACGCTTTTCAGGTTTTGTGTATAAGCCATTTAGCTGGAAGTGTTCCAGTACCTGTCGGACATGGTGGTCATGCAGAGTCAGGTTCTCAGAAAAGATGAGAATGTCCTCCAAATATATTATGACAAATTGGTCTAGAATATCCTTGTAAATGTCATTCAAGGAGTCTTGGGACATTGGAGAGAGTGAAGGGCATGATGAGATATTCAAAGTGGCCATGTCAGATGTGGAAAGTCGTCTTCCTCTCATTGCTCTCCCAGATGCGGGCCAGGTTGTATGTACCATGCAAATTGACCTTGGTGAAAATTTTAGCTGCACCAACCTGTTCCAGAAGTTAATTGATCATCAGGAGAGGGTGCTTGTTTGATGATGTTGTCCAAAGCCTGATATAGTTGACAGAGGTGCAGTGTTCCATCCTTCTTGATTAACAGAATCAGTGTTCCAGCAGGGGATTTGGCAGGCTGGATGAAGTTCCTGGGCAGGCTCTGATCAAGATATACCCATAAGGCCTTGAGCTTAGGTTCCAACAGAGGATGAATACACCCAAAAGGATTTTTAAGCCACGGCTGGAGATCTATGGGGAAGTTGTAGGGCCGGTGTGGCGGGAGGACATTGACATTCTTTTTATCAAATACATCGGCAAGGTCACTACACTTTGCCGGAATTAGGAGACTGGTATCTCCTGAATCTGACAAGGTGCAGAAGCCTTTATCCCAGAGGTCAGCTCTGTCTCTATCACACTGGCTCTGGTTAAACAGAGTTGGCAGAACCCAGAGTTGAACCATCTCGCTGGTGTTCCCAGGAGATGTTTGGATCACGGAAAGAGAGCCAGGGGAGCCCCAGTATGGCCAGAAAGTGGGGTAAGAGGATCAGGTTGAATTGCAGGGTTTCATGCTGGTCCCAAATCTCAACCCAAGGAGATACTGGCTTGTAAGAGACAAGCCCAGAAGACAGCATACTGCCATCAATCATCTCTACCCAATCTGGAGCAAGCTTCTTACATACAAGCAGGCAGTTCAGATGAAGGCCATATCCATGAGGTTGCTAGATGCCCCTGAGACAACCAATGTGAGTGAGGAGCAGTTTATTTTGGGTGTGGCTTGGGCCTGCAACTGAGCCTGCAAGCGTGGCAGACAGGGGTCTGCTGGTGTAGGGGCACACAAAGATAGTAGAGAAAGTTGATTTGGGGAACCCATTCCCCTTTTTATGTCCAGCCATGACCTCTCTACTGGGACTGGATGAGGTCATTGACCAGCATCATGGCCGAGCTGAACTTGGGTGGCAGGGCATCCTGAAGCAAAATGGCCCCACCCTCCACAGTACAGACAGAGGCCATTTCTGTGGTGGCATGCTTTCTCTCAGTCTGTGAGGCATCTTTGATGGGTGCCATTTTGAAGAGGCCGGGGTTCCTGAGCTAGATAGAATGCACACTCAGGAGGCTGCGGTAGTAGGCTTGGGTCCACTGTAAGTCCTTCTCCAGGTACTGCTCATCTAGTCCATTCTCAATTTGGATAGAGAGCTCAATGTAAGATGACAGCTTGGCAGAGCAGGGATTGTCAACACAGGCCAGCTCATCCTTTATAGCGTCATTCAGCCCTCGATGAAGGTGGTAGATTTGCACCCCTTCATTCCAGGCAGTGTCAGTGGCCAGGCACCAGAAGTGGGCTGTGCAGGCTAAGGCTGTGAACCAGGTGCAAAAAACTGCAGGGTGGTTTCAGTCGTGTGGGCCCAGTTAGGGTCATCAAATATGAGCAAGAACATTTTGATGAATTCTTCAAAATAGCTATGAATTGGATCTGCCCATTCCAGAAGGGGTGAAGCCCAGGCCAAGGCTTCTCCTGTTAGTAAATTGATGATCAGCCCCACCTCTGCCTGCTCATTTAGGTACATGGCTGGTCGCATCACGAACAGCAGCCTGCATTGCTTAATGACTCCTCAAAACCTCTGACGGTCCCCATCAGACTGCTCTGGCCTTACTGAAATTCTGGGAGGCGGGCAGGTGCACACTCATCTGCATCTAAAGGCCCCTCCCGCAACTTCTGGAGAGGAGTCACTGGACCCATGACTCAACTGAATACGGTGGACAACTAAGAAATAACAGGGCAGGGAGTGGAGGTCACAGGTTCAAAACTAAGGATCCAGAAGGGGACACCAAGCAGAGAACCTGGACAGCGCCCACTGCTCCCTCAAAGCTATCTAGGGAGCCAGCGGATGCCGCCTAGAGGAACTCTGCCCGGATGCGTGAGACAAAGGAGGAACATAAATAGGCCCCACAGTCACACAGCACCCCCTCGTCTAACATCCTCCTCCTGGTGTTGTACATAGCCACTTTGGCCAGTGCCAGGAGGAGGTTGATGAGGAGGTCTGTGGCCCCATGAAGTCATGAGACAGGGTGTGAATACATGAAAAGGTGTGGGGAAAAGTGCAGCCAGAACCTGAACAGAAGGTTCTGGAGGAGCCGGTAGAGTGGGCTGCAACCTGGTACATTCTAGATAGGCATGCGCCAGGGTCTTCCTCACACCACAAAAGGGGCAGGCTTTGGGAATGGGAGTGAACCATGCCAGGTACATGCCCGTGCTCCCAGCTCCATGAAGGAGCCGCCAACCAATATCCCTGATGGGCCGTGAGACCAGGGTGGAGTACAGGCTGGCCCACCGGGGTTCCTCACCCTCTATAGGTGGTAGAAAGTCCCACCACTTGGTATCGGGGGTGGAACACGAGGGTGAGGAAGTGAAAGGTGTGGAGCACAAGTGTGTTGAGTTGTTCCCTTGGCATGGTTCGGAAGCGAACCGGCTGCAGGGCACACAGCCGGCTCAGATTGTGGAAGGGAGGGGGCCAGGGTGGTTCACGGGACAGGGGCCCGATGAAAAGTTCTGGAGGGCCTGGGGTGAGGGGTGGCCAGGGAGCACCGTCTCACAGGACCCACTCAAGGAAAACCCGAGAGGTGAGCGATAAGACTTCCCCCACCTCCTGGTGTACATGCAGGGGGGGGTCTGAAGGGTGGAGACACCCATGTGCCAGCCGAGTGCTCAGGAAACCACCCAGTCCCCCCATCATAGTCAATGAGGTCTCCAATCCTGATGGTTTCTGCCAGGATCAGCCTCCGGTACACTGAGGGGGACTCCACCATCTGCACATGTAGATGGGGGTTAGGTAGCAGGGGCTCTGCAAGGCGGTTCCACCCCCTCTGTGGCTCCACGGACCTGGTCGCCAATAGCAGCTTCCAGGTCTGGAGGAGGTCCTGGTAGAAGACCGGCAGCTTGGAGAGGTCTCACGGAAGACCCCCCTAGATGGAGGAGGGAAAAAAGAGCTGCCCATCATATTGGGACCCTCAGAGGCGGCAGAGGAAGGCATGCGCAAACATGCTCCATGCTGGACTACTTGTACCATAAAGGAGTCTCTCCAGAGCCTGGAGGCAGAAGACATGGACCTGGCTGCAAAGGCCAGAAACCCCACAGATACCCAGTGCGGTCCTGGCCAGAGAAACTCCAGAGCTACCCTCTGGAGCCAGGCCAGGATACCCTGGGCTTGGCTCAGGCTGTAGAGCTGGTGCCAGAGCATAGACAGGACCAGCTGGTTCAGCACCAGTGCCCTCCCTCACAGGGAGAGGCATCAGAGCAGTCCTATCCATCTCTGCAGCTGCTCACCCATCCTGCCCTCCAAATCCCCACCAGTTCTCTGGTGGAGAAGGATGCATGGCGGAAAAGTAAATGCCAAGATAGAGAGGTGGACCCATGCTCTACTGAATGGCTTGAAGAGCAGATGGGAGGGAGCTCGTCTGCCACCCACAAACTGCTCTGGCAACAGGACTTTCAGACCACACCCCAGGATTGTTGCCGCAGATGGTCCCAGAGTGCCTGAAATGGCCCAAACCTGTGCTTAAAAGGGAGGCATTTTCCAGCTGCAGCTGGGCAACTTGATTCTGGAGAAGGTCACCATCTCTGGCACTGAAGTGCCCAGGAGCTCCATATAGGACCCAGAATTTAGGGTCTGTGCAAACTGTCAGGGGGTTGATGGATGACTCACTGCACTGGGGTGTAGCCATCTTGGGCAGATGCAGGTGCAAGGTCAGCAGGCTGGAAGTCTGTGGCAGGGACAAGAGCAGGCTGGGTGCTTGGACTATCTAACACCACAAGGCAGAATTCCCAGCCTAGTGGTTATGTTGCACAGACCATCTTGCTGCTCTCCTGTTAGATTAAATAGCTATCCCTGCAGGTCATCTGAACAATCCTTGTTTCTGGATTGGGTGCTGTACGACACCTGAGGGAGGAATAGTCAGAGGCTCTGGCTGAGCGCTCGTCTCACAAATACAGTGTTTACAAAATTTTTAAAAATTGTTTTGATTGTGAAAGCAATATTTTAAATTAATATATTTTCTGAAAATGCAAGTAAAAGTAAAAGTACAGCACCCCCCCTTAAAACAAGTCCTATTAAATCTAGTGTCTGATGATCCTCAAGAAATCTGGAAGTTCAGCTTGGGTAAAGAACCAAAATTCTGGATGCTTATCTGAATTCACTGAACCTCTGCACTGACCATGTGCACTCAATGCTCCACAAGACATAAAGGAAGACCTGGTTCCAGCTCCAGGAAGTTTGTGGGATTATTCTGTTTGTAAAACTAGATCAGATCTAACCTAGATTATGGCCCAAATTCTGGATCATGGTGCAAGTGCATGGTAATGTATCTCTGGGGCAGTCTGGATCTAAAGGTAGCATAGCCAACCACAGGAGGATCACCCTGGTGTAGGCAGAACTTCTGACTGCCTAGAGCTGCAACCCCCTCCTACTGCCCATTTAGGGGGCTGTATGCCCCACTGATTCTGGATGCTGTATCAGCACTTTGGGACCATTGGTAGTCAGTAGAATTTCCTGAAAAGAAAAGGACGGGCACAAAACCTACCCACAACTGAGGAAACAAAGGTAACCCTTGCACCTCTCTCCTGAGCACTGCTGTATGTTCCTTGACCCTATCCACAAAGCCACGTTCATTATCTGCTGCCCTACCCCTAAAGCTGTGATTTTGGCAGGTTTCAGCTGAGCAATGTCAGGTCCCGTAAGTACTTGGATGGGAGACCTTCAAGTATATGCTAGAAACTGCAGGCAATAAGGGCAATGATTCAGTTGGTGGCACTCTTCTTCTGGGTCAGTAATGAACCAGTTACCCACCATAGCGTTAGGAGAACTTGTACTGCTAGAGGTACCTCTATTGGATGAGATGGACAACTGAGATTTTGACCACTTGGACTTCATTAATATGACATTTTAAACAAGAAATGGAGTGTAAATGCAGATGTCTTGGCTAAGTTTCCTGCCTCCCTTTCCCCTTTGGTTTTAGTTGGACAGGCTATTCTTCACTTTCTGTCTTAAGTTGTGCTTTGTTGCTCTGCACTGTTAAAAAGCTCCCATGTTCCACCCCAAATGTAGCTGCATTTAAGTGATGGATAAAGTGTTCTTTAGTCCTGTTCCAAACTGTGTGTGTGTGTGTCTACACACACACTTCATTGAATGTTTTAGGATCTTTGCTATCTAAAATAGTAGTTTGTTATCTTCATCATCCTCACAGCTACTCTATAGAAGTATAGAGAATATTGGCCACAGCACACCGTGGGTTAAAAGCCACAGTGGGCCCGGACTAGTATCTGGTTACAGTGTAATTGCTATAACGTTTTGGGAGGAGGCTGGGAGGGAAATGGCCTCTTCAGAATTAAGGAAAAAATAATCCACTTGCCTCATAGAATGCTGGAATCACATCAAAGCTGCATGAAAGCTCAGAAATTGGCAGTTTGAAATCCACTAAGAATTGAAATGAATTTATACCTTCTTTAATAGAGCTGGAGCAATGATTCAAACAGCTTAATCCCTTAGCAGTTTCACAACCTTTGTTACTTTTCAGAAATCCCTCTTGTCGTTAGGTCTCAATCATTCATTTAAAAGCTTTTGCATAGTTAGGACCAAATTCAGTTCTCAGTTACACATCTGATCCTGTTGAGTTCAGGAGAGTTGTATACATGTCAGAGGGAGCAGAGTTTGGCCTTTATATATAAGATGCACATTAATTTCTCTCAGTGGTCTAGAATGGGGCAATATAGTCTAGTGGATACAGCATTGGCAGGGGAGCCAGGAGACCTGAGTTCTAGCTCTGGCTCTGATTTGCTGTGAGACTTTGGAAAAGCCAACTCACCCTTACTTTTTAATGGGAATACCACCACCCTCCCTCACAGGGGTTGTTGTGAAGCTAAAGCATCACATATATATATATTCAGGGATGAAAGTAACTTAAAGGACTTACCAGTACTCTAGAGTCCTGAGCAGGGAGGCATGGCCTCAGCCAGAAGAGGCGTGACCTCAACAGGAAGAGACGGGACCTTTAAATACCCAGGCCCTTTAAATCAAGATTTAAAGGCCCCAGCTGCAGCTGGGAGTCCCCAGGCCTTTAAATCACCCCCAGAGCTACTAGCTGCAGAGGCAGCTGGGAACCCCGGGGCTCAGGGGCAATTTAAAGGGCGCTGGGCTCCAGCTGCCGCTACCGCAGCGGAGCTCTAGGCCCTTTCAATCACTGCTGGAGCCCTGCCGCCGCTACCCCAGGGGCTCCAGCAGCAGGCTCTGGTGGCGCTTTAAAGGGCCCGGGGCTCGGGCCGCTGCCGGAAGCCCAGGGCCCTTTAAAGGGCCAGCCTGGGGAAAACGGTCCAGTCTGGCATGGCATACTGGCTCTTGCCGGTACGCCGGACCGGACCGGCTTACTTTCACCTCTGTGTATACTTGAGGCTGGGCAGGAAGATGAAGATAGTTTGTGTGAATTCACAACAAATGGCTTAATGGGCCTTTTTAATCAAGCACTTTTCAATCCCATTTCATAAGTAGAAAGAGCTGTACACACAAGATGACTGATGAGATCTGGCACCTGTAAGATTAACCACTAGGTTTCTGCAGAAATGAATATGAAAATGCCTTCTCCTAAGGCACTTATGTTCTTAAAAAGTATTGCTGCTTGCACTGTCAGACCTTGAAATCCACCCAGTACAATATCTGCCATTCTCTGACACCGAGATGAGGACCGAGGACACAATGAGACAAAGAAAATTGTGTGCACTTTTGCATGTCTTTCTAAGGTACAAAATGTTGTAAAATATTTTCAAACTTGATGTTGCAAACTAGCTGGGCAGCCTGCTAAAGGCAATGTTTTGAATCCCATTTTCTATCAACTATTATGCAATCACACTATAATGTCTTGGACAGTAAACTGTGTGCTATAGTGATGCAAACTAATATGATCACACCACAAAATATAGAACCTGGAACTCATTTAAGTACTTGTGTGACTTTGAGCAAGTCATTTGTCATAGCCAGATCATGGGCAGCCTGACCTAGTAGTTGGAGCCAGAGTCCACAGTCAAGACAGAAGTCAAGAATCAGCTGGGTCAGAATACTGGGAGGGAGACAAACTAGGGATCAAAACCATGAGTCAGGATACCAGGAGGGTCAGAGGCAGGAGACAAACTGAAGGTCAGGAACTACAAGTCAGATGTCAGGAGTCAAGCCAGGAAATCAAGGCAGGGAGCAGGAAGCACAAAGTACACAGTTCAGAGCATGGTGGAGCCCAGTTGTTCAGACAGCTTCCTGTTCCTGCTGCTGGCTTATGCAGGGCAGGTGCAACAGCCAGCCACTCTGGAATGCCGCCAATTAGAACTTAGGTGCAGAGCCTCACACTGGGGCTGGGCTTCGTGAATCCCTGATGAGCCATTGGCAGCAGGTTGCAAGGTGGAGGGCTGGAGTGTGGCTGCTCCCATACCCTGGAGGCCTTGGTTTGAAATCCATGGGTCATGACATCATTGATTCTTTTAGTGCTGCAATTTCTGGGCCTCTAAAATGGGGATGATGATAATATGCACTTGCTCACATGAGCGTTGTGATGCTTAGTTAATTGATATAAGAGGTCATAGAAGTCCAAAGTGTTATTTCGTTATTAATCACAGAATCATAGGACTGGAAGGGACCTCAAGAGGTCATCAAGTCCAGTCCCCTACATGCATGGCAGGACTAGGTATTATCTAGACCATTCCTGACAGGTGCTTGTCTAACCTGCTCTTAAAAATCTCCAGTGATGGAGATTCCACAACCTCCCTAGGCAATTTATTCCAGTGCTTAACCACCCTGACAGTTAAGAAGTTTTTCCTAATGTCCAACCTAAACCTCCCTTGCTGCAATTTAAGCCCATTGCTTCTTGTCCTATCCTCAGAGGTTAAGAACAACAATTTTTCTCCCTCCTCCTTGTAACAACCTTTTATGTACTTGAAAACTGTTATGTCCCTTCTCAGTCTTCTCTTCTCCAGACTAAACAAACCCAATTTTTTCAATCTTCCCTCATGTTTTCCAGACCATTAATCTTTTTTGTTGCTCTTCTCTGGACTTTCTCCAATTTGTCCACAACTTTCCTGAAATGTGGCACCCAGAACTGGACACAATACTTCAGTTGAGGCCTAATCAGCATGGAATAGAGTGGAAGAATTACTTCTCGTCTCTTGCTTACAACACTCCTGCTAATACATCCCAAAATGATGTTCGCTTTTTTTGCAAGAGTGTTACACTGTTGACTCATATTTAGCTTGTGATCCACTGTGACCTCCAGATCCCTTTCCGCAGTACTCCTTCCTAGGCAGTCACTTCCCATTTTGTATGTGTGCAACTGATTGTTCCTTTCTAAATGGAGTACTTTGCATTTGTCCTTGTTGAATTTCATCCTATTTACTTCAAACCATTTCTTCAGTTTGTCCAGATCATTTTGAATTTTAATCCTAGCCTCCAAAGCACTTGCAACCCCTCCCAGCTTGGTATTGCACCCAAACTTTATAAGTGTACTTTCTATACCATTATCTAAATCAGTGATAAAGATACTGAACAGAACCAGACCCAGAACTGATCCCTGCTGGACCCCACTCATTATGCCCTTCCAGCATGACTGTGAACCACTGATAACTATGCTCTGGGAACGGTTTTCCAACCAGTTTTGCACCCACCTTATAATAGTTCCATCTAGGTTGCGTTTCCCTAGTTTATTTATGAGAAGGTCATGTGAGACAGTATCAAAAGCTTTAATAAAGTCAAGATATACCACATCTACCCCTTATCCCCTATCTACAAAAGTCTTGTTACCCTGCCAAAGAAAGCTGTCAGGTTGATTTGACATGATTTGTTCTTGACAAATCCATGCTGACTGTTACTTATCACCTTATCATCTTCTAGATGTTTGCAAATAGATTGCTTAATTATTTGCTCCATTATCTTTCCAGGTACAGAAGTTAAGCTGACTGGTCTGTAATTTCCTAGGTTGTCCTTATTTCCCTTTTTATAGATAGGCACTATATTTACCCTTTTCCAGTCTTCTGGAATCTCTCCCATCTTCCACGACTTTTCAAAGATAAATGTTAATGACTCAGTCAGCTCCTTGAGTATTCTAGACCATTTCATCAGGTCCTGGTGACTTGAAGACATCTAAGTATTAATTATTTTTTCTAAATCTCATGTAGGACACAGTTTAGAGCAAAGACCCCAAATGAAGTATGTGGGGGAAGTTAAAAGAAGCTTTAAATGATATTGGTACAAATGATTTTCTTTAGCCTCAACAGCCTTTTCTAGAACCACACAACAGCATTGCTAAAGTCAGTCATTTTCACAAATGACATTCTAGGCAGGGATCAGCGTAACATACAGTGAATCTGGTCTGCTAAACGACTATGATAGGAAAATGATGCTTAGCAGGTCTGCATCTTGGCTGGCTCAGCTGAACCACTCCTGTTGTGGTGGTTGTAACCCACTAGCAAAACTGCAGCTTGCATACTCACAATTTAACATTATCTCACACCTCCCTGCAAGCCCATGGAAACCCCTCCCCATGAGCACTGTACAGCTGGGGCTGTACAGGTGTAGGGGGCCTTGCTAGGCAAATGGAAAATTATACACCCAAATAAGGAGATAAGATCCCATATGCACGTTAACTCCTGCAGGGCCCTATTCTGAAGGCAAGGCATGGAGTCTATGACCATCTTGTTCCAAAGGGAACTTGTTTGTACATCTAATGGCAGCCTTGGTCATTCAAATTCCTCTTTAATATACTCTTCTTCTATAATGTCTAGAAGCGATTAACCTCCTGTAGTAGGTTTAATCCTCTCTAGGAAAGCATGGATCTATTGGCTGGTCAACGTAAGAGGTGACTGCATCTGCTATGGCTACCAGCCCTGGAACTTAGCCCTTTAGCTCGAGCTGTTAAGGCATTGCTACCAGAGCGAGTGAAGTCAAATACATATCAGTAGGGCATACAGCCATGAGACAGACATGACATCCATACTGCTTTGAAATTTGATCATGCATACGGGATGTTTAAATAGGCCTGTCTCATTTGGGGCCCATTGATATCAATAGGAGTTTTATCTTGGAGTACAAATGGGAACAGGACTGAGCCCTTAGATTGTAACCACTCCTTTTCTTTGGGTTTCAAATAGAGACAAGTACCTTGATGACCCGCAAACAATGGTAAAATAGAATAAAAATGTAAGAACAAAACTAAAGTTTTAAAATTAAATTTCCTTTTCAACTGTTCATGCTGTTTGTATTTCATATGGACCTGGGTGATGAAAATACAAGGGGTCGCTTTCACTTTTCCTTGTGTTTCCAGCCAAGTCATGTACATAGCCCCATGCTCTTTAGATCCGTAACACTGCAGGGAACTATTTACATTTTAAAGCCCTGTTTCCATAACAATTTTGTTACAGGTGCGGGGAGGAGGGGGATTAACCCACATTTTATATTTTGGGTCTAAATCTAGTTGACAGCGTCTCTTTAAAATGTGGAGTATGATAGCAATTACCCAGGAGCAATGTCGAATGATACTGCTTTATGGGCACATTAATTACTGTTAATTATTTACACAGTGTCATAGGTGTGCATGGCAATACATTGTTTAGACAGGTTCCCTACCCCAAGGGCCTTACAATCTAATCTGGATGGACACAATACAAACAATTACAGAATGACCTATGAAGGCGGAGAGCAGAGATAGTGGTAGTTAACTCCATCTAGTATTTATGGCTGTGGGACATGTTTGTTCCTTTGAGCACCCAATGTTATTGCCTGACCCCCTTTTAATATGAATGGAGAGCAACTGGTTTTCACAATTAATCTCTAGAGAAAACAGCAGCATATCCTCATTCTTAATGTCATAGTGCCCTCATGTGGCCATTTGGTTTTACCCATTTGAAGTTGCAAACTTTTATAGCAAGATCGACTCAATATTGTTATTTAAAATGTTATATTATGGTAGCACCTAGGATCCCCAAATCAGAATGATGCTAGGTGCAGTTCAAACATAGAGGTAGGCCCAGTCCCTTGTGTCTCCAACTTACTAGATAATGAAACATTTTCTCCCCAGAAAATATAATTCATTGCTCTTTGCATGGTCTATGTCTTCCCCCGCCCTCGCTTACTCGGAGTGATCACTGAGAAAATTGCAAAAGGAGCTGAGGGTATATTGGTGCGGCAGTGTCCCTGGTACCATAATGGCTCAGGGCATACTGATACCTGTGAGCAGTACTGTACATTTCTGGAGACATTAATTATGCTATAGTGTAGTCTCACATTAACCATTTAAAATGGAATGAAAAAGCAAAACATATTACCACTCTGGGAGGAGAAGGATGATTTGTTAGGGAGCTAAATAGGGAAATTCCCTATTGCCTGGAAGTTTTCCTAAACTGATTTGTTTTTAGATATTTTTCCTCTCCCCTCCTCCCTCCCCATTTTCTGGCACCTTTCACATTTCCAGATTCAACCTGGAACTATAAACAGAAGCACCAACATGCAACAAAGGCCAGTATTACTAAACTTCTAGCCTGATTCCCAAGTAGGAAGGCACAGAAACCATGCAAATACCTGTCCTTGAAAGACTACCCACAAATTTTGCAGATACATGAGGTTCTATTTAATTGCAGTAAACTTTGGATAATAAATTACATAAATAAACTTTGGATAATAAAGAACATATCCACTGACATCTGTTTACTGAGGACCCCTCCATGAGCCCTTTGTTCAGGAAAAGGGTTTTGAGTGCCTATTTATGCCATCATCTCTGGCCCCTGAGTGGGAATCTGAACTTGATCCAGTGAGTAGGCACAGGATATAGTGTTGAGTTGGAGTGGCCCAGGGCAGGAGGCAGTTGGCCAGAAATGGGACCAGGTGGTGAAAACTTCAGGGCAGATATGTAATATAGCTATACATAGGCTGCATTAACTTTCCAGAGTTCCCTCATGGAAAGCCAGGGAGAACTGCTTCTGGGCAGAACCACTGCAGGATACTGAGCCTATATGCAGATGGATCGCCAGAAGCTGGAGTTACCAAGTTTAGGTCGGCTTTTGGGGGTAAGTCATTTTATAATGATACCTCTAGGATGACAACAGCAGGGCTGTTGATGTCTGTTTTTAAGCCTCTGATGAATGATCTGGTGGTCCAAGATTCCAGCTGTAAAGAAAAATTAGTGATTCAGAAGAGTGAGTCATCCTACCAACTGGTCGAGAAGAAACAAGTGAGAGAGACAGAGCTGCAGAGTCATACAGCTTTGCTGGAGAAGAAAGAGAAATGCAGTTTAAACTGGCTGTTCTAGAAAACAGAGAAAGGGAAAACATCTGAAGGGGACTGGACGAAAATGCTGAAGAAAGAAACCCAACCTGGTGTGTAAAAACCTTGTTTGCAGAGTTGTTAAATCTGAGCTCTCTGGAAGAGTTGAAAGTGGACCGAGAGCATAGGGCATTTTTCCCTGCACCTGGGCGTCATAACTGATCCAGAGAGCTGATTGTGAAATTTCTTTAGCAGCAGCAGGAAGATTTAATTATGAATAAGCCAGAAAGCACCCAGAGCTTATACTCAAAGGCCACAATCTGCAGGTTTTTTCCCAAGACCTTTCTGTCCTAACTTAAAAAAAAACAACAACAACAACAACAAAAACAGGGGGTGGGGAGAAAAGAGCTGGGGAAAATTACAGAAGCACTCTGATGGGCAGTAATCCACGACTGTCAGGGATTCCAACTGAAACTCTCATTCAGCTTCCAGAATCAGTCTTACGCAGTGGGAGACTTTAAAGAAAGGAAAATTACACTTTTGGGGTGGAGATCCATATCCCAGACACACAAGATACTCCAGATGCAGAAACTAATGATAAACTTCTGATAAAACCATGCAACTGTGAAACTCATGAAAAGGAGGCTAGGAAGGAAAAAAAAAAAAGAGGAAAGACACTAAAAGTGTACTGGCAATGTCAGAAGTGAAGTGAAAAAAGGGGACTCAGATACCTCACAAGTGGCCTGAAGAATAACTAGCAGGGACTCATTGAGAGTCATCAAAAACAAACAGTTGAACAGTAATTATGTTAACATTGTAAAGGAAATAGTATGAAGTTTGATTTAATTCGGGTGGGCATCACTCTGGTATCTGTGTTCTGTACTTAAAATCAGAGAAATTGAAGCAGAGGTCCCAAACTGTGGGGTGTTCCCCCATAGGGGGGCATGGAGGAACATTCAAGGGGGCATGGCAGGCCTAAGCCAGCCCCACGGGGGACGGGGAGGGAGTGCCACTCAGCCCCACCCCCAGCCGCAGCCTTGGCTCCCAGCCCTGCACCTGCCCCATCCACAGCCTCAGTGCAGCTCCACACCTGGCCACAGGCCCAGCTGCCGAGCCCCACGTGGCCTGCCTGTGGCTCTGCTCCCGCCCTCACCACCATACTGTCCACGTCCCCCGTCCCCCCTGCACCCCAAGCCAATGGCCCTGCTCCCAGCCCTAGCGGGAAGTGGGGGCGGGGCATGACCTTCAAAAGTTTGGGGACCACAAAATTAAAGGATATTAAGGTATGACAGGGTTCTCGGGGATGGAGGAGATTTGGAGAAAAATCGAGAGGGGGTGAGCAGGAGTCCTGAGGGGTTCCGTGTAAATCCTCCCTAGGCAGCTCAAATGAACAGATGTTCCTCTATCCCAAAGGAGGAGGGTTGAGATCCCACAGGCAGAGAATGTACCTCCCTGGGATTGCAAGAGAAATAGTCCAAGTGTCCATTGGGGGAGTATAGGGTTCAGTAAGGCACAATCATTTATGTGCTATTTGGAATGAAAGAAAGTAGAATGTAGGAGTGGGAAATTAAAGGCAATTGCTATGGAAACTAACAAACAGAAATCAAGCCATATCCAGCCACACAACTGAGTACAAAAGATTATAATTAATAACAGTAACAATTAGAAATAAGGTCCATTTGCGACACAAAGGTTCAAGTCAGGCAGTCTCTCCAAAGCAACCCTTGCACATTAAAGTAGAAAAAAAGGCTAGCTTGGCTGATGCCTTTGATGAAAAGGGTGGACAAAAACAAAAACATGATGTAACTATTTAGCTTATCAAAGAACTTAAGTTATCAAACACTCTCTCCCTTTAAAGTAACATCTTTGAATTTCAAAGTGCTAAATAGTGTCATTAAGAAGAAAGAAAAAGTCCTGGAAAAACTAAACAAATCTCACTCACCAATCACTCTACTTCAATACACTCATTTTCAGGAGGGCAAATTATGAGTATGAAAGATCACTGGTTTCAGCAGATATTTTTGCTTCTGGAACTACATGTCGTCTGCAGCTTCTTGCAAGGCCTGCTCTGCAGCTACTAATTTCTCCTGTATCCTCTTTACTTGTCCCACAGGATCCCCCAGCACCCTTTCATTCAGGGTCTGAGGCCCCACAGTAGCCTGCTCTGCCTCTGTGTTTGTACCTATGTTTGTCTGGGCCCTCTCTGTCCCAATCATTTTATCTGATAGCTCCTCACTACACACTACTGGGTGCATGGGTTGGCCACCTGCCAGGCCATTGTCATCACCACCATCTCTTCCTGCCTGTCCCCAGCATATTCCAGTCCCCAGACATCTTCTCCTTTTTTCCCTATTCCTCTGGGTAGCACGCCTTCCTCTTTGCTACCCCACACCTTCTTGAGAGGGAGTGCCTTTTTATATACCACAGCACCCAAAACAAATCCTTGTCCTTGCCAGAAACCAAGTGGAAGCCTCAAAATAAAATTTCTCCTTAGCATACATGACAACTCATAACTGCATCTGTAAAAAATATTCCTTGGTACCACACATTACTTAAGATACTTCGAAGATTGCTTTAAAGTCATTATCGTTCTCCAAAATCTTCTCTATCAACTGCTGTGCTGTCAAATTGTCTAAATTCCTACACCCGGTACTTCTTAAAGTGTGGTAAGTTACTACTATTTAAGGAATGAAGCTTGATTTCCCAGACCAAACTAAACAGATACTGGATGTTTCAACAAAATCTAATCATCCAAGAATTAATTCTTGACTTTCTGCGTTCAAGCTTTGAAATCTCAAATTCACAACAGTCCTGCAAACCCCCACAACCAAAAGTGAAGAGATCAGGGAACCATGGATACTCTAAAGTTTGCCCCCCACATATACACCAAGTGAAACAGTCTCCAGTTAGTGTCTTATATAACCAAATATTTCCCCCCAACTGCATCCGTGCTACTCTGAGAACACACAGTATATGGCTCCTGGATATTCTCCACATCTGTAGGCAATATAGGTTCTAACATGCTCCTTCCCCATACATTTCTCTCCCTTCCTATGGAGTCAAATGATGTACACCCACAGCAAGCTCAGGATACAAATTATTATTTTCCTTCAAAAAATCTCTTTTCCAACATCAACTAATTGCTGTCAAATGATTTACATTTTGACACCCCATTAACTAGAAAGACCATTTTTTCTCCATCATAGTCATCAAATTGTATCTTAGAAATATTTTCCTGAAGAGGCAAAGGGAGATGCACCATTTTACACTGTGTCATGTACCAACTTATTTGAAAGTAATTTACCCCACGTTGTTGTCTGCAAACGGACAAATGTCTGAAATGACTTTATTGTTTCGAATCAACCTCTTTTCATGCATGTTCGAATCTCTAAGTACAACAGGAACTTTATCCACTAACATTCCATTCAACACACTTCTCGGAGGCATCTTCTTTACTAGAAAAAAATAGCGCAATAATAAATTCTGAATTCCATTCATTCTCTGAACATACAATATAATATGCCAAAAATTGACACAATGCCATATTTCTTTCTACAACCCCAATTTCTGCCATAATTTTCACTTGCTTAATATAAAATAATCTCTCACAGCAAACACAAAATTTCTCACATTTGGCAACTTCAAACTGAGCCGGCTCTAAACCAAACTTCTTCACATTAACCACATTGCAGCAATACTGGTCAGTCACCACTTCAGAAACCTACACATCCAAATCAATACTTCCCTAAAACGCTTCTCTATGAAGTACTACAGCAACCTGAAATCATAGCTTGATTTCCATCTATCAAATATGAATCGAAATCTCCAAATCCTTAGCTGGAATTTGAGCTCCATAAAAATTTCTAATCAATTTATGCACCCAGGTGAGATAGACTGACATAATAGACCAATAATGATCTTACACTGCCCTCCACTTACACATGCCAAAGAGTGGTCTTTCAACATACTATTTTTCTTCACACTTCATCTGTCTGCCATTTGCAATGACCCTACTTTTTGCAAAGAAAAAGCCACAAATTCTTTTACAACTTCGCAAGTATCTTGAAGGACATTTTCCACCAGCTCATTATTAATTATACAGGCATACCCATTTAAAGTCTTCTGGATGTTTTAGACCACTCTTGTGCTGTATAAACACTCCTGACCTAGTCTAAACCCTGTTTATCTCTAACATCTGAATTAATATGATTTACACCTCTACCTACTTCTCTCCCCAAATAAGAAACGCCACGTTTATCTACTGAAAAACATGAGACAGAGCTTATACAATAAATCTCTTCCAAAAGAATGCTTCTTTGGTTGTATTATGAATTCATTTTCCACTAAAAAGGTCACAAAAGTTACCAGCAAGGAATTTACTTGCACTAATTTCTCAAAGAAAGGATAAAGAAACTTACAATATCTTTGTACCTCCTGTTTCACCAAATGAAACAAGCACCTGTTCAAATGTCTGTTCACTTGCTGTTAAGAAACTGACTAATTTCCTATAACTCCTATTTGTCTCTTATTCTTCTTCAAAATCCTCCTCACCACTGACACTTCTATTCATGCCTTCCTCTCTACCTCTGTAAAAAAAAAAGTGGTTTCTTTTTCATTTTACCCCATGAGTAATTAATATTACACTTACACCTTGAGAAACATGACCCTTTAATTCTCTCAGCAATCTGCAGCATTTCTTCTATTATATTCAATTATTACTATACCAGTATTAACACTCTTATGGAAACTTCTCTCTTCTGCATGTCTTTGTTTTGCACTGTTCAATATGGCACTAATATGCCTCTGATAATAATTTCTGTTTGACACTTTTATCCCCCCTGCACCTTAATTTACCACCATCTCTTGCTTGTTGCAGTCTCATATTCCATCTTCCTCTGTTCTTTCTCCTTCCTCATAGATGGAAGCATTTTCATTGCAGAAAATTTAAAAAGATGGCCAAAGTAAATGAAGTTTTCAAACACAATAAGAATTATCAACTGTCAAACAAAGAAATAAAAAAAAAACCTTTGAAACAACACTTCCAGAAAATTCATCTTAGAACTTCTATTCACCTTGAACATGTTACACAGGTACTGGAAACTAAGATTCTACAACAAAAATACAATTTACTTTTCTGAATGTAAATCTACTTTTTCATGCCAAACGTATCCAAATGTGTACAAAGAATCATGCAATCAAATAACAGTGTTGCCATCTCACAGGATTTTATTGTATCATAACATTTAGAGGATTTTTTAGAGTACCAACTTTTGGAGACATTTGACTACGTAAGTATCACAGTTTTCCTTTCTTTAATGGAATTCTAATTTCAGTGCTTGTGGAGGAAAGCTTGAAACATTAACGGAGTTCACCACAAAAGCTCAAAACTAGAAAGAGAACCCAGTATGTACTGGGATTATTTCAATCTCATGATTTTTAAGCCAATTTCATGATTTGGGTTGGGGCTGACTGATTTAACATTTGGTGTTAGCAAAACTGCATTGTAAATGAAGTGTTACCCATTTTTCACAATGTCTCTTGCTAATCAAAAGATTCTAAACTTCCTCTACTTTAATGAACACAGAGGCCCAGGTCCTGGTGTGCACTGTGCTCACCATATGCCTCTTACTAGGTGCAATGCAGGCACAGGGCAAGGACTAAACTTTACCATTGATCCCAAGTGTAAGAGATCTGTCCTTTTGGTGTGTCTGAGCAGGACAGTAGGCAGCATTGCTATAGTTCAAGTGTGGGCAGGCAGTGCATGCCCAGACTTGGAGGGAAAACATAGATGAGTATTTTCAATTCTGGCTGTCCAGATGCTAGGACACCTTCAGGAAATGGGCTTGCGCCATGTATCCCAAAAAACACTACAGCCCTTTTAATCTGGTACCTGGCAAACAACTACTCATTAAATGTAAATAGTTTCCCAGTTCCCCAAAAGAATAAACACAGTGGAATACAGAGCTGGACTTGCTTTGCGTGCCTAAAACCAAAAGATATGCCACAAATCAGTGGAGCCCTCATGCAAGTACACAAGGATTTCCACTGAGAAAGAATGTGATGCTCACACCAGAAAGGGCCATTGGAAAAGTCAGCTTGAAGAAATGAGGTACTTCATATATGCTTTAAGCACACTCACTTTATAATAACCTTCATATTGTGTGATGATTAGAAATTTGACATGCCTTTAGAATGCAGGACACAGATATCGCTTTGTGATTGGCTGCCGATGATGTGTTGAATTCCCAGTTTGTTGCGAACGAATAACCTATAATTTTACAATAGCAATAAGACCCTGTGGGTGGTGCATTTCTGGGGGATTACTGGATGGCTCAGGCTGCTGAAGTCAACCTCCTGCCTAAGAGCACACTTGAGGCATGTAATAATGCTCCCCCTGAAACCCACTGCTTGTCAGGTCTGATTGTTTAAAATATCTACATAATTGCATAAATTGCTTTCACCTTCTATATAGAGTGTACACAAGGCAAATGTTGAAAGAACACAGTGATCGGGCATTGTTAGCCAATTTACTGTATTCCTTCGTGCAACCATGTAATTAGAGTCATAAACATATTAATGTTTGTCTACTCAGAATTGTATAACTCAATGAGGCAATTAATATCACTCCATGAGCTTTCAAAAATAGATTCAAGAGGAGGAAGTCAAATAAAAAGCAGTAGGGAGATGGGCAGAAGTCACCTTTTGAATTTGACTTCTGAGCCCTTTGTCTGCAATGGCCCAAAACAAAACTTTGGATCTGAATAATCCCAAAATTTGGGAGTTTTGATAAGGATCCAAATACTGCAGCTTGAGCTCATCTCTAGTGAATAAGGTAGAGCCATCCACAGGCAGCTTCAGCATAAATGTCAAGCTCTTATTCAATAAGGATCTGATCCAATTACCTGTGAAGAGAATGGAAAGGCTCCCATTAACGTCACACATTAAAAACAACATTTAAAATCAGAGATACTGTGTAATGTCAAATACAAACATAAAACTATAGGCCCTATGGTCCTCTCCACACACGGAGGGGGTTGCTTGTTCAGACACAGAATAGGATCTTCCGCTTTTGTGCCATGTTCTCCTAATCCTCTGAAAGCCATTCTGTAGGATCTCCATAAGGCTGGAATTCCATGGAACTGGAGGGGAAGGGAGAGCCAGCCTGGGACTTGAGAATCTGGAGGACCCAGGGCTGCATCAGCCTCCATTGCTGTGGTCTCCATGCTGTGGACTGTCCTTTAATGGCGTTTCTGAGAGTAGCTCAATTAGGAAAAAACCCCAGAACTGTGGCTCCTACAGAATATAGTGGGCCCAGACAGCACTGTAAAACACTTGTGTGAATGTCCCTTGCTTCATGTGGATCTTGGGGGGCATCCACACATTAATGGGGTGGAACCCCAACTTATTTTACAGTGGGGGGAGGTGCAAGCCACCCACTTCAAGGGAAGAATGAGTTGGAAACGCCACTAGCTGATACTCATAGAACTTCCTCTCCTGAGATTTAAAGATACTAAGAAATGAAATTTAATCGCATATTTTTAATTGCTCTTTGCAACAACAAAGTTGCCACAGGCTCTTTGATGTTATAAAGAGTGTCATGAATAAATGATCTAACAGCTGTTCTGTGGGCAGTGTCCAGAATGAGCTAATTCCTTACATTTCAGTGGTTTAATATTTTTATCAAATAAAATGTGAATATGACAGACAAACTCTCTCAGTTCAATCATGATTTAGTTCCAAACTAAAATGCCAAAAGATGACAACATGGCGTTTCATTTCAAGGAGAATTACTGTTGTCAGCGCTTCAAATAACTCCATTCTCTGTCTTTTTTACATTGTTTTAGCCAAAATAAAAGGTTGGAACTGATATGAGTGAACGTGCGAGACACATTGCCACCACTGGGAAACACTGGGCCATATTCAGATTTCAGCTAATCCAGATTTTAACTGTTGTAACTCCATTAAAGTTAAAAGCCACTCCAGCTTCATACTCAGATCAGAAATTGGCCCACTGGATTGTCAAGAAATTTTTCTCTGTCTTTATTTCTTATACAATAAAAATATAGGTCAACTTTTCAAAAGTATCCATTTGACCGGTATGTCTGTGTTTTTCTTCGGATGCTCCTTGCTACTTTTTTGTCTCTGGGAAACTTGTGACAATAAGTTTCAAAACCTAATAATGAAGAGAAATGCTCAAGGACATGTCTGTGGAGCTGGGAGCATGTCAGAAAACAAGGGCTCAAAGGGACTCAGCCTTCTTTGCTGCAAAAGCCAGAAGTGGAAACCTTGCACTAACCCCAAGTAGCTGGTGTCTTCGCAGAGGAATATGTGAGCGTCTGGAATACGGAGTCTTTGTTGCTACTCCTGCGAGCCTGAGGCTGCAGAAGCCCCTGCCTCTTCCATTTCCCTGCTTCAAGGAGAGCAAAAGCCAGTGGGAATGTGTGATGACAGATCCACCAATTCTGCTCTTGTACCCACCTCACGCTGCATGCGGTGCACAGGGCCCCCCTGCAGAGATGGTATCTGCAATGTTCCAGGGGTGCAGCCTACTCAATAGTAAATAACAAAGCCAAGAGATCGCAAAGTCACAAATTCCAAGGCAAGAAGGGACTATTATGATCATCTAGTCTGACCTCCTGTATAGTACAAGCCACAGAACTTCACCCAAATAGTTCCTAGAGCAGGGCTTTTAGAAAAACATCCAATCTTGATTTAAAAATAGTCAGTGATGGAGAATCCACAAACCTTGATAAGTTGTTCCAATGGTTATTACCCTCACTGTTAAAAATTTACACTCTATTTCCAGCCTGAATGTGTCTAGCTTCAACTTCCAGCCATTGATCATGTTATACTTTCTTCTGCTAGACTGAAGAGCCCATTATTAAATATTGTTCACCATATAGGTACTTATAGCCTGTAATCAAGTCACTCCTTAGCCTTCTCTTTGCTAAACTAAATAGACTCAAGGAGCTCAATCTGTCCCTATAAGCAGGGCCATCCCTAGCTATTCTGGAGCCCTATGCAGCCTCCCATGGGGGGGGGGAGGGGCAGCTGGCCCCAGGCCTCCGCAGCGGCAGTGGGGAACCACCCCCCAGCACTCACCGGCAACAGGGCTGGGTCTGGTCACTACACTTCCCACCACCAGTGCGTGCAGGCCCGGCCTTCTTCAGTTCTCAGGGGAGTGGGGGCGTGGCTGGGATGGAGCAGGGGCGGGGAAGGGAAGGGGTGAGGCGGGAAGAGGCGGGCTGGGGTCTGGGGAAGAGGTGGAGCAAGGGCTAGAGCAGCACGCAGCTGTACCCCAAATTTCCTGGTGCCCTATGCAGCTGTGTACTTTGGGAATGGGTAAGGACGGCCCTGCCTATAAGGCATGTTTTCTAATCCTTTAATCATTCTCGTAGCTCTTTGAATCCTCTTCAATTTATCAACATCCTTCTTGAATGGTGGGTACCAGAACTAGGTATACTATTGCAGAAACAGTTGCACCAGTGACAAATACAGAGGTAAAATAACCTCTCTGCTCCTAATCGAAATTCCCATTTATACATCTATGGGATGCGTTAGCCCTTTTGGCCACAGCATTGCACTTGGCACTCATGGTCAGCCGATTATCCACTACAACCCCCAAATCTTTTTCTGGAGTCCCCGCTTTCCAGGATAGAGTCCCCCATGCTGGAGGTATGGCCTACATTCTTTGTTCTTAGATGTATACATTTACATTTAGTCATGTTGAAATGCAAGTTGTTTGTATCTGTGGCCTGTCCTATTCGTTATTTATAAATCCTGGGGCAACGATCTCTGTATGTAGCAAACATTGGCCCAAATCCTCAAAGACTTAGGCATTGCAATGCTGAGCACTGCAATACCAACTTTTAGGTGCCTCTCAACCCAGTGCAATCTACAAACCCTGGGTTTGGCCCCTAGGTTCCCTATGCAATGCCTGAGATGAGATAGGCACCTGAGAATCAGATTCACAGAAGTCCAAACGCTGGGGGAGCTGCTGTGATGCTTTCTGGGGGTTCCTGGGGTCATAAAGCACCTGACCACGACCTGCCCTTCATGCGAGGAAGTCTTGTCTGTGTCTGTTATGGATCAGCTCCCTAAAACCAGCAACCTCTGGTGACACAAGCACTATCGTCCAAAGCCTCCATAGGCCTCACACTCTCTGTACGGATTAGTGTTAAGCAGACACCAACCCCTGCGTCCTCCGAGCAGCCCTCTTGAATGCTCAGCCCCTGTTCAACTGAACGCTCACAGAACTCACAGGTTTGCTATTCTCAAAGAAATAGCACACCCTAACTTGTAAGATTCAACTCAGGATCACCATTCCCTTTTTTGGTAAGTTTATTATCAAAGAACAGAGATTCAAGTGATAGAGAATGAGAATACTGGGAACAAAGGGATGCATATAAAACAAAATCATAACATGCTTTCTAGTGCCTAAACTTAACTAACAAGGCACTCCCCTGTCTCCTACCTGATCGCTTACCTCAAGTCCTTTTCCCAGCATTTTCAAACAGGTTTGCTGAGATCCATTCTCAGGAGATCAAGCCTGCTAGCAGCTTGTCCTCACAGATTGAAGGAGTCCCCGGAGGTTCATTTGCACCACAGATATAGTTTCAAAAGTTTATTGTCTTACTCCTAAACAAGATAACCCCTGCTGTTTTTGCCTCTAGCCCCCACAGTCTATTTGTTCAAACTGTAAAAGAGCATCCATTGGGATCCAAAAAACTCTGTGATGGGAAGTGCTCAATCAGTTAATTAGGCTGCAAAAGGGGGAGCTTTAGGCTGGAGGAAGCTAATTGGAGAGAAGCTCACCTGTCAACGACAAGGTGGGCTTCTACAAAAGGCAGGAAATTGGAAGCAAAGAAGGCTGAAGAAATGAGTAGCCTAAAGTCACTCTCTGGGAGGTGGAGGGAGTGAAGAGACTGGCAAATCCAGATGTGTAGAGAAGGTCAAGAGGCACGGAAGCAGGTCAGGTAAAGGCAGCAAAGTGCAGGGAATAGACCTCAGCTGCTGTGTAGAGGGTCCCTGAGCTGGAACCTAGAGCAGCAGATTGCCTGAGACTGCTTGATATACTCCCCACCCCCACCATGGAAAGGCTGA
Organism: Natator depressus; assembly: GCF_965152275.1. NCBI lineage: Eukaryota > Metazoa > Chordata > Testudines > Cheloniidae > Natator > Natator depressus. The sequence continues at coordinate 162,898,894 of NC_134236.1, read as the reverse complement.
GTCATAAAGAGGACACTGCACTTCCTAGAGTAAGAGAAGGGCTGCAGAGGAGAAACTGCCCGATGTAACCACTGGAAGGGGCATTGGCCTGACCAAGCTAATCCCCAAAACTCTCAGGAGGTGGCGCTGTCCGCGTGGTTAGTAGAGCGACTGTGACATACTCCTTTTTAGCATGTGATCAGCCAGAGTAAGATAAGCAATCCCTCATCCCTGCCAGCCAGGGGTATGTAGATCACCTTTTGGTGATTTGCCTTAACTCACAGGCCTTATTTTTAGTATCTATACATAACTCTTCACATTTTCTGTACATACATATCACACTAATTATGACGGCCTGTGTGACACAAGCTTTCATTAGAGACCTTACGTTCTTTGGTGGACTAGTAAGTAGATTCCAGATCCTTGTATCACTTTTGTGCCCTCAGCCAGCTGGCATTAAGAGGTCCTTGGGTTAAGGGACTGGTTGCAGAGCCTGTGACCGAGAATACAGCTAGGCTAGATCGCAGCAGCATCAGCAAAGCATTTACTTTAGAAATTATTTCATGGTAGTTAATAAATAAGTCATCCTGAAACCTGCCTCAGGTGTTGTTTAAATATCACGTGCTGCCCTGCACCACCAGGGCAAATAGCAGCTTCAACAAATTCCTGCTTTTTCTTATAGATGTACATCAATGCATCTCTTTGATGCTTCATCAGAGATACAAGGAGAAGATGTTTTAACAGCCGGTAATTAGTTGCAATATTTCTCAGAATGTTTCATTGTAAATAATTACTTCCTGTTAAAACATCATCTCCCTGTGACCTAGAGAAACATTATGCAGAACAATAGAAAAAGTAAAATCCATTAACATGAAACTCAGGAGCCTGAACACACCAGGGCAAGAACAAAATAAATTATAGAAACCGGTGGATGCACTATGCACCTGAGGATGTGGGAGCATAAAGAGAATTATTGGCAATGAAAAGCATATGCTGCATGTGGCCCAAAGGTGAGTTGGAAGAAGAAAGTAAGCAGGAGGCATGTGGTGCACATTATCGAACAGGCAGCCTTAATTTGTCCTTTGATATAGTTTCAAGGGCAATTTTTAAACTGTTTTGTAGGATTCAAAATGATTCAATTTTTCATGAATGTTCCCGTCACATTTTATTGATACATTTAAACGAACTTTAATCAAAATTGTGTTCATAATTGTTTGATTTCAAATATGATTTTAATTTAAAAATATAAATAAAAATGGTACAGAAATTTTTGTGCAAAATAACCCAAAATATTTCAGTTTCTCACCAAAAAAAACCACTTTTTGAATAAAGCCATTTGTCATCAGAAGTTTTACTTATGAAAAATTTTGACCAGCTTTATTTATTTGCCAATAATCAACATCGGACAATCCATCGAGTCCCCTCATTAAGCATTCAGATATACTGTGAAACAGACGCACTGAGTGATTTTTTTTTCTACAGTCCACTAGAGGGCTCATTTCCATAATACTTGAGATTGTAAGAAAAGAAGCCAGATATCTCTTTTATCAGCACCCAAGTCTCTGTAAATTTAATTATGCCTTCTATTACACCCTTGTGGGACTATTTAGTGTTGATTACACTTAGCAACAGCTATGTGTCTGCATTACCAGATGCAACCTCCTAAACTTTATTACTTCTGTTTTTAAGCTCTGTATTGTAGCCTGAATTTTTCACACCATACTATATGTACATTTGAAATTTACATGCAGAAAAAGATTAGGTTATGAGATGACTCATCAGTAAACCACAGCTTGTAGAGAGCCATAAGAAGATATAGAGAGATGTACATCTGAGGGCCTTATCCAAAGTCCATTGAAAACGATGGGAGGCTTTCAGTGACTTCAGTGGGTTTTGGATCAGACCTTGAGATATGAATGGAAAACCAGAGTGAGTGGCACTAAACAGGCAGTAATTCTTCACTTTCTAAAACTCCATTTCAATAGACATGTAAGAAGTGTAATATATAGCTTAAAAATATATTGATACAAGAATCATGCAAAGATACATTATAACACAGATATTATCAAAAGGATGAGCTTTCCTTAAAGAGTGTGGCCAACCTATAGCCATAATACTTCAGGCTTTGATCTTGTCATCTCTAACTTGTCATCTGGATGGGACGGGGCAGTCAGTACCTTGGCTAGGAGCCTTCCGAAGAGAATACAGCAGGAAGAGATGCTGGTGTTTCAGCAGCAGGTGGCGCTCTTCCCCCTGAGCAAATGCAGAACCAATACCCCAGCATTGTGTAAGTCACAATGCTGGCAACTCTTGTGATTTTTACCACAAGCCTGATGATATTTGGTGAATTCCTTAAATACCCAGTGTTGGAATCGTGCAATTGTATGAGAATCTTAGCTTTCGCTTTCTTTAAAGTTTGTTTCATGATTGTAGAGAAAAGCTGGAAACCATGAAGCAAGTGCACCCTAAAGGCTCAGAAATCAGAAGGCAAAGAGAACACAAGTTGTTTTTTAATCTTCTGATTTTTTTAAGCCAGTCTCATGATTCTTGAGGGTCTGGGGTTGGGGTTTGTTTTTTTTTGGGGGGGGGGGTTTGGATGGTTGGGATTGGTAAAACTTTAATCAACATAGCTTCATTGCGTCTAGCTGGTCTACATCTATTCACGCTAGCTGAGGATTTGTCGGCTGTCTTTTGGATCAGATGTAACAAGGTCCTGAACACTTCTGGTTGTTAGAGATTCCATGGCTCTTTTTCCAAGGCTAGGGGTATTAATCCTTGGGGGATCCTAGCCATATTCCAGTGTGGGCAATTCCATTCAGTCTGTGTATGGGCTTGCACCTGCTCTCATTGAAGTCAGTTGCAAAACTTCCATTTACATCAGTAGGAGCAGGCCTTCAGTTTTCCCTGCGTTACTTTTCCTAGGGAAAACTGCCATGTGTGTTTAGAAAAATGATGGTCTCATTAATAATGCACTGGCTGGGACACAGGAGCTCTGCTTAAATCTGGGCTCTGACACAGACAGCCCATGTGATCTTGGACAAGTTGTAGTCTCTCCATGCCTGTTTATTCATCTGCAAAATGAGGCTAGTAAGGCTTCCTTCCTCCCGCCCTTTCTCCATTCTATTTATATAGATTATAGGCGATTCCACCATAAGAATCATACTCACAACACTGACATCCACTTTCTAACCAAATAGCCCCAAGCAACCAACCCAAACAAAAAATGGAAATGAAACAAATCATCTGAAAACACACAAACAAACGAGTAAATTAACAAATCTAAAACGCAAACCCTGCCCCAAGCAAAAAGAAAAGGAGTACTTGTGGCACCTTAGAGACTAACCAATTTATTTGAGCATAAGCTTTCGTGAGCTACAGCTCACTTCATCGGATGCATACTGTGGAAAGTACAGAAGATCTTTTTATACACACAAACCATGAAAAAATGGGTGTTTACCACTACAAAAGGTTTTCTTTCCCCCCCACACCCCACTCTCCTGCTGGTAATAGCTTATCTAAAGTGATCAGTCTCCTTACAATGTGTATGATAATCAAGTTGGGCCATTTCCAGCACAAATCCAGGTTTTCTCCCTCTCCCCCCCCCCCCCCCCACAAACCCACTCTCCTGTTGGTAATAGCTTATCTAAAGTGATCACTCTCCTTACAATGTATATGATAATCAAGGTGGGCCATTTCCAGCACAAATCCAGGATTTAACAAGAACGTTTGAGGAGGGGGGGGTAGGAAAAAACAAGGGGAAACAGGTTACCTTGCATAGTGACTTAGCCACTCCCAGTCTCTATTCAAGCCTAAGTTAATTGTATCCAATTTGCAAATGAATTCCAATTCAGCTGTCTCTCCTTGGAGTCTGTTTTCGAAGTTTTTTTGTTGAAGGATAGTCACTTTGAGATCAGAAATCGAGTGACCAGAGAGGCTGAAGTGTTCTCCGACTGGTTTATGAATGTTATAATTCTTGACATCTGATTTGTGTCCATTTATTCTTTTACATAGAGACTGTCCAGTTTGACCAATGTACATGGCAGAGGGGCATTGCTGGCACATGATGGCATATATCACATTGGTGGATGTGCAGGTGAACGAGCCTCTGATAGTGTGGCTGATGTGATTAGGCCTTGTGATGGTGTCCCCTGAATAGATATGTGGGCACCTGAATTTGGATTAAAAATATAGAAAGTCTAAATGTTTTTATTTCAACATTTGACAATTTGATGTTTTGGTGCAAAAAACACTTTAGCTATATTTAACTCTTTTTTTTTTCTAAGGTGTAAATTACCTGAAAACATAATCCGAAAACAAATTTTTTTTCCAATTTTTCATTCTGGGAAGAAGACACTAAAAATGTACATCTTGGATCGACCCAAACCAAATTTTTCCCCAATGTTTCAGTTCTGACCAAACTATCAATTACTTGCTCAGCTCTCCTGGAATACAAATAATGGTAATGTGAAGTGGATACTGATTTCACTCCAAAGGTGGGTGCTGAAATGTATGAGAGAAGTGGTTCTATACTGCTGGATGGTTTAGGAGTGTGGGGGGAAAACCAATGACGCAGTTGGCCCAGATATTGATGCCAAACTCATTTTCAGGACAGGAATGGCCTAGCTTCCAAGTGCAAAGTTCATAGAGCATGTGTAAGCACTTACAGATCATAAAGGTTAAAAAAGTCCAGAGTATAAAACTCCTTTTTACAATGTAAGAGTGCTTGATCTTTTATTACATATAGAGAACAAGATTTCAGAGTGTTTAGTCAGCTCATAAGGGCTGCAAAATGTTGACCCCGAACTGTAAAGTGAACCTGACTCTACTATGCAAATCTGATAGCAGAGCAACACATACCTGTGTCACCAAACTGCTCTGATACCCAGCTCAAACGGGCCAGGGATTTATGTCAGTGAAACCTGAAAGTTGCTGAGCAGATAGATTGTTAGGTTATTGTGTGTTGCCTGTGTACGTGTTTTCTCATGCTGCCCAGAAAGGAATCTTAGCAACAGTTTTCACTCTCCATTTCGGAGCTATTTTTCTACAAATATTGTCAATTCTGCTGTTGTGTGAGAAGGGCTTTGTGATGTAAACTCTACCTGTGAACATCCAAGTCCAGTGACCTAGTAGCTATAAAATGAACCCCCATCCTTTCCAGCAACTAATAGCTAGTCAACTATGGAATACTCCTAGAGAAGTAGTGGAAACTCACTCACTTGAGTAACTGAAAACTAGACTGGGCAAAATACTAGAAAATAGGGAACAATTCTGCATTGGCAGAGAGATGGACAAAGCAATAGGACTTAGAATTGAAATACATGTTTTATTAACAGTATTAAAACACCAACTAAATAAACGATCGCATGAAGCAGAGATGGTCAAAAATGGTTGGGAAGACATCAGGCTCAGTACTGATATTCAGATCAACCAAGACACCTATATAGTCCATCACTGATTGTGTCCACACTACCTGTCCTCCCCAAACCCTTACGTTATGGTTCCACAGAGCTCCCCAGTGTACATTGTGTGGAATCTCCAGGTGCAGTCTTACTGTGGCTCGCCCACTTCTTGCTCCACAGGCACCCATTGGTTCCGCTCCATTCAGCACCCTCCCCTTGCAAAGAAGGGGGACAACATCAAATAAGGACAACAACACCTCAGTTGGGACCCAAGAAAAACAAACGTCCTCATGATAGAAAAGAAACTACAAGGGGGAAATCTTGTCCAACTCCCTGCAGAGGGTTATCAGTTTTAAATATCTTTAATTACCCCCTGTGATTTGGTCTTTGATTTCCAATATCTCTCCATTTTATTTAAATGCTCCTGAAGCTTCAGAAATCGACGTAGATGCCTCTGTCACAAACTCTGCCACCTTCGAGCTCACTCGGGCTATCATAATAGCTGTTAGCTTAACCTCTTTTCTGAAGAAGAATAAATATCCAAACACAATCACAGACACACACTTGTAAAGAAATAATACAAATAATTTTAAATACAGACTCATAGGCCTCACAGACCAAGAGAAGATATTCTAAACCATGCCTCAGTAAGGTCTTGAGCATACTTACTCTAGAAAGACCACTGTGCCACAACAATTGGATCTGGCTAGATGTTCCAAATGCTCCCAAGTTGGGGGTGTAGGAATGGCATTGGGATCCAGGGTTTTAGATCTTCGATTTGGATCCTTTTGGTGCTAGTCTGCTTACTAATAGCATGAATTAGGGCAAAGAGAACTAGTTTGGATAAAATAAAAACCAGCCCAAAATTTCACCCCAAATGTTAATTGTACCTGAAACTTGTTAAAGGTTTGAGAAAAGTTAGGTTATTTTTTTCGATATTTGATTCATGGCCCTTGTAACACCTTGGTTTTATCTAGATGCAGAGGTACCAAAATACAGTGTAAAAAGCTCTCTGGAAAATATCTCTGTGGTGTATTGAAAAGTGTGATACTTAATGTGATAGCTTATAATTTTAAGGGGTTTCCTGATCTTCCTAGGGGACTCTGTAAGAAATGGTGAGATCTGGGTCTTTAACAGTCACTTGCAAAAGAGCCAGTCTGGAGCAAAGTGGGTTGAGTTCTGCGCCTCGGCCTTAGGAAGCAGCCTGCTCTATCACTCTCTGTATTTGATATGTGTTACTGCAACCTTTCAGAAAGACTATCTGTTTTTGTTTCTAACTTTGTGTATACCATGATCATAACGATTTCCATCCTCCCCACCACCACCACAAATTACCAGAAATCTTCATGTTTTTTTAGCTGAGATTCCATACCAAACCAGGTGGGATAAGCTTCAAGTAAGTATTCGGGGTTCAAGATATTTCTCTAGCCTCACTTCCACCTATTCAAACTCTTGTTCCCTGTATAGTTCCCAAACTCATATCCTTACTTCATCTCTACTCAATGCTTTCTATCATACTGGTCCCTATTCTTGGAAGATTCTCCTACTTCCTATCCACTAACAGCCTTCTACTGTCCTTGAAATTCCTCCTTAAAACCCTGTAAAAATTCGAACAGGGTTCAGAATTTTGTGTATTTTGGTTTTCTCCCCTATAATCTCAGGACACTCTCTTTACAGAACTGTTTGTCCTTTGTCTCGTCTTTGGTAGACTGAAGCATTCTGGGTTAGGGACTGTGTGAGAATCATATCTTCTAAGAAATAAGAGTAAAGAGAAAATGAGCATAAACATAGTAAGAACTAAATATCTAGATACCCACTGAAAGGAATCAAAATGTAACCTTCAGCAATTAAATACAAAATGGCTGAAATTCTTCTCCCTTCCAAATTTAAAGAGCATTCTGGGAAGTGCTCCTGAACCCACCTCCTATAAGAATTCAGTGGTGACCAGGCTCTCACAAGGAAAATATAACGGCTAGAGAAGCGGTTTACATCACACCTTTCTGGTGGCTAGTGATCTGGCTAGACAATTATCTCGAGGTCTTCAGGGCTAGATCCTGGTGCATTAGGTTCAGATAGTAACAACCTTTTGTTTTCTTTTGACTATATATTACTCTAATAAATCTAGATGATTTTGGACATCAACTGCTTTCAGTGTTTATAGTTTATCATGATGCTAGCTAACTATTTTTTAAACTAGTCTGTGCTTATGCTGCTAGGTAACTAGATAGTATTTAACATCACCACAACTGTCTATAAAACAAATCCTAAAACACCATTAAAATGATTCGAGAAATGAGGGGGTAAGAACAACCATGTCCTTGCAAGATTGTGTACAAATCCGAAGATTAGCATTGCTATGTCCTTCAGCTATAGGCGTTCCCAAGTTCACTTGGTTTATTCTAGAATTTGTTTCACTTTTCTGTTTATTGGGGATGATGCAGTCACCTTGCTGCCAGGACTCTTACCACCTTGGAATATTTAGTTCATTGGGTTTGTTTGCATTGGATGCATTTGAGTGCTGTTACTCAGGTTTACATAAGGCTGCACGTGCTTTGAACAGGTGTTTATTTGTTTTCATATGTAAAAAGCTGAACTGTAGGAGGAAGGAGAGCGCTCCAGCAACTTCTGGGAGGTGTAGCTCAGGGCAGAATTTGTCCTGTTGTATGTAGAAAATGGAAATTTTTGTTTTTGAGAAGGAAAAGCTTTAGATCTACCTGTAGGTCTGGCAATTGCAGGTCAATGTCAAGACATCTAATGTAAATTCTCCATTATACAGGCTACTGGAATTCATTAGTAATGCAACAGAGGTGAAGTAATGGATATGTAAAGCATAAGTGTATGCCACTTCGGCACAAACTGCACCTTCAATGTGGATACAGTAGAAATAACTCTTAAATGGGAATGAGATAAGTGTAACAGGAAAAATTCTGCTGTCAGCTACAATGGTTTAAATGTGAAGTCATTCCACTGACATCACTCAAGTTGAGTACAAGAAGTCTATTTAAGTCAGTGATTTACCCTAGTGTAAAATGTGACATATTGGGTTAAATCCTTGCCCCTGGTTCTGCCTGTTTTGTGGCACTCCAGCAGCACAGAACAGGTGGGCAGATGGCCTGACTAGATGATTGGGCATTGCCAGTGCAGGAGAATCCTCAGGTGGCACACACCACCTTGTCCCTCTGGTTGGAGAGAAGGTGGAATGGCCAGAGCCTGTGCAACTTTAATTTGGCCTCCTTTGCATAGTAGGTAAAGATTGTATCATAATACAAAGATACAAGAAGGCTGAATTAAGGTTGCCTCAGGCAACTTTAATTCTGGTATTTCCTAACTTTTGAGTGCTTGACTTTGCAACTCTAGATTTTGTGTGTATAATTTTTATATAGGCTCAATTTATAAATTTAACCAACTGATGAAAGCACTTGGGAGAGCAGACATAGCTGTAACTAGGACGCTACACAGGATAGCAGCTGAGTGGAGACCACTCTAGAACCTCTAACATAACCCACGACTGCCAGACATTAATGAGAAAAAGTTAATTTTCTCTTACCATCAAACTGTTTCAGGGTCTGATCAATCAGGAAAGTGAGTCAAATAGGAGCAGTCTAACTCTGGTAGCCTGCTGCATCCTACAGACACCAGTGCAGTCTCACCATGTGAAGTGGTTTGGCTCTGTCTTTGCGGCAGAGATGCTGGCCAACAGGAGAAGAGTTCTGCTAAGCCAGGCTATCAGCTGCTGTGCACCAAGTACAGTAAACTGACTTCTTATTGAACTGAAAAGAGAAGCAAAGATAGTTTTCAATACATAAAAACCCTGAAATATGTAAAGCATGTTTCCAGTGAGACTTAAGCTCTGCCAAATAAAGGGCTGAACTGTAGCTTGTTCAGTCAAGCTAAGACTAAGATCAAGCTGAGAAAGACATAACCAGAGAATTGTTTCAGAGTAGCAGCCATGTTAGTCTGTATCCGTAAAAAGAACAGGAGTACTTGTGGCACCTTAGAGACTAACAAATTTATTAGAGCATAAGCTTTCGTGAGCTACAGCTCACGAATTGTTGTATTCTTTCTCTTCATTTTTTTCACTCAGGTGCTATAATGTTGCTATAGTTACACTGTTCATAGACTTGCACGTTTAAATTGTTTGCAAGATGATGACAAGGTTAAAGGCCTTTGAGAAGCTTTTATCTTTGGATCACTGTGATGGAGTGTACTCCCCACATGGGCTCTGCAGGAGCTGAATTAAGCCAAGTGAGCCCAATCAGCCAAATAAGCTACAAATGGGGAGATTTAGGATATGTGGAGAGAGCTAATTAAGAGGAAGCTCACCTGTGAGGGAACGAGCAGGGCTTCTATAAAGCCAGGAGGACAACAACAGTGTGGGGGAAAGCAGGGAAGAAGCCTGTGGTCCCTCTGCCTGAAGTAAGGGGTCGGGGTCGAGTAATACTGGTGTAGATGCAGACCTTAGCTGTTCACTCCAGGGCCCTGGACTAGAAACCAGAGTAGAGGATAGGCCTGAGTTCCCCCACCAACCACTGCAGAGTGGTATTGCTAATAGGGTTGTCACCTTTCTAATTGCTGGTAACCAGACCCCTAAAACCCTGCCCCATTGTTCACTCTTCTCCTTCTCTCCCCCTGTTGCTTGCTGAATTGTATCAAGGAGCCTGCCTGCATATAGGAGTTGGCCCTGTCTGAGCAGGGGCTGGTGCAGGTTAATGACCCAGTGCCTCCCTCTGCCCTGCAGTAACCAGATTTTTGATTCAGGTGCCATTTAGAGTTGCCAGGTCCTTTTTTGACTGGACTTTCTGGTTAAAAACAGGGCACCTGGCAACCCTAAATGGCACCTGTCATAAATATAAAGGGAAGGGTAAACCCCTTTAAAATCCCTCCTGGCCAGAGGAAAAATCCTCTCACCTGTAAAGGGTTAAGAAGCTAAAGGTAACCTCGCTGGCACCTAACCAAAATGACCAATGAGGAGACAAGATACTTTCAAAAGCTGGGAGGAGGGAGAAAAACAAAGGGTCTGTGTCTGTCCGTATGCTGCTTTTGCCGGGGATAGACCAGGAATGGAGTTTTAGAACTTTAGTAAGTAATCTAGCTAGGTATGTGTTAGATTATGATTTCTTTAAATGGCTGAGAAAAGAACTGTGCTGAATAGAATGACTATTCCTGTCTGTGTGTCCTTTTTGTAACTTAAGGTTTTGCCTAGTGGGATTCTCTATGTTTTGAATCTAATTACCCTGTAAGGTATCTACCATCCTGATTTTACAGAGGTGATTTCTTTACTTCTATTAAGTCTTCTTGTAAGAAAACTGAATGCTTTTTCATTGTTCTCAGATCCAAGGGTTTGGGTCTGTGGTCACCTATGCAAATTGGTGAGGATTTTTACCAAACCTTCCCCAGGAAGTGGGGTGCAAGGGTTGGGAGGATTTTGTGGGGAAAGACGTGTCCAAACTATGTTTCCCAGTAAACCCAGTTAGAGTTTGGTGGTGGCAGTGGAGATCCAGGGACAAAGGATAAAATTAATTTGTACCTTGGGGAAGTTTTAACCTAAGCTGGTGAAAGTAAGCTTTGGAGGTTTTCATGCAGGTCCCCACATCTATACCCTAGAGTTCAGAGTGGGGGAGGAACCTTGACAGCACCCAGACAGAGAAGCCAAAAATTGGACTGTCTGAGTGGCAACCGTAATTGCTAGAGGGTAGTGGCTATGAAGACTGCCAGAGTCACTGTTAGAGTGAGGCAGCATGGGCGAGGCAGGCAGCATGGGCGAGGACTGCCAGGTGCTGCTTGTGGAGAAAGATCTTGAAAGACCACCCAGGAAGGGGGAACAGCTGAGTGACCTGGCTGGAGGGCTGAGTCATGAAAAGGAAGCTCCAGCTCCTGGAACAAGAGAAGGGCCCAGATAGAGTTGTGCTATACAACCACAGGAAGGGGCATTGGCTTGGCAGCACTAATCCCCAAAACAGGCAGAGGCAAGTAGAGCACACAGTCACATATCTACCCAGGCACATAGTGTTCAAACATTGTTACCAGATAAGAGCTGCTTAGCATCATTCTATGTACAAAAACTTGATGGTTTTCAAGCCAGCTCTTAGTGGATGTGTGACCCCATCTTTATCAGTGGAAGTAATTAATAATAATTTGTATTACCATAGTGCCTAGAAACCCTAGTCATGGACCAAGACTCTATTGTGATAGGTTTGGTACAAAACAGAACAAAAAGACTCCAGCTCCAAGGAGCTTACAATGCAAGGAGACAAGAGATGACTACAGACAGATGGGTGTGGGCAGGGGAGGGGGGGAGATAAGGAACTATATCACACAGCTACCACATTTGTAACTAATGTTACATTTACCAGCAAAGGATTTACTGTCAGACTGGATGACTCTGACCTCCAGAGATGACCCTCTCAGGTCTGTGGTAAGAGAGATTCTCTCCCTATGGCTATCAATCTCAGGGACTCTTTATCAACAGTAAAAACACTGAATGTTTAAAGTAGAGTACATTGGAGCTTCCTATAATAAGTGACTCAAAGCAAAAGTTTAGGACCAACATCTCACTGCAAAAATGGTGTACAAGGAACATAGCAGACTTCTGGTTACACAGTGTAATAAACGGATATGGAAACAGGTTTTTATTTCCAGAGTCTCTCACAGTTTGGAGTCTGTTCTTACCCAGCACTCTAATTCAGCATGATCTCCACAAAAGAAGTGGTGATTCCGGCCGATCTGAATTTTTTTACATAAGACTGTATTAGGTATCCTATCAAATGCTTGTAGTCAATGTATATTATATTGAGGAGCTGATCCAAAGCCCACTCAAGTCTTTCCATTCACTTGAATAGGCTTTTGGATCAGGTCCTTCTTGCAGTCCTGTCTCCAAGTGCGGCATGGCCGGTGGCCTGGGACTCAGCTTCTGGTGTTCCAAGCTGACCTAGGGAGTTAGAGGATAGTTCTATGACCTATTCAGTCTTCAGTATTTCTGCTGAGGTATCAGTTAAAGGCAAGAATGACTTCTTGTTTTCACCGTCAATGTCAAAACTCCCACTAAATTCGATAGGTCCAGTATTTCATTCATTTTTGTGAGTGGGAAATTTTTATTAAACACCTGCTTGTTAGTCACTGGATTCAACAGCACCAATTCATAGGCCACCGAACTGTAATCAAAGGTCAAAAATTCCTTGCAACAGATGTCTAACTTGAAAACTGTTGCAAGTTAATAGACAGCTACATAGTGGCTTAGGAAGATTCATCAGGCCCTTTCACCATAGATGAAATGATTAAACGTGATCCACTCCCACAAAAGCCCACCCAAACCAGTTAAAAATGAAAAACCGTGTACCCAACGTGAGGTTTGTAAACATCATTCTACTCATGTTGTATCCCTTCCCCTCCCTTTTGTCTGTCTTTTCTGTCTAAATTTAAGCTTTTCAGGGTAAGGACTGTCTGACTCTGTGTTTATACAGTGCCTAGCACTATGAGGCACTTACTTAGCAGGTGCCTAGGCAATCTTGTAATAAACACAATAAAGAGTAGTAGTAATTAAAATGTTAACAAATATCTACATAATCTATAGTTTTACGTTAAAGTGTGAAAGTCTCGTTCATTCACTCTTCATTCAGTATTTGGATAGCAATGTAGAGAATTTCCCTAAAATACTCAGTTTCGCAAAAACAAATTCAGCCTTTTTCAATACTCAGGCTCTAACATGACATAGGAAAGTAGTCAATCAGGACGTGTGTGCAACTCCCAGCAGTGTTAACAGGAGTGGCACAGTGCATGGCTATACCTCAGAGGGGAAAGAGTGATCTTAGCACCATCTAATTGTCAAATCAGCAAAATGTCGTTTTTTAGTTAACTAAAATAGAAGGTTAATAGTATGGAATCTCTGATATATACACTCTTTCAGAAATATAGCAGCAATTGAATTAGTCATGGTGGTTTAATCATTCATAAAAGAAAAGTTTCCTATCTCAACACAAATGCTTTTGCAATCACTTTGGTAAATAACCTTGAGACAGTTGTATTATATGTTATGAGATAATGGGTTCAAAGTTGTAAAAGCTGGAAATCTTTCACCGTATAAAATGCTGTTATGAGCATTAACTTATTAGGTGTGTTTGCTGTTGTCATGAGTCAGGAAGTTTGCAAGACAAAGCTGTGACACGTACCTTAAAGATGACACATACCAAAGTGTCTGTGTCAAGCACTACAGTACTTGAACCTAAAACACCTACCTTCATCCGCCAACCAAAGGTAAAAGCGACACCTACACACAGATTGTTTTTAGTTTTATATTCATCGCAGGCTAACTAAAATGCCTTTGAAATATTATACAAATTAGAAGGACGTTTTACATTTCTTACAGCGTTTCTGCAGTTTGGGGGGTGGTATGGTTTGGAGTTTGGAGCAGGTGATGAGCAGACAGAACTCTAGAATTCTGTTAGTGGGTCTGTCTCTAATTTGCTGTGTAACCTTGGGGAAGTTACTTAACCTTTCTGAGACTCAATTTACTCCTCTGCAAATTAGGATACCATTGAACCTTTATACAGATGTGTTGTGGGGCTTAATTCTTTTTTTTTTTTGTTTTGTTCTTTAAGACCCTTGGATAAAAGGGGCTTCATACAGCAATTCCAAAGCATGAATAGCATGAAGAAGCTAATACGTCTTCATAGATTTTAAGGCTTATCATTAAAAAGCTCTGACAGGGTGCTTGGTGATGTTCAAAACCTAACAGAAGTCAATAGTCTCCTGCTCTTAGAAACTTACACCCTGGACAGAGAATGCTGTATAAATCATCAGCTAGATCTGAATGGAAATTAAAGATAAATGCCAGTGTTTTATTTGCTGCTCACATGCTGATGTAGCATCCTCATTTCCCCTCTAGATTAAGATGGAGGTACTATGAGCATATGTTCTGTGCCCCAGCTCCTGGAGTCACATGATGTCTGTCTCAGCTTTCATGTAAAAAAGATATTGTTTCTAGCCTTCATGATTGCAAAGAGAACCTTCAAAATGTGAACAGAGTATAAACCAATGTAGTGATGTCTGCCTGAATCTGCAGACAGCATGAAACACTACATGTGAGCAATGTGAACGGCTCCATGCATCTTACTCGGACATTCATTGCTCTGGTAGCTCACTGACACTTTTCTATGTAGTGGTGGCCCTTGCTGCAGACAGCTCACCATGTTGAGGTGGTATTGGGAAAGGGTGCTGACCATTGAGAGCCTCTGGTGAGAGGATGCAGATTCCTTCTCCTGACATGACAGAGCCCAGCCAAGGAATGGTGATCTGAGGAGGCCCAGCTTGCCCAAAGGGGAGTGGAGGCAACTTCTCCACAAGAACAGCAGTTGAATTTTGTGTGGGTAGTGCCCACTGTTGCCGCCTCAAGGAGGAGTAGAGCCACAGTGTGGGGGTATATGGCCAAAACACAGGATTGGGGCCAAGGGGTTCCCTGTGGGGATTTGCCTGGCCCAAACTGCCTTAATTCAGCCCTGCCCCCATCTACTGTGTAGACCAGTTTGGCAGAGCAAGTCTCCAGCATGTAGGTGAGCCAGATTAAGGGTCAGTTTCAGCTCCCCCCCTTTTCTACGTATAATACGTCACGCTTGCCTTCAAGCAGGTGGAAGTGCAGTTAAGGAAGAAGGTTGTTTGTCAATGATCTCCTGTATCCATCTGTTTAATGGGAACACCCTTGAGAGGACTGTAGGCTTTGCCAGTCTAACCAGTGAGAGTATTCAGAAAATTGGGGAAATGGTGTCAAAGTGAAAAAAGCAAATGACTCTGAATGAGGTTGGGGGGAATTGTTCAGAAGAACTCAGTAAGACCCTATTAATATCTGCAGAGTCTGCAAATACCTGCTAGCCAAATGGCTTTCTGCATTTCCAGTTGGTGTAATCTATCCCTTGTTGTCATGGCCTGTTTTTTTCAGTGATCCACTTCTGAAAACTGCTTTGAAACAAACCATCCATTTTTCTTCTCTTTAAATATATTCAAATAATGAATAATTAACAAAAGGCCAAAATGTCAATCTACATTCAAGCTATATTGTGTAATTTCATAGGCTTCCAGTAAAAAGATAAAAAAACAGTAATCGGCAGGCTGTATATCTTCAAGATTAGACATGAAACTGGAGATCGGAGGCCACAGAGTAGCAACTTTGTAAAGTCAGTGAGCTTTCAAATTGGTTTCTCCTAGCCTCTTAACTTGTAGCCTTTCCAGTCAACTCCCTCTCCGTTCCTGTGTGCTCATCCACTGCTCTTTGGATTTTCACAGATTATACGAAACAAGAGTCCTACAAAAGACACATAATAGCTGAAGAAGGGAGATAGGAGGCCCCAAGGGGAAGAATTCAGGTACGCCCTGGAGTACTTGCAGAGAATAGATTGGCAGCCTAGAGATAACTGACAGAGAAAAAGAGGAGATTAGCGAGACCCAAGGTGACTGGAGACCAGCAATCAGAGGACAGTGGCTGAGTAAACTAACCAAAAGATGCAAGTAGCTGGGAGTTCAGAGCCCCTGGGGCTGGGCAGTAGCCCTAACGGGTTGCAAAGGGGAGATAAGAGGCTTGGAGATCATGTTTGCTGTGGCACTGCTGAAGAACTTGAAATACATCGCAGCAGCTATCCATTGAACTCAACAGCAGTTTATCACTTTCCCAAAAGGATAAGTAGCCACTTTGTGTGGGTATTTTGCCAGAAGTGCAGTAACAATGTTGTTCAATGCTCTTTTCTTTTTCCCCAAGAGTCTGTCTAGATAGCTGTTAAAATACAGAAAACAGAGGTGCTGTTTTAGCAGTGGGTTAGTTCTGTAGTCTCGCCTGTGGAGACCTAGGTTCAGATCAAGTTTAGGAGGATGTAAGTGAAATGGGCATGGAGGTGCTAAAGCCATCAAAGCTGGCCACATTCCCTGTTCCCACACATCAAAGGGGACCTGTGCCTCCCATTCAAGTTAATGGGACTAGAGCTTAGGTATCAGTGTGACCTCAGACCTCAGAGATGATTGAATAATGAGCTTCTGATTCTATATGGATAGTAGACTACCAGGCTGGCGCTAGTGTCATTGTATTTCATGTTCTTAGTCCTTAACAATTACAAGCAACATTGATTCAAAAATAATGAAAAGTGAGCATGTGCTATGGTCTTTATAGAAATATGTTTTCACTCTGACACCCCTCTGCCCAGCTTAGTCAGACAAGTAAAAATGGATGTATAGCGGGGTCTGACAGATGTACCATCTGTTGTGTCTTTGCTCTCTCTACAATATTAAGAGTCGGAGGAAATCACATTGACACAATTGCACTCCAAATAACCATGTTTATTAATTATGTATAAACATACAATGCCTAACTACATAAATCTCTACACTTCTCTGGCAGCATTCTGATGGCTTCTGCAACAGAAGATCAGGAGGCCCACTAGTGGGCCCAAAAACTATTTAAAGGGATACTACCCAACTCCTATACACACCCCACTTTTCAAGGGACAAGTTAGAGGGGTGTATGAGATTAGGAAGATGTACCTGGATGTGACACCACAGTGAAAAGTGACCAATATTTGTATTTTTCATTAAGACTGGAGTAACAGCTCTCAGCTGCTGAATGCAACATAAGGCATTTCTCCCTTCTGCTGCCTCTCTTTCCATCAGTGGAATTACTGTTGGCAATAACAGTGGAAACTACTTCCGCTTTGCAAAAGGAACATGCTTCCATTCTTCCCTTTCTTATGGCGTGTTGTCCAGAGGCCACATTTAGCTTGGCTATTCTTTGCCTTGTGTGTATGTCGCATACAAAGAAGGCTCCCTCTGTCCATGCAGTAATGAGCATGGAAATGTGCAAGAGAAGTTGGCTTGGAAGAAGACACAGGAACGTGAACTACTATTTTGAAAGAGTTCTGTCAGATAGAATCCTTGTTGTTTCTCTTGGTCCCCTGCTGCTACTGTCTCATACGATTATTTTTTGGCCAGTACAGTGTGCCTGAGAGTTCCATTATTCTGGTATCAAAACCAAACATAACTGCTATTTGTGGGTCGCAAACATAACATGAGGACTAGAGCCATTGAGTTCTGTCAGCGGGAGACAGCACTTTGCCTTAATGCGCTACAGTCTCCCCATTGTGCCCAGGACAACAAATTTTCACTGGCTAAGGGTGAGTGATGAACTACTCTATAGCCCCCCCAGCAGGGTTGCTGGCTGTCCTTGTGACAGCCCAATTCTCTGCCACGCAGAGGAGATCAGAATTCAGAGCCAAATTCTCTGCTGGTGAAAACGGACAAAAGTCAGTTGAAGTCAGTGCACAATCACATAGTTCTACCAGCAGGGGATTCAGCCCTAAATTCTTGTACTCAGGACCTGAATTCCTTCCTTCCTGGGCTGGTAAAGGCTGAACGAACTGAAGAGAGAGCCTGTTTAGTTTGAGAATTATCCAAGGAACCTCCCCACACGTGACTCCTCTCCAGCTAACCCAAAATTTTCATGGACAGGCTTTGAAGGAGCTGTATCCTGCCCTTATGACCAGGGAAATGGCATATCCACTCTATAGCTGTACAGGACGTCACAGTTGTCAGTAGGAAGATAGGTAAGGCCTTCTACCCCAAAAACTCAGCCCCTACTGCTTGTGCTAAAGGGGAACCTTGACTAACGATAGTAGTATTAGGGGTTACAACAGGCCCTAGAGGGGAACAAATCATGTTGCAACAACCTAATATTCTTCTTCTTTCATAAGGCTTTTGATACTATCTCACATGACCTTCTCATAAACTAGGGAAATACAGGTTCGATGAACCTACTATAAGAAGTGTGCACAACTGGTTGGAAAATCATACTCAGAGTAGTTATTAATGGTTCACACTCAAGCTGGAAGGGCATAGTGAATGGGGTCCTGTGGATCTGGGTCTGGTTCTATTCAATATCTTCATAAATGATTATAAATATATTCTCTATGCCATTTTCCAAGGGTTGCAGATGATACCAATTTGGGGAGGGGTGCAAGTGCTTTGGAGGACAGGATTAGAATTCAAAATGATCTTGACAAAATGGAGAAAAGGTCTCCAATAAATAGGATGAGAGTCAAATAAGGACAAATGCAAAGTACTATAGTTTGGAAGAATAATCAATTGCACACATACAGAATGGGAAATGACTGCCTAGGAAGAAGTACTGTAGGAAAGGATCTGGGGGCTATAGTGGATCACAAACTACATATGAGTCAAAAGTGTAATGCTGCCAAAAAAGCGATCATTCTGGGATGAATTAGCAGGAGTGTTGTAAGCCAGACGTGAAGAGTAATTCTTCCACTCTACTCAGCATAGATAAGGCCTCAGTTGGAGTATTGTGCCCAGTTCTGGGCACCACACATTGGGAAGTTGACAAATTAGAGAAAGTCCAGCAAAGAGCAACAAAAATAATCAGAGGTCTAAAAAACATGACCTACAAGGAATGACTGAAACAATTGTTTGTTTAGCCTGGAGAACGGGGGGGGGGGGGGGGGGCGGGAGGCATAACAGTCTTCACGTATGTGAAAGGTTCCAATAAAGAAGTTGGAATGAGCTGCATTTTGAAATTTTCAATACCCATCCACTGAAATACAGACAAATCTAAGTCGCTTTAGTTGAACTTTTCAGGTATAATTAGAAAAGAAAGCATTGGGCCAAATGGCTGGAAATCTTGAAATCTGTCAGAAAATTCTGATTCCAATTCTTACAATTTTTAAGGTGGGGGTGCTTAGCTGCACCCTTCTTGCCCCTGTCTGCACCCCTCACTGCCCCAGGCTGGGGCCAGTGGGCCACAGCTGGGGGTGGCTGCAGAGCCACAGGCTGGCGGCTGGGACCCCAGGCCAGCAGCAGAGACCCTGGGACCGGTGGCCAGGACCTGGGCAGTGTGAGTGCCACTGAAAATCAGCTGGCGTGCCGCCTTTGGCACGAGTGCCATAGGTTGCCTACCCCTGGTATAGATAATACTTAGTCCTGCCTCAGTGCAGGGGACTGAACTAGATGAACTGTCAAGGACCCTTCCACTCCTACATTTCTATGACACAGATGCTTCAGTAGAACTGATATTCCATCCAGCAGAGAGCAGAGCTCAGGTGGTACATAGTCATGAGCTCCTACGTAACACCTGGTCTGGCCAACCAAGGCTGACCTTGTGAGGGGAGGTAATAAAAAATGAGGAGAAATCACAGAACAGCTGCCAGCACCATGGCAAAGCCCCGCACAAGGAAGACTGCTGAGCATCCATGTTGCTGTAATTAATTTGAGTGAGAGTGCACACCACTGCTAGGGTGACGAGATGTCCCGATTTTATAGGGACAATCCTGATATTTGGGGCTTTGTCTTATATAGGCGCCTATTACTCCACCCAATTTTTCACACTTGCTGTTGGGTCACCCTGACCACTGCACACTCCTGAATTCAATCTTAACAGTTGAAGTGAGAGGCACAGGGCCTATTCTGCTAAGAATGATTGTCCTTTAGCTCAAAGGTGGGGGGGGGGAAGGGGGTTAGAGGGGTGACTATGGCTAGATCTTCACTGACAAGAAGGGTGTGTTTTTACAGTAGAATAGCTAACACATGCTAGCTATCTTGCTGTAAAACCATAATGGAGATAAACTAGGTGAGGTCAACCACCAGCAGGGCTGGGGGGTGATAATGCTGACCTCGCCTTGCTACTTTGAAGTAAACAAAAGTGCCTTGTCTCAATTTAGGATTTTACAACAAGCTAGAACTATTGCATGTTTGTTACCTTGCTGAGAGGAGGGGGCTAGGGGATGTGTGGAAACCACCTTTGTGTCAGTGAAGACAAAGCCCTATGTAGCTGAAAAGGTCAGCATTACTGGTTTATTCCAGAAGATGGCTGGCTTGGTCTCCTGCAGCCATTAATCATATGGCTCCCATGTCTGCAAATTCACAGGCTGCATCCTGCCCTAGATAACACAGGACTTTAACGTCATGTCAACCATCCCGATGTGCAGAAAGAATAGCAAATATGGCAGGTGACCATCTTGGCTTAACAGTGAAATCTTTGGTGAGCTTAAACTCAAAAAGGAAGCTTACAAGAAGTGGAAATTTGGACAGATGACTAGGGAGGAGTATAAAAATACTGCTCGAGCATGCAGGGGTGTAATCAGGGAGGCCAAGGCACAATCGGAGTTGCAGCTAGCAAGGGATATGAAGGGTAACAAGAAGGGTTTCTACAGATATGTTAGCAACAAGAAGGTCAGGGAAAGTATGGGACCCTTACTGAATGGGGGAGGCAACCTAATGACACACGGAAAAAGCTGAAGTACTCAATACTTTTTTTGCCTTGGTCTTCACAGACAAGGCCAGCTCCCAGACTGCTGCACTGGGCAACACAGTATGGGGCGGAAGTGAGCAGCCCTCAGTGGTGAAAGAACAGGTTAAGGACTATTTAGAAAAGCTGGACATGCACAGGTCCATGGGTCCAGTTCTAATGCATCCAAGGGTGCTGAGGGAGTTGGCTGATGTGATTGCAGAGCCATTGGCCATTATCTTTGAAAATTCATGGCGATCGGGGGAGGTCCTGGCCAATTGGAAAAAGGTAAATATAGTGCCCATATTTAAAAAAGGAAAGAAAGAGAACCCGGGGAACTACAACCGGTCAGCCTCACTTCAGTCCCCGGCAAAATCATGGAGCAGATCCTCAAGGAATACATTTTGAAGCACTTGGAGGAGAAGAAGGTGATCAAGAACAGTCAACATGGATTCACCAAAGGCAAGTCATGCCTGACCAACCTGATTTATCTCATCATAGAAGGCACTGGCTCTGTGGATATGGGGAAAGTGGTGGATGTGATATATCTTGACTTTAGCAAAGCTTTTGATATGGTCTCCCACGGTATTCTTGCCAGCAAATTAAAGAAGTATGGATTGGATGAATGGACTATAAGGTGGGTAGAAAGCTGGCTAGATTGTCAGGCTCAACGGGCAGTGATCAACAGCTCGATGTCTAGTTGGCAGCTGGTATCAAGTGGAGTGCCCCATGGGTCGATCCTGGGGCCAGTTTTGTTCAACATCTTTATTAAAGATCTGGATCAGGGATAGGCAACCTTTAGCACGTAGTGTGCCAGGGAAACCCCCTGGCTGGCCAGGCAGGTTTGTTTACCTGCTGCGTCTGCAGGCTCAGCTGATCGCAGCTCCTATTGGCCGCGGTTTGCCATCCCAGGTCAATGGGGGCTGCAGGAAGGGCGGCCAGCATGTCCCTCGGCCTGCGCCACTTCCCGCAGCCCCCATTGGCCTGGAGCAGCAAACCGCGGCCAGTGGGAGCTGCGATCAGCCAAACCTGCAGACGCGGCAGATAAACAAACCAGCCCAACCTGCCAGGAGGTTTCCCTGGCGCACCACATGCCAAAGGTTGCCAGTCCCTGATCTGGATGATGGGATGAATTGCACCCTCAGCAAGTTCGCAGCTGACACTAAGCTGGGGGGAGAGGTAGATAAGCTGGAGAGTAGGGATAGGGTCCAGAGTGACCTAAACAAATTGGAGGACTGGGCCAAAAGAAATCTGATGAGGTTCAACAAGGACAAGTGCAGAGTCCTGCACTTAGGAAGGAAGAATCCCATGCACTGCTACAGGCTGGGGACCGACTGGCAAGCAGCAGTTCTGCAGAAAAGGACCCGGAGATTACAGTGGATGAGAAGCTGGATATGAGTCAGCAGTGGGCCCTTGTTGCCAAGAAGGCCACTGGCATATTGGGCTGTATTAGTAGGAGCATTGTCAGCAGATTGAGGGAAGTGATTATTCCCCTCTATTCGGCACTGGTGAGACCACATCTGGAGTATTGTATCCAGTATTGGTCCCCCCCACTACAGAATGGATGTGGACAAATTGGAGAGAATCCAGCGGAGGGCAACAAAAATGATTAGGGGGCTCGGGCACATGACTTATGAGGAGAGGCTGAGGGAACTGGGGTTATTTAGTCTGCAGAAGAGAAGAGTGAGGGGGGATTTGATAGTAGCCTTCAACTACCTGAAGTGAGGTTCCAAAGAGGATGGAGCTTGGCTGTTCTTAGTGGTGGCAGATGACAGAACAAGAAGCAATGGTCTCAAGCTGCAGTGGGGGAGGTCTAGGTTGGATATTAGGAAACACTCTTTCACTAGGAGGGTGGTGAAGCACTGGAATGGGTTACCTAGGGAGGTGGTGGAATCTCCATCCTTAGAGGTTTTTAAGGCCCAGCTTGACTAAACCCTGGCTGGGATGATTTAGTTGGTGTTGGTCCTGCTTTAAGCAGGGGATTGGACTAGATGACCTCCTGAGGTCTCTTCCAGCTCTAATATTCTATGATTCTATGTTATAGCTGTAACAGCGTGTTCCATGTGGTCCTTCAAAATCTACCACTGGCCATTCTGATTTCCAGCCCCACACCCCATGCCAATTCTTGATGCAGAACAACATCAACAACTCACAAATAATGTCTCATCAATATGTAAGTGGGGGAATGGTCCTGCTATTGTGGGGAACTTTCCTGGCTTCTGCACTACCCCGGTAAAATGGGCTAGCGGAAGGATCTGAGTCCTCGCTCCCACTTCCTTTACCCAGAGGCCTCCCTGCCCTCAAGGACTCCCCTTCCACTCTCCTGTCTGGCAGAGTCCTCGTAACCCTGACAAGGCTGGGCCCAGGATTCCTGGGGGGCTTGACCCCCAACCTTGCTGTGGTCACCTAGGACAGGGGCTAGGGTGTCCCCAATCCGGGGTACTCTCTCTGCACTGGGCACTTCTCTGACCCACTGACCATTACAAGTTATTTAATCAACAATTAATTATAACAAGAATAAGGAAAAATGGGAAAGGTTAAAGGAAACACATCACCCCGCTCTGTGGCAGGGAACATCACAAACAGTATCACTGGAATGTTAGGGCAGTTCACAGTCTGTTCCTTTTAAGTCCCAGGCTGCCTTCTCAGGCCCTGGCTGTGCTGCAGGGATGCTGTGGGTTGAACACTTGCTCTGGTGGTGACCACATGCTCTCAGGCTCTAAGTGCCAGGACCCTTCATCCCAGTGTTGCCCCCACCCTGTCAGGGTTATGATCCCCCTCCAAGCCTGGCCTGCAGAGCCTCTTGGCTGAGGCATCTCCCTGTGCTGGGCCTGCTGCCCAGGGTCCCCCTCGGTCTCCCCAGCTGCTCACCGCACCTGGCTCCGGACTGCTCCAAACCCAGCTCCACCACTCTGTCTCAGCGCTGCTGCTGCTCTGTGGGCTGCTTCTGTGACTCTGCTCCTAGCACTGACCTCCTTCCTGGGCTGCTTTTCTGGCCCCTCTAGCTCTGGTTGCTGCAGCTCTCCTCCCAGGGCAAGTCTGTTCTCTCTGGATCTGGCACAGCTCTGCTCCCCAGCTCAGCTTTGGCCCCTGCTTTCTCCTTAGCTCGGCCCCACTCTATCTGACCCAGGCAATTCCAGCTTACACGGAGGACGGGGCCTCCTGACTCCCTGATTAGCCTGCCCACCCTGTCATTCAGGCTGACCTGGAGCATTGGCCTCTCCCAATTGTTCCTGGGGACTGTCAGTCTCAGGGTCCTGATTTCACATCGACCCTTCCCCTTTTAGTATTGGGAGCTAGCCAACCAAAACACCCCCACTGAATGTTAGTAAGGGGGCAACAGTCCCCTTACAAATACACTGGTATTCTTGGGCAACATTTCATAAGAGCCTCCTGAAATTTACTCACAAAATTCCCACATGTGCAAGCACAAACACCTGTATTTGCACATGCAAATTAGAATTTGTGAGCCTAATTAATTTTGCCTGTATAAATAGTGAGGTTTACATTCACAAATCCACACATTTTGTGGATGCTTTTTTTTGGAAGCCATTTTTAAAATGTGACCTCCTGCATCAGACCAAATTCTTTCCAATTCTTCTGTGGCTTCTTGGGAATAGGAAAATACCTGGACAGTAACAACCTTTCTAGTAAGGAAAAACAATGAGTCATAAAGGCTAAACAATGGCCTCTATATCTCCAAGGCCTTCAAATGGTTGATGTTAGCCCTCTAAGCATGTTGCTATGTGCTGTTGGAAGAATACTATAGGCCTTTCAAATGTTGATAAGTTAAATGTGTCAGAGCTAAAGCTGTGACAAGCTCCAGGTTTCTATCCTTCCCTCACTCCCCTTACCATAGAATATACCGATTTCCCACAAATGTTTTTTATATGAACACTGGAAATGTAGCACGCATTAATGCTTTAGTTATTAGACATATTAATCAATATAAAAGTTGACCTTTATTACGGAGTGTTTCCATAATCTTTATTATATAGTAATACTAAAGGCATGCACAGTTAATACTGGTCTTGCTCAACATTGCTAATACAGATTTGTGCAAATCTGCCCTTGCTCTTTGTAGCCACGTGGGCAGGGAGGGAAGCAGAGTGAATGCAGTAGGCTCCTAGTGGCACCTGGTTCAGGTTAGCTAGGTGGAGGTAGGAAGAGGCTGTATGGTCGAGCATGCCTTACAACTCGCTCAAAAAGCGGCAGTGTATGCACCCTCCCTACACACTGCAGCACACTCAGAGGGTGCCAGGGGCCTGCTTTGGAGATCTGGCCCACAAATGAGTACATTCGTGCCCCAGGGGGCACTAGCAGGGTATCCTGCCTTGCTCCTGCACCAGTTCACAAGCTGGGGTTCACAGGACGCAGGCTCTCTTTGCCCTCTTTTCCTCACTAATGCATCTGTGTTACACAGATTTGGCCCTTTGGTAGCATTTTCCAGCTGGTAAACACCAACAGCTTCATCCTGGGAGCTGTATAGCACAGAGGATTAAAGCTCTAAGGATAACTTTCACAGGTGGAAATCTAGATTTGAATCCTGTTTAGTTCACATGCCCAGAATATGTTTCGTCTCTTAGTTGACTCTGGTCCACACTGCAAAACCCCAGCAGAAGTCACAAGCATTGCTCAGAAACTGACACTGGAATAGCAAACATGAACTGGCAGAGCTTTGTGGTGACACTGAACACAGCATCTGCATTCTGTACATATGGTGCCTGGCTGTAGCCACTACCCTTTCTTAGATCCTCAGCATCAAGAGCTCTAAATTCACTCCACAGTGTAACAAAAACAGTTTGAGTGGCTGAAGATAAACAAAAAGGGACAGGTTTTCAACACCCAACAGGTCCCCCATTTCTTAATGAGAGCTGCGGGATGCTGAGCACATTTGAAAAATGGTTTGTTTTTTCAGTCCAAACCTCGTTCTCCTTTCAGAGGCAAGATTCACAATGAAGTCAAGTAGTCAACAAGTCCTTGGCTCAGGATTGGTCCTTAACAATCACAGACATGTTAAATCAATTTCATATATTGACTTCAGGTCTCCAGTTTCTAATACACATCAAGCACGGGACTGCCAGTTTCTTTAAAAAATACATTTTATTTACAGGACCTCTGAACTTTCTTTACTTTGAAAATAATATAAATGTACATAACACATTAAGAAATCTCTCATTAACAGTTAATAAAATGACTGAAGTTTACAATTCAGGGATTTCAATGAGCAAGGAAATAATATTGTGGCACATTATTCAAATCATATACTGTATAAAAAGGTAGAAAACACAAGCTTTTAAGCAACATAACTCCAACCTTGTAACAAAACCTTACAGTGATGTCCTCATATAAGGCATCATAGTCCAAAATAAAGCATTTATCGTGCATCCACCATACAGGACACATAATTCAGACTGCACAGTAAGCAGGTTCTATAGAAATCTTTGTAACATTTTGATAAACTCTTCTGCAACTTGTTCCTTTCACGTGTGAAAAATCAATGGTCAAACTCTTCCTTGAATTAAACCCTGTGGAACCTTACTGATTTCATTTTATCCTCTCATGGTCACAGGACAGCCATTTAAAAAAAAAAAGAAGCTGGACTATTTGTGAAGAACTCAAATTATTCACAGCAGCGTGAAATTCATCCCTGTGTAGAGGGCCAGCACAAGGCTGCCCCAAGCATCCACATGGTGGACGATCAGATGCTAGCAGCCTAAAAAACAACAAAGACCACTGTTGCTTAGTCTTGTAGTTAGAACTACAGAAAACTCAAAGATTGGGGGGGGAATAAGGCTGAATTCCCAGGAAAAAATGTTTGGAAGACACTGGAATGTTGAGAAAGGGAATGGTGTAATCAAATAGGAAAGGGCAGAAATACAAACGATCCTGACAGCAGAGAGAATTTAAAATGTTCAAAGATCAATTTACAATGGTTTTGTATCTCATCTAGCAACAAACACAAAGGAGGAGGAGGCAAGAAAAGGTCGATCTGACTGAGTGAGGAGTCCAAAAGATAAATCAGGGAATGAAAGAGGCACATGCAAGTTGTAAGACAGGTACAGGAGAAGAACTAGACAGCTACAAAAAAAAAAAAAGGTGGTGTGTAAGGAAATGCAGACAATAAAATGAACTATCAAAGCCAAAGAGAATGAAAAATGGCTGCACAAGAGCTCAAGTATCTTCCTACAAAAAATAAAGAGCAAGAGATCGGATGAAAATTCAGTAACACGAGGGAGGCACTGCTAAGAATAAGTTAACTGAATTCCCTCTCTTACTCTTTACAAAGAAAAATGGGGGCAAGATGACAAGTATAGCAAAATTATTGGGAGAAAAAGAAAAAAATATAAATATAATCAGTATGGCTATGATCAGAAAGAGAGAACAAAGAAGACTGAGAACTTGAATTCACTTAGACGTTTGGGCCAGATCCTCAGCTAGGAAATCTGAGCATAGTTCCACTGAAGTCAATGGAGTTATACGAATTTACTCCAGTTGAAGATCAGGTCCCAAAAGACTGATCTGCAGATCCAATGCATAAATATGGCACCAGGAAAAACAACGAGGAGTCCTTGTGGCACCTTAGAGACTAACAAATTTATTTGGACATAAGCTTTCGATGAAGTGGGTTCTAGCCACTCCTCGTTGTTTTTGCTGATACAGACTAACACGGCTACCACTCTGAAACATGGCACCAGGGTGAGCTGGGTAAGGGGATAAAGAACTATCTTATCTAGCAAATTAAGAGGGTGCTTATAAGTTGAAAGCAGTTCAGGAGGAAGGAGATGGATGACTAGTTGAATGTCATCCGTATTTTAAACAGATTTCATTCACTATAGGCAACTATGACAAACTGAAAGGAGGAAAGTTGAGAGAGGTTCTGAGGACGCCAATTTGGTGTGGGATGGAGGGCAGTAAATCAGGAAGGGCTGAGGATAGCACCCACAATCAGATAGGAGATTTTAGGTAACTGAATGCAGAAAAATGTAACAGAATTAAAGAAACCAGAATGGAATGTATGGCAAAATATGCTAAGCTACAATCTATGACTCAGAACAAGGGTCTGTAGATAAGGATGAATAAAATACTGAAACAAACAATGGGGTAAACAAATTTCAAGAGAATTAAGAGACACCATGGGAATTCAAGGGAAATCGCTTCACGTCCAATAGCTAACGGATAGAACGGAGTATCTCAGAACGAGGAACACCACGAACAACCAGTATAACTTGTTTTGTAATGGACTTAAGAAAAGCATTTTGAGGAAGAAAATGTTGTGTAGCATAATCCTAAATAAAGGCAGAGACTTCACCCTACCAGGTTTCCTGTCCTGCTACTATCCTGAAAGTGCTCATCATCCCTTCAGAGGGAAGGCAAGGCCCATCTTCATAATTAAATGCTTTTAAGTAATTTAAACAGATTTAGTACAAGGAAGCTATTTGATTTCTGTACCTAAAGATTTCTATAGTCCCCGCTATTTGCTTATCTATGCAAAGGTCACAGATATAGTATATTAACAGGTAAGCATACAAGTAGAAGAGAATTACTTCACTATACATTCAGGTTACAATACTTTAAAGAACCTGAGAAGTAGGTAACCACCACTTTATCAAACATTGGAGGGGGGGAAAGAGAAAGAAGATGGTCTATATAAGCAAACATCAAGGCATTACACACTTACTAGTTTTTTGTAATTCCAGAGTCATAAACAATACTGACAACCAATCTTTCAAACTTAATACAAAACATGGTAACTTGATTTAAGATGTATGTACACAAGTATGAAGGTGTGTGTTTTTTTTTAAGTTCCATCATACTAATACTGATGATTTGGGGGAAAAGATTTTGCCGTTTCTTCTTTGATTCTCAAAAGGAAATATAAATAATATTAGATACAAAGGAAACTACATTTAAATAACACCATAGTTATATACAAACCCAACAGAAGCAAAGGCAGTCTTAAGCTCACGCCATATTCTTTTAAAAGGCAGAGCAGTATAAAAAGACGTTGTTTACTGACTTGTCATTTTGTGCAACACCCTTACAGCATGACTCTGCAGTCCTTACATCCAAACCTCCAACTGACATCAATGGGATGACTGGGTCAAAGAGACTGCAATATCGACATACAATTTAATCTATATAATAAAAATGGATCTATTTACCCAAGAGATAAAACCTGCTTAAAGAGAATAAATATAGGTCTTAAATGGGTATTATTTGCCCTGTTGATGCCATGTTGGCTCCTTCAGAAAATGGAAGTTCTCAAGCAATGAGAAACAGGGCTGTATGCTTTAAGTCTTGCCTTTAAGATTATTTTAAGAGGAAGTAATTGGCTGTACTAAATATGGGTGTGCTACTTTCAAACCAGCCTAACCTACGGGTCCTGGAAATTTACCAGCCCAGGCACAGAATCTCTTTGCCCATTCTCACAAGGTGATGCTGAATTATGGGCCATCAAATAAATAGGGAGCGTACCCTGGGTGAGTAGGATATTGAAAGGCTGTTTTTGACAATGAACCCATGCTGAAGGTTCTGATTGTGAGCACTGGTAGAGCTGCCTAACATGGCGAGGTCAAGTGGCATTTTCAGCCAGGGCAGGTAGATTCTAGGGTTCCCTCTTGGAAAAGTATACTCACCCCAGGCCTAAGCCCAACCCTAGTGGTAGGATGAGGTGTCTTGTTTTTCCTCAAAGCACCTGAGAATGGATTCTAAAAACATAACTAGGAGGCTACATTTCCTAGTGATAGTGTAATTTGTGCACATAACACAACGTTTTGAAATATACCTCTGTGGGAGAGAGTGGGAAGCTTAAACCCTTTAAAATGAACCCAAAGAAGCTACCGTGATAAAATCAAGGCAATAAACTCCCATTGTTTTAAAACAGCTCCCTTTAAGCATAAAAATTGTATATCAAATTTTAAGGAACTTTCTTAATAAACAAAAGGTTGAACTGTGTCTTACTGAAAAGAATGGAATTGCAGAATCAAAGTTATTCATGAATAGGTAACACTAGCTTATTTATTCATTATGAATGACAACTAAGATATGGTATGTTAAAGAAATCACAGTAATTCCCACCTAACTTGACACATTAGACCCAGTGTAGTTATTACAATTACTTTGGTCAGCAAAACAAATTGAGTTTTAAAATCAAAATGGTGAACAAGCATAGAATTAATTGGATGAGTGTCTGCATATCCATTTACTAGAGTAGCTACAATCCTCATGTGAAATTAATTATCAAATGTCCCTATGCTTTAATGTCGGCAAGTGTATTCTTTACACTAATCAGAAATAAATATACTAAGGTTTAAAAATTACTACTATTAGAGAAGCAAGAAATCAGTTTCTGCTCCGTCCCCTCAAAACAAGAGGCAGTCCAGAAAATAATGAAAGTCAAACATTCCTGTGTGTGTTTTCCAGCTATCAGACACTTTGATTTCATTCACAGGCTCACAGTTCAGAAGCACAAGAGTTATGGTTACAACTGAAAATTCCTGACTATGTAAACCGAGTTTAAGGATTAGTGAAAACCATATCTACTAAATTCCTTAATGATGATACAATAGTTCAATCCAGTAGAATCATCAACACACTACAGGGCTTTCATTAAGCAGCCCGTTTCAGTAAAAAGACCAGAGTTTTATTCCCAGTGCCATTGGCCATAAACTGCGAGCAGTCTACACTGAAGTACACCTGCTACACTCTCAAAATAATAATTCCCCTCTAGTTAGTTCAAGAAATTTGTGTTAAATTGCCTTACAACTATTTTAGGTGAATGCAAAAAATGAAGATGATAATCCTTATTTCAGATAAACAGGTTTTTACATATGTTTTGGTTTATAGCTACAACACAGATGGCTTTTCCAATGCACACTTCAGCTCCAACCAATGGCCTCTGACCTTTTGGCCATTAGGGCTTGTTCTATACAGAGATTATGAAGTGTAAAATTAAGTGTTTCAAAAATGTGTACTGTGTGTATATGATTTGTCATCTGATTTTTTACAATTGTCTGTATTTTTTATTCCATCCCCTGCCAATATATACTCAATAGGAATTTCAACACCATTTTTATTTAAACTATTGTCTTTATGCAGTGTTGCGGGAAGGCCATTTTTCTCAGGATAACCATTATCATGAGTAAGTTCAACTTCCTGCTGAGGGCAGCACAACTGAGAAGCACAAGCTTTTGAGATACAGGGTGAGCTGCATATTAGCTCAGAGGTCTTGTGGTCAATGTACTCTGGTTGGATGGTTACAGAATGGATCCCTGCTTCGTGGAAAACCTCCCGCATTTTATAAGAGGCATCTTGGTAATCAGAAGTGGTTTGGCACTTGACATGAAGGGTAGCAATATTCTTCCCACCTGCCAGTTCCCAGACATGCACCTCATGAAGGCTGCTAACCCCTGGCACATCAGTTAGTCTTTCTGCTAGAAAACATAAGAGAAAATAATTTAAGAGGGTTGTTCGGGGGGGCCAATTGCAAGTTTCTGGTTATTATGAGGAATAATGTTTAAAAGCCACAGCCATGAAGAAAGATACCTATCAATACTCATCCACTTAAGATATAAGCATGTAACTTTTTAAAAGTAGTTGTATGTAATGTAACACCAACACCCGCTTCAAACTTCAACTTTCTCCTAGTCATCCAGGGTCTGAACTAAGTCGCTTAACTTGGGGACCAATCCTTTGGACGTGCCTTTAACGCTTATTGGCTTCAAACGAAGCTGAGGGCACTCAGCACTTTGTAGGATCAACACTAGACTGTAATCTCCTTGGGGCAGAGATCATGTCTTCCCTGTTGTGCTCAGCTCAGAGCCTGATGGAATTCAAAAAAAAAAAAAAAAACCCACCAAAGAAATCTCTTAAGCGTGCATTTATAAAGTTACAAAATTAACCAAACAATGCTACTGTCAATTAACATTTCTAAAGCGCTTTGAGATCCTTGGACAGAAGGTACTAGGAAGTACTATTATAATTCAGTGTTGTTCCACTAATAATATTTTGTGTGGGTTGTTTGTTAAAAGCTCAAGGTCTGGTATTTTTATGTATTGTTGGAGTACCACATTCTCAAAATGCATGCTTTAACTAATCCACAGAGATTTGAGTCATGTTGCTAGGACACAAACATGTGACTCCATTTCTCACAGTTCTTGAGAATTTAGAGCTGCTATGAGTATATAATCCAAACATGTCATTCCAGAAATAACACGAGCACTAAAGTATGTCACTATAATTAATAAAAACTCAAAAAAATTGACTTACTCAGTACTTGCATATTAACACCTTTGGGAACCATCTGCAGCAAAACGGTTGCGGTCTCTTTGATAAGTGGGAAGGCAGAGGATAAAATGATGACCACCATAACTACTGTCAGGCTTGGATCAATGTAACACTGCCAGTTACACGGGGTATTGGCATCCAGGGGAAGAGCATAGAATATTGCAGCAGCAACTACCACAACCACAGATCCAAGTGCATCTCCCATCACATGTAAAAGAACACCTGAAATAAATGACATAATACAATTTTGCATTAGCCTTCATTTGGAGGGGGAAAAATCCAGATGAACTGTTACAGACTTTGGAATTTATTTTGTTCAACATGAAATTGCAGCATTTAGGAAATCAGTACCATAATCAGATATAAAGCTTGCAACAGCTGAGAATAAAACAAGTGGGGTGGGTGGGACAAGCCTGAACAACTATATGGTTGCATAAATTTGGTGGGTTATTAAACATTTAGGCTACACAACAGATCCATAGAAGTTAGCACTGAACAGCATGCCAACGTACAACATTTTTAATCAAACTGTTGGAGCTTACTATGAGCTGGGCACACCTATAAAGGGCAATCAATTCGTATCATGATTATGGATGATCAAATAACCGAGCTGCTAAATGAGGCATAGTCCACTTCTCTCCGAAGTAGATCAATTATTCTCTTTTGATAGCAGTTCTGTGACCTTGCTGAGTTCTGAAATAACAGCAGTAATATAACTAAACAATACTCACTTTGGAGGGAGGGGAAAACTTCTAAGTACACGATACAGAGACGGGCCTGAACCAAAACGACAAATCCAAACACTGGACAAGTTTGGATCCTGATCTGAGCTTCATAACTCACCTAGCTTTATACAGGCCAAATTAACACACAATCACACACACAATCACACACTTCATTTGCGCTCAGATTGTGAGAATAACTCAGTTTGGGTCCCCATTTTTCAGCTTGGTTTCATCTCTTTTAGTGTAAGTATTTGTACTATTGCAAGTTCAGAAAACACCGCATACAGCTCTTCTACTTACTTCCACAGACATGGAGGGAAAAAAAGAATGAGAAAAGTGTACACATTTTAAAAGATGCCTGTAATACCTCTCTAGGCCAGCCCAGTGCATTACATTGAGTAAGATAATGTGCTTGCTACACATTCACAGTAATCTTAGAATCTTTTTTAGAGTAGCAGCCGTGTTAGTCTGTATTCGCAAAAAGAAAAGGAGTACTGTGGCACCTTGTTAGTCTCTAAGGTGCCACTAGTACTCCTTTTCTTTTTAGAATCTTCTGTTTCCTTCTTGCAAGAAGTATCTTTCCCTTGATGTGCTTTCTAACAATCTCCCCAATCCAAACTTGCATTTTAATGTAACCCATGTTAGATTGTAATACTCTACTTTTATAAGACTAACTTGCCATTACTTTTTATTTTTGGGTGGCAAGGGGATAAGCGGAGTTGCCGCCTGTAAAAACTTCCATTTTCACCCACTCTTATAAGCTTCACTCCTACATCTCTCTCAACTAGGATAGCTGCTTATAGCTCCCTCTTAAGCCTATCAATGCTCAGCTGCGAGTTTTCACTTTGCAATGATGTAAGACACTAAACTCCCTAAGGCTGAGAACACTGCCTTTGCTACCACTTCTTACCAATTTGGGGCCCAAATGCTGATCCTCCACATGGGAAGGGAAGGTAATATATCACTAGACTGCCTTGCATCACTCATTAAGAACCAAGTAGTCATTAAGTACTAACTTTCAGCTAAAAGAAGTTTCTTCCTGGTAGGGTTAAGAGAACTCTCCTTTTTGGTTTTCCAGAGCAATCTGCTGCCTAGAGGTCACAAGGGTCCTGAGTTCAGTTTTCGCTGTAGTAATGGTGAAAGCCTCACTGCTTTCCATTTAAAATTAAATTGGACTGGAATATGTACTGCAGAGTTTACTTCTGCACTGACAAGGGGGAAGGACAAGATGCAATTTCCCTATAATTCTCGGATGCTAACTGTGGATGTCTACACGAGGGAAATCTTAAAATGTCCCATCATTGCAAATATTGATTCAGCTCCACTGGTATTAGCAATATTGGGAGCCCTAATGAGGATGGGCTGCTCAGTGCAGCTCATATTTTGAGCACCACGACAATTAGATCTACTCTGAGCAGAATTAGAAGATACAGTGCTTAAAATGCACACCTTAGTGTGCCAAATACACTAGCATGTGGTATTTTGAGGATATCACATCCACCATGAAAGTCTGCTGAACCTGACCTCTAGAAGTTCAAGTAAGTGCCACTGTTTTAGCATATGGTGCGGTTTTGCAGAATACTTTTTTAAATTGGTATAATGATGAAAACTTTGCAAATCTTTGCCATATACTAAAAATAGACACTCACCTGACCGGACCACCCCCTTATATTGGATTCACTTGGCACTACCTGCATAATGGATGTGGGAACATCACACTGGTGCAAGAGATGGTGATCTGTGATCAAGAAAAATCTTTGCTTAACATTTTTAATAGTGTTTTGATTAAATAAAATGCTAAGTATTATTGGTGGGACTTTTCTGTTGTTTTTAAAGAAAAAGTGTATTTAAAATCAGTTATGTGGATACATCCTGAATGCCCCAAATGCATCCAGAGCATATCTAGTTAGTTTTGTTTGTTTATTTTAAGGGCATGCAGGTTACCTTCAAGAATAGGTTAATTAGCATATTTCATTCTGCAGATATTCAGAGCTCTGTGGATCCTTTCTAGTGTTGGACAGAAATAAATATTTTGAGAAATAAATGTGAGGAATGGGCTGCTTGGAGGAGAGGTGGTCCATAAGAGGGTCTCTGTCAGGAAACAGTCCACAGAACAACAGGGTTGCAGAACCACTATGCTGTTCTTCAGCACTCTTACCCAACTGACTGTGGGGCATCATTGATACCAGTCTTTAAAGAAAACTGTGCTCCAGCACTTCAGCTAAAAATACTGAAATACTATGGTAATGATGCTCAAGAAACAGACCAAAAAGAAGAGCATGGGGACTTCAATCGGTTAAAATTAGAGGAAGAGACTTTGAAGATAAAGCTGTTTAAAAGGGTGCAATCAAAAATAAAAATGTGAACACATACAAAAGGCCAGATACTCAAATGCTCCATTGATTTCACTGAAGTAATCATTGCCACTTCAAACCATTTGCGGACCTGGCCTAAGAACGTAAAAAACCCTTGAGTTAGTCAAAAATTGTGAAAACTATCATCATTTTTATTTTCATTGGAATTCTGAAAACAAATAAAAATTGAAATTTGGAAAATTTTGACCAGCTCTACTTCAAAAGTTTTTAAAAAAACAAAAACAAAACAAAAAAAACCCCGTACCTCTGATGTTCAAAGCTTCAGACTTTTTCTCTTTTTTCCGTACTGTCTGCTCTTCAGGCCTTTTCTGAGTGTTCAGGGAATCACCTGCATTCAAAGAAACAACCCTGTGTTGTGTATAAATTCTACAAACAGAAAAAAAAACACACCAATCTTCTCAACACCAACTTATTTTAAAGAGAAACAAACATAAACTCGAGAAAAAGTCAGTCTCTGGCCAACATCTCTTTAATCAACGACCCTTCTCCCCCTGCCTATTTCAAACAATACAGTACAGAATACATACAAGCGTGAAATATGTAGGATGTTTGCATGGAGTTTGTTCACACTGCAGTTACCACTAAAGCAATCTTTGGAGGAGATTCCACCGCAAACAATAGACAAGAGGATGTTTCCTTTTATTTTAAGGTTCTCTCTCCCTCTGCCCCCAAAGGAAGAACCACAACCACTAACGAGGTCATTAGGGTATCACAATAGCAACAAAGCTATAGAAAAGGGAACATGAAATAGCAGAGGAGGAAGGAGGGGATGCAGCCAGAAAGAACATAGAAAAGGGAAGATTGATAGATTCCAAGGCCAGAAGGGACCTCCATGATTATCTAGTCTGACCTGACTAGGAAAGGCCACAGAATTTCCCTGGAATAATTCCTAGAGCAAGGCTTTGAGAAAAGCATCCAGTCTTGATTTAAAGATGACAAGGGGAAGGGGGGGGAGGGTGGAAGAGGAGAGGAAGGGGGGCAGGATGGAGGGCCGGAACGCGGGCAAGAGAGAGACAGAAGGAGAAAGGGAGGGGCAGAACGGGAGAAGGGAGAGCAAAGGGAAGAAAGGAAGGAGGAGGGGCGAGAAGAGCCGGGACGAGCTAGGATGCAACTGAAAGGCACCTGCTTCAGCAGCCTCCTGACACTCCACCACGGCCGCCTCCTCCCGCCCGGGGCCGGGCACCACCTGGAGCGGCTCTGGGGCGGCGGCGCGGGGCTGCAGGCGGCTGCAGCAGGAGCCCCAGTCCTGGAAGATGAGCAGCCCCACCAGGTTGACGGCCAGGCCCAGCGCCCCCACGATGAGCACCAGCGCGGGGCCGTCGATGGGCTCGGGCCGGGCCAGGCGCAGCACCGCCTCCACCAGGATGGTGAAGCAGAGGGCGGTGAGGAAGACGGCGTTGCTCAGCGCGCCCACCGCCTCGGCGCGGCCGTAGCCGTAGGTGGCGGCGGGGCCCCGGCGGGCGCGGCGGGCGATGCGGCCGGTGGCGATGCCCACGCACAGCGAGATGAGGTCCGAGAGCATGTTGAACGAGTCCGACACCAGCGCGATGGAGTTGCCCAGGTAGCCGGAGACCAGCTCGGCCACGAAGAAGCCGGCGGTCAGCACCAGCATGAAGATCAGGCGGCAGGTCTTGCCCGAGTAGCGCCCCATCCCGGCGGCTGGCCCCGGACCCGAAGCGAAGGCGGCCGGCGCGCCCCTGAGCCAGCGCCGAGCCCCGCCGGCTGCAAACCCCGCCCTGCGCCCTGCCCCGGGCCGAGCCTCCGCGCCCAGCTTATATGCAGCGGCGCCAGGCAGCCCGCCCCCGCCGCGCCAGAGGGTGGCAGCTGCCCAGCGCGGGGGGGCCGGGGCGTTACCCGCTCCCCGCCCTCCCTGGCTCGCCTGTAGATCCTCTGTCGGGACCAGGGTTTTGTTCTGGATAAAACCATCGCCTGTTTCCAGACCCTGGTCGGGGTGGGGCGGGTGAGAGATGCAGGTCACAATCCTCCAGGCAAACGCGGGTGCTGTCTGACGGGGCTGTTTTTTTATTGCAGGATGGTGAGAGGGTATATGATGTGGAGATGCAGTCGATGGCACCGTCGCCTTTGGTTCAGCGCCAGCACGGTGCTAGCGGTGAGTTCCTCCCCCAGCTGTGTGTGGCTCAAAAGCTTGTCTGCCCCCCTCCCCCCCGCACCTTGTCTCTTCCCCTCACAGCCGAGGCAACCCCAGGAAGGGCACATAAGGGCCCTTGTGAAGAGGCAAAGAGAGAGGTTTAGCTACTGGAGATAGTACAGCACGACTGAGATGTCCCTTACCCCCTGCCCGTACATGCCCAAATATGGACCCCCCTAGGAGAAATCCAGGACTGTTGGTGGAGGGGGCTGTTTGGGGCGGGGAGGGGAGGTTTCCAGGCCTGTTTTGGGGGTCAGACTGTATTGGAAGAAATAGTTAGGGGAGTTCATCCAAAGAATAAGCAAATAAATAGGTGGCTGGTTAGCTGAACTGTCATAGGCTTGCCCATCACTAAACTCCAGAGGCAGGATCTCAGTGCTCACCTCAATCCAGAAATAGAGTTCTTGCTCTTCCCTCAGACACACACACCATCTGTTTTGGTTTAAAATAAGGTACATAAGGAATGCCAATCTATGACAGAAAAATCTCGAATGCACAAACCCCTCCCTCCTCACATCAGCAAAGGACTGAGTGCATTGAGGAAATACACCTTTGAGAAGGGTTATGCCGCTTATTCCCTCTGCTGGATGCTTAAGGTAGTCATCTAATTAAGCAAAACAGAATTGGGAGGATTATGCTAGCCCAGTAATGCTTGCTGCTAGAATCTTCTTAAAAGCCACATGATGGAATTGAAATAGGCTCTGTGAAGCAATTGTTACTAGATAGCCCCTTTCAGAAGCCCCTTTACAGAAATAAAAGTTATAGATTGTGACCTCTTGATTTCACCCACTACAAAGCTGTTTCTGGGGTGGGGGTGCAAGAGTAATTAAAATGACACAAGTAGCCTGAACAAGATGAAGTAAATTTATGTCACATCTAGAGTGTTCTGTGTCATGTAAATACAAAAAGTAAATAAGTAAACTTCCATGCCATGTATCCATTGTTGTTCCTATTCTCTTTTTCTTCGTGATAAATCCTAAGAAGAATTGTGTGCATGTGTGTAAGCGGGGAAAGGAGAGAATGTGTCTGTTAATACTACCCTTAACTGATCACGTAGCCCTCAAAATTTCAAAAAGAGATGCAGTAAATTAAGCTGTTTTCAAACTCTCTACTAGGTTCTTACAAGAAGTATCAATGACACTGGAATTCCAGGGATCCAAAAATTGAACTTCCATTTTTCCTTTGCAAAATGTTTGTTCTCTGATCTCTAATAATAAATCAAAAATTCGGAGGTAGCTCCTGGAAGAACATCAAATTTGAATTTGATGCAGTTAGAAATCTGAGAATAGTTGACAGTTAAAAGAAAGAACAGTATTTCTTTAGAATTATATCTTGTAAGATAGCCTTTAAATTGAAAGAAACATTTTAGTGTTCAGACTACTTCTTACCACACACGATTCACCCTAAATCCCATGGCACCTATCCCTGAGCCTGGCATCAAGAAAACCAATGGATTGACTGAATCTCCCTATTAAAAAAGACCAAAGCATATAGGCTACAATGGGAAACAGTAGACTTGTTAAGTCTGTCATAGTTTCCTAGAGCACCTAGGTTTGTTCCTAGAAGTCTTCCCATCCAATTTTCAAAGAACACCAACTCTGTCGAGCTAGATAGATCTGATGAAATCACAGTCAATGGTATTATGACTTAAAATATGTAATGGAGTCCAAATAACCTATGTGAATAGTAAAATATATATGTAAGAAAAGAATATGTGGCAATGTTTGTAACAAGATTTTAAAATTCTTCCACAAGCTAATGTGGAGCCAAAAGTGGCAAAAGGTTGACAAACTCAAACCAATCAAATTCTGTTGTATTCAACACAGATTCTTCTACATAGTCCTCCTTAAAGCCTGAAAAATAAGTAGCATTGGAATGACAAAAGTCTTCTATTAAGCTCAAAAACAACAAGAATTTCCCTAGAAATCACTAAAAAGTTTTCAATCAATACAAGATATGTTTTTATTAAAAAGTCCCTCATCTTTTCACATCAAGTTAATCTTTAAGAGCCATAAGATTTAAGACAAGTTCTGGGAGATCTAGCATGCTAGAAAGAGTTGAGTTCCAGGTGTATATCAGGTAGACCTAGGCAAAGTATTTCCGCTCTAACATTTTTTTGTTGGTGAAAAATGCAGTTTCAGCAAATTTGTGTTGGTCTGCTCTTTTTTCTTGTTGAAAAAATTCTGACCGTCCAACTGTTTTGTTTTGACATTTTTGAAACAAAACATTTTAATTTGACTGAAAACAGCTTTTTCTTTTGAAATTTCCTTCGGTTCTATTTTAAAAAATTAAAAACCCTTAAACCACTCAAAATTGAAACAAAACAT
The DNA here is from genome assembly GCF_965152275.1 of Natator depressus. Taxonomy (NCBI): domain Eukaryota; kingdom Metazoa; phylum Chordata; order Testudines; family Cheloniidae; genus Natator; species Natator depressus. The sequence goes on along the minus strand of NC_134236.1, from coordinate 162,859,389 downwards.
TTCATTTTGGGTCAAATAAAACATTTTTGTGGGGAATTTTGTTTTTATTTGCTGAAATTTCAAAACAATTTGGTTTTGGGTCAACCCAAAATGAATTTTTTTTCAGAATTTTCAGCCAACCAAAAAATCAGTTATTCTCACAGGTCTAATTTCAACTGGTTGAGTCAAACTAGGCAGCCATTGAGAGGATAATCTTCTACTGATGCACAGGAATTTACAAATGCAACTTCCATGTTATTTGGGTATTCTTGTATATATCCCTCACACACTCCTCATGTAATAAACCACCCTCCAACCATTAAAAATGTACAGATGCATACAAATTACTTGATAAAAAATTGTATTGAAAGCACACTTTAAAAAGGAGTCTCACCATAAAGACTAGCACAATAGTGGGAGAGGATAACATCGTTAAAAATAATTCACACACTTCAATAATTTTAAACTAGAATTAACAAATGTATGATAAAAAAAATCTTAAATAATGGTATAAAATCAAATGCGGGGCAACTTTTCTAAAAATTAAAAAAAAAATGGCCAGGCAATGGAAACCAAAATACCTTTTATAAGAGTTAAATCATCAGATTCCCCAAATAGAGAGTTAGATAAAAAACTAAAAAACAAGACAATGGATCTTTAGTAAAATAATAAAATTCATAATACCAATTGCTGCCGTTAGTCACTGGCACTCTGTTTGCAATCAACAAATTCATTGCAGCCTGACAATTTGCAGGACTGGGCCATAGCTGTTTAAAGTTAACATGAAGGCTCAAAGGATTTTGTTTTAGTAACATGTACAGTATTGTATTTGGAACTTGCTAATGCTAGGTAAAATATGCATTCATTCTCTTTGGAAAAAAATTGACATAAATCACAGTTCTGAACTCACTTCAAAAATCTTATAAAAACACTACAGTACAGTAATTATTTTGAAGAAATAGCACTAAAAATATTTTCAAACAAACACCTCAGCAGCCTGTGACTAACTCATCTTATGTTTTAATACAATTAAAGATGACTCACTACAAAACTCAGAAGAAATACATATTCTTTATCTCAGTTCTGAACTTTTTTCGAATTCCCCCACCCAGTGCCCACTGGCTCTTACTTGCCCTGCATGTCAAGGTCAGACTTCTTGTTCTAACTTTCAAGACTTTACACTTCTCTGAATTTCACATTCCCAGCTTTCTCAGTGGAAGTAACCTTCATGCCTCTTTTGTTTCTTTCTCCCTGTTCTGCCTCCATGCTTTTTCCCATGCCAGCCTTCCCAATCGCTGCTCACCAAGCCACATACTCTCCTCAGCTAAATCACTCCTCAAAACCCACTTCTCCCTATTCCCTACACAAAGTGACTTAATTTACCAAACAAGAATTATTCATTTAATTGAACCTTCAGGATAAGCACGTGCCTCAACCGACTAATTGTGTGATAGTTCTGTAACCCTTGTCCCATTCTGTCCTCTCTGTATTCTTTGTTAGCTTCACTCTTTGCATCCAAATTTAGGTCCTAATCCTGCAATCGAGACTGCGGGCAAACCCTTCTGCTACCAGGGAGTCCCATTGACTTCAGTTGGTTTCTGCCCACGTGAACATACAGTTCTGCCCCTACCAATCCAGTTGCAGTATCAGAACCTTCGCTTGTAAGTTCCTTCAGGCAGGAACCATGTCTTTTCAATTGCTTTGTAAAATTCTTAGCACACTGTGTATATATTTAATTAAACAATGGAGTAATAAGTTAACTGGCTAATGTTAGTTCTAGTTACTTATCCAATATCTGGAATAACTGAACAAACCATTTCCATTAAAAGCAAGAGCCAACCCAAACCTCCACCCAAAACTTGAACCGAATCAAACTTTTTTAAGAGGTTCAGAAAAGTTCAGCTTACTTTTTGGTTTTCTAAATTATTTGTCCTTCTTGATTTCAGCTAAAATACTGTTAGAAAGGCTGCTGTTGCAGTTCCTCCATCCTAGTCAGAAGCAAAAATTGTTAGATGTCTTATGAGCAAGACTGTTCTCCTATTCAGTTCTGAATACCAAAAATACTTGGATAAGTATCCAGACTTTTGGGTATCTAACTTGTAAGGTTTGCCCAGCACTAATTTTAAACACTTTAAAAGTAGGAACTCTGTCCCAAATTTAGCATTACTTTGTAATAGTGATGTTCTTCCACTACTCAACAGAAGAGATAACAGAGGCTCACTTGTATATTACTGCCATCAAAGGCATAGGGCTGTGTGTGTTGATTTGAGTATCATTGCTCAGAGAAGTTACAAAGTAGCGAGGGATTCAAAGGTAATAACAGATGTGACAATACAGAGAGATCAATTTTCAATCCATTTATAAGTGCTTACCATGGAATAATTCCTTTATCCAGTGAGTGTTGGAATGAAAGTATTCTGTTCATAACTTTTTGTTTCTGGTTCTGTTCTCTACTGTAGCTCTACCTTTAATACTACTCAAAAAAACACCTGTCAAACTGATGGAGAAAGAGCTACATCCTAGGGGACTGCTGAGGGTTTGGAGGCCTTGGAGGACTGGCAAAGGGATACAGAGATTTAAGATCACCAGGTCAGTAGTAGCCTAAAATCATTATCATCAGACAGCTACTCGGTGGCTTTGATTAAATGTGTACAGTAACAGCCCACAGTTTCACCGTTTCAAGGACCCACTTCACAAAAACCATCAATACTCTTGGTGCCCTTGGGGTATGTCTTCACTGCAGAGTTAGGCTGGGCTCCAGCCTGGGCATTGCCCCTTCCATGCACACAGAAAAATTTGTAACCCGGGTTTAAGGGTGCTTTAAGACCAGGCTAGTAGGCATGGCATAGGGAGGTTATAGACTTGAGCTCAGGCTTTGCTCCAGCCCAGGCTGGCAACCCACCTATTTTGCAGTGAGAGAGCAGGCTAATCAAGCCCAGGTGTTGTTAGTCCTTCAGTGCTATCCCACAAATCCACCTGAGCTGTACTTTCTTTTTTAACTCTTCCCATTTTCTCCACTGAAAGTCACCTATACTGGCTTAGCATTTTAACCCCACATTTCCCTGCTCCATTTCTGTTGTGCTTCCACAGCATTTGAAGAGAGATGCCAGCCAAGGAACCTTCCTCCTGTGCTGCCATTTTTTTCCAGAGGCTGACGCCAGCCTTCTGGTTAAGCTAGGGTGTGATATCGGTAAGATGCATAATTTGGGAAAATGTACCCAAAATGACATCTTTATATTTAATGGACAGGAAAGAAACAGAGGGTTGGGTTAGTGCACTGCAATTCGCTTTATAGTTTGCAGACTGATTTTCATCCTTAATGACATTCATATTAAGAATTCTTATTGCCAGATGCTGTTTTCTTTTGCCTTAGAACTGTCTGCATTAATGAGTCACTCCATTTGGAAGTTATTTACATAAAATATTGTTCTCCTGTTAGTGCCACAAACAGTAGCTCCATGCTAGGCTACACAGACAGAGCATCCTGCAAATGGATTCATAGAGCAGCTCAGTTCAATGAAATGCTAAGAACCATAGGATATCCCACCAGAAACCCATCCCAGCTCTTACAACACTCTTGTGTACACACACAGGCCTGGCATGGTTAATGCTTTGCTGTGCCTAGCCCTGGCGAACTCTGCACTGGAGACATGCACCTAGTAGCCGCCCTGAGACTGCCATGAAAGACGGCCAAGGATTGATTGAACACAGAGGATTAATTACTCTCTCAGCCTAGAAGCATCCCCTTCAGAACTGGGCTGAGAAATGTTGGTGGGTCAGCCTGAACTGACACATGGAATGATTTGATTCATAGCCTTAGAGTGGGTTTTATTTTTAAAAGACGCTGAAGCCTTAAAGACCTTTCAGGACGTCCTCCCTTCCCACCAACTCATCCTACGCCTAATATCCAGCCTACAAATGCCCTTAAATTTATCTAAATCCCATCCATGTATTATCTGCCCTTCTGACATCTGAGCAATCCTTTTCTGATCACTTCAGGTACTTAGGAAGTCACTTCTTTTTCAGGTTAAAGATGGTCGGTCCCACTAACCTCTCCTCATACACTATCCCTGTCTGTCCTGAGTTAAACTTGGTGCCCACTATGTAATGCAATGTGGTTCAATGATGGCAGTATATAGGGGAAGTTAGTCATTTTTTAGTTTTTCACTGAAAATTATACTAAATCAGATTACCAGAACTTAATGTTGTCACTTAGCAGCACTTCTAGACTGAGGTTCAATGACAAACCTGTGCATACATTGAGCTTCTATGCAGCATTACTTGACCAGTAAAAGAAAAGAACTGAGATGAATTTAAACAGCACCTCAACATTGAAATTCTCAAATCGACTATACTTACAATATTAAAGTTTTTTATGATCATATACCTAGTTATCTTAAAGACCTTTTATTTTCTTACTGTTGACAGCAGATGCTATAACGTAATTCTGAAAGTTTGCCTGTACCTTGAATATGAACCCTGTCGCCCAAAATTAAATGGTACAAACAGTTTTAGAATCAAAGGACACAAGACAGTTCTTTTTAACTTTACTACTGTAAACTGCTCTATGCAGTGCTCTGCATGCTTTACTGTCTGTGCTTGTAAAGTTTTAAGTTTTGCATTGGAACTTTTTTTTTTAAACAAAAAGGAAAATGCCTTTTTCATCAAAATGAAAATTTGTGGGGAAAAAATTCATTTTGATTTTGGTGGAGGGAGAAAAAGGCATCCACCCTTTTTAAGATAGAAGTTTCCACAAGAAGGAAGTGTGGAAAAGTTTGAAAAAAAGTAAATGAGAGAAAGTGGGGTTTTCTCCCACAAAAATTACACTTTTTGAAATTTTGAATATTTAGAAGAATTTCATTTTCAAATGTTTTGTTGAAAGAACAAAAAAATTCACAGAATATTTCAAATGAAACAAAAACACCCTTTGTTTTAAACATTTTCATGAAGTATGCTTACCTTTTTTGGACCAGCTTTACTTATCAGTGGTTGACAGGCTCTTCAAAATCCATCTTGTCTGCCTTAAGATTCAGGGTCAGATCTGCAGTTAGTGTCAATGAGCATGGCTTCATTGCCATCACTGGAGCTTCACCAGTTTACCTCAACGGAGGATCTGGCCTTGTTTCTGGATAACTGTTTACATGAAAAACTCATCACAACTCATGGGCTTTGGAAGAATTTGCTGAGGACTGTTTAGCATATTATTTCAGATAAAGGAACTGATTAAAGTGCCTCTGAAGGACAAAATTCAGCAGTGATAACTGATAAGCACCAAACATTGCTTTCAAGACTCATCTTTTCTCTCTTTAATTTTTTTTTATTATTGTTGTTGTAATTATCTTAAACTAATAAAAATCTACCACAGCAAATCTGAATATAACTGTGCATTTTAGCCTAGATTGGGCTGACTCTTTGTTATATGCATGCACACTTCCCTATGATTGCATAGGAGCAATTGAGAGCTGAATATGGCCTTTCATTAATAATTACGTCTGTTAGCAAACATGTAGCTAGGGGCTGAACAGTATTATGCAAAATCCATTAGCACAGTGCACAAGGATCCATGAGAGTCAGGCGGTTGGTGAACTCAACGGACACTTTCTTGTTGACAACTATCTGTCTATAGAGAAATTTAACCAGAGCACTTGGCATATGCATCATTTACTATCTTTCAAGTGGTTAGCACTTCTCAGAAAAAAACAGTTAATAGCCATCCACATGGTGAGCACATCTGTAAAATGGGAATAAGGACGCTGACCTCCTTTATAAAGCTCTGTAAGACTTATGGATGAAAAGCACTATATAAGAGGTAAGTATGATTGATTATTATTCTGCTTCAGAGTGTGTGTTTGTGTGGGGGGTGAGAAAAATAGCTGTCACAGTCTTATGTACACAATTCTGGTTAACTTTATTTTGGGACACTGCCAATGACACATTGAGACTACATCAAGTGGGTGGGCCAGTCTTGCCCATGCACTCCAAAAATGGGCCCTAACTTTTGAGGAGAAAGGCAGGATTTTTGCCCCCTTCAGAAAGCGTACAAAGCTTTTCAGCTCTGTTTTTCAGAATTGGAGAGCTACTTTTTGAGGAGAACAACCGGAACTATTTCACTGTAAGAACTCTGGACTCTAGGTTAAGGCTGAGGAGCCCTCAAATGACTCTAGAAAAAGACTGGAAGCACTGATAGCATGAAAAATGTGATGATGAATGCAGAAAGAAAAGATGATGTGAAAGAAATGGAAACTACTTCGTCCATATACAGCAACCTAGAAATAGGAAAGTTTGGGGTCCCCATTTAAAAAAAAAATCTAGGCCATTTTTGGCCATCCCCAATTACAATTATAAGATGATGTGAATTGCCACAGGAAAACAATGTATTGGTTTATCAGTCCATCTTGATTAGTCTTTGTGACTACTAATAGCTCTGTGCAATTTATCTTGTGTGTGTCACTTATTGGTACACTGGCTGTTGTGTGTTAGTAATATGGATTTGGGTCAGACTTTAGGTTTTTCTTTCATCATACTCTCAAGGCAATTGAGAGAAATTGACACGGAGGCTTTCCTTGGCCTCTATAATTTCCTTCTTTCATAATACCTGATTTAAAAATTCTCTGCATGCTCTGTTCGCCCCTTGATAAGCATATGTAAACACCCTACCCAATAGTGTTAATAGATATTACATATATATATCAAAAGCCAGGAACAGACACTTTAATCATCAAGTCTCACTCTCTCTTTGTCAAATCTCAGTTTTAACAAATTGAGAGTACAAACAGCACCTTGTTTTTAATTGGGTCTTCTGAGAGCAACTGTGATACAAATAATAAAAAACAAAGAATAAGAAAGAGAGCAGACAATGTTTCTCCAGGCCCACACGGTTGTTCTGTTTTGCTTGTAACAGTTGGAAATATCTGTAGTGATTGTAGAAAGTGGGCCATTGCTGCTATAATGCATGATTGCTACAGCTTATAGCTGGTGGTCTTTTACACTCACTAAAAATTTCTCCAGGCCATCAAGCTGGTGCAAGTGTGTTTGTAAGCCAGTGAGTACACACAATGAACATTTTCCCCCTTTTTTAAATGTAGATTAATTTAGTGCTCATGAAAATCTCTGTATTAACAATCCTAGAGCCTGAAAGCCTCCCTATTCACTGAACAGATACAAGAACAGAGAGCGGCAGTACAAGTTCTCCACACAGTCTTCTTAATATGCTTCGACTCTGACCTGGAAAGTAACAGCTTCACTGCTGAGACCATCACAAAGGATGCAAATTAGTGCCAGTTGTGTTGTGGATACCAGGCAGGTAGGAACCAGGGTGAGACCACCAATTCATGTCACATACACCAAACAGCTACTTCATCACTGAAAGCTCTTTGGGGCAGGTTTTGTGTGTTCTTATGACAAGTGTGGAACATGCCTAGTATAATAGGGCCCGACGACTAATTTGGTTCTCTAAGGCACTACTACAAAATAAATTAATTACCACCACCAATTTGGGCTTCAGTTTTGAGCTGGAAGCGGGAGGTTCTCTACTTGCTGTGTGACTTCAGGCAAGTCAATTTCCCTAGGCCAGTTTCCCCATCTGGAAAAAATTGGGAAAATGAGTACCTGTTTTGTGAAGTACTTTGAGCTCTATGGATGAAATGGCTTTGTAAGTGCATGGTATTATAACTTAATTCCCTGACTCAGTTAGTCTCCCTCAGATTTTTCTTGTCAAATACCAAACCTTATGGAAAATCCTGGTTCCATGAAAGTCAGTGGGAGTTTTCCAAAAATAAAACTCAGCAGCAGGTCCACTTGCTCTGGCAATTGTTTTTCTGCATCTGTTAAGTTGTGCATGTGTGATCTCAAATGGGACAGCACACAGCATTGGAATGTATGTCAGCCATATAGTTATTTTTTTATTTTAAAATGCCACAATCATGGCAGAAGCAATGTGTGTATAAAAAAACATTAATCTGCTCTGAATTATTTGTATCAATCATAAAACCTTCCCACCGACCCAACCTGTTAGAGCACTACCATTAGCACACCCCTCAGCCTAACCTCCTCTGCAAAGGCCTGGAAAAATAGGTAAGCCTTGCAGTATGCCTTAAATTCAACAAAGTCAGGTTCTGTTGGCCAAGGAAAAGCACAGTATGTATTCCATTTGGCCTCTGGCTCGCATGCCATCTCCTATCTCATATGGAGGTTTCTAGTGCATTGTGAGTTTTCTCCATCATCTAAGAAGTGTACACACAGCACCAAAACTGTACTCGCTGAAGTGTATGGACCCTCCACCACATGGCTGTAACTACAAAATGCATGTTTTCATATTCTAGTTAATGAATTGTTGCTCATTCTAAGGTGGTCATAATGTCCATCCACTGATTAGATTTGCCCCTTCAGTCCCAGACATTTTATAAACAGCTCTGTATCAGATTTTGTTGTCTTTTCCACCAAAACAAAAAACAGTCGAAGTACATGAAGGAAGACAGGAAAAATGCTTTCTCCAATTCAATATTTATTGTTTTTCTTGAGTCATACATAGTGGAACACAGTAATTCTCTGTAACACAGTGAGTCCACCAAGTCAGCTCCAGTGCACTGGTTCTCCAGGGAAAGCTGCTTAGTCACACAGAAGTAAATAGTTACATATATCTTGCTAGACATACAAGAATAATCTGAAAAAATTGTGCAATAAAGCAAGCTCCTATATTATTAAATATTATAGGTGGGTCGGATAATACTGCCTATTAAGGTTGCCTGACACTTCCCACTATAAGTTACTGTTTTCAGTTGCTTATGACTTTGCCAAACTAAATATATTTTTCAAAGGCTGATAACTTGGCCAAATATGGGCAGATTTTCATGGGAATGGCAAAAGACATCCCTGACATGAAGCCCCCAGGGGTGTTTGTGAAGCACTCAGATACTGTAGTGATTTACCGCATAGGAATGCCCATGAGGGCAGTAATAATTCTGGCTTTCAAGCATGCTTTGAATAGTATGCAGTAAATAAAGCTTGGGACCACACAATGAGGATAAAATAGCTGCTCATGCACTGAGCACTGTCCATACTGTGCACTGAATGAGGCAGGGGTCCTGTGGAGAAAATGGAATGTGGACCATGTAATTAAAGACCATCATGATACATCTCCACAAGGGGGCCAAATTAAGGTTCCCCTGTAACTGTACTATTGGTATTCCCTAACTTTTGAGTGCTTGGCCTCACAATCTTAATGTTCCTTTAACACACCGTTCAAACACATGCAGAGACTTGGTCCTGCACAAAACAGTTTACAAAACTAGCCTCAACACTTTTTTTTTTCCTTAAAAACACATCATACTCTTACAATATATATTATAGAAGCCATAGGTGTTTATACAATATGCCTCTCACTCCTTTAACAAGGCCACAATATCAGTTTTATCACAGAAAATGAAGCATACATACACAGGAACCATGCAAACAACATTTCCTTATCAGCGCTTAACAAACAAACATGCTTGACCTCTCATGTTAGATCACTTGTTAGAGTTAACAGGTGTCTGGTTTTCGCCCAGTTCCAGTCAAAAAGGGACCCTGGCAGTTCCAGTCAGTACCACTGACCAGGCTGTTAAAAGTCCAATTAGCGGGGCTGGAAGGGTCTCTACTCGGCTCCGTGCAGCTCCTGGAAGTGGTGACATGTCCCTGTGGCTCTGAGGCACAGGGGCAGCCAGGGAGGCTCCGCACACTGCCCCCGCCGCCACCTGACCACTCGCCAACCCTCAGCTGCAGCCCGGAGCCCCCTCCCACACCCAAACTCCCTCCTAGAGCTCACACCCTGCACTCCTTCCTGCACCCCAACCCCGTGCCCCACCCCTGAGCCCCTTTCTCCACCCAATCTCCCTCCCAGAGCCCGCACCCCACACCACCTTCCACACCCCAACACTCTGCCCCAGCTTGGAACCCCCTCCCACACCCCAACTCCCTCCCAGAGCCTGCACCCCACACCCCTGCCCCAGCTCTGAGCCCCCTCCCGTACCCCATACCCCTGCCCCAGCCCAGAGCCTCCTCCTGCACCCTAACCCCCTCATTTCTGTTCCCTTCCTAGAACCCGCACCCCCATCCCAGAGCCTGTACCCCTTCCCACACCCCAACCCCCTGTCTCAGCCCAGAGCTCCCTCCCATACTTTGAACCCCTCAGCTAAACCTCCCAGCCCGGAGCCCCCTTCTGCACCCTAAACCCCTCATCCCCAGCCCCACCTCAGAGCCAACACCCCCAGCCAAAGTCCTCCCGCCCTCCAACCCCCTGCCCCAGCCTGGTGAAAATGAGCGAGTGGGGGGGGGGGGGGAAGAGCGAGCAACAGAGGAAGGAGGGGATGGAGTGAGCGGGGGCAGGGCCTCAGAGAAGGGGTGGGGCAGGGATAGGGCCTCAGAGAAGGGGCAGGGAAAGGGTGTTCGGTTTTGTGCGAGTAGAAAGTTGGCAACCCTATCACTTGTACCTCAGCCAAGTCTATCAAGGTAAGAAATAAATCTCTTCCCCGAACACCACCAGACCCACAAGTGACCAAAGAAAGTTAATTTTGGAGGTTCAGAACCATTGCACCCTTTTTACATGCTTAGGCCTCTCCTAGAACAGCAGAAAGCAGAGGCTATGTGTGAACTTTTAAGATAAGAGATCAGAAGGATGGTGGCCTGTCTTAAGAAGTGTCTTCTTCTATTGTTCTTGAGAACAATATTACTGGTAAATTGAGAGAATTTACCAGCAATATTATCATGTTTTGAGTCTCAATGGGCTTGATCTTGCAAGTAAGCTCTTTCAGTGGCATTTTTGCCAGTAGGGACTGAAGGATCAGGCTTATTATATGAAATACATATATATATTTTGACATCTGAATCTCTGAAATATTTGTGCATAGCTGATTTACCTACCACTAAATTTATATTTCTTACTAAAAGCAGCATGGTTACTAATTGAAAAAAGGCCAACTAGTCAGTGCAACTAATGGTGAGTACCCCCTTCCTAGATAAAGAGTCTTAAAAGGTCCCCAGCTGATTCCCCCCAACTCATTTTTTATTAAGAGATGATGGTGGAAAATAAAAATGAAAACCAAATGAACTGAAACATATTTTGTGGTTCAGCCTCATTCAGTAACACCATAGGTCATCACCACAGAAACCATTGTGCTGTAAAAAACCCAACAACCCTAGATTATGGTATTGCTGTCCACCTTCAGAGCTACAAATATAAATAAACCTAAATGGAATATAGCAAGTACTGGGAATGAGCCAACTATATTCAACACAACACAGAAATATAGGTCTTATTCCAATACTGACTGGTCCATGAACATGAACTCCCACCAAAGCACATGGGAGTTAGCAAGTGGAACAATGGCAGGACTGGGTAATCAGCAATGTTAAAATATAAGAAATACCCTAAAAGGGTTTGAGGAAACTACCAAGTCTATTTTTGTATGTCTGAGAACAGCCTGGGCTTCTTAAAGTGCAGTTCTACTCTGAAAAGTGACTATATAACAATGACACCTTTCCATAACCGAGTTGTTCCTTTGTCTATTCAGAATCAGATTTGGTGATGTTTTTTTAAATGTTTGTTAGGCCTGCAGAGCAAAGCCAGCTAAGAGAGAAAACTGAATACTATTCCTTTTGTGCCTCAACAGGATTATACATGAAATTCCATTCTGTGATTTGTCAGTACTCAGACATGGGTGCAGGAACAATTTGTATAGTGGGGTACTGAAAGCCATTGAACCAAACTGCAAGCCCTGTATATGATGGAAACCACTTCAAAGCAGGGGGTGCAGGAGCACCCCCAGCACCTATGTTCATTGACATAAATGGATTGCCAAGGTGTTAGAGGGTACAATATGAAGACATTTGGGTAGCATGAGCATAACTCAAGGGCCTTATTTGTCCTCTATTACACAAGAAAGAGTCTATCTTCTACTTATAAAATGACCACATTTAATATAGAAAACTATCAAGAGAGATATGGAACTCCCATGTATTCATTATATATAGATATAGATAGATTTTATACATATACACTGGCACTTTTCAGAGTAGAACTCCATTTAAAAATAAGCATCTTTAATTCTTTTAGTTTAATCAAAATAGGATCCTATGTATTTATTCTTAGAGAAAATAAGTTTGAATTTTTCAGCGAGGCTATGAACCTGCAAAAGGCAGAAGAAAAGGGATGAAAGATAAAACAGACAGTTTTCAGAGTAGCAGCCATGTTAGTCTGTATCCACAAAAAGAAAAGGAGGACTTGTGGCACCTTAGAGACTAACAAATTTATTTGAGCATAAGCTTTCGTGAGCTACAGCTCACTTCATCGGATGCATTCAGTGGAAGATACAGTGGGGAGATTTATATACACAGAGAACATGAAACAATGGGTGTTACCATACACACTGCAGAAAGAAAAGTAGCCCCCTCCCATCAAAAGAGAGTGATCAGGTAAGGTGAGCTATTACCAGCAGGAGAGCTGAGGGGGGTGCGGGGGGGGAGAACCTTTTGTAGTGATAATCAAGGTGGGCAATTTCCAGCAATTGACAAGAATGTCTGAGGAACAGCCTGGGGGTGGGTAAACATGGGGAAATGACGACAGGTTTCAGAGTAGCAGCCGTGTTCGTCTGCATTCGCAAAAAGAAAAGGAGTACTTGTGGCACCTTAGAGACTAACAAATTTATTTGAGCATAAGCTTTCATGAGCTACAGCTCACTTCATCAGATGAAGTGAGCTGTAGCTCACGAAAGCTTATGCTCAAATAAATTTGTTAGTCTCTAAGGTGCCACAAGTACTCCTTTTCTTCATGGGGAAATATTTTTACTTTGTGTAATGACCCATCCACTCCCAGTCTTTATTTCAAGCCTAAGTTAATTGTAACCAGTTTGCAAATTAATTCCAATTCACCAGACCACACCATACGATCCATTATCTACAGCCAAGCTCTACGATACAACCGCATTTGCTCCAACCCCTCAGACAGAGACAAACACCTACAAGAGCTCTATCAAGCGTTCTTACAACTACAATACCCACCTGCTGAAGTGAAGAAACAGATTGACAGAGCCAGAAGAATACCCAGAAGTTACCTACTACAGGACGGGCCCACCAAAGAAAATAGCAGAACGCCACTAGCCAGCACCTTCAGCCCCCAACTAAAACCTCTCCAACGCATCATCAAGGATCTACAACCTATCCTGAAGGACGATCCATCGCTCTCGCAGATCTTGGGAGACAGACCAGTCCTTGCTTACAGACAGCCCCCCAACCTGAAGCAAATACTCACCAGCATGCACACACCACACAACAGAACCACAAACCCAGGAACCTAACCTTGCAACAAAGCCCGTTGCCAACTGTGTCCACATATCTATTCAGGGGACACCATCATAGGGCCTAATCACATCAGCCACACTATCAGAGACTCGTTCACCTGCACATCTACCAATGTGATATATGCCATCATGTGCCAGCAATGCCCCTCTGCCATGTACATTGGCCAAACTGGACAGTCTCTACGTAAAAGAATAAATGGACACAAATCAGACATCGAGAATTATAACATTCAAAAACCAGTCGGAGAACACTTCAATCTCTTTGGTCACTCGATTAGAGCTAAAAGTGGCAATTCTTCAACAAAAAAAACTTCAAAAACATACTCCAACGAGAGACTGCTGAATTGGAATTAATTTGCAAACTGGATTCAATTAAGTTAGGCTTGAATAAAGACTGGGAGTGGATGGGTCATTACACAAAGTAAAACTATTTCCCCATGTTTATTCCCCCCCTCCCCCGCTGTTCCTCAGACGTTCTTGTCAACTGCTGGAAATGGCCCACCTTGATTATCACTGCAACAGGTTCCCTTCCCCCCCCACTCTCCTGCTGGTAATAGCTCACCTTACCTGATCACTGTCCTTACAGTGTGTATGGTAACACCCATTGTTTCACGTTCTCTGTGTATATAAATCTCCCCACTGTATTTTCCACTGAATGCATCCGATGAAGTGAGCTGTAGCTCACGAAAGCTTATGCTCAAATAAATTTGTTAGTCTCTAAGGTGCCACAAGTCCTCCTTTTCTGAAAACAGACAGTGGTTCTCAGTATAAATTGTAACATATCATCTTGTTTTTGAAAAAGATTTGCGTCTGTGTTATTCCAAGAACCACTGCCATGTTATAGAAAACAGAAAAACAAAAACAGACCATTTACAAATTTTGCCTACAGTACATGGACCAAATTCAGACCCAGCTTAAGCCACTGAAATCCCACTGAAGTCAATGGGAGTTACACTGTATTTCCCAGAGTTGAATTTGGCCCTATGTTTTTATTTGAAGGAATGGCGAGCAGTGGATCGTCTTTTCCAACTTAAGCATTTTATAAAAACCAGTACCTTTGACTGAGATTTCAAAAAAGTTTACTGGGGGATTTAGCCACACAGCTCCCTTTAATTTCAATGTGAAGCCAAGTCCCCTACTTCTTTTTGAAAATATCTGCCTTCAATTTTAATCACTTATCTGTTGCTCATTATTCACCTGAAGTCATTGTGCTCTGCTTGGGATGACAGTCATTCCTGAAAAAAAACTATTATGCCATCACAAATTTAGGACTAGAATTTCTGGTGCAGAACAAGCAGCAGAATCTGATGGAGCCCTAAAGTAACAAAGCTGGTGTTAAATATCCCTGCAAATTCAAATTAAGCATGTATGGAGACTATCTGGCTAGCAGAGGCTCAAATTGTCATAGTTGTGAATGCAAATGAATAATATGCACCAGTAAGTGTGTGCGCAGAATTTGAGAGAGTTGGGCCAGAATTCTTTTACAAAAGTGACTAGGAGACATCAGTGGGTCTTTAGCAATGAACCGAAATAACCTGCACATCAACTGGAAACACACAAAAGATTAAGAATGCAAATAAATATACAATAGAAAACATCAGTTTCTAGCACAGAAAGCTGAAATGGGAAATAATAATGGTGTTAACTGAAACCTTTGGGCCAAATTCAGTCTGTGTCTATCCCTTTAATGTTTAGTGCCTGGACTTTTAGATGAGTATCTCTGATGACAATTTATATGCAGCGAGGGATGCATAATAAGTCTTTGTCTACACTAGGAAAGAAACTGTTAGAGTCCCAATCTATAAGCATGATACTAACAGTTGTGGACAAACCATGCTATAAACAAGATTTATTCTTGCATTCGTAGACGGAAATAACAAATGTGTGAAACCAAAGCATGATTTCTCTATATTTAGACAAGTTTAAAACATATCTCCCTTGCATAATTTTTGGATCCCCCCCTCCCATGCCAATCCATAGAGTCAGCTATGATTTTAGCCACAACCGTGTTACACGACTGTTTTCACAGGGTTTTTGGGGGGTAGGAGTGGGTAAGAGGTGACAGTGTAGATGGGACCTTATAATAAAGATTTCAACAGCACTTGTCTGTTTCTTTAAAGCCAACATCTTACCTCATCTAGAACATGGTTTATAAAACCAGTTGCTTTATCCCACTGTGTATTTCAGCTTTCTCCCCAAGATGATGATCGATCAATGCAGAATTTCTATCAAATGTATATTCCCCCTCTCATTTTAATAATTTTATTTTTAAAGGGGGGGATCTTGCCACCTTTAGTCAAATAGAATAGATTAGCTGCTCTAAAAAATTAAGAGCAAATGAGGGAAAATTCTCTTTTAAACATTAAAAAAATCTTCTAAGAAAATAAATGAAAATACGGTAGCTCCTCTGTGCCACTTTGTCAAAAACACCTTCTGTAAGTTCTTTGCCGAGCGTGGTGAATGGTTTGCGCCAGGTGTACTATCATGCTGACCAACATTGTCTCATTGTTTCTTTTCACTCTGTCTGTTCATCTGTTTTCTCTTCTCTAATACAGTACTAAGACTGTAAGCTCTTTGGAGCAAGAACAGTTGTTTCGTTCTGTGTTTGCGCAGCACCTAGGACTCCATGGTACTACTCTTGGTAATCACAATGTAAACAGAACGTTCATTGGGAGGAGAGAGATTTAAATAGAAAATCCATATTTCTTTCCCAATTTGTCAATCTGTAAATCATGCATCTTACTAGCTCTTTTTGAGTCTCCTAAACTCACTACATCTGCTATAACAAACAGCACCTCTGCAGTAAGCTCTGGTAAAACAAATTGCAGACTTTTTAAAAACATCTTTCTTTAAACGATTTAATAAATTGGTAGGCTTAGAATTCTCCTCTTGCCATTAGTCAGTTCTTTATCTTGGCTTACAAACCCTAAACACTTCTCAGATGTGTCTTGGACAAAAACTATTACAGCTTTGTTGCAGTATTTACAATTATCCCTGCTTGCTCACTGGTGATAACCTCAGAGATGCTGAGCATTCACAGTTCTCAATTAAGCCAAGGGGTGATCAGCATCTCTCAAGCACTGACTTTCTGATAAATCTGGACAATTCATTTCTCAATAGGACAATGATAGACCCCGATTCCAATTTGGCAACACAGAAAAAAGAGAATTTTCCCCACTTGCTCATTGCTTGATGGCTTACCAAAGGTCAGCTACATCATTGGGACACCATTTACTTCAGACATGTATTAGGAAGCAAATGTGGCGATAGAAGCCTTGTAAAATAAGCATGAATATCTATCTACTCCCCACCATTACCAAAATTATTGTGAAAAAATTATTTTACTTGCTCATCACAAAGAAATAGCAAGTGGTCACCAGGCTAATTGTCAAATAGTGCTTTGGAAGGCTGGTTTTGGACAGTCTAGAAAGTTCATTAGCTTATTTACCTGTTTCAATGTCTTCTTGGACAACAGATGCCTCACAGTAACAGCAGTCCATAAAGACAACATAGTTTAGCACATTGAAGAATAGACCTACAAGTCCAACAATGAGGACAATCAGTGCCTCTTCGGTCTTCTGTGGATTGAGATACCTCTTAATTGCCTCAATGAGGATGCTGAACATCAGAACAGTGGCAAAGATGGAATTGCCAAAGGCACCTACCACATCTGCCCGGGAGAAGCCAAACGTGCTCTTCTTGTGCCACCTGATGCGGCTGAACCGGACGCTGAGTAAACCAATAACCATGGAGATGAAGTGAGATAGGACGGCAAAAGCATCAGAAGCTAGAGACAGGGAATTACCAATGTATGCTACTGATATCTCCACCACAAAAAGCACAAGGCTCACAACGCACATTAAGATGAGCCGGCTGCTTCTTCCTGAGTAACGTCCCATTTCTGTACTCTCTCTTATCCTGTGGTTAGTCTGGTCTCTACAAGCAGCAGCAGAAGAGTTCGCGGCTACAGCTCTGCAACTCCTCCTTTTACCTCAGTGCTACTCACGTTTGGAAGTCACTTTTATAAGATGCACTAAAACAATAAAATCAGTTTAAAGGGCAGTTTAGCAACAGCTGATCATGTGACAGCTGCTGTAATGCTCTATCTCCACTCTTCTAATATGCCACTCTATGGGGATTGTTTTCATTTATTACAAATAAAATGAGGGGAAGACACACACCAGACTGAACCCCAATACCAAGAGCATCTTTAGTTAGCTGCCACCACCAGTATCATAGCTTTCAAGCATGAGGGAGGCCCAAATATAGGACCACAAGAACCATTGGTGGAGCAGAAAGCTTTACATGATGAGATGCACCTATATTAGAAAGGTGATAGAAAATTTGTTTATTATTAAGCCATTCCTGTTAGCAACCATTTATAGTATTATCCATGTGTCTGTGGAATACAGGTAATTTGAGGTCTGTAGTGTGGGACAGCTAAATACAGTTTGTTATGAACAGAGTGAAAATGCCATGCCAGAGAGCTGTTAGAGATGAAGACATTCTCCAAAAGCCAAGTTTTCACAAAGGCCTTAGTTGAGCCCCGATTTTTGCATACACCCATTTCAAGGATTAACACCTGCATGTGCAGATGGGAAATTCTACCAATTACATGCACAGGTATTAATCCTCAAAAACTGTGTACTTGGAGGCCATTTCCTACAGGTTTGGCCCCCAAATGTGCAAGCTGAGTATTAATAGAATCCAGAATTGTATGCACTGGGAGTTATTTTCTGCTTATAAACCTCTTACCAACTACAAGAGAAGGAATGTAGGAATCCTGGGGCTAACCCCAGTTCTAAATCAAAATAACCTGCTCCTGCATAGCTAGGAGAACGGGAAGCCTTTCAATGGGTCCCCCTTTTGAATTCTCATGGCAAATGCGTGTCCGTGTGTGCACTCAGCTCAATGATTCCTGTAAAGAAAATAAAGCAGCCAGAAGTATGCTAAGTGATAGACATAAAAGATGACAACATGCCTGCCCTGAAGATTTTACAATCCTTTTTTAAAACTTAAATTGGCCATTTGTGTACACATGAGTTTAGTCATGAGATAAGGGAGGAAGAAAACAGCATAAAGTACAGTCAAATATGGATAAAACAACAATAATGTTGGATGGTTAATAACCAGGGTGTGCCATTGCAGGCATACATTTTGACTGAGGTGAATTATCTTGCAGTCAGAAAGTTCATCTCCAGTTCCCATCTATCATTTTCTGCTCATGTTAAGGGATAAGTGAAATATCGATCTTGTTTAACCCCGTTTGCAGGTATTTATCAGAACCCACCACCAGGATTAACATTTGTTTGCTGATTGTTCCACCACTGAATCAACCTATGGCTTTTGCTGTTCACCTGTCACTCTGTTCTAGGGGCTATGGTGCATTTAATTTTCCTCCACTTCCCAAACTTCTCATCAACCCTTTTGACAGCTACCCTGGTGTTCTGTGGACCTGAAAATAATGTTTATATTGCTGTTATTCATTGGTTGATCCATTCACATTTCAGTTCCCTCAGTTACAAAGCTTAATTCATGTTTACATTCCAGTTGGTACATTTTCATCTAGGGCCAGTTTATTACAAGTACTACCCTGTACCCTGCTCAGTACCTGGTTGAACTAATTACAAAACTGATACCTGTGATTATTACTGCTAAAGTTTTTGTTTTATATCATCTGTTTCCAAACATTACTTCTAGTGTTCTAGCTGTATTTGAAGTGTGCTGTTTCTTCCCATAAAGCACAATAATGCTTTACTACACAGAAGAAATTAACAGTGGGATTTTGAAAAAGGGCTCAGACTGATTTCCTTGGGAGCAGAGTTAGGCCAAAGCTGAGTGCTTTAGAAAATCCCACCCTGAGGTGTTAATAGTTAGTGATGGACCTAAAGCAAGACCTGGATTTGAACAGATCACCTGAAATCTCTAAATATAATGGATCCCGCTATCAAAATAGTTACTTCCTTTTTCTAATACTGGGCATTGTCACTTTAGCAGTGAGAGACTGTGGGACAGCTGATCTTAAAAGTATTTACCTAGAAAGTGTTGGGTACGGAAAAAACCCTAAAAGTTATTTTACTTGGTTTTTGGTAAAGATTTAATCCGTTCTGGAACTTGTGCAAAATACTGTACGTGAAGTTTCCAAGCAGTGAGACAAAGTGAGAGAATATTCATGCTACAATGTTCACAGCATCTCCTTACTCTTCTCCTAGGAGCCTAGATACTGGTTTGATGACACTTTCTGAATGAGGCAGAAGTCCTAGAGCTTTATTAAAAAAATATACATATACACATATACACATACACATATACATATACACATATATATATACACACACATATACACACACACACACACACACTATATATAAAAAAATAAAAAAATAAAAAAATATATATACACACACACACAAACACGAAATCTATACCACATACCTGAACTGAGCAGAGAAACGCTGAAGTTTTTTGGAGCCCCAAAGAAAGTTGGAAAGTTATGGGATGGAAAACTAGCACCCCCCTAATATGCTAACTCTCTTACTGGGATAAGCAATTGTTGTTGGATACAGTGGATAAGTTATAAGGGAGTGCTTGTAGCTGACCCACAACTAGTTCTGAACTTGGCTGCTGTCCCAGCCATCCTCTGTCCAAGAGGCTTTGGCTCATTCCAGTGAGTACAATGTACTGCATCCGATGAAGTGAGCTGTAGCTCACGAAAGCTTATGCTCAAATAAAGTCTCTAAGGTGCCACTAGTACTCCTTTTCTTTTTGCAAATACAGACTAACACGGCTGCTACTCTGAAACCTGTACACTGAAATTTGTTTCTCCTGTGGTTTTGCCATGGTTCTCTTTTCCCTGTGGTTCATTATTATATGATGCTGGGCACTGTGAAAGTGTTTTTCATTCTACAAATCTCATAAATTTACATTTAATTTTCTTTGGTATTCATCAGAACGGATAAAGACAGACACAGGGCATCCAGGTTTGGACAGTCAGAGCAGAGGAAAGAGGTAGGTATTTAATTCAGAATGGCATGGTGTTTCCGAGAGAACTTTCAGGAGAGAAACAACACAACTCCGCTTGCAGGAGGCTTCCCTTTAACTTAAGGGGTTCTCACTGTGGCTGCAGGAGACACACAACGAGCTCAGCAAGAGGGAAGTGGGGACACCATTAATCAACCAGTGAAGGTTGGACTCCAAACACAACCCAAGTGCTATTTCAAGATTTTGTATCAGTGACCCATTGCAAGGAAACTATAACCTACTTCCTCACATTTCCATTATCTGTTCCTTTCGTGGGGTTATTTGTGATGTAGAATTCACAAGCATGATCCCCACATTGCTGAAGGGTTTACCTCCTAGCCTCTTTCATGATCAATCTCCATGTCCTTTCCAAAAATAGGTGGTATTCCTATTCAAGTCCAGAAAAGCTAAGTTACTCTGAACCAAAAAGGAAAGCCTGCAACAGGATGAAGACTCCTTTGAGTGAGGATCGACCATGTTCTATGAAAAACCTTTTAGCTAACGTCTTAACTGGCCCTATGCTTTTTGTTTTGCCTTCAGGGGGCAAGGAGCTGGAACACTTCCAGAAGTTTGAATCATTGCAGCAAGCTGTGCATTATGGACAGAGAGTTTACCAGGGACCCAGCTTCCTGAACTAAATCGGATGTTGGTTTAATTGACCATGTTTCATGCTTAATTAGTTTGATTTACCATGTTTCATTAAGGATTCTCTCAGGGAATGAACTGATTTTACAGTCATCACTATGTTGCACAACAGAATATGTTATAGCAACAAGTCAGGATAGGACTCAGATCCACCTACCCCAGAAGCAGCCCCTTGAATTAAAGGCATTTCTCCAGCCGCAAATAGCAAATTAGATCCTCTGACAGCCAAGTTTTCTGATTCTGTCCAGTAAGTGATGGGTGATACACAAACATTACAATATTTCTCTCATCAACCCACAACATTATTTTATTCAGATTGTCAGATGGTTAGGGCTGCTTCAGTTTTCTTGTCCTGCACTTACTGCAGTTAAGGGATCGGAAATTCCATTATAATGGCAGACAATGTCATTTCATCAGGTTTAGTGGACTCTCTTGTTTCTGATTATTCTTTACAATGTGTCCAGATTTACCATTTTTAAAAGGTAGAAGAGTTTGCAGATTTGCGTGCCAGTAGAGTGGCAAATTCATACTAACAGGATGGGAACGGTCTCTCCATAAAAGTGTTACAGAACAGCTCAAGTGGTGCTTCCAGATGTGCAACTTTTTCCTCACCGCAGAAACAAAGACTCTCCCCCCCTCCGCCAGTAACGAGCACTGCAGAGAAGTCATCACTTCCAACGCTGCTATAATTAGGAAGAAAAGTGCACGGAAAACTACTCTTGTGAAAAAGACCGGGGTCTTTCGGACTCATTATGTTTTCATAGCAAACCTATGGCAGATTGAGAGCAGCTCATTTCTAAGAACAATGCCTTCAACGTATTTCGTTTATTCTCGTCTCTGATCAAAATAACTGAATGCATGCTGCCCCTTTAATCAAAATAATTGATAATCGGTGTCACACCTATGAGATCACTAAAAGCGGTGGGCAGAACCAAGGAAAGGCAACCTGGATGCAGCTTCCATATTTTAGAACATCTTCTAACATTTGAACCAACCTTTAGAGCGGATACCCTGGGGCACTTCAGCAGGAGCTTGAGGATGTTCAGCAACTTGCTGGTACGCGTCCTTACTAATGTAACTTTTGCTCTATTTGATCTTCCGTGTCGTTCTTCTGTCTCACTTGTCACCTGATGGTTATGGGCAGCTGTGCTTCTCAACCTCTGCAAGATTGTGCACTTTGGTTCCACTGCTAACCTGCCCTTCCAATCCCGATTCCCACCTCAGGTAACCCTACCTATACTGGGATTTCTGAAAGTCCTTGGAAGAAAAACTGCAGCTTTTTCCACTATTCCTATAGTGGGGGGGATTCTCCAGGACTTTTAGAGCCCCTCCCTTTATGCTGCTTCAGCACCTTTACCCAGCATAGAGGGGCCAGAGTGGGGATAAGAATTTCACCCCCAATATCAAATTGATGGGAGGATTAGGGCATCTAAGGACACCTATAGTGCAAAAAACTCAACCTCAACGTCATTACTAGTGTCTCCATAGCAACCAGTCTAACAAGTTCAACAACTAGTTTACCAGAAAAGGTTGGACATACGGAGGATTTATCCCCAGAAATCTTTGGTGCCAGGAGGAATAAAAGGTGCTACCAGGGATGATTCTTCTGTATCTCTATGCCACACTGATCTAGTCGCAAAAGAAAATTGCTTTGATCTCACCCAAAAAAATTCTATGCTTTGTGAATAGGTTTCAATTGCCAGTAAGTACAGTCATATATTGCAGTCTGATGCAATACCTGATCCTTCTCTTTTCTGCACTCTTTGAAAAGACCGTATCTTCTCCCCCACTAATCCCATGTACAGCAATTCTATATTCTGCTCTCAGGCGCTTTATTTTCAAGCTGTGCAAAAAATTGGCAGACCCTCAGCCTGTCTTCTAAGCTCCATCACAGAGGCTGATAGTTGAAAGCAGGAACAGTGCTAACCAAACAAGCTATTAATGGATTATAATACAATATTTCGAATTTGATCTAAAATCCAGTTTCCATATACATTAGTTTGAGTCCAGAATCATAATCAAATGGCAAGTTTTACAACAAATATAATTAGAGCTTTATAATGTGGCAGGCACTGTGTCCTCATATGCATCTATTCTATAACAGTGTGGATCTCCCAATTCCAATTGGAGCCTCTGGGCACTACAGCAATAAATATTATATCTTACTGGGTAGATTCCTGCAAGGACAACATAGATATGAATTGTTGCATATGTCAAGATCAACTGCAACTTTAAAAATGACTCAACATAGAACATCCACAGTTATGTCAGATAGGGGGTTTTTGTGGAGGGCAAGGGATTTTGGAAATGGGATAGATACAAATACTTCAAGAGCATAAGACAACTATTGACAGACAGGGATTAGGAAGAAACTTTGTTCTGAGCAGTTTACAATTGTCCACATAAAATACCCCCACAAACAAACAACTTACCCTGAAACCTGGTACTGACCACTATCAGAGACAATACTACACTAGATATACCACTGATTTGATCTGACATTGCAATTACTATGTTCACTTGAAAACTACTTAGTGTATATGTATTTCTAGCCAATCCATTTTCAAGTTTAAATACAAATAGTACCCCATATCCCACTGATGCATGAAGCAGCACATGCCATCACCATCTCCTGATTGCTATAATTCTGCAAAAAACAAAACCATGGGGCTTGATTTCAAAGTTTTATCAGCATAATTTTCTTTTGAGCGGAGAACTTGTCAGATGTACACGAAAGAGAATTTTCCCATTGTTTGAAATAGTATGGAAGAAACAGTAATTGGTACATACATGTACTTCTAGGAGGCTCCATACAGTGAGAAACCTGGCTGGTCTCCCATAAAAAGCAGCCATTGTATTGTACTCAGTCATTTTGAATAAGAGACCAAATCACGGATCCGCATGAAGTGGAAATAGCATTTCACTCCCTTTTGAAAAGCTGAGAAGGCTATAAAAGTTTGGGGATAAGGCTCTAAGTGAGTTTTGCATCTAAGATTGCCAGAGTTCACATTTTTATGCATGAGAAATAACCCCAATCAATTTGGAACACAGGAGACACATGCAGAAGACAAGCCTGTGGGAGGGTAAAACTCCAGTTTAAGTTTGCTGAGTTTTTGTCTGATTCTCCCTCCAGGATGCTGGGTTTGGAAGCCAAAGCTGCCAAGGATTCACAGGAATGTAATGGACAAGCCCGCTGAGCCTGTGCCATCTGAACTGCACTCCTAGCCACTTTCTCCACCCTGGCAGCATAGTTTTTGTGAGCCATGTTACCACTGGCTAATTCCTCCCTCCCTCCGATATATCAGAGCCCTATCGTGAAGGGAAGGTGCACGGGAAACTGGTGCAAGAAGCAGATTTTCACTCAGAAGTGTCAGAGCAGGGCGCATCTCGCTGGCTCCACCCACTCTTCACACCAAAGGACTGAACTCCAACCAACTTAAGACTGGAGATGGAGTTTCATGTCTCCAGAGCAACACCCTGTGGAGGTGGGGCTTCATCCTATTACACTGGTTTGGGGGCTTTTCTGACCCATGTTACTCTCTCTCTGCCTCATTCAAAGGACTTATACATGGAAGAGAGGAATGGAAGTAAAAACAGGATATTTGTGAGGGAACTTGCCAAAATATAAACATGACAAAATATTCAACACTCAATACCATTGTATCTTCAAAGCACTTTACAAGGGTTAACATTCGGCAACCCTTGCAATACCAATGAGAGACAAGTAAACTTCATCTCCAGTTTAGAGATTGAGGAACAGAAATTAAGCGTGTTGTTCAAAGCCAGGCACCTAGCAAGTTAGTGGCAAGCATGGTTTCGAATTCCTAGCTCCCAGTCCTTTGCTATAACTAAACCATATCACTTTACAATATACAAACACTCCGCATGGTGCAGAGTAGTTTAACCATTACCCTGGTTTAGTTACATCATCTACAACACTTCAGGTTTTTCCTCACAGATCTGTGTTTTGCGTACATGAAAGCACACTCACTCCCCACAACCAAAAGAGAAACCAAGCAACGAAAACCCAAATCTTTCCACTAACACAAAATAAAACACAAAAATAAAGATAGAACCACTTTATAGCTCACAATACATATTTATTATTAGAGATGTTTACAGAAAAGTCTCAGCAATACTGCTAATCTAAGACTGACTGGGGTTTTTTTTATGCTTTCTTATGGCTTTGTTTTTTGAATTATTTAAAAAGTCACAAAACTGATAAGATCTGGGGAGATTTCAGTCTTATTAAAAAAAGTTGAGTTCAGAAATAAGGAACAAGGTGTTTTTGCTAGTAACTTAGTAACTACGACCAAAGACGGTGTAGAACTTGGCAGGGTTCTTGCCACAGACACATTTGGCTCCCTGCTGCAGCTCGCAGAGAGGTCTGAAGGGGATGCAGAGACTTTTTGCTCCCATCGATGGGGCACCAGGTTCAAGATCTTGATCCCTGAAATAGAAAACAAATTTAATATTCTTAATTCCCAAAAGAATTACAAGAAAGAAATCTCACACATAGTGATTACTTCATTGGGTAAAAACTTTGGGGCTAAGGGAGTAATAATGCCCTGTCTTGCAGTACAAGATAAGACCCAAGAGTGAGAATCCTATGTGGAGGGTCTCCCTAAAGCAGTGATACTCAGACCGAGGCTCGTGAGCCGCAAGTAGCTCTTTAATGCACCTCCTGTGGGTCTTTGCAGCACATGATATTAAAACATTGTGTGATTTAATGATTAACCAATCAGGATGTTTTTACTACGTTATTAACCAGGCTGTCCCTAGCCTCTGTTTGCCAGAAGCTGGGAATGGGCGACAGGGGATGGATCACTTTATGATTATCTGTTCTGTTCACTCCCTCTGAAGCACCTGGCATTGGCCACTTTTGGAAGACAGGATACTGGGCTAGATGGACCTTCAGTCTGACCCAGTGTGGCTGTTCTTACATTCTAACCAATTGTAATTGATAAAACAACAATACTTGGTCAGCTACTTTGCTGTGAGAATAATTTATAGTAATTAGTAAATGAAATTATGAATTCACACTTCTGGGCTCTTTTGGATAATGTTGATTGCTAATTTTGCTCCTGAACCACTGAGGTCTGAGTATCACTGCTCTACATGAATGTTACTTTCATGTTGTTTTATACTCAGATACCCAACTTGAAAGTTAAATGTAAATTCTCTTAAATTCAACAGTTACACAGTTTACCTGGCAGTAGTTTTCTTGATCCAGTCCTCACACTCGATTTCCCCACAAAAGGGAATCTGCACAATCTGAAATGAAAGAAAGATGCAGAGTTTATACAGTGAAAGCAAACAGGCATTATTTTAGGAGTGACTCCCAAACCCTGCCATTATAGGTCTAACACTTGAGCCATTGAAGACCAGATTTTTGATAGTGCTCAGCACCCACAACAGGAATCAGATTTTCAAAAGAGTACAGTGGGAGTGGTTGAATGCGGAGCACTTTTGACAATCTGGCTGCATAATCATGCCTAAATGAGCTGGTAGGTGGACAGTTCTGAAAGTCTGACATCCTTTTATTGTAAAGCAGAATTTTTAGACTGCAGGTAAACTACTCATTTTACAAAGTTAGCTCACAGAATCAAAGAAATGTAGGGCTGCATCTAGTCCAGCCCCCTGCCACATTCTAAACAGGAAAGGTTCAGCTTAATGATAACCACAATCAAAGGTAAAATTAACACAGCTCAAAAGGGTTTTTATAGCCTTTTCATCCTGAAAATATACACAGTGACAGTTGCCCCTTTGCAGTGAAATGCAGTAGAACTCTAGTGTAAGCTCACAGCAGAATTTGAAGAGTGATGGTTGCTAGCTTATTAGAAATTTAGCAACAGGATATTTTTACATCTATGAAAAGGTGTCCAAAAATTTCCTCCTTCTAGCTCTGGATATCCAGGCTATTTGTTTTTAAAAGAAAAAAATAAATCTCAATTCCCGTATCTCTACTGGATTATAGAGCAACACCTATTTACATACTTTAAAGAAATGCTTTCCCAATGAAGTTTCCCATTATAATTTTTAGGATCAGTGCTATACATTCATATTTTCTGAGGAACAACATTATGAAGGGACTTATTTCAGTATTTTCATTAAGGTAAAGAGAACTGTCACCAGCATATTTTCTTCTTACATAAGCAGTAAGAAGGAACATTGGATAGACAAGACAAGATATTAAGCACTGAGGCAGTACAAGATGCAGTAACCATACCGTTAAATTATTTTTAACCACTTCAGCCCATTTAAATTGTTCAGTATTTCTAAACTTAACAGGGCAGCAAATTTCTGTTTCAGAGGTCTAACAGTTCTAGGTTTTCCAGGGATGTTTCACTCAATTTCTTCACTTCATGTACTTTAACAGTAGCAGTTAGGAAGTGTTACTGTAAAGCCAAGAAGACTATTTTCAAAAGATTATGGAAAACTGAGGCAAAGACAACAGCTGAAAGGGACAGTTGCTAAAATGTCAAGAAGTCTTAAGTGCACATTTGCTCCACATACTCCTGTTATTTTGGTTTTCCTCACCAGAAGCCTAAATAAAATTGTTGTGCTGTGTTATGCTACAAGAAACAACTTCTTCTTTACACAAAACTCCCGTTTAGACTTCGGTGCAATATACATTTTTATTAGCTTCTTTCATTTTCTGCAATTTGGAGGAGGGACTAGTAAGCGTCTAATGTTAGTGCCGAATATGCCGTGCTTGTATTAATCTTTCTGGTTTGCTAAATGTGGGTTTTACTTAAGAGCTGTTGTAGATCGTTCATGCAG
Source organism: Natator depressus (assembly GCF_965152275.1). NCBI lineage: Eukaryota > Metazoa > Chordata > Testudines > Cheloniidae > Natator > Natator depressus. The sequence goes on along the minus strand of NC_134236.1, from coordinate 162,831,631 downwards.
CTTTCATTAAACTTTGCATGTAGTTATTACTGAAGACACAAAAGCAAAGAAGTCCACATCTCAAAGATTTTATGGTCTAAGGGGTTAATCACACCAAATACAGGAAAACATGGGAAATTAGCTTGGGAAATCTCCTTTTAGACTGTGGTCAATGCAACATAGTGAGGTTTTAATTAAGAGAGATTTGAATAAGAGGGTTTCCGTGAAAAACTACTACTTTTATATATGTTACCTGCTTTGTACAATAATATATAAAAACGGACATAAACATTCATATATACACACACGAGATGAAGTGCCTCAAACTTTTATTCTTTAGATTTAGGTACTCAGATAAGCACTTGTAACTTCAGAGGTGGAACATTTACTTTTCTAAAATCAAAGATGTTCACTACACTGCTTCTTTTTCATGTCATAAAGTGCAACTACTTTAGATGTTTCATTTACAAGTTTGAAATCTATGATCTAGTACTATCCCAGATGCAGAGCTAGCTAGGTTATTGATTTCTCATGATGCTCTCCAGCATCTGCTTCTGAATAAGTGAAAGGAGGTGGGCTGTTCAAGGTTGGACATTGCTCCCTTCCCAGATCATCTTCACAGAAGTAAGAGCTATTGTGATTTGGGGCTTTGAGGTGGGAGGAAATGTCCGCGGATCATGGAGAGCCATTAATCCATAATGATAATTTGCTCGCAATACAATTATGTTTTTTATATATTTGCTTTAAGCTGCATTTTTGCTTTTTATGGATTTTTTTCCTTAGCTTATTTTGTAACTAAGGCTATGTTTACACTACAGCCTATGTCGTCAAAATTTATGTCACTCAAGGGTGTGAATATTCCACTCTGAGCAACATAAATTACACCAACATAAGCGTTCGTGTGCACAGTACTGTGTCGGCAGGAGAGCTTCTCCTGTAGACCTCGCTTCTGCCACTCGCGGAGGTGGGTTTTTTTTATGCTGACGGGAGAGCTCTCTCCCGTCAGCATAGAGTGTCTTCAGCAGATGTGCTGCAGCTGTATTGGACAGCTGTGCCACTGAAGGGCTGTATGTATAGATATATCCTAAGTTTACCACATTGCCCAACATTTTGGGAAAGCCTCTGTTTTTCACGTCTCTCCTTTGTTCTGTAGGCCACCAGGGGCCAAGGGTAGTTTTTAAAAGCATAAACTGATGTTGCATCAATATATAATAAAATCATTGTGATTATTTGTGGGACAAAGAGGTCTTTATACTTAACATCAGGTAAGCCAAGCCAGCTTTTGGAAAGGGTTTGCATTAGTGAAATGTTACTTCAGAACCAGCAGGCTGAGTGCAAAAATCTTTTTGAGAAGGTCCAAAATAACTTGACATATATTTAGCTTCTGGGGTGATGGCAAATCAGATGTGGGTTTTTTTTTGTTTTTTTAACCACCATATTTAGGGAGCAAACATATACCCCAATCAAGGTCAGGGTCCCTATTGTGCTAGTTGCTGTACTGACAGAGTCAGTCTCCTCTCTGAAGAGTTTACAATCTAATTTAAGACAATATGCAAATGAGATTGCGTGACACAAATTACAGGAAAAAAGATTAGGGGGGTGGGTGGCGGTGAGAGTAATGCATGAGTTAGCTCATAATTTTATTTTTTTCTATTCAACATAAATCCCACTGGCCCTGTACCTAACCCTTAAAGGACATGTTCAGCAAGAGTGTATGGTTATTTTCAGAGCAGAGCCAAATTGGCATCCCACTTTTTTTTTTTTTAAACACTTTTTTCTTTTGCATTATTTCTTAGTTGCAGTCTTGCACCAATAGTGATTCTTAGTTGTTAACGAGATGCAGTCTTCAAGAACATTTATTCAAATGTTTTCACATGCTGGGGGATCTGGGTAATAGAACTTCAGGGATAGGATTTCCTTAAGTCAATCAATGGTAGTTCAATGTGCACCTCATGGGAAGAATAAAACACTTCTTAAACATTAAAAATACAGTCTTAATTGCTGATTTAGACGACTTCAATTGCTCCACCAAAAACTTTAATTTTTTCATAAGTTGCTAGTGCCCTTACCACAGAATTTAATATAAAACTCAGTCCTGTTACATCATCAGTTATTCTGATGATCAAACTTAACTTCTTGATGCTCAGCACCTGTCAATGCACTCAATGCTTCTGATGAGGTTAGAAAGGTCAGTTTTCTTTGACACAAGTAGTACGTACTTTGGACTCCTGGAATGCAGTTATGTCTTTTTTTTTTTTTTTTTACACCATTTGTAGGGGAATAATTATAGTATCTTATCTTAATCCAAATAAAAGATATTTGCATTAAGATCTGCTACGGTCACTTCCTGCTGAAAAAGCAGTACACTCATTTTAAATAAATGATGCCGTTTGTAACAGGTATGTAAAGTTTCCCGCAGTGGCCTTGTTACCTCTAATGCCTGAACATAATATTTTAAAGACTAGTAGCGTGGAAAATTTTAATCAAAACTGTGCTTTAGTATAGCAGATGGCAACCGCAACTACTGCAGCATTTGGGAAAGTTACAGTTTGTTGCCAACCTCTCCATGACAAGTTCCCAGTGTGTAAGCAAATTTGATTAAACTACCAAGCACCCTTTCAAATAATAATAGTGCATTTATTTAGGCTGTGAAAGCATCTGATCTCCAACTGGCCTGTAATAGATAGGAAAATGTGTGTCCTGTTTTAACAATGTTGCAAGACACTTATTCAGACTTCAGTGTATTCGGAACCTCCTTACCTTTCCTGCTTCAAGTTCTTTTTGAAAATCTTCCATAGTATTGGCCACCACCATATGATTTGTTAGGTCTTCAAAAGCTCTAAGACAAGAAAAGAAATTTAGTAAAGACAGACATGAGTATTCATCTTCTAAATGAAGTTACCATCTGAAGCAATTGTGCCGAGCCACCAAACACCAAATTACAAGAGAAAAAGTACAAAGACTGTAGAATCTTCTTAATCAGGATATTCTTCTACAGCTTGTGTTCCCAAAAGAAGAAATTCTGATGAATTAAAAGGTATTTCTCTCCAGGCTGTTGCAGTTCCATCACACTATTAGACAAGCCCAAAGGTTTGGGAGATGGCACTACTATTTGGTTTGCAACAGGACTGAGGATATTGTCTGAGAGAGTACAGCAGGGGCATCTGCAATATACTCAGCCTATACAGCTGGTGCGAAAAGAACAAAATACTAGCCAAGAACAGGCAGGGAAGCATATCATATGTTTTCAGCATGTATCACGGTGTGGAGGGACTGAAAACTCTGGCAGAATCAGCAGGAGATGAAGTCACAGAAAAGTTAAGCATCACCATCAGATCACCTCAGAGATGCACCAGTTAACCAGGAAATCAACTTAAGACTGTTGTAACTGAGTGGAGGGTACTATAATAATGCTTGAAAGCTAAACCTAACTATAGCGGAAATCAAATCTCATTTACCTCTTTTGGTTAGATCATTTTCTGACATTCAAATACCTTAGTCAACTGCAACTCCAAATATAAACAGGTTTATATCAAGGATGACCTTATAAGGTCTTCAAATCAGAATAGCAGGACTGCCTTTACCACACTTGACAACCCTGCACCTCTCCCATACAGGCCTCAAGAATATGAAACAATCATATTCTTATGCATCACCTTATTACAGAGATTTGCCATACGCAGTAACTTCAGATAAAATTTTCAAAAGGGCTTCAGTGATTTAAGAGCCTACATAGCAGTGAAAGTCAATATGAAAGTGTTACTCATTTTTGAAAGTGGAACTTGGGTGCTTTTGAAAATTTTACCTTAGAGATTGATAATAATATTGGAGCTTACATCTAAGAACTTTGTTTTTTTGAACAGATTCTCAAAACCTTCCAGCACTACAAGCCTGCACAGTAGCACTACATCAAAAAAGTACTGGGGGCTCATTTTTAGATGTCAATACCATATGGATATTGGCGGAGGCTTAACTTGAAGATCTGAACTTGAAGTGTTGTTAACATTTGAAAATTCTATTTCACAGGCACATTTGGGAAACTTTTTGTGACAATCAGAATGAGCTTCTCAGACTGAAAAATGAAAGTGCACAGAGAAGACTTGTCTTGATGACTTTCTCCACAGTTAAATCTAAATGAGTTGAAGAAATCTCTTCTACAGTTAAAATAAAGTCGTGTCAGTCACAGATGCCATATGATTTATTCCCTTTTAGACTAACCTGTTGTAAAGGTTAGCATGGATCTCCTCCAAAATGTGTCTGAGTTTATCCTCTGCCTCATGTTCTGCAAAGGTCAACTTCTGTCCTGTGTCTCTTCTGACAGCTACAAACTGACCGTTCTTCATATCTCGTGGTCCCACTTCAAGCCTGATAGGAACACCCTACAAGCAAAAATAATGCAATACAAAATTAGTGAAAACTGCAGAACCGGTCAGTCAGTCATTCTCAAGAGAGTATGGTTTCATCCACTAAGATGCTTTGTTCAGTATGGATACACTTGACACATGATTTTTATTTCTCTTTGTCTTGCTCTCACACAAATCATATGATTAACAAGAGAACTGTTTTGCTGTCTTAATACAGTACTTGGAAAAAATTCAGGATTGGGGCAAACCTAAAGCTGTATTGATTCTCAGTTTCGCCTTATCAAAATGCTACTGCAAGGTTTTTATGAACTCAAATTATGCTCATTTTATACTCTTCTGATAGTGTTTAAAACAGGAAACAGAAATAGCCTTCTTTCATTTGGATGACTCCTTCCCAGATGATGCTATACGTGTGAATTAAAGATGGCTACCTACGGGGAGTTCCATGAAAAGGCTCCCAATCTTTTGCATGCTCCTGGACTTAAGGTATTTATTTTTACTTATGTGTTTAGTACACTGTTTCTCTATGGACTGTTGAAATGGAAGCTACAAAGGACCTGTTATAGCAAATTGAAGTATTGTACAGTGTAGTATAATAAAGAGTCAAATTAAGTGTCCTTTCTTGAAACAAAAACTAAAAACAAAATGCCTTTCAGTATGCTAAAATAAATACAATATCCCTCCCAAAACAATCTATTTAGATTTATACTTTCAGCAGCCAGTCAAGAGGGAATAATTTTTGTGGATGTGGCTGTTTACTTAACTAGCACAGGCATTAGGCCTTTTCCTTTCTGAAAGAAATATAGATTCTCCCACAGCAAACAAAATTTTATTGTGTTCAAACAAACAATGTTGTCACAATCAATAATGCAGTGTAATCACCACTTTGTTTTCAATTGCTGGAAGTTTGACCTCCCTGAGGATAAAAGAAACTGAAAGAAAAGGATTAGAAAAACCTTTGCATACCCGTGCCCAGACTGGGTGACGAGTGATGGTGGTGGGAAAGAGAATCTGGAAAAGAACTTTGTATATACTTGTTTATCCAAGTTCCTCTTTCACAGGCAATGCTCCTTACCAGTGTGCTGCACCTAATGATTATTTTTTCAGGTGGTTGTTGATTTACGTGTTTGTTATGTACACTGGTATATCAGCCACATTTAGACAGTTTTAAAACATGTTTTAGACACTATTCTAACACAACTAGAACACAATTGACCTAATTACAGAGGACTGTTAAAATTACAATTGAACATAGCTTTACTAATTTATACCTAATATAACTCTTCAATAAATGATTTATTATAATTTTGGCCTGGCACAGCATGTTTAAACTGTATTACCACAAACGGTTTTTTAAAAGGTTCTTGAAAACAGCTCCACTAAATGTTAATACTGGATGTTGGTAGAATACTTGAAGGCCTAAGAGAAGTTAATTGCATTATGTAACATTTTCCTTGCTTCTTAAACCTTATGACAAAGGGCCCGTGACTTCTCATACACACAGGCAGACCCCCAACTGTTTGTTCTCATTTGTGAGTTTTTACGGGTGTACTGGTAACTGCTGGAATTAGGAGTCTAAAGCAATATTTTATTGCAGGAACGTGCTGTACATATCCTTTCATTTAGGAGAGGCTGTTCACAGTTTATAGTTCCCCGTGGAAATCCAATCAGTAGGCGAAATGCCAAAGAGAGTCTAGATCCTGACCATTTTAAAAACCATTTTGTAAGACACCTTTGTCCAGGCTTCCACTCACTGCAGACTCTAGATGATCTTGGCATTTGATCTACAGACTAGGTTTCACGCCTTAGGGCTAGTAGTTTGATACTGATGGGTGACCTATTTTTAAGAGTGAAATGTTTACTTCTATTCCAAGCCAGATGTAAAGGTACCGAAATCCTATCAGCACCTGGCATCAAATAAACTTGTAACAATAATAGTGTTTTTTCATTTACAAAATGCCATTTGGGATTCTGGGAGAATACCCAGTATCTCCATCTCTTTGTTCTCAGGCCTGGTCTACACTACATACATACTTCCATATACCTACGTTTCTCAGGCGTGCAAAAAATCCACACTCCTGAGTGACGTAATTAGACTGAAATTAAACCTGCATGTGGACAGCACTATGTTGGTGGGAGAGCTTCTCCCAATGACACAGCCACTTCCTCTTACAGAGGTGGAGTTATTAAGCTGAAGGGAGAGCTCTCTCCCATTGGCTTAGAGCATCTTCACCTGATGCGCTGATGTAAATTTGTAGTGTAGATCTGACTTAAGGCTGATGCACCTCATTAGTAAGAGGCATGGAAGTGGTCACATGCAGAGTGTGACTTAATGAAGTGCAGTGCTCAGCAAGTGGATACTGTAAAGCGATTGAAGAAGCCACCTTAGAAGCTACTTGCGACCTTCGCAAAGACTCAAGTCTCTTTGCGGGAGTCACACACAGCTATTGTCAAAAAACTTTTTAGACTGTAAGGTCTTTAAGGCAGGAACTCTCTCTCCCAATGTCTATATGGTGTGCAGGGCAACAGAGCAGCAAAGACACTTAGCACCTCTGGACACTGTGTAATTATACAGTATTAAGTCAGCAGGTTGGCTTCCTCCAGAACCTCAGAAGTCTCACTTGGAATTTAAGACTAGATATAATCCTGTCCCCCCGCCCCCAAAAACACACACACACTTCCTTCCTGGTTTGTTCATGGTGAAAAGCACTTCTTACTTTGTGAACTTAGTGGAGCTCAGCAAAATAAGTGCTGTTTTCCTGTAAATCACAGCCTTAACATTATACCATTTTCATATTCTAATATATTCTGACAAAGAAAAGTTCTCTAGAATAGCAAGCTAATGCACTGGGCTGTCTTCTCTGGATACTCAGGTTGAAATTCTACCATACTTTGCAAAGGAAAGGCAAGAGAGGCTATCACCAAACTATTTGGTAGAAGAAGTAGCAGATCTCTGTTTAAGAAGTGTCAGACTGGAATGGCATGAGTTTTGCAGACGTCAAAGGAGGTCTATGAACAAAGTTGTTTGTGAAAACTCACACAGTGCCTGCCCATACCACACCAGGCTCAAGTAGCACAAATTCCCCTCAATTTTGTGAGCAAAAAATTAAAACACTTTAAAGTAGAAGTATTTATGAGTCTTGTTCCATTACTGCAACTGTAAGAGGAGGGGAAAATGGATTCCATACTGGGAGCACACACACTCAAATGTTAAGTCTCTTACTTCTCAAAATGGCTCTGGAGTCGGATTTTAGACTGACATTTTTCATGACATTTTTGGTTGCACTTATAAATTGTTTATAAATCCTTTATAAATGGATTTTTAAGCATATCAGAAGGTATTATAAAAGGTCGTTGTACGCCAAGGTAATAATCAACCTATTGCTTCTGTTGGACTCTCTGTAACAATTAACTGTGTATTACAACCTTAACTTATTAACCTTTAACACACTACTCAGAAATGGAGCTTTAGGATAAAGTGTGACATTCTCCCAGTGCAATGGGAGATTTTTTTCAAGACCCATTGGATTGCACAGGAGGCTTCTACATCATCTTATACTGAAGTTTGTAATTTGAACATTTACACAAACTTCCAACTCTGATGCCACAGAGCCCCATTCTGTCTTATTTTAATTTCTCATCCCTTTCGTTATGTTGTAATATACATTATATTTAAACCCAGTCTTGAAACTTGGTCTCCTTTATTCTCTTCACTTTACAGATATCTTGTTTTATATGCAGTTACTCTGTTTTCCTGTACAAGGAGGACTGAAGCTACTTTTAACCATAGTATTTGAGTGATGAAGTAGTTGCTTTTCTGATAAATAAAAAGGATTCTTTATTTAGTGATACCATCCAAGACCATCTTGTATTTTCCATTCTGCTCAACTAGGATATCAGAAGCTAGTGTTACTCCTGGCGGAATTTTGCACAACTGTGGAATGCAGAATTTTACAGAAATTAATGTTTTTTGCACAGCATTTCTGATCCCCCACAGAAATGGGCTGCAGTGCTGCTGGCCGCCACTAGGGGCCGCCGAATGCAGCAGAGCCCAGCTCACACACAGAAGACACTGCCAGAGGGAGGAGAGAGCTAGAGGTTCGACAGCTGCACTCCCCCTCACGCCCTTAAGGGCGGAGGCGGCAGTGCACAAGAAACTCCATGCAAGCCTGGGACCCAGCATCAGGCTGTTTCTCCCGCTGGATCCTGGGGCTCTGAGGGGCAGGGGAGCAGGTGTCTGGGCTGGTGGGGGCCATGGATGGGCTCTGGGAAGGGACAGATGTCTGGCCTAGGGGAGGCCCTGGGGTGGTGGTGGGGGGGACATTTGGGTGTCTCGGCTAGGGGTGGCCCTGTAGCGGGGGGGGGGGGGGGGGAGGGGGGAGGTGCAGAGGGATGTTTGGCTGTATTGGCTGGGGGGGGCAGCTGTTCTTGGGGGGGGGGAAATGTTTGGGTGGATAGGCTGGGGGCCCCCCACAGCTGGGCTCTGGGTGGGGTGGAGGTGTGAGTGTCTGGCTCCCCAGCTGGGCTCTTGAGGGAAGGGGGCAGAGAAGCAGGAACTAGGTTGTCGAAGGGGTTTCTTTAGATCTCTACTTCTGGGGGAATTTGTGTGTGTGTCTGTATTGTTACAGACACATTTCCTGACAGGTATTTTGAAATAAATGATCAAAATAATTGAAACTGGCATGATTTTGTGGTGTTATTTTGATAATACAATCTGCCGATTTTAAAATATTTGTGCAGAATTTGTTTTTTGGCGCAGAATTCCCCCAGGAGTATAGTGTGCTCTCACTCATCACACATGTGTTTGGCATGAGCTTTTTTTTCCTTTTAATTGATTTAGGTATGTACCTCTCTTCCTTAACATTGCTTATAGATCATTCTGTGTTTGCACATAGAGTCAAAATTCACAAGTTCAAGACATCTCTTGTCCAAGTTAATTATTTTTTCTGGGTGAGAATCTGTCATCTCAGAAACTGCCTTTTTTCTTCAATTAGCTTTTATGAAATTTCAAGAAACACAAGTCACCAATAATTGCAGCAATTCATGCTTTATCAAAAATTAACCATTTTTCAATCGACTTTAGACAGAAAATATTTGCCTGCAGAGAATACAAAAAAGTCCACATGAACATACATTAAGATCTACTGAAAAGAAATTTACCTTAAGCTCCCAGTGATTGAACTTCCAACCAGGTGAATAGTTGTCTCTTAAGTCAGCACGTACGCGGACATTGACACTGAGCAGCCTTTTAAGATATTCATTACATTTCTTCATCAGTGCCTCTTTGTCCTCTTCGGAAAGTGTATTTGTGATGCCACAAGGAATAATTACAACCTGTGACATGATGCAAGTTAAAAGAAAAAGATACATACAGTAATGGAAAAAGTTGTTCCCAATTATTGTAATGTACCATACCAAAAATACCAAAAGACAATCAACCTTAAAGTGTTGAGTTTAAGGATGTGGAAGGTTTAAGGAGACAGTGTTGTGGTGCTAAATCTGGTTAACATCTTTCAAAACCCCCTAAGAAACTTTTTTGCCAAGTATTACAAATAATCTAATTTTGGGTAGACAGAAAATTTAGAAGATATAGCTTGTCTGTCACAAGGAATATAACTCGAGAACCAACCTGATAAACTCTTACTGACTGCATACAGAATGCTCTATAAGTATTATTTTCAGTACCCCTACATTAAATAGAGTTCTTTTCATCAGGCACCCAATAGGAAATATTGATTAATCCCATTGCAAGACAGGAAAGGAAAAAGGTGAGGTACTTTGAAGTAAAGTTCTGCCATATGAACCAATTAGACAAGTCATTTTTACACACCTGAACACAAGCTACCCGAGGTGGTAGCACCAAGCCCATATTATCCCCATGGATCAATGTCATCACACCAATGGTCCGAGTCGAAATTCCCCAGGAGTTTTGATAGGCGAACTGTTTTTCTCCTGGTATCTTGGGATCTTCAAACACAATCTCAAACATTTTTGAAAAATTCTGCCCCAGATGGTGCGATGTTGCTCCCTGAAACCGACACATATAGAAGTCTTTGCTCAATAGAAATTTACAATGACTGCTAAGTATAAGGTCAGCAACATTCCTTTTTGCTGTCCTTTCTTTCAAAAATACTGAAAAAATGTATGTATTAATATATACCTGGATAGCTCTTCCACTGGCAGATACATACGCTTCCACAGTGGTTGTATAGTCTCCACCTGCAAACTTCTCTTTTTCAGTCTTTCTTCCTTTCACAATAGGTATTGCCAGGAGTTCTTCATACACCCGAGCATACAGATCAAGAATCTGCAATACCTGTGATTAAAACCTTTAAGTTACTTCAGTGATTTGGAGTTACTCTTCAAACATTTTCTAAATCCAAAATATTGCTGAATGGCGTGACTGGCCTACAACTGCATGAAAACCTGAACATGCTACTTGTCTCTTCTCTTCAAATAAAACTAAAGATCAATTTTATTTTTTACTCATTTTGAGGTTTTGCAGATGTTTTCTGTAAAACAAAATATTTAAGCCTAGAAACCATTAAACAAAAAGGGTCATTATTACAGAGGTGTCAGACTCCATATGTGATTAAGTGCAAAACAGAAGTCAAAACAGGGATTCAAACCTTATTATATTTGAAGATATGGCATATCATCCCTAAAACTGCAGCACTTACAGTTTGTGCATGCAATGTATATTGAAAACTGACTATATTAACTTGTTTGAGAGTTATAATTAATTATAAGTTGATCCTTTAAGAAACTGAGAATCCTGTGTCACTCTTCTTTATATACTAACTTCACATTTATTCCACTCCAAGCCTATTCATATCCATGATTCTCTATGCTCTCCTCCCTCACTCACTCAATCACACATTCACTTTGCCTGACCCCTTTTGCATCATTTAGGCTATGCAAAGCAGCTGTAAACCAACTTAACTGGCCACCCAATCCTAGCTGCTTTGCACAGCTCAAGAGCATCTCAAAACAGCCAGAGAGCAGGACAAATCTGGCCCTAAAGAGATTAAGATAAAAGATGTGATGTGAACATTTCCAGGTAGTTAAACCTCACTGAGATGTCATGCACATGATATACTTGAAGAAATAAAGTTGTGTAGGCCAGGAAGGATTGATTTAAAAATCAACAATTTTAATAATTACTTAAATCGGCAAGCAGGAAATCTTGATTAAAATCAATTTTAATTATTTTGGATTTGTACTTTTTAATTATTTTTCTAAAGAAAGATTGATAACCATTAAAACATGTTGATTTGCAGCTACACATAGCCTTTACACTAAATTTAGTACTACTTTTTGCTAACCAGGAGTATACACCATATCAATAATATTTAAGAAATTATATAGCCTAACTTTTTACTAGATTAAAATTTTTCATTGTCATTTGTGTCAAGACCAATTTGAATAGAAATTCAAATTCAATTAAAATGTATTAAACCAGCATTTTAAGTTTTTTTTTAAGTAAATAAAACTACCTTAAATATGCTGAATGCATCAGAAAAAAGTTTATTAACGGATAACTGACTTATTAAAACAAAGGAAGATATAATTTCAGATCACTAGCTACAGATAATGTATCTCATCACCACTGTTCCCTCTAAGCTGTATGCGTGCACACAAAGATCCTAAACCCGCGTGCACAAAAATTTGCACAGAAGAAATTTTTTGCACACACAGCCTGTCAAAAATTAGAGGGAACATTGCTTGTCACCCAGTCCTTCAAGATTCGATAAACTAGTAGATCTAAGCCTCCTACACCTAGTTTTCATGCATAGAATGGAAGAGGAAAACAAGCTTTTCTGCTTTTTCAACTCCCAATCAATTTCTTAACTTTGAATGAACAAGTCATTGAACTGAACAGTTGAAGAGGCGGCTACTGCAGTCAAAAGCTGGGTTAGCGCTTCAACAAACTGGTTGTAGGTGCTTAGCCAGCAAATTTTTACTAGCTTAATATCATGTTTTGTATTGAGTTTAAATTATTTCAAATAGATAAAGTAGAACCTCAGAGTTACGAACACCTGGGGAATAGAGGTTGTTCATAACTCTGAAATGTTTGCAACTCTGAACAAAACGTTATGGTTGTTCTTTCAAAAGTTTACAACTGAACATTGACTTAATATAGCTTTGAAACTTTACTACGCAGAAGAAAAATGTAAGCTACTAAAAAATAATTTAAATATAATACTGTAGTGTATTTGCTTTTTTTTTGGTCGCTGCTGCTGCCTGATTATGTACATCCGGTTCCAAATGAGGTGTCTGGTTGACTGGTCAGGTTGTAACTCTGGTGTTCGTAACACCAAGGTTCTACTCAGAGTTTAGGCTTTAACATAGGTTGTCATTTTCAAATTTAATATAATTATTTAATTTAAATAAAAAAAAATCCGAATTAAAAAGTCCAATTTTTAAATTTTATTAAAACAAAACCAAAACACAAAAAACCAGATTTTTACCCACCTTGAAATAAGGCTAAGTTGTTAACAATTGTATCTACTCAAATTATCACTCTTCCTCTACAGAGAAATTGCATGCTATAATTCTACTAGCTGTAACTGAAATGAGTCAAGGTGTGGACAAACGTGCCAAAAGTGCTCACTGGTCACTTTGTTGGCCTAGCTGTCATCATGCTTTAAAGATTCTGTGGCTGCATGCTAGCTTGGGCATCATTGTTTGAAAGGTTCCTTATGGCAGTGCTGCATTGGTGCCACTGTTCACTGCCGTAGCACTACCAGGGGTGCTGAGACAAGCACAAAAGATGCTACAGTTCAGGGACTGTCCCCTCCTCAAGATCCCCTTTCATGTAGCGCCCATCTACCTTCTCCAAACACATTTATTGATTCTCTATGCTTTCCTCCCTCACTCAATCAATCACACATTCACTTTGCCTGACCTCTTCTGCATCATTTAGGCTATGCAAAGCAGCTGTAAACCAACTTAACTGGCCACTCAATCCTAGCTGCTCTGCACTGCTCAAGAGCATCTCAAAACAGCCAGAGAGCAGGACAAATCTGGCCCTAAAGAAATTAAGATAAAAGATTTAAATTTGATGTTACACTTAAGGCCTTAAGAGGGTCAATGTTCACATCACATTGACGCTGCCAATACTCAAAACCAAAAAAAAAAAAAAAAAAAAAAAAAAGCTGGTGGCACGCACGTACGCGCAAAAATGGGTGGCAAAGATCAGTAATAGTTAAAAACATTCAGTGCTTTGTACCTCCTCTGCTGCTTCTTCATAAGTAGCAAATGCTGTGTGTCCTTCCTGCCAAAGGAACTCACGAGTGCGCAGGAAAGGCTGAGGATGTTTGAACTCCCAACGCTGCCAAGAAAAGGATTTTTTTTTTTTTTTTTTTAAAAACATTCAAATTCGGTAGCATAACTGTGAACTACTTAGATTCCACTGACTGCATCTGACGAAGTGAGCTGTAGCTCACGAAAGCTTATGCTCAAATAAATTTGTTAGTCTCTAAGGTGCCACAAGTACTCCTTTTCTTTTTACTTAGATTAAGTTTTTTAAAAAGCTATTTCTTTGGCATTTTATACCACTCTGCAAATCCCAAATTTTGGGATTAAAAAAGAAGTTTGAATTTTTTTTAAATAAAGGAGTTGAACATACTTTCACAATGTGGTCCTTTTAAACTAATATTTTATTTAATTATTATTAAATCATATACCTATGCCCACATGCCAAAACACATTACATAATGAAACTATTAATTGTTTATATTTTAATTAATATTGGTATGATGCCATCTCTTATGGAACGATTGTCCTAATAAATTTAGAACAATTTTTAAGTATACCAAATTCCTTGCCATGTGCTTCACTTTAAAAAATGGTTGACTAAATGCACATACCACTACGTTGCACCACTGATTAAGCTTGATAGGAAGATCTCTATGTGACTGCACCCACTTTGCAAAGGCAGGATACATTACTATAAAAGAAAAACCAAGAATATTTTTTATAATCTGGGAAAGATGTCGAACATGTCTCAACAATAATATACATAATTTGATAAACATCATAAGCATAAGAGACCCTGTGCTTCATTGTGAGGATTTCACTTTTCATATCTTCTGTCCCACTCAAGTGAAATTCTGCAGTGGACACAGGACCTTGATGAAAGGAATATTTTTGCCTTGCTCCAACTCCTCAGGTAAGACGTGGCTTGCTGCTGGTCTGAAGCGAAGTGGTTTCACACACACCTCAGAACTCAAAACACATCTACTTTAGTGACTCTTTATGAAAGTGAAGGGGAAACCTAGCTACTTTACACATGCAGTTAGTTTTCATATTATTAAATCACTATCTTTCATTAAGACTAGAACATTTAGATGCATCTAGATTCATACATACACAATCAGCTAATTAAGAAATTTTCATGATAGCACACGATCATATTACAATTTAGTATATTGTATCTGATTTAACTAGGAGTTGCTCCACTTTTGTATCTTAGTTATATTTAATGACTTTAAAATCTGAATATTAATGAAAAAAATGCATAAGGTAAAATACAACATGAACAATGAAAATGACTTTTCGTAAAAGCAAAATTGAATAAAAACCTTTAATATTTTGAAGTTTTGGGGATGAAAGAAAATTCCAGTCAAAGAGCTTTCTAAAGTATTAAATAAGAAAACTAAATAATTTGCAATGTGTGTGTAAATAAAACTTCTTTAGCTAGTTTATTGGGAAAAATTTAGAAATGTTTCAAGTTGTGATGAAACAGGAAAATAATTTTCCTGTAAGATTTTTCCAGTGTTCAATCATAGTGTCCTACCTAGTAGACCACCAACTGGTCTCAAAACCACAACAGGATTCTGCTGTATCAGTTACTCATTCTGAAACTGTTGATTACTTGCAAGTTAGTTTCTTACCTGTTTCACTTGTAGGACGTACAGCAATTGGTTCAGCCAGCTCTGTTTTACCAGATCTCGTAACCCAAGCAACCTAAACATTTAAAATATTAAGTTTCCTCCAACTTGATTTAAAATAAAAAAAGATCTTAAAGTTCTAGGTTCCCTATCACCTTCATTAATTACACAATATAATGATATTTAAGCACTACTGAAATAATCGTTCAACAAGGACTGACAGACACCTACATAAATTCTTTTCCACCCTTTCTTCATAATGGAAAGCAGACCTCCACAAACACTATCAAAGAAGGGTTTACAAACTTTTAACTGTTTTATATTTGACATCATTGCCTACCGGACTAGGAGCAGCAGAAGCAGAAGTTGTTTGCACAGCTTCTGGTTGTAAGAATACAAAAATATCTGCCTACATCATTTATCTGAGCACTATCCTTAGTTTTTAAAAAGACACAGTTTAGCTAAAGTTAAATGTAGTACATGAGTGCAGAAAACAGAATTCTGATGTGTACCTCAGGAGCAAAGTCAGCAATATGAGTTTTCTCTTTCTCCAGAGCAGCCTGGGACACAAACATGGGAAAGTAGCAGTTTTCTACACCAAGTTTCTTGATCTCACCATCGAAAAAATCCTTGATGGTTTCCCAAATGAAAAAAGTCCATGGACGAAGAATGTAGCAGCCACTCACATCATAGTATTCAATCATCTCCGATTTTGTGATCACCTGTCAAGAAGATATTTTTAAGATATTAAGGTTCTATTTGCATGCACAAAAAAGCACTACAATAATTCAAGCCTAATGACACCCTGCTTACAATAAGTTGATCAATCAGCAGTTTAAAATGGCTGTAATTTAAAACCAAAAAAGCCAAAGAGAGTTTGTAAGCAAAGATTTAATAATTATATTTAACAATTTCCTCCCAAGAAATGGAGGGTTTGGTGCAGAATAGAGGGGCTCAGATACTACAGGGAAAAGTGCATATTTTCTGGCATCACTTACAGATCACCTCTATGACCAATTATGGAGTGGTAATGAATTGTTCTGCAAGGATTTTGCTACAGCTCCTTTATCCAAAAAGATAAAGAGTGAGGATGTAGGACCTTGAAGGTGAGTAATAAGGTGGGAAATGTAAGGGGTCCTTAGATCTCAAAGAGGGAGTGCAGATGGTCACTCTCTCCCTCACCCTAAGAAAAGACAAGCATAGGCCATTTTAATTATCAGTGTTCTTCACTCACTACAAAAGGTCACCAAACACATTATGCATTAATCATGGCAAATGTCCTTGTTGGTGAAACATGCCAGTTTGATAGTGGCGGAGACAATCTACTTATGCAGAAATCCGGTACTGTAAACTTCCCTCCATGCCCTATCAGTGTCCCTCAAACCCTGCCCTGCCCGGACTACCTGAGGCACTGTATTAAGGTCAAAACTCATTTCGCACTGACCACCCATAAAAAATGGTGGTAACTTTTGGTTACAAACCATCCTGAGCTAAACTAAGACTGCTAACTAACATCCATCAAATATACTTACCAAGATCCTTAGTGTTTCACTGCCAGAATGTATTTAATGAATAAGGGGGTTCTTGTTTTTTTAAGCAGGTGGCCATTAACTTATATAGCTTCACAAGTTTACACAGCACTTGGAAACATATGTCCAGAAATTAAAGAAAAATGCTGGTAGCAATTTAAGGAACAGAGTTATATTACAAAAAAATAAATAAATAAATAAAGGAGTGGCAAAAAAAATCATTTTTGTGAAATGTGAGGTGAAACAACTCCTTAATTCAAGTGATGCACACTTACCTGAGAAAACCAGTCAGAAAGATTTTCTTCTTTTTTAGCTTCTAGACCAAGCCTATGGAATTTGAAAAGTACAGAACCCTATAGTTAGGTCACTGCCAAGTGGTGAAGGTAGCATTAAAGCTGCATGCTTGAATGTTTTTTGGGGGGAAAAAAGTCCCTTTTAATGTAATTAAAAATCTTTTGTTAAATGTTAAAGCATATTTACTTCAGTGATCTGCAAACAACCTTTTTACCCTATCCCTCCAAACCATGCCCCTCTGAAATTTAACTTGTTTCAGATCATGATGATCCCTCTCTAACAGGACTCAAGAGAAGCATTCATACAAATATCTCAGTTTTTCCTGTTTAGATCCCTCCTGCACCAGTTACATGCCTCGATGCATCAAGCTGTGAAACGAAAACTTCCAAATAAAAGCCTGATTCGAGCATATGGCTCACCTAAGTTTGTTTTTTTTTCTTAGCTCCACTAATGCTATTGTTTGGCTAGAGAGTTTTGTGAAGCTGTTAAGGTAACTTACTGGCTTGCTTTCTGAAGGCTTTTTGCCTCAGAAAAAATATTAGTTTATTTCAAAAGAAAGATTAATCCTACCACCACCAACCAAAATAAACCATACTAGCAATAATGGCAAGAGCTTGCAAGAAGCTGAGCTCCATCAACTCCTAGCAAAGTCAATGACAATAGATCATGTATTAGGTGCTCAGATCAGGGTTTAAGACTGCAAAATCCAGTTTTCTCGCATAGTTTTTCTGATTCTCCACCATCCCTGTCAATAATATGTAATATTTGTAATGAAAACAAAAATGTATTATGCTTATTTTATAGCATGTAATTTACAGTACATGGATTTTACTCCCTCCTTATATGAGCTATAAATTTGAAATGAACATGATAAAAAAAAATTATTAATGGAACATGGCATTATTTCTTTTTTGTATATTCCCACACTACCAACTGAAACTAAAAATTTAAAAATATTGCTCTAGATTTAGCTCTGTTCAGCCCTCCCAATTTAGATTTCATGTAGCTGGATTGCTAATTTCTTTACCTGGTCTGTTTCTTAGGCCCCTGACCTTCTCCTAAACCTTCTGCGGAGAGGCCATTACCATCTTGGTCTTTCTGATATTCTTTCTTCTGAGTATCACTCTGTTTCTGTTGCTTATTCTGCTTTTCAGACTTGTTCTCCTTCTCTTTTTTTTTCTTGTCTTTATCCTCAACACCAATGGCAGAGACAGGCTTATAGTCTACTCCTGCAAGAGACTTGTACTGGGCCTTCAGTTGAAGCAGTTGCTGCACTGCTGTATCTATTTTATCCTTTGGTTTGAAGTGATTCCCATGGAAGAACAAGCAAATAAAGAGAAATCAGTATGAATCACAGGAGTAAATGGACCTACAGATGTTCTATATATACACATACGTGCTACATCTTCTACTCCTGGGGGAATTCTGCACCAAAAAATTAAATTCCGCACCCAGTATTTTAAAAATTCTGCATACTTTATTTGTCAAAATAATGCAACGTAATCATACCGGTTTAAATAAATTACCAAAATAACTGAAACTACAATACCATGGATGGAGAATGGGAGTGGAGAGCACTGGAAGAAATCTCCAAACCTCCTTTGTCTAATAGTAATGTAGCTAGGTTTGACCCTTTATTTCTAGTTATTAGTCAACAAATATACGCATCCATATGCTCAGTATTACATCGTAAGCAACTGAAGAGCAAGTGAGGGCTAGGGAATCAAACTCAATTTTTTTGGCTACTGACCATCTCCAGAAAGGTCAGTACTAAACCGTTCATGGAGCACATTTTGATAGGAGAATTTTTCAGTCCAAAATTTAGACCAGTTCTAATCACTAAAGCACCGTAAGTATTTATAAGGCCATACTGTCATTTACAATAAGGCTCCTTTATACCACTCTGGCAATGTAAATAAGCCCTAAAACTTTTACACCTGTTTCATACTCTTGGGGGAAACTCCACTAAGAACAATGGGAACCATCCACTAAGCAAGCAGACCACTACATTCTGCTCTGCCTGAGGGGACAAAGCCTACCCCACACCTACCTCCTCAGAAACACCTCGAAGCCCTGCCCCTCCATGCCGGGCGTGCTTAATAGCAAGCAAGAGGGACAGAGTCTCATTTGCTCATACTCCCAGCCCTAGCCCCTGGTGGTGACTGACATCTCCCCACGTACACATGACTAGCCCTGCCCTAACATCAACTGAAATGTCTTCTAAGGTTATTATTTTTAACTAACTTGTGTTTTTAAAAAGTTTACCTTTTCTGCTTTTTCTGCTTTTAGTTTACGGACCTCTTCTCCTTGACAGGCCACCTTGTTAAACAGAGCTTTAGCTTCTGGTGTATCTGGGCCACTGATTTCTGTGCCTGTTGTTTGAGGTGAAGCAGATATCTTAGTTGCTGGCAGATGTCCTGGCTTGTAGTCCTGCCCAGTCTTTTCTTTATACTCTGCTTTCAGAGAAAGGAGGAGTTTCACTGCTTCATCTACTTTGTCCTATGTGGAAGAAAAAAAAATTCAACGGTCACAGAAGAGGATTCAAAAAGTACTGAATATACTCGGTCATAAGCCAAATTTTTTTAGTAAAAAAGGGAAACACCAGAGATGGGGGTCAGCTTAAGAACGGGTATAGAGGGAGAGGTGGGACACATCCCTTCCCCCCAACAGAAGCAGCACAGCCAGAAGGGAAGAGGCGGGGCCAGAGTCTCCCCGCTTCTGGGCACGCTGCTCTCCCCCCAGCCTCCAAAGCAGCTGCAGCTCCGGGGCTGGCACGCTGCAGCCGTGCCGCTTGGCCCCGCCCCCCAGAGCCGGCTGTGGCCGTGCCACCCGGCCTGCCGGAGCATGCTGCAGCCATGCCGCCCAGCCCGCTGGAACATGCTGTGGTCGCACTGCCTGGTCTGGCCCGCCACAGCAGCTCCGGCCAGGCAAGAGACATCCTCCCCGGCCCTCCCCAGATAAAGTGGGAAGGGATGGGATGGAGAGAGTGTGAGGGTCCCAGGCTAGGGGTGGGGTCAATGTGGGGGGTGGTCACAGGGGTTACTCCCCTGACCCCCAGCTTCTCCCCAGAAAAGATTTCCCCACCACCAGTTGCTATCCCAGCGCATCAGGGTAAGCAGCTAGCGTACCAGGACGCTTTGTTTACTTACGTTTACCTCCGTGCCTGTGGACGCTCGAGGTAAACAAACCATCTTGGCCCACCAGTGGCTTATCCTGATGGCCAAGGAGCCAAAGTTTGCTGACCCCTGAATTATAGGGTCGGCTTATGAATGGGTCATAAAAAATTTCCATTTTTACTTATCCATTGGGGGGGGGGGGGGGGAGAGGTCAGCTTATAAACGAACCGGCTTATGATCAAGTATATACGGTAGGTTAAGAACATTCTTTTTTCTCTACTAAGAAAAGGCAACAAATAAAACTGGGCAGACAGCAGAGTCCAATCTGTATCTGGCCACAAGCAGAATGTGTGTGGTGGTTAGAGAATGAAAAGAACAGCCATCCCACAGTGTTGAGTGCTACCAGGATTGAAGCAGAATGGAGCTCTCTGATTGTTTTGTTAACAGCAATCTACTAACAACAGTTATAGCAGTACACTGAAGAACCTGAAAAAGCCTTTCCTCATTCAGGAGGAAATATAAGATCAGCGAGGGCATTTAGAGAGACCAGTGGCTTCTGAGAGCAGATGAATTTCTCTTGCTCCTTCTTGGTGCTATTATTCAAGGAAACAGATTTTCCTTTTAAATTCATTCTGTGGCTGGGGAAAACCTCATTACTTTGGTAGTTTGGACTAACAGGCACTTTTGTTCTCCCACATCACACCACATTACACAGTTTTAAAATTAACAGTGCTCAAATTCCATTCTGGTCATACAGATTCCTCTGTCTACCTGCCAGTCTGACTTTTCACACATGGTGGGACTGTGCTGGTAAGAGAAGAATTTCAGAACTGCATGTCTCAGGAGTAAGAAATCCAAACCTCTTCTGAGATACAGGAATACTTTACTGGATTGAATACAGAATTGGTGGTTTAGCTGCCAGAGGCAGAACAACAATTCAGGAGAATCAGTTCAGGGTTACGTGGTGGAAGACTTCCACCCAGTGGCAAAATGTGGAAGAGTTAAAACTGAAGAAACTCTATATTTACCACTATTATACCTTTGAAGCTTTCTCTGCTTTGAGTCTGCGAACCACCTCCCCTTGTTCAGCTACATTATCATAAAGAGTTTTGCTGTCTATTGAGCTAGAGGATGTCAAATTATTGCAGGATACAGGAGAAGGAAGAGCAGCAGCAGCAGAGTATGTAAAAGGAAGAGCTGCAGGTGGATTTCCAGGTTTGTATTCTTGATCTGTCTTTTGTTTATATTCTGCCTTTAGTGTTAAAAGCACTTTCACAGCAGCATCTATTTGATCCTGAAGCAAGAAGAGAATTAAGATGTACATAAAGGTAGAAACAAAATAATGGAAAAGATACCACAATCTTAACTAGAATAGCACTAGAATAACTGCTGTAATACACTACCTTAGGGCCAGATTCTGTTTGCCTGACTCACACAAGCAGATCCCAGGAATGAACAAGTCTCTAATAAGGGGAGTAGGATTTGGCCACAAGTAAGCTCTTTGTAATTTTACTTTGTTTGTCAGACCTACTTCAACAAGCCACACACCAAGGATTCAATCATACAGCATTCATACATTCATGGCTCCCCAGTGAAGTCTTGGCCCCAAGTGGGCACAGCAGTCCAGCCACATTCAGTACATTGCAGGATTGGGGGCCAAGTAGACAAGACTTTGAATTGAAAATTATTAAATGGGGATTGTCAAAAAAACCAACACCACATTTCTGTTATTCACCCCACTCCAGAATAGTTTTAAAACTACAGCTTGCTTTTCATCATTTATGTCTTATGAAGTTCATTCAGCTAGCACAATAAAAATGAACTGGTTGATTTTCCTTTCTGGTTCTCATGCACTACAAGCACAAGACTGTTGTGAAGCCAAATAAAACAATTTAGGAGAATTAAAGAAAACCTAATTGAAATTTTAAAAAAATAAAATAATGAAAATATAGAACCTAATGGGAACAGAAACAAGTTTCACAAAACCTAAAGTTTGGGCTTAACCAAGCTGAATATATCTCTTTCCATTAAGAAGCCTTTAGTATTCAGTGTCATTATACCTTTGAAGCTTTCTCTGATTTAAGTCTGCGAACCACTTCGCCTTGTTCAGCTACTTTACTGTATAGAAATTTGCTGTCTATTGGACAAGGAGGAACAGGAGAAGAAATGAACACAGCAGGTGGGTTTCCAGGTTGGTATTCCTGGCCTGTCTCTTGTTTATAGTCTGCTTTTAGAGTTAGAAGCACTTTCACAGCAGCACCTATCTGATCCTAAAGCAGGAAGAGAAAGGGAGGAAAAGAAAGTTGTAGAAAGACAGAAAGAATAAGATAAGTTGTACCAAACAACAGATCCTTTTTTATATAAAAAGTAACACACCAAGTTTACAAAACCTTGAGTACTGTATATTCATAGGCTATTTATAACTATTAGTTCACCACAATTTGAGTAGATCTGGTAAAGAAAACATTTACCCTTTAAAGTAAACCCTCAGATATTATTTATTTGTACTGTTGTAGAACTTAGGAACCCCAGTCATGGACCAGACCTCCACTGTGCTAAGCAAACAAACGCCTACTAGAAATACTTTGTTTTGTACATTTGCAACAGTTCTCTACAATACAGTACCTCTAAAGCTACAATACATAGATATGTGCTTTCATTCAGATTCTGTAATGCCACAAAGAAAGTCTAATTGCCAGAATATTGGGCAGGAAATGTCAACAAGTTTTCCTTCTTTTTGCGATCTGCTTTGCTGTTGTTCAAAATAGTTCCATATACTCACCAAAAACTGCAGTCAAAAGAGAAAAATCAGCAAGTACTTGACAATTTTTACATTTATTTATGAATAATTTATGCAGGGAAACTTCTTCTTGAAGTGTTAGATTGAATTAAGTCAACCATTTGGAATCACCTCTTTTGAACAATGTTGTGGAGAAAGAGGGAAACAGATTATGACTGAGAACTTTTGCCAGGGACCAGTTTCAGACAGTCCTGTATTTGGTTTGGGTGGTAAGACTTGTTTGGGCCAGTTTCTGGGAAGAACAAAAATATGGAAAATGTAGCAGTTCTGCTCACATCTAACATTCCTCAAATATTATTGGGACAGAATTAATCATACCAGTGCTACTTGGAGAACACCACCACCTGAGAAGAGAGGTCCTAGAGGAACCAAACCCAAATAAACTTAATGAAAGCAAGGGAGGAAAACATAGGTTCACTTACATCCTGGGAAAGCACATTAAACTATACAAATATTCATGAAATATTCATGTTCTCTTAACTAGTTTCTTAAAACACTTACCTTAGGTGCTTTCTCAGCTTTCAATTTTCTGACCACCTCTCCTTGCTCAGCTACTTTATCATAAAGAGATTTGCTGTCCAGATTGCTGGAGGTCTGAGGTGTGGAAGAAACATTTGGTACCGCTACAGCTGCTGCTGGAGGATTTCCAGGCTTATACTCCTGGCCTGTCTTCTCCTTGTATTCCGCCTTCAAGGCCAATAGCTGTTTCACAGCTGCATCAATATCTTCCTTTGCAGCCTTTTTACCTTTCAAGTCACGAACCATATCACCCTGAGCAGACACTCTGTTGTAAAAGACCAGGGGGTCCTCAGATGCAGCAGAGGCTGGACTACAGGTATCAGCAACAAGTGGAGCAGGCTTTCCCTTTGAAGCTGAACTAGCCTTTGAAAACAGAAGCAAGTTCTCAGTGTTCCTTTTTAAAAAAACGTCAATAGTAATGTTATTTATGAAAGCCTTTCCTAAAAGCCTTATTTACCTCTTTCTTTGCAGTTTCTGCTTTAGTCTTCTCTTTTGAGCCAGATGTTGGCATTTCCTTTGTGTGTCCATCAGGGATATAAATCAAAATGCATGGGGCTTCTTTACAGCTATATGGGCTACAGAAAGAGATTAAAAGAACGAATGTTTTATACACTATCACTATAGGGCCACTGCACCAATAGGAAAGAATACAAGCAGCATGCCTACCAAACACTTTTGGGGGGGGGGGGAGGACAAAAGATATTCAAAACCACTTCTTACCCTACACTCTCATTACATACTCTATTGCAAAAGCAATGGCATTTCTGATTGCAACTACTTAATGTTGTCAGTTCACATTCTGTACTGCTCAGCGTACTGTAATGGATGTTTATTGCTCACATAATTTCTCCATCTCACAGCTCCCTCTCTTCAGGGATCTAATTCTCATCTCATTTAGTTGAAATAGCAGCTGAATGCAGCTTTCCCATCTCTTCTGCATAAAAATCCAGATTTGGCCATCTGGATTTTTTTACAGCGCATTCTAAAGAGCTTTAGGCTTTGCATCCAACATATTCTGTAGATGGGAAACAAATCAAGTGTTTGATAGTGAATGGGATCGTAAGGGAATCTTATATACACTGGCAGTGAAACACTGAATAGTTTTTCATCATTAGGTATATACTTGATATAAACATGCTTTTCTCTAATCAGGCAATCACCTATTTTATTCCATCTCTGGGATTCTTGATTTACATATTCATAATGAATACAAGGAAAATTGACTCCCTCATTATTTCAGAGATTCCTTGTTCTCATAGAAAATGTCACCTGGATGACACTGTACATCTACATGAAGGCTCAACATAAACGCAGGCCTAAAATGACACTAAGATTTTTTTAAAACTATATTTAACGTTTGTATATAGTGCCACAGTTGTGCAACTGGTTTAATTGCAAACATTATACCTAGAACAATGCAAGATATAGATGTGTGTGTGTGTGTGTGTGTGTGTGTGTGTGTATATATCAGAACGTTTTTTATTTTTGCTGGACAAGAAAAAAAAATACATTTCTTCCTTAGGGACTTCAGTATTGGTGTGTGAATATATTAAAAACAGAAATGCATTAAAACAGATGTTACATATCTATAATGGCAATTCTCAGGCTATATATGGAGTTTATTTACAAAGCTGCTTACCTAACCGGTTCATAGGGTTGATCACAAATAAAAAATCCTCTTCTCTGAAGTTGTATGATGTCTCCTTTTTTCAACTCCTTAAGGCAAGGATCACCTAACATCAGTTCTTCTTGCTGTAACAGTTAAAAGCAAATTAAGACCATTTCTTATGAGCATTGTTTAAAATAATGCTAAGAATTATTGTAGCTGCATTGAAGGATTCCAGAGATGTGCCAAATTCACAACTGCTAAAGTGTCAATTAATCCCAATGACAATGGATAAGATACTCTCAAGGAGATGTGCTAGCCTGAAAATATGCTAGGGTGAAGGAGAGCTTCCAAACCATCAGTGCCAGAGGACTAAAGCGTCATACATATGGTAGGAAGTCAGTGTAAATTATACCGAGAAAAGTTAATACAGTATTTAGTTCTTATGATTTAAAATAAAACCTCAATCTTCTTGAGGTAGAAAAACAAATAGGAACAATTACTGGAATACATTTAAAGATCTTTCCCCTCCCCAAAGCATGAGAACACAAAAAAATTCAGTTAACTACACAATAAAAATGTACAACTCAAACTAATAAGTGAACAAAGTACTATCACAAAACATTCCTTCACACATTACTTTTCTGCTACTGTCATCAACAGACCCAGCTCAGAGTGTCTATGCATTCCCTCTCTTACTGAAGAGCCTCAGTTTAGATCCCATAATATGGTCTGAGGTCGCAGGGTTGGAAGAAAAAGTGACAATGACTGGAAGAAACTCCACAGAACAGTGCCACATTGTACAAGACACTTTAAACCTGAGGCCCACCAGCTCCCTGCAGCCCCCCCCAGCATTTACCTAGAGCGACTACAGCCCAGTGACCCACTGGGGGCAGGGCAGGCTCCCCGCCTGCCTGCCCTGCCCCCACGCCACCCCGGGAAGTGGCCGGGGGGGCACACAGGGGTCTGTGTGTTGCCCTGGTCTCTCCTCCAGGTACTTCCCCCAAAGCTCCCATTGGCCAGGGAGCTTTGGGGGAGGTACCTGGAGGAGCGGGCAGGGCAACACACAGACTCCTGTGCCTGCCCCTAGGTCCCAGCCGCTTCCTGGAGCGGCACGGGGGCAGGGCAGACAGGGAGGGAGCCTGCCCTGGCCCCGGTGCGCAGCAGGCTGGACCCGCCCCCCAAACCCCTCCTGCAGCCGAACCCCCTGCTGCACACCACACAACTCCTGCACCCCGCCGCCCTACCCTGAGCCGCCTGACGCACCCCTCCTGCACCCCAACCCCCTGCCCTGAGTTGCCTGCCACACCTCGCGCCCCTCCTGCACCCCAACCCCCTTTCCTGAGCCGCCTGCCACACCCCTCCTGCACCCCGATCCCCTGCCCTGAGCCACCTGCCGCACCCTTCCTGCACCCCTCCTGTACCCCCTGGGGGCAGGGAGGGGGTGGAGTTGGGGTGGGGCCGCGGTGGGGGGCATGGTAAGTGGTGCAGCCCTCAGGCCAATGTACCAGTCCTCATGTGGCCCTCGTGTCATTTGAGTTTGAGACCCCTGCTTTAAACTGAGATAGCGAGATACAAAACCAAGTGACTGCAACAACTATACACCCTTTCTGTGACAAAAAGCAAATTTAACAAGTTTTATCAAAGGAGCCAATGAAGCAAAGTCTTTCTAAAAACTATACAACTTCAGCTGTAGTTTTTTATTCTATTTGCTAGACCAGTAGTTTTCAACCTGTGGTCTGCAGACCCCTGAGGGTCCACAGACTAGGTCTAAGATTTCTAAAGGGTCTGTTCCTCCAGCCAAAATTGTTTTTGAGGTCTGCAAATGAAAAAAAAAAAAAAAAGAGGTTGAAAACCAATGTACTAGATAATGAAACTCTGCTAAACAGTCTGATCTCCTACCAGGTTGCAGCTTCCATTGACTTCCAATTTGTTGTGCAACATAAAAAGCTTATCTATTTCAAAACAGTGCTACGTGTAAAGACTCTTCACCAATATAAAAATGCCAACCATGAGCCAGATCCTCAGATAACATAATTGGACTTACCTTCACTGAAGATCTGACCCCACAGACATTTTTGTAGCCCAGAAGAGTATATCTACATTTTTTAATATAGACTGGGGGAATCTAGCTTAAGTTTAAACTACTCAAACTGCTTTGAAATATAACTTGAACATTTGGGAAAAGAGAGCCTAATACCTTT
Source organism: Natator depressus (assembly GCF_965152275.1). Taxonomy (NCBI): domain Eukaryota; kingdom Metazoa; phylum Chordata; order Testudines; family Cheloniidae; genus Natator; species Natator depressus. The sequence continues at coordinate 162,804,325 of NC_134236.1, read as the reverse complement.
TAAAAAAAAACCCAAAACTGGTGCTGATGGTAAGGAGAAAAAGCAAGCAAAAGCTGTGTTGACTAAGAGGAGAATACATGAGTTACCTTACTATTTCGGTTGACATATTGCTTGAAATCTTCATCTTTACCTAGGACAGGTTTGGTGATCAGATGGTCATAGTTAACACAGACGGCTGGAATGAGAGGTGCATGTGGGGTCTCTGCAAGCCAAGTGATCTTAGTGGTTTTTTTGTAGTCCTTGTTCTCCATGTTCAGCTTGGCATCAATGGACACAATTTTCCTGCTTGAGTTTCTACAGAAGAAACAGAAAAATGTGATGAAACAACATCTTTACACAACAATGAGGGTATATATTTGAATATTTCTTAAGACAATATCAAAAATATGGGAATTGTTGATCAAAAAGGCTCATGTCAAAAATAGTCTTAGAATGCATTGTGCATGGACTAGAAAGATGATATTTTCTAGGACAGAGTTCTGTAACTCACTGGCCATCAGAATTCTCCAGGGACAGATACCAAAAAGATCTAGTATAGATTTTTGTACAAGATCTTTTTGTTTTAAAAAAACCCTACTAGTGGTCAAGTATGTGACTGATTAATTTAAAGTCATCATGCATTTCAATTTATTTTTAAAATGCCATTTAGTTTCAGAGGAAAAGGGAGAGAATCTCATTGTTAGGTATCAATCTGCACTATTCACATGAGTCTGAAGGGCTCTCTTGATTAAAAAAACTGAGAACCACATTAATGACTTAGAAAAGAGCATTCTCTTATCAGGAGAGAGATCATTTGATCCTTACCTGTTAGGTTCACTCTCCCTGGGGCACCTGGCATTGGCCACTGTCGGTAGATAGGATACTGGGCTGGATGGACCTTCGGTCTGACCCAGTACAGCCATTCTTATGTTCTTATCACTACAGGCCATATTCAAAAGGCTAATCTGTTCCCCACCCCACCCCAATTCACTTTTATTCCAAGTAAAATATTTTTGATCAGATTAGGATTTACATGAAAAACATAGCAAATTAATTATTCTGGTAACTTCTGAAGCAGTACTTTGCTATGAAGAGATACCAAAGGGGATATGCAGATGAAGTCTTCCTCTATACTAAGACAGATGTACTTTAGATTTACATCTGTGATTGGTATACAGTTGCCATCAAGCAGAGTCTTGAGATGCTTTTCAATACCTTTCTATACTACAGATCATCAAGAGGTTATACGTAGGAGTATTCAAAGTTTTGGAAAAATCACCACACAGCAGGCACTTCTGAAGTATTTCCATTGTTTTAATTTATTAAAAAGTAGCAGCAAAATGCTGTGCAAGGCATAGAAAAAAGCCTTACACGTTTCCATAAACCTTCCATCTTTCTAAGCTTTCAGTGCAATGATTTTGAAGTTAGTTACATCACATTTTAATTTCACATTTTTTTTTGCAACCTTGCAGCCAAACAGATTTTGTTTTTCAATCTGCAAGAGCATATGTTCACTTTTAGGATGAGAGCTCTTATACCAAGTATCAGTCACAGAGCAGATTTGCAAGCTGTTATAAGGTGACATGGGCTTTTTTTTAAAAAAAAATTCATACTGTAAGAACTAACAGACAGTAACAACTACGGAAGTGCGTCAGTAAACTGAATAAGAAGAATTTTCATGCAATATCTGGCCTCACTGGTGATTTCAGACCCAGAACTACAGTAAGATGTACTATTTATTAAACAGGCAGCTGTGTGATCCATTTAAAAATGATTATCCATGCTATCTTTTAATATTTCAAGATGCAAGAAGGCTATTCTTGTCAATGAAAAGCTGAGGTGCAGAAACCTTTACTTGGAATTACTTTACACTTGTTACCTGTGTATTTTAGTGATGATAATGTTGCCCCAATTTATGAATGTAACAGTCTCTCCCTCAGTCAAAGTCTCTGCATCTGCGCCGTCAATCAGCACTTTGGAGCTGTACCACACAGGCTTCAAGCCAACATCAGCATTCTGTGTATTAAGAAAAATACAAAGTTGGTTATCATACAAGTTGACTGGCTTAGCTAACAGAGCTGAGTCCTGACACACTGCTTTATATGAGTGTACACAGAAAAAGAATTACAATACATATCACATACTTAAAAAGAATCATAACTAAAACAGGGAAAAGTTCTCTGCACAGGACAAAAGGAGGGATGGGTCTGAGCAGTGTTGCCATTTTTATACAAGTCATGCTATTTCACGTTTTTCTTAAATCCCCAGCTCCCAGAGTCATGTGATTGCAGGAGAATCTTAGCTTTTTATTAATAAAATGAGTTTCTAACCTTTGGGATTGCAAAGAAAAGCTTAAAAACGTGAACACATTGCATCCTGAAAGCTCTGAAGTCAAACAAAACGCAAATGCAATCTAGTCTTTAAAAAATAGGTCACCCGATTTTTAAGCCACTCTCTCGATAGTTTGGGGCCTGTCATGATTTTTTAGAGTTTGGGTTTTGTAGTACTGTCAACAAGAGAGTTTTATTCATTCCTTTCCCAAGACATGCAGTCTGCAAGGACAGAGATAAGGAGGAGGTGAAATGTGGTAGTGCACAATTTCTCTTCTCCTGAGATCTGGCTTCATCTCTGGTCACAAGCAAAATGGGTTTAGGAGTCTAGCTCATCCCCTGGTGGACATGCCATTAGCAATTTTTAAATTAAGTTTGAATTAGATCATATCTTCTAGAAAGAAAATCTAACAAAAGTTAATTCAGAGAAATATTATACAGGAGGTCAGAATAGAGCACAATGGTCCCCTCTAGCCTTATAATGTATGAAAGCACAGAGATGTCCAAGTCCCTGGCTTGATCTCATTCTTTAAGTGCTAAATTGTAACACTAGACACTCCCTCCCAGGTCCCAGTTGATTGCTCTAACCTATGGCTAACGTCAGTCTTAATGATCAGTACCATACAGTAGTTTTTAAAAGACGACAAATGCATGCACAACCTTTGGATGTTTGGCCACTTCTTTCATCTCCTCTAGGGCTTCAGGAACATTCACAGTGACCACTTCATCCTTCAGTAAAGCAGTATACCGAGGTGCCACTGGGTCTATGACCTACGGGAAACAAAAAGAAGATAATCATGACTATTGGGCAGTGTCAGAGCAAAAGATTACATGAAACAAAGTAAAGTGAAAATATAGGACTATTAAGTGGTATTCTTTGTGTTACTGCACTTGTTTGCCTTTTAATGCTACTTTCACCAAAAGTTATAAAAAGCAAGACAAACAAGAAAATATATAGTCAAAAGTGAGCAATCCTTAAGCAATTTTTCAGACTTTCCACAAAAAAGTCTGTATTTAAAACAGGCAAAGTTGTTGATAGCAAACAGGTACCATCATACTGCAAGTAAACCAGATCTCAAATCAATGCTTCACTGAGAAGGACGACAGTAGAGCTATATTGGTGTAGTTATACTCTGTATGTAACTGTACTAAATCTGCCTGCTGGACCATTTTCTTTCTAGATAAATCCATTTTAAAACAACATGTTGGATGCCATACTTTTGCTAGCACAGACCCTGATCCTATGTTCATTTCTCAAAGACTCAGAGATAGCTTTGCCTGCGCAAGGAGCACCAGTTGGGTCTATAATATTAAGAAACACCATTTTAATACAGCAGCATTAGATCACTATAATAAGGCAATACCATAGTATTAAACTCATTTTTGAGTTTCCCACCATTGTGTCTTCTTGCCAAACTAGTCACCATCACAGCCTCTCCCTATATTTTTTTTTTTTATAAAGTCTGTTTTCCCTCCCAGCACCACCTTTCACAGGGCCTCTTGAATCTCTTACAACTTACTTTCATAAAACATTTGGAGATGCTTAGAATAATACAGTACACACAAGGGGCACTAGAGGGCTAGCAGGAAACAGTGGTAGACTAACTGGCAGGTGAGTTGGGTGCTAAACTGAATGAGTGCAAGTAAATATTTTTATGTTTATCCTTTCACTGCAACAGGAATGCACACGTAAACAGCAATTTTACAAGTAAACAGTTTGTCAATCTATTTTATACCCAACTTGCTTGGCACTAGCAAGTATGAGTGTGCTTTGGATTCACAAGTCATACATTTATCAGTGAGTCAGTATATGCGACAGGTTTCAGAGTAACAGCCGTGTTAGTCTATATTCGCAAAAAGAAAAGGAGTACATGTGGCACCTTAGAGACTAACCAATTTATTTGAGCATAAGCTTTCGTGAGCTACAGCTCACTTCATCAGATGCATACTGTGGAAAGTACAGAAGATCTTTTTATACACACAAACCATGAAAAAGTGGGTGTTTACCACTACAAAAGGTTCTCTCTCCCCCCACCCCACTCTCCTGCTGGTAATAGCTTATCTAAAGTGATCACTCTCCTTACAATGTGTATGATAATCAAGGTGGGCCATTTCAGTATATGTGGAAGCCATACCCTTGAGGTGTTTCGGACAGATGTAATAGGAAATGGCTTGTTAAGGTACCTCAACATCCAGAGGCCTCATATGCTCCTGTATGATTTAGTAACTAAAATACCTAAATTTTACAATTAAGGTTATGATTTTTTTTCATTGTTATAACCATGCCCTTTGTTTTAATAATTCAGGCCAATACTCCCCGAGGTAACTGTCTCTACAATGTAACAGCATAAAGCAGCTCTCTGCCTGCAGAGATCTTTTATATCAGACTGGGAAATGTGTAGGAACAATTTCTGCCCTCGTTTGTATTATTGACTCCAATGCAACGGCACAGGTAGAGGACGACAGAATTTGGCTGATAAATATGGTGCTACCCAAGGAGCAGGAATTTCAAGACACTTAATTAAAACAGTTTTAAATATACTATCAACTGCCCCATATTTTTAAAAATCCACTACTCAAGTAAGTTATTAGTATTTATGCAGCAACAGAAAGAACCAATTGATAATCCTTATTATACACCAAGTGGACCAAATACAAAAGGTAGGAAGGGATACAAGACACATGCCAGACAAGCAAATACTACTTAAATGAACAGATCTGCAGTAAGGCCTCAGCAAAAACAAGCAGGAATCCCAATGCAAGAGTTACAGGCATTCACACAAGTTATACAGTCAGCATTCTAATGATTCGCCTTATTATAGTGTCCAAGCATTCACTGCCAAGAAGCAACTAAGCAACTAACCATATTAAGATGCAGTATTCCTTATTTGACACTCAGTTAAGGAACATCAAAAAGGGATATATATATATATATATATATATATTTTCATTCATTCGGGCACAGGAAATACACAAAAGGCCTCAGTACTTTCACTCCAGAAAGGAAAATTGGACAACATGAATTGACTGGAGTAGTGTTTCCATCTACTTTGACAAATAAGTCAAAACAGAACTGGACAGCATTTTAAAAACAGGAATAATGCATTTTAAATGGATCTATGCAGCTCATATTACCTAAGCAAATGTGATTGTGCTATGAAGCTGCATAAAGATGGCTTATGCTATGAATGCTTACAGTACTGTAAGCCATGTGCTAAGGCAAAAGAAGCATTAAGTAATACCTTCTTACAGATAGCTCGCAGCTTGAAAGCAGAAAAATGAAATGCAGAGTTTTCAGATCAGATTCACAAAAAGTATCATTACCTTTCTGCATAGTTCTAAGTAAAACAACTCAATATTGGTTTAGCAAGTCAATATGATTAGTGCTAGCTCATGTTAGAAAGAGGAGACATTCCATTTTCCTGAAAATGTGCCAGATGATGCAATATATTTAAAAAATTGCTACTCTTTATGATGAGCACTCCAGTGAACAGTGGATTCACTACATAACCCAGGGACGAGGATACCAAGAAGAAACAGCATCAAACTCATACAAGCATGTACCTTTTTGTTAAATGACCAAATTTTATCCCATTCCATGTTCACAACAGATCGGGAGGAGCCCTGGAAGGCAAGATTAACAAACAAATAATCTTGAATATCATTCTTAATGTCTGTAGAATCACAACAGAAATGCTAAGCATGTTTACCAAAAATAACAATGTATTTTTCAGCTTAATCCTCATCTTACAAAATAAACATTAAGGGCCCATTGCTGCCATAATCTCAATCCAAACTTCCATTGATACCAATGGGAGTTCAGCACACTACAGGCTCAAAATCTTGCAGACCCATAAAATTTTACACAAGGGGCTGCTCACATGCATAAATGTAAGCAGGACTGGGACCTAAGCCATGACAGGCATGAGTCTTCAAAAGGAGAAAATCTTGGCAAAGTGACATAAATGCTTCAACTGAAAGCTCACCATATGTAGTTTCCAAGTTTACAATCAGACTCTAAGAATAAGATGGGGAAGGGAAAGACAACACTCACCTGTGCAGCAATAAACTGTTTTAGTCCTTCAACAGTCATGCCTCTTCTCAGCACACCACGCACAGTGGGAAATCTTGGGTCATCCCTGGCAGAAAGAGGAAAAAAGTTGAGAGGTTCATTCAGTATCTACTATTATGCACTAAATTATGTTCATTAACAGGTGATAATGTACTGATTTTTTAATATTTGTGTAAATCACAGTTTCAAGAAAATAAACTTTTGTATTATTTTGCATGTGAGAATTTAGTGCTGGGTGAAAGAGGCTAGCCTGACAGCCCAGGAAACTAAACTTCTCTATCTATGGACAGTTCTAATACAGATTCTCTCTCGCTGCGGGCCAGCATTCCTGAACACTAACTTGGGATGGGAAACCACCTCTTAGTGACAGCAGCTCTTTTCCACACCAATTCAATCCTTGGTGTGTCTGTCAAGAATTGAAGAGGTACCATTACATGTCCCCATCACAAGTCAATACTATGTACTGGGGACTCAGATGTGCTATCCTGCCCCCTCCTTCCCTTTTATTCTAAAACCATTCTTTGCCCCTCCTATGCCAAAGTTTGGAACTTCCAGCTTTCTTCCTGTATCTTATTTAAGTTTCAAACTGGGAGGAAAAAGGTGGTAGTACTCTAAGCTCCACCCATAAAATAAATTCTGCCCGTGTGAGTCACCAAAATGAGAGACTGCTCACAGTATATTGTGCAGATGTTCAGAATACTCTGAGCTCCCTTTAAGCTCCACTGGGCTTCCTTGAGTGTGGCTCCCTCTCGATGTGACTTAAAATACATCCATGGACTCTACTAAGTTCTTTGGATTTGGCTCTTCCTTGATGGGAGGGGGAAAAAAGTGGTGGTCTCTCCTAAGTGTCACCCACTTGTGGAATCAAAAGTAAAAACTTAACTCATAGTAAGTTGTACAGATCTGTGATTTTCCCCACTCCAACTCCACTTCCTCTTCTTTTACATGAGGAAGGGAATAGTCAATGTTTAGATTTAAAATCATTCCTACTAAGCATCTAAGTTAATAACTCATCAAGATGAATGGGGCAGTTCAGATCTCAGATACTGCTCAGGCTCTCTGCAGACTCAAACATCTCTGCATCAGTTAACAACAAAAACGTAAACTGTTTCTTCACAGATTCTGGAGAACAAGATACCAGCTTCCAAGAGATGCTAGTACATTGTCATGCACCAGCTCAATCTGAGCCCTGATTTATTTAAGATCCTTTTGTTGTTGTCACCCACTTTCCTAAGTTCAAACACATAGGTCTGAACAGTGCTAGACTTGGAAGGGCACCAGAAACAATGGAACCAACCCAACTGGTACTAAAGTCTTAATTAATATAGTAATATTTTGCACTCCTATATCACTTTTTATCTGTAAGTTAATACAAACATAGAAACTGCCCTACTTGAGCAGCAAACCAGTGTCTATGTAGTTCACTCTCCAGTCACCAACAGTGGCTAGCATCAGATGCTTCAGAAGACTTAACCCTGCAGTAGGCAGTTATGGGAAAACCTGAGCGCCACCCCCACTGGGAAAAAAAAAAAGTTTCCTCCCTCCATCATTAGGAGGTAAGTTACCTCCTACCAGTTTATGCATTTAAGCTGAAGGGTTTATTCCTTCCAAAGCTAGGGTTTTTTTGGTTTGTTTTTTAAATATTTACTATTCATTTAAATATACTTGTTATCCATATAACTTTTTAATCCTTTTTCTCAACCCTGCTATCCTCTGAGGCTCATAGGTATTTTGTGGCAACAAGATCCGGTCTAATTGTATGCTATCTGACAGTATTTTCTTCTATCAGTTTTGCTACTTTGCAAGTCCACTGAACGCTCACCTGTACTTCTATGGGAAAGGGGAATAAAAGTTCCCAATCTACCTTCTTTGTACCATTCATTATGCATTTATGATGTCCCGCTCTCTTATTTGTCTCTTCTCTAAAATAAACAACTTTGGAAGACTCAGCGCCTCCCACTAAAGTCAAAAGGTGCTCAACATTCTCTCAGTCAGGGCATTTTAATGCCTGAGTCTCTATTAAGAGGTCTAACTTTAGGCACCCATTTTTGAAAATTTTGACCTGAGTGCTTTACAGGGGTAGAAAAAACGTGTCCCCATTTTATAGCAGTAAAAACTGAAGCAGAGCAAGGCAATACTAGTATATTTCTTGTCCTGGAAACACAAATATGATGGTTAACTTGTAAATCCCAACAAAATTCCCCTCCTCCCCCCATTTGGCTTGCTCCAGAGAAGACTGAAAAAAAGAGGAAATTGCTGTAGGCATTTATAAGACACCTACACACTTGGCATTTAAGTGCCAAGAAAACTAAGAGAAGAGAACTTACAGGCTATAGGTGAAAAAAGTTAGTATTTCTTTAACCAAAGAAAAGTGACTGCATGCATTCTATAATTTCCTTTATGAACAGCATACATGTGTGGTTACATACAATTGCTGCTATAGCAGAAATGCATAAAAACATACCATCCATCTACCAGCCCTTCATTGACAAACCAGGTTAGCTTTCTTTTAGATAGCACAGTGTTGTTGAGGTTTAGACGACTGTACTCCCAGATGTATGGCTTCCTTATGCCCAAGGCTTCAATGATCCAGTAGAACTGCTCGTCTCTGTCATGGTATTCTGTTGTTCTTAATGCGTGTGTGACACCTTCAATACTGTCAACAATGGGGCAGGCAAAGTCATATGTAGGATAAACACTAAAAAGAAAGAAGAGCTTAAAATAAAAAGTCAGAAAAGAATACACATAGTTTACCTGCATCTGAAAACCATATCCATAAAACTAAATACTACTCCATACTTTATAATCACTCAAAAATCCTTAAAATGGTCACTAGAACTCCATCAAAAATTAGTTAAAACAGCACATCTGATACTGAGCTCTTCTATAAAAAAGAAGAAACAAATTAAAATATATTAAATGACATTTTATAAGCAAAGGCAAAACTATCGAATAATTCAATCCCTCAATACTTCAAAAACCGAGAAAAAATTTTCAACACCTACATTTTTCCCTACACCTTGTACCAATATGTATCATTAAAAAAAAAAAATCCGTGTTCGGGCCATAGTTTAAACTTCAACAGCCAGCGATTACAACAACAGAGGCAGTGATTTGTCAATTACAAGTGAGTACATTATACCTCTGTTTTAAATGCATTTCTACCAAGAGCCAAAGCCACCATTTTAGTTCAACATCCATATCAAGTCAACATTTCCCATCTGTTGAAGCTATAACAGTGGGAAGAGTGGGTGGAAACAGGTGTTTCAAGTAAGGAATAAACTATAGTGTTCTGCAAATAGTCTTAGTTCAATGCACATGAAGTAACTCTTTATACTGAATGAAAAGAACAATTGCTATGAACACGCAGTTGCCACTCAGCTAAATAGGTCAATGACACCACTTCACACTAAAGATTAACCTTCAAAGTTGAGAGATTAAGTAAAAACAAAATCCAATTGTTTGGCTGCTTGTAATGCAGGCAGTCAAAATGGTTTGCCAAGATTTCTTAAGAAAAATGGTACTCATCACATGTGGAGAGGTTTTTTTATTTTTCCTTTTTAAAATGGCCCAGCTTACAAAGACATGAGAATAGGGACCTGTTATAGAATTTTCATCAGTGGGTACTGTTATGAAATGCTGCCAGAGCGCAGGTTTTAAAAGTCCTCTGAAGAAGTTTTGTCATTTCTACAAGGAGATTAGCTACACATTCTGGTTGAGAAAATGCAAGCAACTCCTAGGAAGTTAAAAAAGAAACCTGCTGAAGAGTAGAAAAGAAAGCATATCAAGGTCAATATTAATAGAAAGTGCACGTACTTGTAGTTACTTGCAGTGCGTGGGTGTGGTTGGTTTTTGCAACGATAAAGGGTTGGGTCCCTCATACACCCATTGTTACTATTCATGTCTATTTTTGCTCGTAGACAACACATTTGTCCACATTCTGTTCCCTTTTTCATTTCTTCCCACATTTGTAGATTCTTCTCAACAGCTACCAAACAAAAAAATTTAATACTTTAAGTTACCTAAGGTATTTCTGACTAGTCTCCAGCACCATATTTTGTTACTGACATTGTCAAACATCAAAGGTATTGCTGCATGTGTTTAGATCCAATATCAAACAGTCCAGCTTTCCTCACACACTTGTAGGTGAGAGTAAGATTATACAGCACATATGCATTATGAACATATATAGATGTAATAAACTGGTGTGTAACAACAAGCTTCTTGAGTCTTTTAGTATTGAACGGCATGACGCTGAGGACCTCAGTGTTCCTACTGGCTTGTTAAGTACTCCCAGTATACAATTAAAAACTAAAGATAGGTGGGATGATTAACAATAGAATGAAACAAGATTATATTCCATTGACAAAGATAACAGGGCCAGGAGAAGAGCCATAAAGCATCTTACAGTTATTTCTGTGCTTAGATTCTATTCTCTGCTCACGCTCCATTTTCATTTGTTCTGCAGGAGTATCATCCACATACGCCTTCCCTTCTTGGATAAGCTTCTCAGCATATTTTATTATAGTTTCAAAGTGATCTGAGGTATAGGTAAATTGATCTGGTTTGATGTGCAGCATGGCAACGTCATCCAGGATAACCTGCAAAGAGCGATACTGGAATATTCATACATGCAGAGAAGCCTTCTAACTCTATGCCAAGCTTCTTTTGAATTTTAAATGTCTCCATTTGCCGAACCATTAACACACAATGGAACATATGAAGGTACTGAAGTTACCAAAGGGATACATAGGTAGTGATTGCTATAAGGCAGGAGAATGAGATCAGCTCCTCCAGGGGAGGGTGGGACAAGAAAAACTGGCAACAAGTTCTTCTTCTTGTACATTTAATAGAGCAGGGATGGGGAACCCTTTTTCTATCAGAGGGCAACTGACCCACAGTCGCAGGCCACACACAGCCCTGTGGTGGGGCGCGGAGGCTCAGGGTTTCCGCCTGCAGCAGGGCAAGCCAGTGCTCACGGCTCCAGCCCCTAGGTTCCTGGGTGGGGCCAGAAATGAGGGGTTCAGGGTGTGGAAGGGGGCTCCAGGCTGGGGCAAGGGTGCAAGAGGTGGGGGTGCGGGCTCTGGGGTGGGGCTGGGGATGAGGGGTTTGGGGTGCAGGAGGGGACTCCGGGCTGGGGCCAAAGGGTTTGGCGTGTGACAGCGGGCTCAGGGCTGGGGTGCAGGAGGTGGTTCAGGGTATGGGCTCCAGGAGGGAGTTTGGGTGCGGGAGGGAGTTAGGGTACAAGAGGGAATTCGGGGTGGGGGCTCCAGCTGGGCGGTGCTCACCTCAGGTGGCAATGCAGCAGGGCTAAGGCAGGCTCCCTGCCTACCCTGGGCTCCACACTGCTTCCAGAAAGGAGGGACTAGGGGGCTCTGCACGGTGTGTGCTGCCCGTGCCCACAGGTGCTGCCCCAACAGCTCCTATTGGCTGGGAATCACAGCCAATTGGTGCTGCAGAGCTGGTGCTGGGGGCAGTGCGCAGAGCTTCCCTGATCACCCCTGCTCCTAGGGGCTGGAGGGACATGGCAGTTGCTTCCGGGAGCTGCGTGGAGTCGACTGGACTTTTAGTGGCCTGGCAACCCCAGCTTCCCCCTGCAGCGGGGCAAGCCAGCGCTTGCTGCACCAGCCCCATGGGGGGGTGGGGGGTGGGGGGGAAGGACGACACGACGCCAAGGCTCGGGGCTTCCGGCCACAGCGTGGAGACTTCCCACGGGCCGGATGAAATGAAGCAGTGGGCCAGATCTAGCCCGCAGGCCATAGGTTCCCCACCCCTGTAATAAAGTGACAATAGTGCAAGCCTCAAAACACTCCTGTGTGATGAAGAATCCTGAGACTGGAAGCGGCAGGAAATCATACAGATTCCTCCCTTTCTTTCACCTCATGGATGCCACAAATAGTGAAAAGGTGACAGCAAGAATAAATTAAAAAGGTTTAAACCGCTTCGATTGTATTGAACACCTAGGAAATTTCCTAGTGTGGATTTTTGTTACAGAAAAGTTATTGTCACTGAAACCAGCTGTATTTAAGATTACAGAAGCTTTTAAAGTAGTACCATAATTGCCATTTGTGATTAGGTCAAGTAACATAGTAGAATCTATAAACTGACTGTCAACAGATTTACATGTATTTAATACAGATTATAAATACTAGGGGAGGGGAAAGAAAGAATGTGGAAGTCATAGAATAATTAGGCTACTGGACTAAAAGCTCTTTGGTTTTTAAGGCAAATATGGGATGGCTTGGAAGAGTTTTCATGCAAAGTTAAACACTACTGTTCTACAGAGCCACCCCTGAAATAGCAAGCCTGCCTATCATTCTAATTTTAAATTGATTTCTCCAATGAATGGCTTCTACTGTTCTCTTACTGTACCTTTTCAAAGTCTTCTTTTTCTTTTTCAGGATTTGTGTCATCAAACCTCATGATGAGTTTTCCTTTAAAGTTAACCTGGTAATGCTGATTTAGCAGAGCAGCTTTTGCATGACCAATATGTAAGTACCTAAAAATAAAGACATTTCAGAAAACAAGGTTAACATAGCAGCAGATTCATTTACACTTCTTTTGTAGGATACAGTCTGTTCAGGGATAAGGGGGAAATGGAGAATAGGTTAAGACTTAAAACAAATCAACCACCAAAAGCTGTTTTATATTTATTGAAATACTGAACACTTGTGTTTATATATATATATATAATATATAAAACACAATCTGTTAGATTTTATATCTCAAAGCTAGGACTTCATAATACATCTGAAGATATGACTAAAATTACTTTTTGCGACACTATAAACTGTTTTAGCATTAGTCTACACTGAATTTGAATTGAACTTGAATAATAAAAAACTAATCTTATTAAAATTATTGGCATTTTAAAGAGTTCACAACATTCTGAAACACTTGCACTGAGTAACTGTCAGAACACTGGGGAATTCAGATGCATTAGTGAACTCCATCATACGGTAGCAGAGGTATCCAAGAACTTGGACAAACCCAAATCCACAAAAGTGTCTGAACTGTTACTTCTACAAATTATTTCATTTTTCCAGAAGTTTACACATGGTAGTGGGGATCTCTCCCCCTCAGATTACCGTATAGATTCCAAAAACCAAACTATTTTGTTTATGGTTCTCTCATCCATACCATTTGTAAAATTATATGCATATACAATATAGCAGTAGTATTTAAATAGCATGATTTATATCTGATTAACAGAATGAGAAACAGTATTGCAAAGTCTGAAACAAGTCATAAGATGTTGGCTAACTAGCCTACAGAAAAAATGCATTAAACAGCAATTTTAAACTTTATCAAATCCTTTTAAGAGGAAACAGGACATTGAAAGTAACTGGAAAACAACATTTTATGGAATTGGTGATGGTACTTTTAGTGCTCTTTTTACTGTTATTTATGCGGTCAGGTTCTAAGTAAAGGACAGCTTGGTAAGTGTCAACCTTTGCTAATGAAAACATTTTAGAAAACATCTAAGTGACTTTGAAAATTCTCTTTTGTTATGGAAATCACCCCTAAGACACTGTTCATCTTTGACTAAACCAACTATATACATGACCATCATCAGGGCAGGAGAGGCCCTTGAGTTCAACTGTTAAAACACACTAATCTGGTAACTATTTCCAAGATCAAACACAATCCCTCTCCTGTATTAGAGTTTTTGAAAGGAATGTGGGTAAAAAACACAAACCATTCTTAAAACAGGTCATCTTACCCGCTGGCCTCAGGGGGAAACCGAACAATGACCTTCCCCATCTCTGCACCTGGGAGTTCCACAAATTTCCCAACATCTTGTTTCTTTTCTGTTGCCTTAGAAATTAACAATGACATCATTAAATATCTTACACAAGCTGTACAATACAAACACTTAAAGAAGGTTTCTTCTCTGAAAGGAGACTGAAAAATGGCAACACGGGGTCCCTTGCTCAGATGACTTTCATATCATGCTCGCTCAGTTTCAAAGTTAGAAGGTGAGATCTGCAAATTTGACTTAGGATTGGAAAGTCCAGATGGGTTTTCTGTTTCTGTTCCTCACTACAAATAAGAAAATTTCTGCAAGCCAAGTGTTGTGCTCAGTTATCTGTGGACTCCCACTGCTTTCAAATGGAACTTGGTTAACAACTCTGTTGATCTCATTCTACCATAGATGGTTTTGCAGTACTAACAGAAATTGTAAAAACACTTAGTAAAGCAAGCAGACTGAACTCTGAATACAAATATACAGTACCTCTGAGTAACAGATGCCATTTTTACACAGTCACTTTTCCAGAGCTGACCCACCTTATCAGTATCCATAAACATTTAGGGATGAAATTACTAAGATAAAAAATCCTTATAAAACAGTTAAAACCTTTAGTTTACAGTACAACTAATTCCCTTTAGCATAAATTCTAAAGTGAGCTATCAGAAGAAGATGCAAACTTTTACTATAGTGCCCAAACATAACAGCCACCTTCACCATATAATCAGAACAAAGCTTACCACTTTGGTCTTTGGTGCAGCTGCAGCCCACTTGGTACCCACTGATTGAAAGGCACACTGTGCTTCAAGAAAGACGTACCAGCGCTTCGTATGGACTGGAGCCTTGTTTTGCTGCAACTGTTCTTGCCATGCACTACTGTCTGTTGGGAAACAAATTTTGGTTTTAAAATTGTAACTTTATAACTAGAATAGCTGGACTTCCAGTAACATTCACTTTTTAAATGACAATGTGGATTAAAAATAGGCTGCACCATTTTCACATCTCAACCAGTTGTGAAAAATGATACTTTACCATACATAAACTGGGTAACAACAATGCACTTACTTTAGAAGACTCTGCAATCTGGGAACCTCTCTGTTTACCACCCACTTCCATATTAGAGATAATTATAGAAACTAAAGCCATTGGTGATATGGCCATGCCTCCCCCATGCATACAATAGTTTAAAAAAAATGTTAGATGGTCAAAAAAACAGCAGCATCCATTCTCCAACTGGATGGTGAATGTATGCATTGAAAGCACACAAACCGAGCAAAATTAGATTGCTCCTTCTAATAATAATGCAGTATAATTAAACATTTCTGTACAACAGTGGTTCTCAAACATTTTTTTCCACGGACCACTTGAAAATTGCTGAGGGTCTTGGCGGACCACCTAATGATCTTTCCAAATGTTGTTTGTACCATTAGTTAACTATTGTAAAGCACTTGGGATAAAAGCGTTATACAAAAAAATCTTAATAATTAACGTTTTTTTGTTCTACAAATAAAAGCACACAATTCATTTTAATATCAGTAGTCTTACCTTTCTAATGTGATGGATATGCCCTCTCTCCCTCACTGCAGCAGCCCCCGAGCTGGGGCTGGGAAGGAGGAGGGTCTCTCCCCAGCAGCCACAGCGTTGGGGCTGGGGAAAGTTGCCTCTTTCTCTGGCCGCCACAGCCCTGCATGTCCCAAATTCCCCCCAACCCCTCTTTTCACCCCACTGCCCCCTCCGACCTAACCCTATCCTCCCTAAGGCCACCACCTCATCTTACATGTGCGTTTTCTCCAGGATCCAGGCCCTAATTAGCGGAGCCACACTTGTGTGGCTCCGCTAATTAGGTGGGTGGCCCTTCATTCTGTCGTGTGCAGCTGCCCAGGCGCGCAACTCAGAGGGAATTATCCGCGGACCAGCTGAATGAGTGGTCCGCGGACCACAGTTTGAGAACCTCTGCTGTAAAAGAGTTGAGTGATAATTTACACCCTGGTTAGAGTCAGATGCAAACTTTTAGCGTAGAGTGTATTTTCATATCTGAGAAGAAACAAAACATGAAATACCGATATTTTAATAGAAATACTGAAGACACTCTTAATTATAAATCACACCGTAATTTTATATTTCTTAATCAGTTATGTTATCAAAAGAAACAAACCCTCATGATTATCAGATCTTACTCCTACAAAATTCTCCTTATTAAAAATCATTGCAGAAACTGGAGACTAAAAGGAAACAGATTTTAGCTTTGTATCACATTGCAAACCTGTGAGAACAACTGTACAATACCTTTTAGTACAGCCCAGACACACAAATCTGCCAGACTCAGGGAGTTTCCAACCAAGTAGGTCCTCAGAGACAGACAGTGATTAAGCTCAAGGACTGCTGAACCAAACTGGGCACGGGTAGATAACTTTGTTGCGCTGAATTCCAGCCAATGGTCAATCTAATTTTAAGGAGCAAAGAAGTCAACATCATATTTAACATACAAAACAACCTTTAAAGTTATAGAAATTCTTGCATGAGAAAGTGGGTATTGGTATTAAACCCATGGCTCTGAATATAAAATCATACAATACAAAGTCCTACAGAAGTGTAGGACTGGAAGGGACCTCAAGAGGTCATCTAGTCCAGTCTCCTGCACTAAAGGCAGGACTGCATAAAATACTCCTCAGGGAATTCTGTGCCACTGTACATGCACAGCATTAATGCGTCCTGCAGACTCTTTTTTCCGTTGCAGAAAAGATATTTGCCAGAAAGGCTCTGCAGTTACAGCTTTCACCTAGCAGGGGTGCTGTGGCACCAGAACAGAGGCAGCAGGGTTACCAGCCGTAGCAGTCAGCAGCCAACAGGGAGAGAGCAGAGGCTGTGTCCCTCACAGGGCCAGGTGAGGAGGCATGGGATATGGGGGGGTGGAAGGGGGTGAGGGAGAAAAACAGAGCAGGGCACACAAGGCTGCTGGGGCGGGGGGGGTCAGACTGGGGTTCAGAACGGCCAGTGGGGAGGGGGGAAAATAGACTGGAGCAGAGGCTGAATAGGAGTGGGGGTGCAGGGCCACATGGGGATGAGGGGGATGGGTGGCTGAGTGAGGGTGTAGGGCCACATGGGGATAGTGGTTGAGTGATTGGGAAAGGCTAGTGGTCAGCCAGGGTCTGCATGGGGGAGGTTCCTCAACTCCCTAACAATCCCTTCCCCCTTGCCCCCACAAAATACCTGTTCCATACTTCTTCCACCCACACCCAACAACCCTCCGGGTTCACTCCCACACTCCTTCCAAGCAATTACTTCCCTCTCCATCAACTCCTCCATTACCCCTGACTCCCCCAAGCCGTTGCACTGCTTCTGAAGAGTGCCAGAAATATTTCTGTATTGTAGTTTAAATGAATTATTACTCAAAGTTCTGTATTAATATGCCTAGTAAGGAATCTATTTGTCAAAAACCATTTCCTGAATCTTTTTTGTTGTCTGTATTGTAACAGACATACTCATTGACAAGTATTTTGAAATAAATTATCAAAATAATTGAAACTGGTGTGATTATATTGTGTTACCTTGGCAAGTAAAATATGCAGAATTTTAAAATATTGTGCACAGAATTTTTAATTTTTTGGAAGAGAATTCCCCCAGGAACTACAACAAGACCATTCCTAACAAGTGTTTATTTGTTCTTAAAAACCTCCAATGATGAAGATTCTACAGTCTCCCAAGGCAATTTGTTCCAGTGCTTAACTACCCTGACAGTTAGAAGTTTTTCCTAATGGCCATATAGAACACTAAATGTAGAAGCTCCTAACTCACAATATTGGTTCAGGGATTATTCACAATTTTAGCAATATGGACACACTTCTCTGTGAACTCTGTGTGTATTATATGCTTAAAGACAATGTTTGCCGTCAGACTGGATTTAGACTGGTGTAACTCCATTGACTACTATGGAGTTACTTCAGATTGGCACGAGTGCAATGGATAGAATCTGGTCACTGATTTCCAGCAGTCTGAGATTTTGCCTTGGTCTAAAACATGAAATGACTTCCATGCTTTTGACTATACTTTTAGATTGCACATTACAAAAAAAACCACAATACTTAAAAGATTAATAAAGAGAATTCAAAATTTTCATATACTGTCATGAATCTAGAGTTATTCCTTAGCGTTATGGGACAGTATTCCTGTTCCATTTGATTCCATTCATTCTTCCTGGCTGTATATTAGTGACATTCTGCACCACCCTCTCTCCCGTCTGTTTTTCCACTTTAAAAAACACAAAAATACACCAGTCTTTCCACTGTATTCCCAACCTCCTCCTCCTCTCCCATCCCCACAAAAAAGTTTACTCTGAGAAAGAAATAAAGATGTCAAAATTTTAAAATCTATTTCAAGCAGTAAAGGCCAGATCCTCAATTGGTGTAAATAGACAACTCCACTGATTTCAATGGAACCATGCCCATTTACACCAGCTGAGGATCTGGCTCTAGCATACAAACTTGATACCTCAGTCGCAAAGTATCTCTTAAAATCCTTCTAAATCCATTCCATATGTACACGGCAGTAGGAATTCTTCCAATAGCCAAGATGATGTGGCAGGCACAGATGTCACAGGACTATAAAATTCAACTCTCTCATTGACAGTTATGTTCTAAAATATTCCCACCACAAACGCAGCTGCCTTAATATTTCTCAAAGCCCAATTTTATTTTTGAAAAAAAAAACAACCAAAAACCAATATCTGGGAATTAAATGTATTGTATCAAAGTTACTGACCTTGCAAATGCGTTTCTGAACACTTAAGTCTTGCACATATTCAAAGTTCAAGTTCTAATTTGGGTTAGGAAGTTCGCTTTTTGTGGTTAAATAAATTACAAACAATTAAAAATTCATAAGCAACATAATGAAGCAGCACTTTTCGCTTACATGAAAAGGTAGGCAATTGCCAGGGTTGAAGATTGATCTCCATTGCCTTAAAAGAATATTGTACGGTGGGTGTGGTCAAACCCCTAATAACCATACACTAACTCAGTCAAAATGATTCTCTTACCACTATCAATCTCAGGCACCTAGTTTAAAATTCAACATATGGCTCTTCTGGGCTGAAGCCAGGAAAAATTCCTCCTCAATTCCACATCATACCAAGTCCTGATAACTGTAATAACTTCATTTTGTTAATATAAATCAACAAAGATAACTAAGAAGGATCTCTTTGGGTTATGGAAACTTTAGATTCATCTCTAGGTTTAATTTTGAAGAAATTTTGGAAAATTTAGGACTCCAGGGGAGGGAATCCTGCCAACTTGGCAAATGTCCACCCAGGGTCCCAGACCAGAATGCAGCCTGCATGGCTACAGTATGGAGACTGGGAATCACAAGCAATTTTTAGCCTAGAGCTCCATGAGGCAAAAAAGAAACGATGTGGTGGTTGGTTGGTGTACGAATTTGTGAGATCTCCATAAATAATTGTGCATAATTCACCCAGCAGCTCTGATGGAGGCCACAAGCAACAGCTGTGTTAGAAAAAACAAATAGTACACAGAGGAAGTGATAGTATCAAAACTGAAGAGATGGAAAGGAAGAAATGGACACCCTACCAGAGACCAGCATGGTTAGGAGCCATTGTGAATAATTCTACCACGGATCCATGGATGTGCGTAGTCGTAGGCAGTTTCAAAAAAATGTAGCTTCAGCAACCCAGGTAGTTGGACTCGTATAGAAAAATGCTGCACCATTCAAGGGCTATGTAGGTAAATCCCCAAATGAGCAAAAATGCAACCACATTAAAAAAAAATCAAGTATGAAGGGTTGTTTCTCACCTCAGTGTGTTCCAGGAGATTAGAACCATATAGCCCTGCGGAAGTGGCAACTCTAGCCAGATAGCGAACTATGGAATTCACATCAGTGAACACAACATGGCTATAAAAACAGAAAATTCAAGATGAAGTAACTTATTACTAGCAGTCTGAGTGTCATTACACATAAATAGTTCTAAAGAGTCTACGTGAACTGCAACACATTTCTAGCTGAAGCAGTGGGCATACAGCTACCAGAACAATAAGACACCTATCAATGGGGCATGTGTCATCCTCTCCTTCCAGCTGGTCACACTATAAACCATTAAGGAAACCATTAACATAGATCAAACATTTGGGGGGGGGGGGGCGCGCAGGAGAGAAAAGGGGAAAAAAATAAATTTACTTCAACCCACAATGAAATACTAGGTAACATTCTTCCCAGCTGTCCCCCCTCCCCCAAAATAATCAGAGTGCAGAGGTACTGCCTAGCCTCCTGCACCTAAGGAGTTAAATCAAGTTTTGCTTTCCCAAGTTCCTTCCTTGGACACCTGTGCAAAGAGGACTTTAAAAAGGGCTGCTGGAGTGACAAAAGAAGAGCCTCTGGAGGTATGCAGTGGTCCCTGCCCAGGCTTGTCTGTTACTCATTTTGCTTCCCTTAGGTGACTACATTTATAAAGATTCACTCCTGCTGAACAGACTTTACTGTCTATGATTGTATTTTTGTTTCTACTCAGTTTTCCTATCAGCTTACATCAAATTCAGACAGAATTTACTTCTCTCAATATTTTGCCATTCGTACATTTGTTACATGCGGTCCATAATGGGAGTAGAATTGTACAACCTAGGGTTTATTTATTTTTTATTTCTATTTCAACAGTGCCTAGAGATCCTAACTGAATTATGGTACCATAGCACCAGGCGCTGTGGACACATGGATTGAGAAAGTCATTCCCACAATTACAATCTAAATAGCAAAGAGGCATAAAACAATTATGTGAATTGGCCGAGATCATGCAGCAGGTTTGTGGCTGCCTTTAAACACAGTTGGCCCTAGCTTGTTTGAGATCCCAGTGTAGATAATGACACTTCTCTCCTTCTACTGATGGGACTATTGTAAAACTTCAATACAAGGAGGCCATCTGACAAGCCCATTTGTTTCAATGGTTTATCCTCTTCACTCACAATCATTGGACCTTGCCCATTGTCCGGATTTTAGGGCTTCTTACTTCAAAACTAACGCATTTCGATTTTAACTGTAAAGAACATTTTCATTAATATTCACAGAGCAGCTCTGGAAGTTATTATTCTCCCCTAAGAAGCATGACAATTATCAGTCTTTTCCTATAGTCCACAGTCCTGATTTCCACAATCTTGTAAATTAGTCATTTTCATGATCAAAGCTACCATTTTTTCTAAACGTGTATTAAATGATACATGAGAAAACTTTTAATGTTTTATTTTACTGGTTTTCCGTGCTTTAATTATCTACTGCGTGCACACTGCTGTTTGGTATAGATGAAGACTTTCAAAAAATGTATGTTGGATTATTGCCCAGATGTTTCCCCAGCTCAGAGCGGGGAGCCCAGAGCCCAAGGGGCAGACAGGCTCTAGCTGGAGCCCTCCACCTGCCCCAGGGTGACAGCCTGAGCTGTGAGCCTGGCTTTCATATCAATTTCATGGCTCCAGCATGGAGCCACGAAATTGACAAGAATGACAGCCAACAGCCCACATAAATAACTTACAGTGTCTACACTGACACTGCATCACCCTAACTACACCAACCTAAGCACATTATGTCCACGTAGTATGACACTTACATCGGCGGGAGCCCAATTTTATTTTTGAAAAAGGCTGTAGTGTAGACACTGACATAATTAAGTCAACATAAGCAGCCTTATGTCAACCTGACTCTGTAGTGTAGACCAGGCCTTAGTGAGCTTGACCTTCATTCTTTGCACACTCCAAACTCCCACTCATTTCAGTGACAGTTTTGAGTGCCCAAAGAATATATGATTGAACCCACAGAGACAAATACCAACAGAGGAAAAGAGGCACACTAAGTGTCTCAGACTTCTTTATATTTCTATATGTACTTGCAAACAGAGGTGGATGTCAGAGAAGTAGCTTTATACATCCTGCTATGAGAGAGGTTCATAGAAGACATGCAAAGTACTGCTGATTTGATATTTTGGTTTCTGCTTCAGGGCACTGCAATTTTACATCTTCCTGTCTAAACTGTAGACTGGACCCAGATTATTTAAATAATTTATAAGAAAAATATAGCAGTGGTCAGATTGTTATAGGGAGTTAATCAGTCACCCACATATCAGAACTGAAGATTCAAATCCTGATATCTGATCTGGAGATGATCTTGATTTATTATCCATGGTAACCAGTCTTTAAAACAGGTTACTCCACTGTTCAGTCTCATAAGATTTATAATATTAAAACTGACAATGAAATATCTGAATTCAAGGTTTGGTAACCCTCCCCTCCAAAACTTCTAGACTCCAGGATATGGAAGTTCAATTGGCGCATGATCAAAAGCAAATTTAGCATCTACGAATGTGCAATAAATCCTGTTGCTATGTCATACTGGGGTCAGTTTCTGAAACAGAACTTTTCAACTGAGATTGCCAAGTACATATGAACGTACAGTATGCTTTCTCCAACAGCAAGTCTGCCTGAAATAAAAGCAGTAAAAATGTTTTCTACTGCTTTGTAACAGTCTGTACTAACATTTTACTTTGATTAGTAAGACTAGTGAACAGAATTCTGAACTCATATGGGGAAAGAATCCTGATATGTCCTGACCATGGTTGTTAATTTTCAATTAACAACAAATTTTTGTTTTAGAAAACAATTAATACTTTTAGGACCAGACCTCTTCAATTTCCCTTCCTTTGGAGAAAGAAACCATGAATTTAGATTGTTCTTTCCAACTGGTTGGCAAGTAGCTCTGAAAGTGTCAGCCTATCAATAGCATACAGAAGACCACGTCCATGCTGATGTTATTAACAAAAGCAATGAGAAGGAATTCTATGGAAAGTGTCATGAACTGACACAGCAGCAAAGCCAAAAATCCTTGAGAAGGAACGGGGAGGAGATTTGTGGCACTGTTATAAAAAATTACACGTCATTTGTACAAGAAGTTGCAAAACCATTCTGTGCAGCGGGAATACAACAAATATCAGTCTCTCTCCGACCATGAATATCACCAAACAGAAATTCACATGCTAGACTGACTACATTTTGCTACCTAAGAATCTGGGATCTTAAAACATTACGCAAAGTCATCAAGGTTTAATAAAATAAATATCTTAATTTCAAACTGAATCCAGCTGGTAACCTTACCCATCAAAACACTATTTTATATCTTAAGTAACATGATACTGTTCAGATTACTGGTTGAAAAATTAGTTATAATCAGATTTTAACTGCATTTCAAAACATTCCTCTTAAGAAAAAGCAAGCATAAAATGCCCCCTGTTCTTGAAGAAAGGAAGTTGTTACTACCAATGATTTCCTAAAAATCAGAAGTCTGAGATGTCCCAGGTGAATTTCAAGTTATGCTAAGATCAAGTAGTCCCTGCTCCTCAATGTAATGGAATCCATTTACCAAGAGCATTAGCCCAAAGACCAGTTTAGCTGATGCTTCTCAGATTACAATTACCATTTTAAGAGAGAGACCCCTGTTACAGGAAATAAATTGTAAAGATGACTATACAGATGGACAGAGATGAAGGTTAATGCAATCTTGACAGATGAAATGACTCCTCAAGCAAGAATAATAGGAAATAGCAACCATAACAAGACTTGGCAGAATGTATTTTCACATAATTTTAACAAATATTGATATTTTAAGATTTTTTAAAATTTGTATCAATTTAAATATTCACAGTTGTAGGGTCAGACAATAGTTACTTAATGACAGACAGATTCTAAAAGCAAATGCTTTATACCCATTAAAACACAAACTGTCAACATTGCGTCTAAATATACAAAGTAAATATCCTTAAATCAAACAAAAGTTCTCCAGCAGCATTTTTCTTACTTTGCCTATCTGCACATTTAGATTACTGATGGAAATATTTTTTCATTGTGTGTGTGAACAGTGAAATCAACCTTACTGATAAAAATCTAATCCTTCCAAGCCTAACCATAACCTGTTTGCTTGTACAAATTAAAAATCTATTTGTGCAACACCCCATCTCTCCTGGGGGTGGGTGGAAGAAGAAATCAGAGTTTGAGTCCTGATCTGTGTCAGGAGTGCAGAGGGGGAAAAAGGAAGAGCCCCTTGCTTCACACTCTAGCCAATCCTTCACCGCTGAAGCAAGACCTGCTGCAATGCAGGGTCTTGCTGGGTGTGGACAGAGGAATAATAAGTTACTTTATTTCTGATTTTATGTAAAAAATTAAATAAGGTTACTACATGGTTTCAGAAATAAATTCAGGCATTTTCAGGTTTATTATTCCCACATGGGATGTATTGTGTGTGTAAATACATTATCCAAAAATCAAAAAAGTTAGTTAATAGCTGGTTATGGTTGCTTAAGGGGAACATCTATGCATACAAATGCTTAGGACAAAAGAAATATCCAGTTAAGGGTTGTTTTTTAAAGTTGTACAGAATACTACACCTTATCCCTCCCCAATAACATTGTTATGCACAACAGCATGTAAGAGAGTAATTCTGAAGGACATATACATGCAGACGGTCAAGTTAATGTATTTATTTTCTAATTATGTACGAATGAGAAAAAATAGTAAGAAGGAAAAGTATCGTATATGGTTGAAAAAATTAGCCTCTTCCAAAATGCACAGCAAACGACTGAAAAGAATTGCCACCCAATTTCATGATGCACTACGGTATAATAGTCAAAATGAGAATTACTGTGTATTGTGTAATTATTTATAATTTTAGTTTACAGTTGATTTTTAGAAGACAAATACAGCAAGCTGAAAAGCTTAATTAGTGGCCACCTCTAAAGCCTTAGGTTTAAATTACTTGTTCAGTGTGACATAGGATGCCAGAGGTACGGAAAGATCCCACTACTCCTGGGTTCAAGGCCAGTTCTTTAAGCACAAGACCATCCTATAGAATACTATGCAATCACTGTAACTGAAGGCTTTATCACTCATCTGTGTGTCTCAGTTGTTCTTAGTAGAGGTTGGTATTGATGAACAGCCCCTTTTTAAAGATCCTTTAAGGCAACAAGCCTGACACAAACTTAACTATGGTACCACTCTAGTGCATCCATAATTTCATGCCTATGTGTGGGATATTTCTCCAACTATCAGATAACCTGCATTTATGCTGCAACTTTGACCTCAGATGCACTCTGGTCTAGAGTCTCCACTGAAGCACCTCAAACTTCCAGTCTGTCAGCAGTTTTCCACAGCTGCACTAACACGATCAGATAAAAGTGGGACTGAAAATTTATACTTAGCGTAGTAAGTAATGGACTAGTGACAGTTTTAGAGTCCAATATCATGTTAAGTTTTAAAACCAGAAGCATGCTTGTCGCACAGAAGACCTGTATGTCCCAGATTTCTACAGGTACAATTGTCTATGATGTCAGACAAGATGATGCAGCGCGACTTAAGTCAATGGAGTTGTGTCTACAGGACATGTAGCCCTGTGTTTCTATCCTTGGCAGGTCACACGGTATTAAGTCTTAAAATCCTTAACTTTACAATTTAAAGGAAACCAGTTTGAAAATATTTAGAACTTATTGGTATTATTTTTTCCTGTTATTCCAAGAAAACAAAAACAGCATATGGTTTAGAAGGGGAAGGATGCAAAATCAGTGTCAATAAAAAGACGTTTTCTAAAATATCTTCTTTCTAGAAGATGTGGCATAAACAAAATATGGGATGACATGCTATAGAGTTAATTGGCACTTTTTTGGGATGACACTGTGGCTTCCCTTCTCATGAGTGATGTGGTCAACCCAAACTTACACCAATAAAATCCTTTACATACCATCACATGCACATACACACACACTTGTGCTGTATATACATTTATACAGACACTTGTTTATCACAAAATGGCTACCACTATGAGAGTTCACAGCACATGGAGAAGGTAAATGCTTTAGATAATACAGTGATGGGCACCATACAAGAAGCTAGAGTACAGACTAAATATTTAAAGTATGTGTACATCACAAGCAGCAGAGGTCTCTCAACCTTTCTTTAAACATTTTTCCCCACCCTGTAGTCTTTCCATTAGAAGATGAAAACTATTACAAAACGTAAAAATTGCAACTGTTTGCAAAAAATATACAGTGCAATGATAATTTCTCCCTCTGCAAAAGATTACTGTCATCATTACGTCAATTTTAAAAAGTGCTGACCCAATGCTGATGGCAGAAATGCAAAGTCACTTACTCAGATACACGAAGGAGGGTCTCTTTGCCTTCTTCAACCAAAATTTTGACATCATTTTTCACATGCTCTACAGTTAGCAAAGCTCCTAAAAAAGGAGAAAAGATAAAATATGGCTGATCTTTCTCCTAAGTAAAGAATATTTCATAGGTTACAATAACATTTTTTTATTCACACACAGCATTTGTCTGAACTGGTGCCTTCAGACTGAAAGGCGCGGGGAGGGTGAAGGGGAGGAATCAATGTTTTAGTCTATAAACAGGCAGCTTTTTCCTGGCAGTCCTTATGGTCTAGGAGGAAGGGATAAAAGCTGGCATACAGTAATCTGCAGCGATCTCAGAACGGGATGGTTTTAATGTTATTTTGCTTCCCAAGGATACTGTGAGAATTCATCCAATCCCACACCAAGCTAGAGAAGAGACTCGCTCAAATTGCTTGACATGAGCAGTGCAGTCATCTACTCTTCAGCACAGGCCTGCCACATGCTCTTGGTAAGAGGCCTAAAGCAGCATCAGCATCTAAACACATCACTTAAAAATAGTCATGTACTCAAATGCCACTAAAGAGACTACACTCTGGAGAAAAACCATCTTGGACGAATGCCTTCAAACTGTAAGGCTGTACCACACCAACATTTTAGTCTGTCATTACTGTGTACCTCAGCTACTACCGTTGGGGGCATATAGAAAGGAGAGACACAAAAGGGCAAGGTTCATTTTTTAAAAGTAGAGACTGAAATCATCTTTTTATCCATAGGAGGAGTACAGAAAGCATCCACACAATGTACTGTCAATGCACGTGGGCCCTGACCATCTGGAGACGAGGCCCTTGCCCTCTGTCCAAGATACCCTTGTGTGAAGCCAACAGGCCTCCATACATGCACAAGGGGCAGTCTGTGCAGATCCAATTACAGGATCAGAGCCTTACACTGTAAAGCCCATTACAGCTCTTTGTTATTCACTCCACTTTGTCTGTATTTTAAGTTACAAAGGGTAGGATTAATAAATTAGCCTCAACAGAGCACTAGGAGCAAGGAACTCCCAAACTCTAATCCCAGTTGTCAGATTCCCTCTCTGGCATTAAGCTTGATACTTAATGACCCTCATCTCAGTTCTCCATCTGTAAGAATGAGGTAGTATTACTTGCAGTATCTTTGTGAGAGAGGCAAGAATTAATTAATGTTTGCACACTGCTTTGAAGATGAAAAGCACTACATATGTGCTGAACTGTGTAATTAACGTAAATTACATTCATAGTTAATACATTCTTTTCCATACTTCACAAGAACCATTATTAATATGAACTAGGAAAAAGTTATGACAAAAAGAGTGTTTGATTTTTAAAAAAAAACAATTATTTTTCCTTAAATAAAAATGTTATATTTGTAATGTTCACTGTGTTTCAACAGTATCCACACCAGAATGGCTTGTCTAGTCTTAAAATGCTGCAGTGGCGCTGTCGCACTTCAGCATACACAATATCTATGCCAATGGGAGGGGTTCTCTTTTCAATGTAGGTAATCCACTTCCCTGAGAGGCGGTACCTAGCGCTGTCCACACAAGGGGTTAGGTCAGTTTAACTTCATCGCTCCGGGGTATGGATTTTTCACACCTCTGAACGACATAGTTACACTGATCTAATTTCCTAGTGTAGACCAGGCCTAAGAATCCTTTAATCTGAAGTCCATACTCTAATTACAACTCAGTAGCAGCTGTCAAATACAAAATTGTAATTTGTTGAGGACTTGTTTTGTATGATGTCTTCCATCATAATAATACCACCACCTAACTCTTCACAGCAGTGGTTTTCAACCTTTTTACATTTAGGAACCCCTAAAAAATTTCAAATGACAGTGCAGACCCCTTTAGAAATATTAGACATGTCTGTGGACCCTGAGGGGTCCGTGGACCACATGTTGAAAACCACTGCTTTAGAGCACTTTTCATCAGCACATTTTGCATACACAGAACTGAAGCGCAGAGAGGTGAGGTGATGCCCAAGGTCACCCAGCAGGCCTAAGGCAGAGCCAAGAATAGAACTCAGCTCTCCTGTGCAAGTACTCTAGCTACTAGACCACATTGCCTATCTTATCAAATGTTATTAGAAAATGCTTAGTAGAGTGAAAGTCCCTAAACTTTACATTTTATTCTGCAAAATTTTGTTTAAATATACAGCATGTAAATTTTACATCATCTCATACAAACTGCATCCCCAAATGCTTTCTAGAGTTGAACGATGCAACTTACAAAAGCATAAAGAAAAAAGAATTAAGGTTCAGAGGCAAGGCAAGAAGGCTGAAATGCTGTTTCCAGATAGCAGCAGTTGCAGAGAAGGTTCTTGCACCCACAGTAAGACTCTGTATAGGGACAAACAGAAGCCTTGGCTAGATGAGTAACTGGAGCAGGAAAGAGAGCAAAGAGAATGTGCCATGCAACTAGATCCTGAAGTGAACAGCCACTAGAGAGAGAAGGTGGATGAGATAAGATCTTTTACTGGACCAACTTTGGTTGGCAAGAAAGACAAGCTTATACAGGGCTCTTCTTCAGGTCTGGGAAAACTTCTCAGTGTCACAGCCAAATACAAGATGAAACGTACTGCTGAGTACATCTACCAGATCTGAAGAAGAGCTCTGTGTAAGCTCAAAAACCTTGTCTCTCTCACCAACAGAAGTTGATCCAATAAAAGATTACCTCACCCACCTTGTTGCTCTAATAACCTGGGACCAAAACAGCTACTCAACCACTGTATACAGACAGTCATTGGACATGCAATGAATTTTGCAAATACAATTATTTGTATACAAAAAAGGCATCTGTGTACGAAAAAACTAGGAAAAATCAATCAAAAGCTGGATTGAGGCCACTTCAAAAATTTGGTCTACAATATGTGAAGTAATTTAAGAAACCCAATTATAAACAGAACCTCTAAGTCAGTCACTAAATGCACTAACTTCTCCATTAAATATTAAAAACAGCTACAGAGCCAGCAGTCTATTGGAGAGAAGCCACCTCAAGAGAGGCTCAGCACTGCAATAGCCAGGTTGTTGCAAGTCAGGGTTGAAACACATTAGCGAAAGTGGGGGAGCATCTCCCAGCTCATTATGGTTGTGTGCGCATCCTGGAGAAGGACGCATTGTGTCTGCCCATCCTGGAGAAGGACACATTGTGTCTGCCCTTCCCCATTATTAATAAAATACCACATTTGAACAAGACCATAATTCAATCTATAACTTGCTCCCGGTTTATTTTCTCAGGTCACTGTTTACTACATCCAGCTTTCTATTACTACAAGGTTACCCACGGCAAGCCATACAGATGACGTGTCGTTTCAGAAAGCCGGTGGTATTTCTGTCACTCTCTCTGCAGGCAGGCAGGCAAGACCCACTTAAGGTGCTGAGCCCCCAGTGACAGAGCACAAACCTCTTCTGCGCCGTGCCCCCAGTAGGGCAGACCTGAGCCGCTGGAAGGAGGGAGGGTGTGTGTGGGGGGGACGGGACGGGACACGACACCCTGCGGGCAGCTTTGGCCGGAGGATCCCGTGTGCCAAGGAGACATCAACAGCCCCCCGCCCGCGGCGCTTCCCTTTCCCCCCTCTCTGCCCAGCGCCCAGGTCAGCCCCACCCGAGGCAGCCACGCACCGCAAGTGCCGGGGGAGCCGGGCACAGGGGCTCAGCCCGGGCAGAATGAATCAGGCCGGGGGAGAGGGGCTGAGTCCCCCGGGCCCCAGGAACCGCCTGGCTCCGCAGACCCGAAAGGGTCAAGCCCGCCTCCCCCACGCCCGTCTGCCTGCCTGCCTCCCCGCCCCCGCCGGGATGAATGGAGGAGCCGGCGCCCAGCGCTGCATGATGCAACCTGGCAGCAACGCAGCCCCCGGGGGCAGCGGGCCGGGGGTCCCGGGCCGGACCGGACCGGGCCGCGCTTACCGAGCGGGGGGACCTCCGAGTTCACCGTCAGACTCAGCGCCATCGCTGCGCGGCCACCGCGACCGGCTCCCTGGGCCGCCAGAAAAGGAAGGGGGAGGCACAGGACGCGCGGCGGCTCAGCTAGGCTGAAACGGCTCCTCCCCCTTCCAGGGCCGCCCTATTCCCGTGGGGGGGGGGGGGGGGCTGCTGCTGCCACGGGGCTGGGCACCGCCTCCCTTCGTCACTTCCGGCGACGGGCAGCCAGCCAGCCCCCCCACGTCTGGTTGGTGTTCCCTCCATACAGTCCCCTCCGGAAACTGGTTGACAGGGTGGGAGGGGTTCTGCGCTCCTCCAAGGCCCCCGGGGGCGGCGCTGCTCGCCCAGCTTTGTCCTGGAGTCTGTGTCTACGCGGAGGAGCGCTGGCGGGTGGGGTTCCCCTTCCCTGCAGTTAATCCTGCGCTCTGCGGCAGGCGGCAGCTAGGCCCAGGGCAGGATACAGCGAGGTCAGGTTGCCATCGCTACGCCTGGATTTTTCAGGGCCCGAGAGCCGTTGCTATGGCAATGTACATTCCCAGGGAGCAGCCCAGGGCCTAGGCCGCAGCATACAGGGACCCTGCCCAGGGGAGGCATCTCGGCCTCTCACCACAGCTGTGACTTGGCCTGGAGCTGACCGGGGCCGGGGAAAGGAGAAGGCTGGAGCCTTTCGGCGGGTGGGGACGCATTTTTGAGACTTTCTGGGCAAGCACAGTCCAGTGTAATCAGTGGGAGGAGAGAGCGTCGCCAACACGGGACTCCAGGAGCTGGGGCTTTATGGAATGTAGTGTGAGATTCGTCCCCAGGCAGGAGTTTGCCTCCATAGGAAGGCTGAGCTGCTGCCATTGGCTTAAATATAAAAATGAAAGTAAATTTTCCCTTGCTACTGCCCCTGTTCGAGCTGCTGCTGAAGCCCATAAAGCAGGGATTCTCAAACTTTAATACTGGTGACCCCTTTCACATAGCAAGCTTCTGAGTGCAACACCACCCCCCCCCCCCCGCATACATTTAAAACACTTTTAAATATATTTAACACCATTATAAATGCTTGAGGCAAAGCGGGATTTGGGGTGGAGGCTGACAGCTTGTCACCCCCATGTAATAACCTTGCGACCCCCTAGGGGATCCCAACCCCATTTGAGAAACCCTGCCATAAAGAGCCTCCCACTGACCCCTAGCCAGCCGGTGGGTATAGGGAGGGGTGAACACGTGCAGATGATGTCTCGTGCTGGACGTAGACTTGTGTGGGAGTAACAGCATCCACTACCAGAGCAGGTGTCACCAGCCCTACTTATATTAACATTCCCCTCTAATCCTTAGGCAACACTTAAAACATACATTAACCTACCTACATTGCTTGGCACTGTGAAAAATTTCACGTTGTGCAACATAGTTATTAGGTCAACTTAATCCCTACTGTGGACACCATAGAAGATAGACAGCTAGGTCAATGGAAGAATTCTTCTCTCAGGGAGGTGGATTTACTGCAGCGGGGGAAAAAACATTTCAGTTGCTGTAGTAAGTGTCTAGTACAGAGGTTCTCAAACTGTGATGGTCCACGAGCTTCATTCAGGTGGTCCGCAGATAGTTCCCTCTAAGGTGCGCACCTGGGCGGCCGCACACAAGAGAATGAAGGCTCCACTAATTAGGTGCCTGGAGAAGATGCACATGTAAGGTGAGGTGGTAGCTTTGGGGGGAATAGGGGGCAGTGGGGTGGGGGAATTTGCAGGGCTCCGGCAGCCAGAGAAAGAAGTGACTTTCACCAGCTCCAGGGAGAGATGGCCCTCCTTCCCAGCCCCAGCTCAGGGGGCTGCCGCTGTGGGGGAAAGAGGGCACATCCATCGCATTAGAAAGCTAAGACTACTGATATTAAAATATAAGTTGTGTGCTTTTATTTGTAGAACAAAAAAACATTATTAAGGTTTTTTTATATAGAACTTTTATCCCAAGCGCTTTACAATAGTTAGATAACAGTACAAACAACATTTGGAAAGATCATTAAGTGGTCCACCGAGACCCTCACCAATTTTCAAGTGGTCCACAAAAAAAAGTTTGAGAACCAACTGGTCTAGGATACAGCAGCTGCGCTCCTGTAGCACTTCTAAAGGGAAAGCAATGGACGTGTTTTTCCTTGACTTTAGCAAAGCTTTTGACACTGTCTCCCACAGTATTCTTGCCAGCAAGTTAAAGAAGTATGGGCTGGATGAATGGACTATAAGGTGGATAGAAAGCTGGCTAGATTGTCGGGCTCAACGGGTAGTGATCAATGGCTCCATGTCTAGTTGGCAGCTGGTATCAAGTGGAGTGCCCCAAGGGTCGGTGCTGGGGCCGGTTTTGTTCAATATCTTCATAAATGATCTGGAGGATGGTGTGGATTGCACCCTCAGCAAGTTTGCAGATGACACTAAACTGGGAGGAGAGGTAGATATGCTGGAGGGTAGGGATAGGATACAGAGGGACCTAGACAAATTGGAGGATTGGTCCAAAAGAAATCTGATGAGGTTCAACAAGGACAAGTGCAGAGTCCTGCACTTAGGACGGAAGAATCCAATGCACCACTACAGACTAGGGACCGAATGGCTAGGCAGCAGCGAATATATCAGGAAACCTGTGTAACTGTGTCCCCCACTACTGTGTTTATCATGCATATCTGGTATTGCACAACAGTAAGAAGCTGCTCTTAGATTGCATGGAGATCTCTCAGGTAGAAAACAGCCTGCCTGCTAATAAACTAATGTTGCAGATCATTTGAACCACTTGAATGTGACGAAAAAATGGACGCACTCTTAAATCATATCTATTCACTTTTGGCATATTTGCAGTGGTCTACCATCTGATCTGTGTAGGCTGTTCAACAGCTCTTATGGAAAATTTTGTACTGGGTATAAAAATGTGGGGATAAGGATGTGAATCAGATGAATATTTGTCTTCTGTTAATATATGTAGAGTTAATGACATTAAAATCAATTATACAGGGTAAAAAAAACTAATGGGGCTTTCAGAAATAGCTTCTGTCTCTAACTTAAGATCCTATTACAGGTGTAGTGGACACTGGATAAAATACAGACCAATCTATGATTTCAGGTTTATGAACATGTTAATTAAAATCAATCTTTACTACATTAAACATGACTTCTTCAGTTCAGAGAACTACTTGTGACTGTACTAGAAATATGAAATAAAATGGGTGCTCACTTCACTAAATTGCATAAAGGAACTTATGAGTTACTATACCAAATCAGACCAATATGCCAGGGGCCAGTGGCAGATACTTCAAAAGAAGATGAAAAAAACAAACAGTCCCTAATTGTCTAATAAGGGTTTAACTTACAACTAGAGAAAGTGTCTTCCTTACCCCTTGTCAATTAGAAGTTGGCTCATTCCTAAAGCATAAAATCCTATCCACCATAATTGTGGATAATTTCAGTCATAAATGTGTAATCCTTTTTTGAATTCTATGACACCTTTGTTCTCAATATATTGTGGCAATGAGTTCCATAGATAAGTCCTACATTATGTAAACGACTTTCCTTTCAGCTGTGCATAATATAATTCTTATGAGAAAATGTTAATGGAAGTGCTTGCTCTCATGTCTGCATTCCATTCCTTATTTTGTAGGCCTCTCTATGCCTCATTTTCCCTATCGATAAAATGAGGATAATGATATTTACCTCCTCTGTAAAATGCTCTGAGATCTACTGATGAAAAGCACCATATAAGAGCTGGTTATTATTATCACTATGTCCCCATTTATTCATCTCTGTAAACCAGGAGTGGTTAAAATTACTGACCCTCCGAACTGCATACAATAATCTTCAGAAGTTCAGGCACCGCAAGACATGCAACCTGTCCCACAGGGCAGCACCTGCTAGAGTGTGGGGGTTCTGCCCTGATCTCCCCTCCCGGTTAAAGCCTTTAGATCCTCGCTCCCTGCAGGACAGAAGACCCTAGTCTGCCGCAGGGCAGGAAGCCCTGAGCGCCCAGTCCGGTAGGCGGAGAATAGGAGGATATGTGTGGCGGGGGGGGCTCACACTTTAACTGTAATAGAGCCACATGTGGCTCACAAGCCACAGTTTGGCCCTTCCAGCTCTAAACAGCCCCAAACCGTACAACTGCTTCATACAGAAGTGTTTCCACATCTCAGATTTTCATCTCCCATCTCCGAACCCCATCTGTTTCCGCCATTAAAATATTCAGAATAAACTTCCAATTCATTTATGTCATAGAAGGGTCCATTTTCTCACAGTGCACAAGGGATTAATGTGCATAATATCCAATGTGACACCAACAGAACCAGGTGAATTCCTCAGGTCTCAAGAGTACATTATATACAGCATCATTCATCTGAAACCTTAAAGAACCTTTAAGATTGTTATTCAGCATTAGCTGCAACTTAGCAGGCATCCCAGTAACCGAAAAAAGTGTTGGTCAATGGCAGAACGTTTTATTAAATAGCCTCACAAAGTATCATATCTAATGGAGTATTTTAGGGTTTGTCTACAAGGGGACACTCAGGAAAATTAATCCAAAGTAACTAAAAGTGTGAATTTAAAGTCCATTAGTTAAATCTGTATGGACAGTCTCATTCAAAATTAAAGTGACCTTAAATCAGTTTAGTTTAAATTAGTGAATTAAACTAAACTGAATTGAGGCCACTTTAATTCTAAATGAGAATGTCCACACAGGGGTTTAATGCAGTTTAACTAATTCACTTTTAATTCTCATTTTTAGTTTATCTGGATGAACTATAGAAAAGCCCTTAGTTATGAATGAATACTGACTACAGGGTTAGAAATGTCACAAAGTTTCATTATTACCACCATTTATAGAGCACAGTAAGTATGTCTTTTCCTGTGTTTTAAGTGCCAGTGTCTCTGCTCCATTTATATACCAAGCTGAAATTTATATCTAGGTAATTTTTAAGAGCAAATCCCAAAGAAATTACCTCTTAACATCCCTTAAATACGTAAGGATTTAATAAAATAATTTCAGTAATTAAAAATTAAAATATTAAATATCCTGATTTTTTAAAATCAATTTAAAGAATTAATTTTATATAGGAGATGGGGGGAAAAACAATTGGTGATAGGTATAAGTATCAGATGGTTGTAACAGATACATTGAAAAAGGAGGTTTGAAGTTATTTATGTCAGTTTAAAAACTGCTGGACATTTTGGGGTTGCAAAAAACTTAGCCAAGCTAAGAGAAAAATTGTATTGTGTAAAATGAAAGCAGGATGTAGAAAACTGGTGCAGGAAATGTGATGCTTGCATTGCAAAGACTGGGCGAGCTCCTGTGCATCACTGTTTTGTGGAGGCACCAATAGAGTGCCTTGCTGTTGATGTGCTGGGCCTTTGCCAGAGACAGGGGCTGTCAGTGACTCTGTAGCAACTGTACTTTTAAAAGCTGCATACAGAATTATGACTAGAAATGAATACACATATGAACCCTCCAGAGTTAGGATGAAATGCAAAGACCTTAGTTCTGCTAGCTACAGAAACAGCTGCAAAATCCTTGGACTATCAAATATATAATCAAAATTGAGCTGCCTGTGTGTGAAGAGTTAACTCCTGTAGCAAAAGAAATTGCTTCAGTACTATCCCCCACAAACCTAATCCACTACAAAAACCCTCATTGAAAGCAGAGAGAAATAAGCCAAACACCAAGAATAAAAGGGGTTTTCACATGCTGAAAAATGTTACAAAATGTCAAAAACTGCTATTTACAAAAGGAAGCATGTCATGCTTAAGAATCAATAACAGTAACTTTATTATAAGCAGTTGGACCCAGAACAAATTATTTATTGTCAATATATAAAGTGAACTAAGTATTACTGTCTATGTACAACAAAAGATGTTGTGCAAATTCAGGCTATGGTTTCGTGCCCTGAAATTAGTTAAGGAAATAGATTTGGACTGTGACATTATTATGTGATACAAATGTACACAGTATAATTGCACAAAATCTATTCACAAGAACAGAACTTTCCTTGGGTTCCTTACTTACAAAGGGAAGGAAAAACATCTACTGTGAATATTGAAAAACTGTCACCTGTTACCTGGTAAAACTACTGTAGGTTTTTCCCCCCTAAACAATCAGATTTAGCAATGTATCTAGACATTCTGTACACTAATTTCTAAAACAAATCACTGATCAGCACAATATCAGAATGAATCTAGGCTCAGATTTCATAAAACAAATTTTCAAGCTCATTTGGCATTTAGCTTGAAATATTATGTTAACGTTTTTTTCACAGCCCAGAGGAAGTTGCCTTCCTCCTTTAAGGCACGAGGGCTTGTTTAACGTTCTCTGGAACACGACTCGCATAGTAGTCAAAGTTTTTCAGAGTGGCAAGGACTCCTGCTGAATTCATGTGTTTCACCTCCTTGTTATAATGAAAAGGATTTCCATGGATATCAGTCAACTTGCCTGCAAGAAATATATGAATGTGTTATTGGTCCCAGTTCATTTAAGCACAGCAGCTGAATTTTTCCTGAAATAGAACACCTACTGGTTCTCTCTTCCTTTGAATCATAGTTGTTACAGATAGATGTAGAAGATCAAGTCTTTTATATTTGCAATGGCAAGATACAATCTCCTGACACGATATTAAACCAATACTATACTTGATCTTAGTGGCTAGAAGAAACCTCTTACATATTAAGATGGGCAGCAGAAAAGGTCGACCACCACCACTGATCTAAAGTTAATTCATATTTATTCAAACAAGCCTTTTCATAACTTATATTTTCACTAAGGCACAGTGGCTTTATGCTATTTGTAGGGTAGTGATTTTACTGGGTTACACATTGGATTAATTCAAATTTGGAGCCAAATCCTGCAGCTCCGAGCAAGGACTACAGGATTTGGCCAACAGTTTTGTTGTTTTTGAAGAATTATAAGATGCCCTCCGTACACACAGTGAGCATATACAGAAAACAAATGAATAATTGCAGTAATCGGGAAAAGGCCTCGTATAGGAAAACAAAGCAGCAAAGGAAGCTGTCGGTTGGAAAATAGTAGTAGTAAAACCGATGTGTTTTAAAAGGAATGTTTTTTGTATCACCTCAAAATTAGTAACTGTATTGGATCTTGAATAAAAGCAGACAAGGTAAATTATACTGCCTTCTACTGGCAAATCCAGGGTCTGATCCAAAGCCCACTGTAGTCAATGGGAATTGTTCCACTGATTTCAAAGGGCTTTGGATCAGGCCTTTAGTGCTTAAGGGTGGTGCTTTGTTTTGTTCTTAAATATATACACAGGCTTTTCGGTCAAGAAGTTATCTGCCAATAATGGGCATAATGGAACTCACCTTGGTCCTATGAAAATATATCATATGATCTACCTTGTGCACATAAACATTAGAAAAATCTATTGTAACTTCAACTTCTCTCAAAAAAGAGTTATGAACATTATTGTTAACTCACCTCCCACAGCATGTAAAATAGCCTCGGGAGCACACGTATCCCACTTCTTGCACCCAGGACTAGCAAACACGTAAGCAGAAGCCTTGCCTTCTATAAGCTGAATGATCTATTACAGATGAAAAATGTCAGTCATTTCGTATCACCCCCAGGCATGCAAAAGATAGAACAGGAGTTCAATGGGAGTAGAATTGGGTCAGTTTGATACTGCACACACTCTGATGGCCTCACCAGAAAGAGGAGTCTCAAAGGCTCCTCTTCAGGTTTTAAACATTTAATAATCTTAAAAGTCTACAAAAAAAACATAGCTGTTACCATCCAAAGTGATCCATTTTTCATTGTCTCAAATATAATCTATAGGAAGCAAATCTAGTCCTTGGCATCCAACTCATGTATCTTGGCTGGATGCTGAGGAGATCTGCCTGGGCGAACGGAGAGGAAACCATCCTCACATGCCGATAAGGCAGAGGTGGGCAAACTACGGCCCGTGGGCCGGATCCGGCCCCTCAGGGCTTTGGATCCGGCCCGCGGGATTGCCCCCCATGGTGCCGCAGGCCCCGCACCACTCTCAGAAGCGGCTGGCACCACATCCCTGGGGCCCTGGAGGGGTGGGGGTGGGGCCAGAGGGCTCCATGCATTGCCCTTGCCACCAGGCACCACCCCCCGCAGCTTCCATTGGCCGGGAACGGGGAGCCACGGCCAATGGGAGCTTGGGGGGAGGTACCCGGAGGCATGGAAAGGGCAGTGTGCGGAGCCCTGTGCCTCCCCCTCCCCCAGGGGCCGTGCAGGGACGTGGTGCCGGCTGCTTCCCGGAGCATCATGGCATAGGGCCAGCCAGGGCAGGCATGCAGGGAGACTGCCCTGGCCCCGGTGTGCATCGCTGCCACCCCGGAGCCGCTTTAGGTAAGTGGCGCCGGGCCGGAGCCTGAACCCTTCCTGCACCCCTATCCCCCAACTCCCTGTCGCACCCCGCACCTCTCCTGCGCCCTAACCCCCTGCTCTGAGCTCCCTCCCGCAGTCCGGACTCGTCCTGCACCCCTGCCCTGAGCCCCCTCCTGCACTCTGCACCCCTCCTGCGCCTCAGCCCCCTTCCCTGAGCCCCCTCATACACCGTGCCCTGAGCCTGTTCCTGCACACCCCACCCTCTCCCACACCCCGCACTCCCTCCCACCCCCAACCCCCTTCCCTGCATACAATTTCCCCAACCAGATGCGGCCCTTGGCCCAAAAAGTTTGCCCACCACTGCTTTCTAGCCCTATTGCACACTTTCATATGGGTTGGGTAAGAGGACCAGAGGCTCCAAGTGGTTACAGATATTCCATCCCTTCCTTCTCCCCCAAACAACCCCTGCATGTTGCTCGGCAAGGAGCCCCAAGAGCACTGGACTCCACAATATGGAGTGGGGGAGCATTCCCTGTATCTATATCTCCACCAAATCCTGCCCCACCTCTTCAGGCACCAGTTCCACTGCCAGGCGTCCCTTTGCACCTTGTGAGATAAGGATGACATTTGGCCCTAAATTCTTTGCTCTCTTTATAAAGATGTCATATCTTACAACTAGCAAAGAAAAATATTGGATTGTCATACCTTATTTCCTGCACCTCCAACTCTCACCACACTATCAGGGTTCATTGCACTAATGCAGTCATTTACCAGCTTATTGCTGTGTGAACGGGTAGTAGTGATGATGTGTTTCCCAGCTGGCACTTCTTTCAGCTGAAATCCAAAGGCACCCAAACCTAGGACACCCCAGATTGTCCTACCCAGTACGGCATCTGCTCCTGCCTACACAGAAGATGCAAAAAACAAGGCTTACAGTTACCACAAAATACCACTTCATATTTTTTAAAAAATATGAACACAAAGGAATAGCTGGAGACATTTTATTTCATTATTAGATTCATTTTAGAGGGTAAAAATGTAAATTGTGGCAATGGAAAAGAAGTGAGTTCTAGTAACAGAAACACAGGGCAGGAAGCCAGGACTCCTAAGTTCTGTTCCCAGCTAACTGAATGACATATTGTGTGACCTTGAGCAAGTTATTTAGCTTGGGCAGGTCTCTGTGCTTTAGTTCACTCGACTGTAAAATGGGGATAATAATTCTTCCTTATCCACCTTATGAGGTCTTTGTGATAATGGATTAAGTTTGTAAATCTCTTTGAAATCCTTGCATCAGATATTACAGAACTGAAAAGTATCCTCATAATTATTTCAGTGTAATATACCAACTATGAGCTTTGCTTTGCTTTGCCCAATCCTAATCAGCTCCCATTCTGTGTCCTTGGATTGTCCCTGAATTTTGCCATTCTGGTGTTATAGTTAATCCTCTTCATCCCCCATTTTGGAGGGAGGGACGTATGGGACTGGGTTTGGTAACATTCTGTAACTCAGCTGCAACTAACTGTGGTTAGGTCTATAATACAGGCTGGGGGTGTGATTCCCGTGGGTGCGTACATGTACTTGCACTAGTTCTCATTAAGCAAGCATGAGTATAAATAGCAGTGTTGTTGCGACAGAAAGGGTAGCGGGAGTGGAGTCACAGGGGAGCCGTGGTGGGTACAAACCCGTCTGAAACCAGTAGGTACGTACTTGGGACAGCTAAGCCATGCCTCTGCTGCCACTATCCATGCTACTGTGGCTATGTGTACGCATGCCGGGGAATCACACCCAGAGCTCATAGTGTAGACAAAGCCAGAGAAACACCTGGTGCCTTCTAAGGCCCAGCTTAATGATGTCCCAGGATTCAGTCATCAAGTGGCACTAACAGAGTGGAGTGGTTGGCATCTCCCTGTGAATCTAAACAGGTCACTTCTGCACTGCATCCAAGAACCACCAGCCTGGAGCAAGATATCATGGGTTTTACACTCATGTGACAGCCTAGCTACAATATGTGTAATGCCTTGTTACCAAAAAGGGTGGAGAGCTGTTGCAGTTATTTGCATGTCCTTGGAATTCAGTTCCAAGAAACTATCATCAACAAGCACACAGATCAATAGTTCCTTACATTAGACCATTAGCTCTAGCTAGTGAAGTGTGGTATGTATTGTAGGTCAAGCACTGTTGAGCAGAAAGTGTGTGAACTAGAAATGTGTCCTAGAAGTGACAGTTACAGATTATTTAGTGCTCACAAGCAAAATCAATGCATTTATTACCTCATAGTTGTAGAAGGGCTGGTTAATAACTCCTGCTATTGCTTTACCTTCATAAGCAATTCCAATAAGAACTGTTACATGGTCAAGGAGACCTGTGAAGAAGTAATAATTATTATTAATCTTTAATGCTTGAAAATGGGAGTAAGAAAAAAAAAACCCAGCCCTCATGCAAACCCACAATCCTCTATCTTTGTTCAATTACTTGAAAATATTTATAATGGCCTAGATTGGCAAAAGTCACTAGTTATTGTGGATGCCCTCATTTTTAGTTGCTCAACTTGAGACAATTTGATACTCTTGAGCAATCTGTATTCTGAAAAATAAGACCCTGTTAAGATGTCTCAAATTGGATGCCCAAAACTCGAGGCATCCAAAAATTATTAGTCACTTTTGACAATCTGAGCCAACATGCATATTTAATATTAGGAAGACTCTGGTGAGAAAAAAATTCTATCACTACATAGTACTTTGTAAATAACATTCATATAAACTCCAGGCCTGAATCGGCAAGCACTTGGTAGTAAACAGTAGTGCCAATTGTGCCAGATGTTATACAGGCCCACAATTAAAAAAACAAAAAAATTCCCTGCCACAAAGAGTTCACAGTCTTGCTTATGACAAGATGCCACAGGAGGATACAGTAGTGGCACTGCAGATTTTTTCAGAGAAGCCTAATAAGTGCTTGCCGGATTGGACCC
This sequence comes from Natator depressus, assembly GCF_965152275.1. NCBI lineage: Eukaryota > Metazoa > Chordata > Testudines > Cheloniidae > Natator > Natator depressus. The sequence goes on along the minus strand of NC_134236.1, from coordinate 162,762,812 downwards.
CAATGTTCTACAAAAAATAAATATACTTCCATGATAAAAGTAATTATGTTGTTTTAAAAGAATGATGTAAATACAGTAGTAACATCTGTGTGTTTTCAATGATGCGGACACAAATATTGTAGGATCATACAAGTTTAGGTCTTTCCTATCTCTAATTCATTGATCCTTCCCCTTGCAAAGAAAAGCCAGAGAGACAATGTATCAGATATTAAAAGATTACTATTAATAAAAGCCATTTAAGGCATATCCAAAGCAAACGTATGTAAAAGAAAAGAAAAGGCCCCAATCCTGTGAAGTGTTGAATACCCTCAACTCCCATGGAAATCAAAGGTAGTGGAAGGCACTCAGGACGTTGCTAGGTTCGAGCTGGTGCCTAATGTGAATAAAATCTCATACAAGTTATGAAAGGAGTCATAACAACTGTTAAAAAAAAATCTTACACAAACTTTTGTCAAGGAAGACACTTTTGGAGACTCAAGTGATCTTAGCTGAAAACTTTATGTGGAACTGTACCTGGGTGTCTGCAGGCTAGTACCAACAGAGCATTTAGTAGAAAATATACACTGTAGAACAAACAGCATAATTCCAGTGTGGGCTTCTGGAAATGTCATGAGTCAGGAAAACAGAGCTCAAATTGATTATATGGACAAGAGAACTCCAAAACAGTGCCAGGAAAACCACTTGGTGACAAATTATTCTTTGCCCAACAAAGCTAAGTGACATTTTCTTTTTCAGATACGAAGCATTTAAGAAATCCTGCTTATTCCTGACTTGTAAGCAGGATCCAAATGTATGTATTAAATGCCCATCTAACCAAAAAAATTCCGACTTTGAGTCTGACCCTTCTAAATGACTTCACTACCCACACTTTTCTAGTTCAGTGGTTCTCCAGGCCTCTTGTTCTGCAGGCCACTTTGTAAGTGGGAGATCACCGCGTTATATAAATTAGAGATAGAAAAGAACTATTATGTCACCTAGTCCCTCCCCTGCCAGTGAAGATGGTTCCCTACACTATATTTCTAGTGCTATGACCAGTCTAACATAAAAAAAAATGCTCACAAAATCCTTTCCCTCCCAACATTTTCTACCTATTCTGATGGACTCTGCACACTACAGTTTGAAAAGCTTCTAGAATGTTCTAGCAATTTTCATGTTACCTTTATTAAACTGAAATAATTTTTCAAATCAGTACAAATATGCAAAAGAGAAGCCAACCTTCCGTGTATTCTTTGGTCCCATCCAGAGGATCAACCCACACAACAAGCTAAAAAAAAAATAAAATAAAATGCACACAACACAAGAGGAAACACAAACCACGGAAATTAAACTATTGGTATAATAGTTAGCAGCAGTGAGAGGAGGATAAACCTCACAATGGTTAAGAAATCTTACACTTAACGTGCAAAAAGAATGACATTCATGTTCATAAATGTTTATTATATATAGGACTGGACAGCTCCAGGGATTTGTAAAGAGATATTAGACTTTTCACCAGCTATTTAGCTGGCTATGTAATGTGGATTTGGTGAGCTCAATCCATTTTGCACAAAAAGACGTCCACATTTAAAACCTAACATCAACCCACCACCACTTGCACTAATTAGCAATGCTGCTTGCAATCTCAGTAGAGATGTCAAGGATTGAATGAGAGTGCTGTAAACTTGTCTCTCTCACCAACTGAAGATATTACCTTGCACACCTTGTGTCTCTAATATTCTGGGACCAACATGACTACAACAACACTGCATACAAGGAGTCAATGGGCATGGAAACTAAACTACCCCCTCACTCCTAAAGGCGGTCCCTTTAGTACAGATCTGATACACATTCATGGGACATTACAGAGAAACCTGCAGTTCTGCTACCCATGCCACACCCATTCTGTGGATATTAAGAGGGCTTCCATTTTTAGGGCTGTCACTTTGTCACCTTCAATTTAAAAAGGAAGTATTTTCACTTAAACCAAAAGATAAGCTGCCAACATCAAAATTATCTGTTTTATTTCTTGGCTCCTTCTTAGGTAAGACTAATAAGCTATATGGGGATGTAAGAAAGTAAGTGTAACATTTTTATTACCTCTTCCTCTTTAATGGAACTGTATTGTGGTGGAAAAGCTTTCTTCAGTATTTCCTCACATTGACCTTCCTCAATCAACTCCTCATCTACATCATGAGAGGGCAGGTCCTGACAAAAGGACACAAAGATACTAACAGAAACAGGCAACAGCCAGAGAGCACTGTGTGTGAGCCTTTGCAGCTCCCATATATGGTTCCATTCCTAGCACTGCAAATACAGCGGAGCAAAGTGATACAGCCACTCCCTAGGTTTTAGCCACGTGCCAGCCTTTTCCTTTATCCCAGGTTAACTTGGCCTGGTTGCAGGCGTGAGAGTGGGATTTGGGATTTGCCTTCCAATCACTGGATTTGCTGGCAATGCATCTGATGAGGCTAACGCTGAGGGAAGGGGAATTGGGAAGGAAGATAAAAATTAAAGAGAACACGTGGCTCTCTTAAGCCTGCAAATGACAAATGTAAATCATAAGTGGCAAATTACATTTTCAGGATGTTAGATGAACAGAGTTCTCACCTCTTCTCCAATGATTGTCACTCGGGGGAATTTCCGTGCCAGTGAAGAGCAAATGGTCATCTGTACCAGTCGGTCGGCTTTGGTCTGCAAGTCGTTGGGTCCACACTGCAAAGGACGGGAAGGAATTATTCTACTTTAAAACAACACAGTGGCCTGTATCGCACTGATCATGGATATCCAGTTCCCAGTGGAGAAGGATCCATGTCACAGAAATCACCATCCCAATTAACCAACTTGAGAGAAGCCAAGGACTGAATAGGTCATTGAGACTATTCTTGAGTTGAGTTTTCTCTCTTATCTGTCTCAGGAGTGAAATACATTGGTAGGGCAGTGTGAGGAAGCTTGTTCCAATGCTGCATGTGTTGTACCTTCTCTGTGGATTCAGCACAAAACATCCTTATTTCTATGATAACATTCATACAAGTATACCACACTTCACAGAGCCAAGTAGTACATTTATCAAGTTAAATAAACATAAGAAGAGAAGGAGAGAGAAATTTAAAGACATAAATAAGGGGAAAAATGTTTTGGCATGCTACTGAAAAGACAGCAAGTTGAAGAGGCAGGAGCTGCAGAGAAGAGGGCTGTTATGCCAGCTGTGAGCTCATGTATGGAAGGACACTGAGAGGAAAGGTGCTAAACAAGCAAAGGGATGTAAAGAAAAAGGGAGAAGGGCTTGGTAGTAGAGGAGGGATCTTTCATTCTTCAGGTTGTGTGCATGCAACTCACACAAAAGGCAATGGGAGTGAACGTATGCAGCTTATGGGATGGTCAGGCCCAAGAGGGCGATTTTTTTGGACTGGATCTTGGAAAGATTAGGGAGGCATTAGTTGTTTGAAGATGTTTATACATATGAGGAGACAAGTGGCATTCTGCACATGTTGATGTCTAGGGAGCTGTTCCTTGGGAAGGCCAAAAGAGAAGGAAGTTGCTATAACTTCTGTTAGTGTTGTCAATTTGCATTATTCAGAAGCACAAGGTTTCCACTATAAAAACTGACTACTTAGGAAAATGCAGCTACTTACAACTGCTTGGATAAATGGCTCACTCAGAAATAACTTTTTACAACCAAAAAAAGGTGAGAATGCTATTCTCAAATGTATTTTCATTACATTTTCCTGTACGTCAAATTTCTTAAAGCATAATAACATGAAAATTTATTTATTATTATAATACAATGAAATTTTGATTCACTGCATAAAGCCAAAAATAATTAATCTTATTCATGTATAGATACAGACTTCGCAGGATAGGGGCCATGATATTTTGTGGAAAAGCTTTCTTTTTAATCTATAAGGAATTTATAGATAAAATGGGTGTAACTTTTTTTTTTTTTTTTTTTTTAAAACAATCCCACAAACCACTGAAGTCTAAGGATCACTCACATAGTGGACTAGCAAAGGCCAGGCTACTAAAGTGCAAGTTAGCAGCATTGTCTTTTTGTATAGTTTTTGAACTAATATTAAACAAGATGGGGAAAGTTACAATGATAATCACATTTACTAAAATAATTCCCTGGACATTGTTCTTAATTATTTTGTAGTAGTTGGCCTTCTATGATTATTGGGGGGCGGGGAGGAGACCTTTATTGGTTTGGCAGTTTTTTTGTCGAGTATTGCTATTCCAATATAGGTCTAAAGCCTGTAATCCTTGCACATGCAAAACTCCCATTGACAGACTTCAGTGAGAATAAGGATTTCAGGATTTGGTTCATAGAATCACAAGAGTTAGAGACAGAAGAGACCTTTTAGGCCATCCAGTCCATCTCCCTGCCAGCGAAGAGAGGAAAGTTGGTTTTGTGACTGAGGCCCTGGACTGGGACACAAGCGATTTGAATTTACTGTGGATCCTTGGACAGGTCACTAATCTCTCTGTGCCTCAGTTCCCCCATCTGGCGCTAATAACCCTACCTCACATCCTTTGCTTCTTGTCTATTAGATTATATACTCTTCAGGGTAGGGATATCCCTTATTAGGCACGTACAGTGCCTAGCACAATGGAGCCTAGTCTTGGCTGGAGCTTCTAGGCATTATTGTAATATAAATAATAATTATCCAAGGCTGTCCCAATCAGAGGTTGGGAGAAGAGAAGAGTAGCAAAGATCGCCAGCCCATCACAGCAGGCAGGAGGATCCTGGGATAAAGAAGATGGGGAGAGAAAAGCCATCTTTCAACACCCTGAAGTGGAAACAGGTGGAGCTTCAAGTTTATGTGACACCTAGTGACCAAAACAAATATGAAAGTTGGAACCTCTTAGTATGATCCAGCAACAGCATCCTGACAGGAAATCCAGCAGGGAAGAGGTAGGGATGGGAGAGGTCAGTAAAAAAGAAGATGGCCTACCAGTGACAACCAGGGATAATGCAATGGACTTCTCTCCACTGCATTATCCCTGGTTGTCATTCGTAGGCCATCTTCTTTTTTTACTGACCTCTAGCTAGTAGATTTATTTCTCTGACTAGCAAGTGTCTAGTAAATATTTCATTATCAACAAAATGAGTCAAACAGGATTCTTTGTAAAGTCATATATACCAAACGAGTGAGAGAAGAGGCTGGGATCAAGTTAGACCAGAGGTCCCCAAACTGTTGGAAGCGGAAGAACATTCAGGGGTGGGCAGCTGGGGCCCGGGCCAGCCCCTATGGAGGGCAGGGAGGGGAGAGATACCCGGCACCACTCCGGCACCACTCCTGCCCCCCTCCCCCCCCCGCTGTCCCCAGCTGTGGCCCCAGCCTCAGCTCCCTTGCCCCGTCTGCATCCCCCCTCTCCCAGAGTTGTGGGGGAGGGGACACAGACAAGGGTAAGGGGGGGCATGAGGTAGAAAGCTTTGGGGACTTTTACGTTTAAAAAAGAAAAAGGTGAGAGATAGAAGAGTAACAAGAAGGGAGGCAATGACATTAAAAGATCAAAAAGAAAAAAAAGTCTGTTAACAAGGGCCTACTTCTGGTGCATATTCTATTTCTTAGGCTTCAAATGCACTTCATGCTAAGACTCATAGTAATTGAATTAGAACACACATATTTATTACATGATACCAGGAGTAAGATGATCGTGTGATAGCATTACCAAGCTCTGGATCTATGACTTATTGTGGTTACGATAACTAAGCACATTACTAGAACATTGAAATAACTTGCAATTAGACTTGAATAGGATATATTTTCTCTTTGAAATGAAAAAAAAACCAAAAAAGCATAAACAAAGCATTCAAAGACTAACCATTAAATCAAAATCACTCCAATAAAAAAAAGCTGTAAATATTTTATAATGAGGATGCTCTGTTGCCTGCTAGGGGAAAAGAAAAACAGAAAAGGAAAAAGCTGTAAGAACATTTAGAGAAATCACTGAAATAAGATACAGCAGCCTGGCAACTGCTGTCAGTTGGGTAACACTCTAGGAGACCAGGATTCTGTGGGGAGAGAGTTGATTATTGTACCTTATATAAAATGCTGCAACAAGATTAGAGATAGGGCCAAGATGGGGTTCCGGCCAATGGGAGCTGGTGGGGGCATTACCTGCAGGCAAGAGTGGAGTGTGGAGCCTAGGACCCGGACCTGCTGGCTGTTTCCAGGTCACGCACAGCACAGGTGCCAGGTCAGGCAGGCAGCCTGCCTTAGCCCCCATGCTACGCTGCTGTCTGAGGTAAACCCATGCCCCAACCCCAAGCCCCAACCCTCAGCCCCCCCCCCAAATTGGTACTACCCTCCTGAACCCTAAACGCCTCATCCCCATCCCCAACCCAGAGCCAGCACCTCCAGCCCAGAGCCCTCACCCCCTCCTGTACCCCAACCACCTGCATCAACCCGAAGCCCACTCCCACACTCCAAGTCCCTCATTTCTGGCTCCACCCTAGAGTCCACATCCCCAGTTAGAGCCCATGCCCCAACCCCCACCCTAGCCCAGTGAAAGTCAGTGAGGGTGGGGGAGAGCAACGCACCAAGGGAGGGGGAACGTAGTGAGCGGGGGCCGGGGCTTGGGACAGGGGCAGGGCTAGGGTGTTCAGTTTTGTGCAAAGTTGGGAACCTTATGGGGCTCCAGTAGGCCCTGTCCTTCCAACCCTACCCTCAGGATTGGGGCCCCCATGACCCAGGGGTCCTGTCCATTTGCTGGGTCAGGAAGAACAACCTGAGCCAGATAAAACCAGGCTATTTATGCAAATATCCTTTTCTTTGTCTGTTGGTCCCTGGAGAATCCAGTTTGAATTCATATATGCCAACCTCTCCAGGAGGTGGCCTCAAAGGATGGATAACAAAGGATGGACATTAACAATCCCCTCCTCCTAGAGGAGTTACATACAACTCCACAATAACACACAACTGCATTTTGAATATAATGGTCACCAAAGGTATTAATATCCTGGCATACTTTATTGAATTAGGTTTGTCAGTCTGTCGCAGCACTCCCTCCCCACAGTTGTGTGGGAGCTGTCTGATCTTCAGAAAGAACTCCTTGGGCTGTTTTTAACTCAGTGTTCTTAACAGACATGAGATCAGTATGAAGGAAAATAAGTACCTTCTCCACTATGCCCAGGTCTCCGCCAGCTACCACATTTCTGACGATTGTTCCAGCTCTGTGCGCAACAGAATACGCAGAGGCCATTAGGCGCATCAACACAGTTGGAGAAGAAGCCATATCAAGTGCTGAAGAGAATCAAAAAGCGATCTTGTGAATGAGAACTACACATCATGGATTTCATGTATTAACATTCAAGGGAAGGTTAGGTTATGCTAGGAGGAGAGTTTTGGAGTGTTATTTATATAAAGGTAAAACCTTTTGTGGTAGCTGATTGGAAAGGGGATACTGAACTAATCTGGGTAAGTAGGAGACTTTTCAATTAAATTATTACAAGTTTGGGGATAGAAGGTCACTTCAAATAATGAAAGGTTCAGCTAAGCAAGGTCTGACTGTAGTCCTGTGTTAAGAGTAGAAGGCAGTAATTATTGTAGTTTACAATGGGACACAGATGCAAAAAAGGGTTGCATAATGAGAGGCATTGCATCATGAAGCAGAGGCGGTAGTCCTTCTCTAGATGACTCTTGCAGGTGAATTTACCCTCTCCTAGCTCCTTGGTTGCAGGAACTAGCATTGTTTCTCTATCTTCCCTCCTTGTTCCTGCAACCTCACATTTCCCTTCACATTCTCTCTCCTGGCCTCTCCACCATTACCCTGTTCCCCATTCTCCCTCCCACTTCTCTTATCTCCAGTCACCCTCTTTGCCCTCAACTTCTCACTGCCCCTATTTCCCTGCTCTTTATTCCCAGTCTATGTTCTCCACATTCCCCTCCCTTATTCTCTTTCTTTCCTCTCCATCTCTCACACTACACACACATTCCTACCCCCGCACTTCACTAAAAGGATACTTCTAACTTTCTGAGCTGGCTAAATCTTGATGTATCCTGAGCAGAAGTGGCTAGTAATGCTAAGTGTCTAGTATATAGAGTTTTATGGATTTCAATAAAATACCATATAGAAATGGGGAAAAAAAAACCCTGAAACAAAACAACCCAGTATAGTCTGATAACTTTACTGATAATACTAAATGTGCAATTCTCGTTTTGAAACCTAGAGTCATGTAAATTACCCAGATTAATGCCAAAATTACATCAGATTATAGCCCTTCACTTCTGACTTGAACACTGTCAGGCATGCTCTTGTAGTTAAAGCACAGGAAGAGTAGGAATTAGGATTCCTCAGTTCTATTTCTGGATCACTTATTGATTTCCTGTACAAACCTGATTAAATCATTTAATTTGCCTATGCATCATTTTCCTTATCTGAAACATATGAATAATAATACTTTCCTGGGTCTTAGGGGTGTTGTGAGGTTTAATTAAATCAGCAAAGTGCTTTGCGGTCCTTTGATGGAAAGCACATTTATAATAATTGCCTTGTTTTGTCAAAGAGGGTGGATAAAAATTGACTTTTTTTTTAAAATCAGATTTTTTAATGTAAATTAAACATACATTTAAAAAAAATCTATTTAAAATTAAATTTGAACATGACCATCTATGTTAAAGCCTAAACTTATTATAATTTATTAAAATATTTTAAATTAAATAAAAAATATTAAGCAGTACATGTTTGCTGCCAAGTTTTTAAAAGTCGAACCACAGAACTAGTAGATGCCACTGGCTAAGCACTTGAAACCAGAGTCTGTTGAATTGCGAAACCAGCTTTCAATCAGCAGTAGCCTTTTCTGCAAATGCAAAGAGAATATTTTCTTCACTTCCATTTATTCAACTAGTTCATTCAAAGTTAAGAAACCAATAGGAGTTGGAAAAGCAAGAAAGTGTGTTTTCCTCTTCCAATCTATGAATAAAAAGTAGGTGTGAGAAGATGAGAGTTCTGAAGTCTTGAAGGACATGGTGACCAGAAACAATCAGTTCAATTTCACAAACTACAGATAATAAATCCTTCCTTTGTTTAATAAATCAGTTTTAAACTCCCCCCTTATGTATTCATCTACATTAAATCATTTTATTTACCTAATAAACTATTTGAAAATGCTATTTTGGAGCATTTTTAATTGAATTCCAATTTCCACCCAAACAGAGCTTAACACAAATCACTAGCAAAAATATTAATAACCTGTTAAATAAGAAATGCATCATTCACCATTTTCTAACAAACAATGTAAAAATCAACTTATAATTGCTTAAATAAAAGTGTATGCGTATAGCACATGTATGTGTATATGCCCTTGGTTAGCAAATTTAGCATGAAGGCTGTATTTAGTTGCAAATCAGCATATTTTAATGATTACCAACAAATGAGAATCAACCTTTCTCTAGGAAACTAACTAAAAAGTAGAAATGCAAAACAAAGTTTCCTGCTTACTGATTTAAATTATGATTAAAATTGATTTAAATAAATTCACCCTGTTAACAACTTAAGTGCCTTTTTACCAATTCTCTCTCATTTGCATTCCATTCATTCTGTGCACAGAGAGTAAGTGTTGCAGCTTTAGGGATGATATGCCATATCTTCATAAATAAACGTTTCACTGCCTGCTTTTAGTGCAAACAGAAATCAAACGCAAATATGGAGTCACGTTCGGCACCTACATCACTTTGATTTAAGTCCGTGTTTCCCAAACTTGGGACGCCTCTTGTTCAGGGAAAGCCCCTGGCAGGCCGGGCCGGTTTGTTTACCTGCCGCATCCGCAGGTTCGGCCGATCGCGGCTCCCACTGGCCGCGGGTCGCTGTGCCTGGCCCATGGGGGCTGCGGGAAGCAGCGGCCGGTACGTCCCTTGGCCCACACCGCTTCCCGCAGCCCCCATTGGCCTGGAGCGGCGAACTGCGGCCAGTGGGAGCCGCGATCGGCTGAACCTGCGGACACGACAGGTAAACAAACCAGCCCGGCCCGCCAGGGGCTTTCCCTGAATAAGCGGCGTCCTAAGTTTGGGAAACACTGATTTAAGTCAAGCTACCCTGTTAAATTAAATGCCTTTTTTTCTAGTTCTCTCTCAATTTGAGTTCCAAGTGACAAACAGTGTTTAGATTGCGTCCTTCCCAGGCACCCCTCAGGTTGAGAAGGATTAGGTGGGACTCTCTTTAGAATCTGTCATCGTCACTTCTTAATCAGCTGCTTCCTTCCAGAGCCTCCACAGCATATCCAGTCACCGCCAGCCCCAAGAGCAAGAGACCAAGTTTGGCATGTCTAACAAAGATCTCACATGGGACCACAGAGCATGACTACTAAGCCACTGGGTTGCCTCTTTTGTTAAAGATGTAATTCTAGACTATTATTACTAATCCCACATAAGTTTGATTTTGGAGGGTATTTAGCTGGAAGATATGGTCAGAATGACTGAGGCTAAAGTCTGACTCTCGCTGCAGCTGCTTTTGAGAATTAGGTCTATAGGACTTGAAGCCTTTGATAACTAAAATTAATATCTATAAAATGGCTAAGATGTCAATTTTTAACATATGTGACATGTAGCACTCACTGCCTCAGGATATTATTGACGCAAATATTATTATTTACTGAGCTCTCTTACTGCATCTAGTACTATGGAAAACATACAAGAAGACAAAGTGACTATTGCAAGAAGCTCAGAGTCTGAGGCCGTGATCTTGGAGTTCCACTGAATTAAGTGGGCTCTATGTGGGCATAGGGGTCTCCCCACATGTAGCAGCTTGCAGGAGTGGGCCCTAAAGTTACACAGACAGTACATCTGAAAGACAAAATACACCACATAGTGAAAATGAAGGTGCATTCTCTTTAAATCTCTCTCTAGTGGATTCTTGCTGAAAAGCTTTTAGGAAGAAATGTGTCTTAATGAGTTTGTATTGTTTTTTAATAAGGTCATTTGTCACTGAGTAACATTTACATCACCGATTAGGTATCTATATTACTAAGAGTAGCAGCTACAGTTGATTAGCTAAAATGAATTTACAAAGAAAATGATCAGCAACTGGGGTCAGGATTAATTTTGCTCCATGGCACCAGTCTTACATAGTTAGGTTCATCAGAATCAAAGGACTTAGGTGCATCATGAATTGTGGCTATGGATTATTTATTCACCCACATAGTTGTTGTTGGGGCATTTGATGAGTTGGATGAGGTACACCTCATGTTGGGACAGGCGTTAGTAGGACCCATGGATCTTGAAAGGTGTGTTGTGGGAGGACCATGTGCGGTGGTAGTGGTACAGCAACAACTGTATGGATGAAACCAGACAATCGCTGTGCTCTCATATGAACTCACACAGAAAAATGATAAAAGACAAAAAACACCATCACCGTAGGCAAACACTTTTCACAGAACGATCGCTCCATATCTAAACTCTCAGCCCTCATCTTCAAACAAGATCTTCACAACACCTTCAAAAGATGAGCCTAGGAATTGAAATTCATAACTCTGCTGGACACTAAAAACCATGGTCTTAAAAGAGAGACACCGCTTTTATGGCTCATTACAACACTCTGGGCTTGTACACACTACCACTTATGTTGATATAACTTATGTCGCTCTGGGGGGTGGCTTATTCACACCCAAGTGATGTAAGTTACGCCAACCTAAGCACCAGTGTGGACAGCACTATATCGCACTATATCCTGCCAATGTAGCTACCACCTCTCATGGAGGTTGTTTTATCATGCTGACGGGAGAGTTCTCTTCTGTCAGCATAAAGTGTCTTCACCAAACGGGCTGCACTGTAGGCAGTACTTCTAGAGTAGACTAGCCCTTTGTAGCTTACTAACCCAACTTTGTCCTACAACTGCTAAGGAGTTAATTGCCCACTTCATTTTAATTGGTCTCCCCCAACACCTGTTAACTTCTTTCAGAATAGCAGCCGTGTTAGTCTGTATCCGCAAAAAGAAAAGGAGTACTTGTGGCACCTTAGAGACTAATGAACTTATTTGAGCATAAGCTTTCGTGAGCTACAGCCCACTTCATCAGATGCATGCAGTGGAAAATACAGTGGGAAGATTTTATATACACAGAGAACATGAAACAATGGGTGTTACCATACACACTGTAACAAGTGTGATCAGGAAAGGTGAGCTATTACCAGCAGGAGAGAAAAAAACCTTTTGTAGTGATAATCAAGGTGGGCCATTTCCAGCAGTTGACAAGAACGTGCCATGTACATTGGCCAAACCGGACAGTCTCTACGTAAAAGAATAAATGGACACAAATCAGACATCAAGAATTATAACATTCAGAAACCAGTCGGAGAACACTTCAATCTCTCTGGTTACTCGATTACAGACCTAAAAGTGGCAATTCTTCAACAGAAAAACTTCAAAAATAGACTCCAGTGAGAGACTGCTGAATTGGAATTAATTTGCAGACCGGACACCATTAAATTAGGCTTGAATAAAGACTGGGAGTGGATGTATCATTACACAAAGTAAAACTATTTCCCCATGTTTATTTTTCCCTCCTACTGTTCCTCACACATTCTTGTCAACTGCTGGAAATGGCCCACCTTGATTATCGCTACAAAAGGTTTTTTTTCCTCTCCTGCTGGTAATAGCTCACCTTATCTGATCACTCTTGTTACAGTGTGTATGGTAACACCCATTGTTTCATGTTCTCTGTGTATATAAAATCTCCCCACTGCATTTTCCACTGAATGAAGCCAGTGAAATGAGCTGTAGCTCACGAAAGCTCATGCTCAGATATACTTGTTAACTTCTTGTGCTTAACAATCTGTCCCACCTTGTATTTAGTTGTGACACCTTGGTTACCTTTTCTAGGTCCGAGGAAGAGCTCTGTGAAGCCTAAAAGTTGTTGGTGGAAAGGACAAGAAGTTGGTCCCGTAAAAGATATTACCTCATCCACTTTGTCTCACATATCCTGGGACCAACACTGCCCAAACAACACACAAAACCATTTATATCAGTTTAGCTTGCACCCGTAAATTTACTGACACAAGATAAACCAACATATGCCAGGTTTAACAGGGATGTTCAAATCACTTTAAGTTTTGCATTGATTTGATGGAATTGATGTAAAAAATACACTTTTAGTTATATGTGTCTCTTTGCCTGCACAGACCAGGCCAAAGACTCTCACTGTGTTAACATCACTTCAGCTGACCTGGTAGTGGCACGCATGTGCATAAAGCCCAAAGCCTGGACACTCCTATGCACGTGCTTAACTTTACTCCTGTGGGTAGTCTCATTGGGCTAATAATGGTATGTCTGCAGTATCAGGGCGTAATTTTGTAAAACTGTGAATTTTGTAAAAATTTTGAAAAATCTGTAGATATGGCTTTTGGGTGGCAAACCCACCATATGCTCAGATGTGTCTCATTCTTGTTGTATCCACTAAAGTAATTGGTTGTGTTATAAGGGAGAACAAAAACCCTACTTCGTTTGGTGTGGCTGGTTCACTTTCTTACCCTCTTCCTTGTTCTCAGCAATATCCATTTCAGTTTTGCTTCAATTGAGCAATAACTTACACTTGTTTAAAGAGACACTGCTTGAAGGTAGTAGCCCGTAACATAGTTTTTTTTTCCTTTTATGCTTCCAAAAACCTATGTAATGTACAGATGGTTTGCTCCTCCACTATCAAAATAAATTCCTTCAATTTCCCCCCAACCCTTTAAAATGATTGTTTCTGAAAAAAAATCTGCAACAGCCTTCCACTCATGAGCGGTTCTAGAACAACAAACCAGTGCGAAAAGACGATTGAGAAAAAATATCTTATGCTGAACTTTTTAAAAGATTTAGTTTAGGTTTTTTATCACTTTTAATTGATCTAACATAGTTTTACCTTTATTTTTAAACAGCAAGGAACTCCCCCCTTAAAATAATTCCTTTACCCCCACATACTGAAGCAGATACTAATAAAGCAATTGAAATAATCAACCGAATTATTTCTCTCTTGGGCTTTTCCAGATGGGATCCGGGCTTAAAAATCTCATACATATGTGCATTGACTATTCTCACTTGTATGATTGTCTTAGAATTAGAATAGAGAGAACCCCTTAAAATCACAAGACGCGTGGATACACAAGAAACAACGCGGTTAATGAAAACATTTAACTGTCTTTCAAGCACAATTGTTCCTTTTTTCTCCCATCAGAAATCCCTCCTCGTCCTGGAAATTTTCCTCCCCCATTGATAAGTTTCACACGCGGACACATATGTAACTGGTATATACGAAACACAGACCCTGGATAAAGAATAAAATACCTGTGGTTCAACTGGCAGCAACGAAAGCAGGCTACTTCCTCCGTGCAGTACCCTGCCTGCTCCTTGCTTTTCACCCAGTAACCCGCCTACTCCTCCAAAACTGTCTGGGTCCTAACGTTCACGCTTTGCAACGCTTGGCAGCAGCAGCGCCATGCAGCTGAGCCACCCAGAGGACGCGCATGGGTGATTTAATGGGCTCATTAGTCCCCGCCACCCCGGCGGCACCCAACATTCCAGCCCTCCCCCCTTCCGCAGAGAGAGAGGGAGAGAGAGAGAAACGCCTTTCAAGGCGGCGTGTCCCTCCCCGCGGCCCGTCCTGCCCTCGCCGCTCTCCGTAACCGAGCCGGAAGCGCTGTTGGAGCGCGCGGCGAGAGCCGGGGGAGGCCGCGAGGATGTTGTGGGCGCGGAGGGCGCCCTCCTTAGCCAGGCGCGGGGCCCCGCCGGGGGCCGCGTGGGGCTGGGCGCGCTCGGCAGCCTCCGGGGCCAAGAGCGGGCTGCCGAGCTCGGAGAGCCGCGCGGACTCCAAGTACCGGGAGACGGTGCTGCTGCCTCGGAGCCGCTTCCCCGCCCAGCTGCCGGGCAGGCTGCAGCCCGAGGCCGAGGTGGAGATACAGCAGGTACCGCGCGCAGGAGCCCGCGGGGTTCGTGCGGAGCTGTCCTGCTCGGCACCGTCCATCCGCGTGGCCTGCAGCCCCCCAGCATTGGACTGTGCGGCCAGGGGGATTCATGTTGTTCCCTCTTCTCTCAGCGAGCGGTTTCTGATGAGTCTGGCGTAGCCCTGGAGGGTGACCTGTGTCACAAAGCCCCACCCGTATAACATCTGACGCACACGTTAAAACCCGTCACTAACAGGAGACCCGAGTAATATCCCTGCTAGAAAATGCGTTTATGATTGTTCACTAGTGCAGCCCTACGCTTACAGGAGAAATGGTAAAACAAATGGTCAACCTGCAGTTGTTTAACGCACCAGTTCTCAACTTGGGGCCACCTGGGGAGGCCGCAAGCAGTTTTTAAGGGGTCCGCCAAGCAGGGCCGGCATTAGACTCACTGGGGCCCAAAGCAGAAAGCCAAAGCCCCACCATGCAGGGCTGAAGATTGAGGCCCCGAGCCCCGCCACCTAGGGCAGAAGCTGAAGCCTGAACAACTTAGCATTGTGGGGCCCCAGCAGTTGTCCTGCTTTGTGTCCCTGAATGCTGGCTCTGGCTTTTATATGCAGAAAAACAGTCTTTGTGGCACAGGTGGGCCCTAGAGTTTTTAATAGCATATTGGGGCCTCAGGAAAAAAACGGTTGAGAGCCTTCTTAAAACGTGCAGTCACAAGAGCTTCCTACAAACCTGTCTCCCTATCAGTTTAGTCCATCTTGAGTTAGTGGTTGAGAAAGACAGAAGATTTTGGTTCATAAAGCTTGATGAATATTAAACATGAACCAGATGTGTCCCAGGTGTTGTTTCGATTTCAGAGGAGTTATATCAAGAACAAATCTGGCCAAATAACTGGTCTGTTTAATGTAAGAAAACGGGCATAATATTGTTAGCTTAGTAGTGGAGGTTGGCAAGTAATTTACAAGATATTAAAACCCCAGAGAGGAGAGTCTTCACTTGAGGAGCTCGAGCAATTCTTCCTCTTAGTTTTTTGACCGTTGGAATGATGTTAAAATGAAAAGTTTTTTTGAACTACTAAAATGCAAGCATATAATGAATTAAATGTTTTCATATTGTCTGTACAGAAATGTGGTTTTTCAGAACTATATTCATGGCAAAGACAAAGGAACACAAAGAATGAATTTTGTCTTCATGATGGGCCGCCGTATGCCAATGGAGACCCTCATGTTGGTCACGTGTTAAATAAGGTAAGTATTAGAGTAGTATATTTAAGGTATTATATGCCTTCTGTAAGGTGCAGTGCACTCTCGGTTCACAATGAAGTAAATGCAAGTTGAGAATATTCTCTACTTTATAGGATAGGGCCCTTCATTTCTCTTTAATGGCTAAGCATGTACAGTAACAATGAAAATAACAAATTGCTCTGTGTGGTACTTATAGTTTCACATTGGTATTCAGATGATAAACTTATTTTCATTCTGTCAAAGTAAATCCAGTTTCTACTTCGTCCCGGCAAACTGCTAGATGCATAGTTTGAGTATTATGTGCATAGTGACTTCAGAAATATGTTACCATAATAAAATGATAATTCCACTTCGTGTAACCCTCAAGCCCCTGTGCAGTTGCAAACTTTGGCCTTCAGCTGTGCAAAATTTGGTTGTCCGTTGATCAAGAAGTTCTTATGATGTGCTATAACATGCAATAAGAAACATAAATGTGAAGGCTGAAACTTAATCTTTAACACTCCTGATTGTGCTTGGGTTTTGCAGAGTTCACCAAAATCAGTAAGACATCTGTATAAAAACAACAAGGAGTCTGGTGGCACCTTAAAGACTAACAGATTTATTTGGGCATAAGCTTTCGTGGGTAAAAAACCACTTCTTCAGGTGCCACCAGACTCCTTGTTGTTTTTGTGGATAGGACATCTGTATGTTACTTTATATATCATGCTAATATGTAGGGGAATGAGGATGGTAATAACAATTATATCAAAAATAACATTTGGGTTTAACATTTTTCCAGATTTTGAAAGACATCACTAATCGGTTCCATTTGATGAGAGGTTATAAAGTGCACTTTGTACCAGGCTGGGATTGTCATGGGTTGCCCATTGAATTGAAAGCATTGTCAGAACTCAAAGAAACTCAAAATCTTTCACCGATGGAGGTTAGACAGAGAGGTAAACTGTCCTTTGCAAAATTTTCATAGAAACATTTCTGACTTAAATAATTGTATTCTATAAGTTGTTTTTGAGTCTTCAGTGAAATATTATTTTGCTATCTTTCTGTGTGTTTTCATTTTAGTTTCAGTACACTGAAATTTGTGAGGAACATCTTGGTTATTAGATGATACTTGATCTGCAAAATACATAGTGTAAGCTTACAAGGAGGGTGACCTTTGTAAAGTGGGTTCATCAAGTACAAGTTTGTATGAACACGTTGTAAGTTGTAATAACCATAGATGGAGAGAGGGAGTTAAAGGTAATGTACATCTGGGATTCTAATGTAGTTCAGGTCTGTAACATGAAATTAGTATTCTATCCAATTTTTATTGAGGTTGTATGCTGAGTTGCTGAACCTAAAAAGAAAAATATCTTTGAAAAGAAGACTATTTTTTCCCCTAATGTTTTTGAACTAATCTGGATCATTATGGGGATCAGGAACATGGGTAATTGTCATTGAATAGTTGTGTTTCCAATGGGGTAGTGCTGATTGGTTCTTGGCCCTAACATTTTATTAATAACCTAGAAGAAAACATAAAATCGTCACTGATAAAGTTTGCAGATGACACAAAAATTGGGGGAATGATAAATAATGAAGAGGCCTGGTCACTGATTCAGAGAAATCTGGATCGCTTGGTAAACTGGGAGCAAGCAAACAATATGCATTTTAACATGGCTAAATGTATATACCTCTAGAAGAATATAGAACATACCTGCAGGATGGGGGACTCTACCTGGGAAGCAGTGACTCTGGAAAAGACTTGGGGGTTGTGATGGATAATCAGCTTCACAAGAGCACCCATTGTGATGCAGTGGCCAAAAGATCTAATGTGATCCTGGGATGCTGTCATAGATCCACAGGATTGGTTCTACGGCCTCAGTTTTAGAACAGTCTCTAGGAATCTGGGGTCTCAAGGGGTCTCACTCTTCCTCCAGGGTAAGTCCCACGGTTTCACCACCTCCTTAGGCTGGACCTCTTCGCCATCAGCACTCCCGCTTCAGATGATGAGCTCTATTCAGTGAGTCCCACTGAGGCAGACTCCTGAAGGAGACTTGTACGTTCTGTGTGGATCAGTACATCTCTGCAAGCATCTGTAATGCCATTCATACAGTGTTGTCAAAACAGAAGGGTTTATTAGTCAAATGGAGCACAGCATAGAAAGTCTTTAGGTTAGCATAGAAAAATGAAGGTTAAAGCATAGTCTGTTCCGGGGAGCCCAGCCAAGCTGTAGTGAACCCAGGTTATTCAAGCTCTCTCTCTCCATCTATCCATTCTTCTTTGTCAGACTCCCAGGTGTATCCATAACTGCTTTCCTCAGCCAACATCTAACTTCCACTTCACACCAGCCCTTTCCCCCAGTCCTTTGTTCCTGAGCTAGGGAGATGCAGCTCTGCACGGTGCAGAGAGACAGGGAAGTCTGTATCTCTTTGGGTCCTTGGTTGCTAGGTGTCCATGTCCAGTCTGGATCTGCCATTGTTTTCTCAAGAGCTCCATTGATATGGGACCTAAGGCCACAGACAACTGAGCACCATTCACACCTGTGTTTTAGCCTGTCCTGAGAGCAAACAGTCCCTTTGCTAGGTAACAATGCAATATATAGGGGAAACAAAGACACACATAGACTTGATAAAAATATTACAAAAAAATTCCGCTTTGTTACAGATACATAAATGGGCAGATCTTCAATAGAAGTAGAGAGATTATTTGACCTCTGTATTTGTCACTGGTGGGACTGCTGCTGTCCAGTTCTGGTGCCCACAATTCAAGAAGAATGTTGATAAATTGGAGAGGGTTCAGAGAAGAGCCATGAGAATGCTTAAAGGATTTGGGGAAAAAAGCCTTCTAGTGATAGACTCAAATTGCTCAATCTGTTTTGCTTAACAAGGAGAAGGTTAACGGGTGACTTGATTATAGTCTACCAGTATCTGCGTGGGAAACAAATATTTAATAATTGTCTGTTCTCTTTAGCAGAGAAAGGAATAATGTGATCCAGTTGCTGGAAGTTGAAGCTAGACAAATTCAGATTGGAAACATTTTTAACAATGAATGTAATTAACCATTGTAAATTTTGCCAAGGATTGCGGTGAAGTCTCCATCACTGACAATTTTTAAATCAAGATTTGCTGTTTTCTAAAAAATATCCTCTAGAAATTATTTTGGGGAAAGTCTATGGCCTGTGCTATACAGAAGGTCAGATTAGATCACAATGGTCCCTTCTGGCTCTGGAATCTATGAAAACACATTTGTTTTTTACCCCCCACACCATGTATAATATTGGGAAACTGTGTAGGTGGTGCCTTCTGAGAGTTCATGATGGATTAGATGGAAAGTGTTCTGATCATGTGTTGTAGCAGGTTTATTGGTAATGGTTTTGTCATGCAGTGGAATGACTGGCAATTATAGTCCATGTGCCCGTTAGACTATGTAGCTTACATGCTGTTGTAACTTCACATCTCTTGAAAAGGTTGTGTTTGCAAACTGCAGTCTGTATGCACTGGCAAAGCAGTTATGGAAAACATGATACCTCATTCACTTGCTTTGAACTTAACTGTTCTCTCCAATAACTTTTTTTAGTTATTGCTAGGTGATTTTGGGATAATAAGCATTCAGACGATTTTAAGTCACACGTGCAATGAAATTTCTTTCCATTTTAAGTTGGCTTGTAGTTTAAATTTTAAAAGGGCATAATATTCAAACCCATGTTGATTATACTATTCTGATAGTAGTGGTGGTTTAAAGTAATGCTTTTAAAATAATGTGGTACATGGGGAGATCGTTTTGGATTTAGCTATATTAGAAAAGTGGATGCCTTTTCTCTGTCTTTGTATGGTGCTATTATATACTTGACTTGCATCTTGGTTAGCTACCATATACCTACTCCAGATGGAGCTGCATTTTAGGGTTGAATAAAATTTGTGTGTGTGTGTGTAGAGCTTATTGTTCATGATTATTCCCATTGAGGAGAGCATAAAACCCCTTATATAACCCCGTTCATATCAAACTTTGGCTAGTAGGTGATAGTAGATGTTCAGGAGCAGTGTTCATTTGAGAACCTCAGCCAACCATTAATGCAATGACTTTTCACCCAGGGTACAATTCCTGGAATGTACTGGAGCCTGTATCTTTATTATTAGCCTCTGGTTAGTAGATGTTTGATACATTTTAAACTTTATCCTATTGTAGCTTCTGGAATAGAGGATGCTTTTCTACCCTTTTCAGAACTTCCTGATTGCTGCCAGGGAACAGCTCTCTGCCCCAGCCCTCCTATATTTTGTTGTTGTCATCTCTCCCTACTTGTATCTCTTCCTCTCCCACCAGCACCACTCCACTCCCTACAGTTCATAACTTCTCCCAGTAGGGCGGATGGAGCATGACATTTATGATTCTAGACCACATCACTGCTGCCTTCAGGGTTCTGAATAGAGGTTGCCAAATAATGGGGGCGGGGAGGAATGTGAAAACTTATGCAATTAAAAAAATCAAAATTAATTTGAAAAATTATTTGCAATTTACAGTTTAGCCAGTTCTAGTTCTGAATAGCAGCAATTGGTTTTAATTTCAGGCAGCTGCTTGCTGCTTTGGAAAGCTAGGAAAAGCAGAAGGGGCACTACAGCGGTTGATCGGTTTACATTCATTTTATATTCGGCAGGTTGTCTTCATAACCATAAGGATTAGAATTTTTTTCCTTTTAAAATTAAAGTTTACATTCTATTAAAATGAATGGCTTACCTGAAAAAACTTCCTGTAGGTGATTGGCTTTTTCAAATCCTGCCATTCACTTTGATGGGACGACTCATATGAATAAAGGATTTTGAGGCTTGCAAAAGTTGCTGTTATATAAATCACTTAGTTTAGTTTTATATTTATTTTGTTCCCAGCTGAGGTTAAGCTTTCTCTAGCAAGTAAGCCATTAGCATTTTCTAAAACTAAAGTGATCGTGCAGATTTTAAAAGTACACTGTTTTAAAAGTACATTGTTTTTAAAAATTATTCTTCCTTTTTAGCAAAAGAATTTGCAGAAAGGGCAATTGAGAAACAGAAATCTGCCTTCATTCGCTGGGGTATAATGGCAGATTGGACTAATTGCTACCACACATTTGATAGGAAGTATGAGGCAAAACAACTGAGTATCTTCCACAAAATGTATGACAAGGTATGCTCGTGTGTCATTTAACAAAATCCTTAAATTATTTAAGTTACAATGTAGTTTTAATCAAGTTAACTCTGTGTTTTTTCCCTTTAGGGTTACATTTATCAAGACTATAAACCAGTATTTTGGTCTCCTTCAGCAAAGTAAGAATCAACTTTCCATTTTATCTCTAAAATAGAAGCAGAGAGAGCAATACATTTTCATGTTAATGTGGTTAACCCATATCTGATCTTCACCCAGTACAGCCTTGGCTGAAGCTGAACTTGAATACAATCAGCAGCATGTCAGTCGTTCTGTATATATCAAATTCCCCTTGTTGAAATCGCCTCCTAAACTGGCCTCTGTGATAGGTATGATTTGTAACATTTTGTTCTTGTTAAGACTCTGATATCTTTGGATTTTAATGACAAATAACATATTTGTTAATTTGCATCTGTAGATGGATCTTCAACTGTTAGTTTGCTAATCTGGACCACCCAGCCCTGGACTATTCCTGCCAATCAAGCTATTTGTTATATGCCAGATTCAGAGTATGTATTTAACTTATTTAACTTTCTGAATCTGCTTCCGTCGGTATCAATGTCTATTAGCAGAGTTGTAGTCCTCCTAATAGCAAGGCTGAAGTAATAGGCATCTTAGGTTTATTTAATGGCATTTTTAATTTTTAGGTAACTCAATTTCAGACTTTTTCCCATCTCCTTTTTAAAAAGTTAATTATTCTTTATTTTTAGTTCTCTAAAGTTATTGCTACTTTAGGTCCTGCTTTTGCATTCGTTCTATTGAAATCATTTGAAGCTTTGAGCGTGAAACATTTGTAGGATTTTTGTAGTTAAAATCACATTTTCAGATGGTTTAAAAGCAGCAAACATCTAAAAAATCTAAAAAGTAAACTTTAGTACTATAAACTATATAGTTTGCTAATATTGATTTTAATTTCTAATTTAGCGTATTTAATACATTTGTCTTATAGCTATTCCATTGTAAAATGTGCAAATACTGGTGAATGTTACATTCTGGCTGCAAATAGAGTTGAGTCTACAGCTGCCATCTTGGATACACAATTTGAAGTTATTTCAACATGTAAAGGTAAGAGTTTAAATATGCTCTGAATATTAATTTGTAAGGTAGTATGTTGTAGGCGTTTGTTTAAAATGTTGATGTGAAAGTAGAATATCTTTGTGTTTCATTAGCTACACTTTGCACATGTATTTATAGTAATTTTAGCTAAAAATAATCTGAAGAACAGTCATCAAAATATATCAAAGATTCAGCATAGTGAGTTGGTGGTGGTGGTAGTAACTTTTCAACCATATACTTCAAAGTGCTTTACAGAAGTTATCCCATTTGTAAAATGGAAATAAGAAGTTGGAGGATAATTATGTACAGAATATAGAGCATAGCACATGAGGAGTGGACTAGGAATACAGTTTACCTTGGTGGTGCTGTTTTGCATCTATCCTCAAAAAGAAAAGGAGTACTTGTGGCACTTTAGAGACTAACAAATTTATGTGAGCATAAGCTTTCGTGAGCTACAGCTCACTTTATCGGATGCATGCAGTGGAAAATACAGTGGGGAGATTTATATACACAGAGAACATAAAACAATGGGTGTTACCATACACAGTGTAACAAGAGTGATCAGGTAAGGTGAGCTATTACCAGCAGGAGAGCGGGGGGACGACCTTTTGTAGTGATAATCAAGGTGGGCCATTTCCAGCAGTTGACAAGAACGTGTGAGGAACAGTGGCGCGGGGGGGAAATAAACATGGGGAAATAGTTTGTGTAATGACACGTCCACTCCCAGTCTTTATTCAAACCTAAGTTAATTGTGTCCAGTTTGCAAATTAATTCCAATTCAGCAGTCTCTCGTTGGAGTCTGTTTTTGAACAAAACCACTAACGCAGGAACCTATCCTTACAACAAAACCCATTGCCACATATCTATTCAGGAGACACCATCATAGGGCCTAATCACATCAGCTACACTATCAGAGACTCGTTCACCTGCACATCTACCAATGTGATATATGCCATCATGTGCCATCAGTGCCCCTTTGCCATGTACATTGGCCAAACTGGATAGTTTCTGCGTAAAAGAATAAATGGACACAAATCAGATGTCAAGAATTATAACATTCAAAAACCAGTCAGAGAACACTTCAATCTCTTTGGTCACTCGATTACAGACCTAAAAGTGGCAATTCTTCAACAAAAAAACTTCAAAAACAGACTCCAGCGAGAGACTGCTGAATTGGAATTAACTTGCAAACTGGACACCATTAAATTAGGCTTGAATAAAGACTGGGTGTGGATCTGTCATTAAACAAAGTAAAACTATTTCCCCATGTTTATTCCCCCCCCCCCCCCAAACACACACACACACTGTTCCTCACACGTTCTTGTCAGCTGCTGGAAATGGCCCACCTTGATTATCACTACAAAAGGTTTTTTCTCCCCCGGCTCTCCTGCTGGTAATAGCTCACCTTACCTGATCACTCTTGTTACACTGTGTATGGTAACACCCATTGTTTCATGTTCTCTGTGTATATAAATCTCCCCGCTGTATTTTCTACTGCATGCATCCGATGAAGTGAGCTGTAGCTCACGAAAGCTTATGCTCAAATAAATTTGTTAGTCTCTAAGGTGCCACAAGTACTCCTTTTCTTTTTGCGGATACAGACTAACATGGCTGCTACTCTGAAAAATGCATCTATCCTGAAATTCAGGTGGATTCCTAACCCAAAGTTGGTTCATATGTACTGTGTGTATCTTGTATGAGAGTCCCAAGTGAAGTTAACATGGGTCTGGTGTTAGTGTACTGATTGCCTGCTTCGCTGCAAAATCCTCATGTGGGCTGTTGAAATTCCTCACTGTGGAGGCATTAGAGGTACTAAGGCTGATAGTGCTCTGTGTTGTTAACATCCAAGTACTGTAGTTGACTATTCTGAGTTAGTTCAGGAATTCATGATCACCTGAGGACCGTTAAACGATCCTAGGTGATTGCTAGCTGCGCAGTTGTTCACACTTGTGATTTGGAATTTGAGTTGGGATTGTGGGTGTCCGTTGGAAATTTTACCCATGTTATGGACCTATCGTTACTGCCTCTGATTAGAGGTGGCGGAGCGCCTTTCCTGAGGGAGTGAGGAATTCTTTTGTATGGCCTGTTCTCAGTGATTGATGGAACCTGACCGTTTCCTGAGGGATGTGAGTTATCCATTTCTCCAATAGGAGGAATGTTTTGGCCGGAGTTTATAATCTCATTCTCGGCGATCAACAAAGTGGCCCTAGATGTCTTCTTCTCCGGCTTTATCTGCTCAAGTCACTATGGTTTACAGATGACCTGCAGCAACTGAAATGAGAGCTAAAATGGAGCACTGATGACAAAAGTCTCAATTTTGGAACCTATTTCTTGCCTCCTTCCTCCACAGTTTGAAATTTGTTTACCTTTAAGACCTACAGTTGTCTATCTTAGTCCTGAATCTATTTATCCAGGCTTATGGGGAGGGAGAGATGCAGTAAGGTTTTGCATTTGGGAAGGTGTTGAAGTACTGTTTGAATTTGGTCTCTGGTTTATTTTTATTGCGTGGTTTGGGGGAAGATGTTAGATATTTAATGTCACTGTACTTTACAATGGTTAGTTGCCTAATGCTTGAGATGAGAGCCTTTGTTTTATAACTTCTTAAAGCTACAGTATATATAAATAAATATGGTCAAATGGGAAGTTAAAGCAAAGCTGGGGATAGATTTTGGGTCTATTGTCTCCAGCCTCGTCTTCACACCACTAGATCACGGTATATTATACTGCCATCCTGGATACTAGACGTCAATATTGGGTCCTGGTACATTGAGACCTAGAACGGAAACAGATAAGAATGCACTTAGTGCCTTTAGGCTAGGAGTGCTTTATATAGCTCAATTACTGCTGGAGTAGCGTTGCCTGGCTCAGAAGAAAACAATATTCTCCTGGATGTATGGGGTGTGTCTGTGTAGGAGTGGCACAAATGGGGAGACAGGGAAGCCCAGTACTCTGGAGGGTGGATAGGAAAAATTGTATCAGAGTATGGATACTTGCATTTTTGTTTATGAATTGTAATTTTTTTGTTCTATGACTTTGAAAAATACAAGCTGGGGTCATAAATTGTTGAATATCCCATTTCTTTTTGCTTCAGGTGTTGATTTGGAAAATGGTTCTTGTGCTCATCCCACAATTCCTGGCAGAGAGTCCCCTTTCTTGCCAGCAAATCATGTGACAATGGCAAAAGGAACAGGTTTAGTTCACACAGCCCCAGCTCATGGTATGGAGGATTACAGTGTAGCTTCCCATCACCAGCTGCCCATGGTACTTTTGTTTGTTTGTTTTTTCCTCGTTTTTAACCTGTATATTTTTGGTCACACACCACTAAAATGTAAAGAGTCACATAACTTACACATATTGCATGACATTTAAAATTGTTTTGACACCTGTATGTAACCATCTCACTGTCCCTGATTAACTTGGAGACCTGCTGTAAACAGCATTGGCTGAGGAAGAGCAAAGGCTTGGATTCTAAAAACATAAGTAGGAAAAAGGGTTCTGCTTTTCAGCCAAGTGTTGCCTAACCTTGGTAACGTAGCAGTGGAATGGAATACTCCTTTTTGGAGAAGATAAATTATAAATACAGAGAGATCAGTTGCAAATTGCAACTTTTTGTGCCTCAGTTTGCCAAGCCATCAGTAATATAGGTAATTGTGGTTTTTAGTATCTCTCAAGGAGCTTTGAGGTCTTTGAGAGATTCTTGGGGAGGAGCAAAGATGCTCTGTAAATGTAACAAGTGTTAGCTAAAAGGAATAAATTAATCCTCTTTCATGGGAATTGCTTAAAAGAAAAAGGAGCTTACCTGTCAAATAATTTACTACAGTTCTATAACATGTAAATTTTTCCTTGTAATATTCTAGATTTCTGTTGGCTTGGCTTTTTTTTTTTTTCCCCCTTGCTGTGAGATCATCAGAGTGTAATTTGATCAGCTCTTGAATAAAGGAATTAGTAATTGGAGGAGAGCTGTCCAAGGAAGATCTAGGAGATGGTGACAAGAGTATTTGCTTAAATACATCTCAAAGTGCTTTACGTTATACTGAGGGGAAACTGAGACAAAGAGTGGATAAGTGACTTGCCATTGCTCATGCAGCAAACTAGTGGCAGCACTGGGAATAGAACTCAGCTCTTGTATTTTGCAGTCTAGCACCGTATCCCCTGGATCATACTGTCTATAGTAGTGTTGATAGTTGATTAGGTGGTGCTGTTCACTCTTAATCAGTGCTGAACTAATGCTGCTGCATGATGTTGTGGGGTACTGTTCTGTGGAAGGTGACAGTCATTTAGATTAAACGTAAAAGTGAGATTTTTGCAGCTTGTTGCCAAAAACGTCTCACCTCACTTCTTGCAAGACTGGGGCTAAATTTCCAATGTAGGAAATTGTCTGCCTTCCCCTGTAGCTTCAAATGGATAAAGTATTTTTTGCCTTCTCTATTGAGCTAGTGTTCTGCTCTGTATAAAGGCTGACACCTTCCTCCTTAGAAGTGGCTGTTTCAGTGATGGATGAAGTGATCCCCGTATGTGTAATCAATTTGCAATATCTGTGTGCTTTAGGAGCTCTGGCAGAAAGGATTAATACACTGTTTTAAAGCTGAGCCTGACATAATCTAACTTGTGCTTAAGATTTTTTCCTTGGCATTATTTCTGGCTAAGTGTACTTCTGTTTTGCTTGTAGTTATTCCATCTGTTAAGAATTAAGTGGAATAGTACTCTTTGATGTGGTGTACTAACATGAATGCTGTATTTTCACAAACTCAGTGAAGTTCATCCTGTGCTGAGGATTCAGGCTCAGTGGCATGTTGGCAAATTTCAGGGTTGTTACATCATAATTACCTTTAAATATTAAAAGTGACACCTTATTTTTCAGCCTGCTTCAGATGTATGGTATATTATACTGCAATCTTAGTACATAATTTCAGATTCTTGTAAAATAACAGGAATACAATAGTCCCTTGATATTTTGACATTACTAAAAAATATTCTTGTTTTTAGGATTGCCTGGTGAATGAAGGTGGATTTTTTACAGAAGCTGCAGGTCCTGAGCTTCAAAACAAGGCTGTACTGGAAGAAGGAAATGAAGCTGGTTAGTATCTTGTGTTCAGTTAGTCAATATTCTGTCAAATATTTTGAAAGCTCATGTAAACTAAACTAACTTTACAGTGAACAAAATATTGGCACTTCCTGTTATCACAAGGATGGGAATTGGATTTTGGGGAAAGGAAAGAAGTGGAGTTAGTGGCACCAGTAGTGTTGGGTTAATCTGATTTTTTATTACCTCTAACTCTTAATTCTCACTCTCATTAGTCATTCAGATGCTTCAAGCAGCAAAGAGTTTACTAAAAGAGGAGAAATGTGTACATAGCTACCCATATGATTGGAGGACTAAGAAACCAGTGATTATTCGTGCAAGCAAACAGTGGTTTGTAAACACAGCAAATATCAAGGTTACAGCCCAGGTACTACACTTCATTACACAGTTTGCTATTTGAGGGAGTGTAAACGACATTACTATCATATGGGGTCTTTGCATAACCTGTACATTCCACTTCAAAAGTATGCTTTCCTCCCTAAGTGTTTGCTATCAGCTGCAAAGTGTTTGTAATCAGTCTTATTAACAGTTACTTTAGAAATTACCAACCGTTACATATTCATTTATTTGCCACCAACTTTAGACTAATTGTGCACTTATGCCCTTTCCCATTTAAGACTCAGAAGAAAGGTTCCAGTGGTTGGGAGAGCTGGGTTCAATACCTCCACTCAAGCCCAGATTTCCTGTATGACCTTTGCAATCACTTAACCACTCTGTGCCTCAGTTCCCTATCTGTAAAACTGGGATAATAGAGGGCATGTGAGGATAAATGCATTAAAGATTGTAAGGTGCTTGGTATCAGGGGTCATATAAGTAGTTCAGATAGGTAGATCTAAGCAGAAAATAAAGTGAGTGGTGGTGGTGGTGATATCCATGAGATATCACTTTGGAGCATATTATATCAATATGTGAGGATTTCTGCTGGTAGCTCTTTGTGCCCTCAGAGAATAAATAGTATCCTTTTGTTAAATTCTGAATTCTCTCCAACCCTGAATAATTTTAGTTATGGTTATTTCATAGGAATTGTTAAAAAAGGTGAAATTTATTCCTGCATCAGCAGTGAATAGAATGCTAGAAATGCTGGACAGAAGGACATACTGGTGCATCTCAAGACAGAGGAGTTGGGGTGTTCCGATTCCAGTGTTCTATCATAAGACAACAGGAGAGTCCCTTATAAACAGGTATCTATTTTATTCATATTAAAAAAGAAGAGACCTGTCTTGCTCTGATATGGAAAATATTAAAACTACAAACAACTGAAGTGCAAGCAAATTCATTTTGGTTCATGACTGTGTAAAAGGTGTGTTTTTTGGCATAGTTAATTTTATATTGTTTAGTTATTTTAAATGGAAAAAGAGGAGCCAATGTCTCATTACTGAATGTGGTTTAAAGGTAGTAGTCGAGGTCTGTCTCATTCCACTAACCCGCAATCAGTTGAGCCACCTTCTTGACAGTCGTCTGTGATTTAATAGATTTTTTTCAGGAGAGCTGATGTTAGACATCCGTATTAAATGTAAAGAACTGCATCCTGTAGCTAGAACAGATTATGACTATAATCTCAGCATTATGACTTCAATTATGCAATTATTTGTTACAATAATTTCTGAAATTGAAGAGCTGACAGATGCTATTCTTACAGTTAGAATTTTTTTCCTAATATATGATCTAGATCTCCCTTGCTGCAGATTAAGCACATTACTCCTTGTCCTACCTTCACGGCCATGGAGAACAACTGATCACCATCCTTTTTAAAACAGCCATTAACACATTTGAGACTGTTACCAGGTCCCGTCCCAG
The DNA here is from genome assembly GCF_965152275.1 of Natator depressus. Classification (NCBI taxonomy): domain Eukaryota; kingdom Metazoa; phylum Chordata; order Testudines; family Cheloniidae; genus Natator; species Natator depressus. The sequence goes on along the minus strand of NC_134236.1, from coordinate 162,733,647 downwards.
TCTTCTTTTCTCGAGACTAAAAATGCCCAGTTTTTTAACCTTTCCTTAAAGATCAGGTTGCTCTAAATCTTTTATCATTTTTGTTGCTCTTCTCTGGATTGTCTTAAATTTCTCCACATCTTAAAGCGTAGTGCCCAAAACAGAATGTAGTACTCCAACTGAGGCCTCACCAGTGCTGAGCAGAGCAGGACAATTACCTCTTGGGTCTTATATATGACACTCTTATATCTATTGCAAACTCTCCTTTTCATGAATTCACAATAAAAAAAAAAAATCTGAACTGAGTTTTAAAATATTAGTACATTTCAGCCTAGTACACTGATCAAAACAAATCAAGCAAACAACAAAAATCCCCCAAAGAATTTTATTAACCTTTTCCAAAGTGTTTTTCTTCTGATTGTCTCTTACACTGATAGCTAAACTGCTTTTAATTTTTAAACTGAAACTTTTGTTGAGCTGTTTATTTTCATGATCAGGGTACTACCTTTAGCTTTTTGCGGGGAAGAGGTTTTAAAGTAGGAGTCTACCCTATAAGATGACTTTGTAAAAATGGCATTGTGGAGTCCTTGCTTTCCATATTTGATTTTTGGAGTCAATTCCTGCCTTCAGATACGCAAGTGTAACTCAGTTGTATTCAGGTTATGCCCTCAGTGACCCCTGTGCAAATCCATTTAAGGATAATAAGATTGCATAGGTGAAGGGGAGTGGAAATTGGTTGCCGAGCCTCTTCTGGCTGGCTCTGTAAAGAATCCAGCTTGACTTCCAGAGTTCAGGGCAAGTTTTGAGGACTGAACAAATTTGATATGGAAATTCAGTCAGACACAATTGGTATGGAACCTAATAATGCCATTTCTACAAATTTGGTTCTAAAGTGGCATACACTTTACATTTAGTAGGCAATCCTGGTGGATAGGGAGGAAGCATTAGATGTGTGGTATGTCTTGACTTTATAAAGGCTTTTGATACTGTCTTGTGTGATATTTCTCATTAACAAAATAGGGAAATACAACCTAGATGGAGCTACTATAAGGTGGGTGCATAACTGGTTGGAAAACCATTCCCAGAAAGTAGTTGTTAGTGGCCACAGTCAAGCCAGAAGGGCATATCAAGTGGGGTCCCGCAGAGATTAGTTCTGGGTCTGGTTCTGTTCAATATCTTCATCAATAATTTAGATAATGGCATAGAGATTACACTTATAAAGTTTGCAGACGATACCAAGCTGGCAAGGGTTGCAAGTGCTTTGGAGGTAGGATTAAAATTCAAAATGATCTGGACAAACTGGAGAAGTGGTTTGAAGTAAATAGATTGAAATTCAATAAGGACAAATGCAAAGTGCTCCACTTAAGAAGGAACAATAAATTGCGCACACACAAAATAGGAAATGACTGGCTCGGAAGGAGTACTGCAGAAAGGGATCTGGGGGTCATAGTGGATCACAAGCTAAATGAGAGTCAACAGTGTAACACTGTTGCAAAAAAAGCAAACATCATTCTGGGATGTATTAGCAGGAGTGTTGTAAGTAAAACACAGAGTAATTCTTCCACTCTACTGGACTTTTGTGTCCAATTCTGGGCGCCACATTTCAGGAAAGATGTGGATGAATTAGAGTCTGGAGAAAAGCAACAGAAATGATTAAAGTTCTAGAAAACATGTCCTACCAGGGAAGATTGAAAAAATTGGGTTTGTTTAGTCTGGGGAAGAGAAGACTGAAAGGGGACATGAAAACAGTTTTCAAGTACATGAAAGGTTATTACAAGGAAGAGGGAGAAAAATTGTTCTCCTTAACCTCTAAGGATAGGACATGAAGCAATGGGCTTAAATTGCAGCAAGGGTGATTCAGGTTGGATATTAGGAAAAACTTCCTAACTGTCAGGGTAGTTAAGCACTGGAATAAATTGCCCAGGGAGGTTGTGGAGTCTCCGTCACTGGAGATTTTTAAGAGCAGGTTAGACAGCCACAAGTCAGAGATGGTCTAGATCGGGGCGGGAAAACTTTTTGGCCTGAGGGCCACATCAGGTTTTGGAAATTGTATGGAGGGCCGGTTAGGGGAGGCTGTGCCAGGCTGTGCTTCCGCCCCCCTACCTCTTGCTGCTCGTGCTCTGACTGCTCCCCCCCTCCCCCTGGGACTCCTGCCCCATCCAACCCCCCCCCCCCCCCCCCGTTCCCTGACGGGCGCGGCCCCCCTGCCCCATCCACTCCCCCTCCCACACGCGCACACTCCCTGTCCCGTGACCGTCGCCGGAAACCCTGCCCCTGACTGCCTCCCACGGCCTCATCCAACCCCCCCTCCTTCCTGACTACTCTCCCCGGGACCCCTGCCCCCATTCAATCCCCCCCCCCCCCCCGTTCCCCACCCTCTGACCACCCCGACCCCATCCACACCCCTGCCCCCGACCACCACCCCGAACTTCCCTGCCCTCTATCTAACCCCCCCGACCGTGCAGCACAGAGCACCGGTGGCTGGTGGCGCTACAGCCGCGCCCCCCCAGAGTGTTGCCTGGCCGCCCAGAGCATTGTGCTGATGTAGTGTAGTAAATTGCTCTCTGTAACTGCTTCCAGTAGCACATTCCTCCGTGGAGCAGTTTAATATACTACACCGGCAGCATGGCACGCTGAGGCTGCCGGGGGGAGAGGCCAGGGGCGAGCCTCCTGGGCCAGGAGCTCAGGGGCTGGGCAGGAGGGTCCCGCAGGCTGGATGTGGCCTGTGGGCCATAGTTTGTCCACCCCGGTCTAGATAATACTTAGTCCTGCCATGAGTGCAGGGGACTGGATTAGATGACCTCTTGAGGTTTCTTCCAGTCCTACGATTCTATGCAAAGCTAGTCAATGTGTGTGGTGTGTGCACACAATTCTCTTTGTTCACTTCCTCTGTCTATGGTATTTGTTATCAGCATGCAAATAGTGCCAAGGTACTCTTGGGCAGAAATGTGTAAAGGCTCTATATATTGGGTTAAGATAATCTCTTACATGTGGAAGTCATTCATCTAGCATTTACAAAAAGGCTTCAAATATATATTTACAAAATAAAGTATGGCTCCTCTGCAAGAGCCATTATAGTCCATCTGGAAAGTAGCCTTTTAAAGAAATATTTTTGCTTTTAGTATTCCCGAATTGTGTGAAAAATAAAGACCGTTTAGTATTATGTTAAAAACAAAAAACTCCTATGTAGCACAACTTTGCAGTCAGTCAACAAGCTATGAAAATGTGCCTTAAGCAATATTTTCCTCTGAAATTATAGCTAAACACCATAATATGCACAAATAGGACTGATTGCATACATTTAGCTGGGCAACAGGGAACATATTTGACGGTAGTGCTGGATAGGAATTCTCCTTTAGTTATATAGCTCTCTTAAAGGTGAAGAACATATCCCGAAAGGTGTGCCTTTGTAAACATTTGAGCTGTGGCCTGTCGCTGGAGTTGTATGAACAGTGGCATTGTTGGGGCATTTTTACAGAGAAAACATCGCAGTAGATCAGCAACTCCACCTTTTGTGTAAGCCTATTATTCGTGAATATCAAAAAGTGGCATGTGGGGGTGGACAAGGGTCAATACAGCACATGAAATGAAAGAGTAAAATTGTATGATTGAAAATTAGATTTATTCTCTTTGGCTGCCACATCTGTTGCTCTTTTTAAAAAAAATAAATAATGAACATTGACTTAAAAATAAGTATTGTACAGTTCGTTCTTCTAAATATTTCACAGTACAGCAGGAGATGCATTTTCTTTAAGTTATCCATAGCAGACTTCTGGTTCCAAAGCAGTTAAGGCATGCAGAATATTGGCCTACAGAAGTGACAGACAAATTTAGAAGACACAGTCTGTCAATTCATAGGTCATTTTCCTGTACACCAGTTCTTAATCAAATGTACAGCAGTCCTTCATATTTTATTGTGGTTGGTTCTCATACATTACAATATGTAGCATGATATGGAACATGAAGCTTCTAATGTCTTTTAAATATTCAGACTTATATAAATGAATGATACAAAATTATAACAAAATATTCCAAGGAACTTTGGTTGAAAATTGCACTTATTTTTTTTTTTAACTCCAATGCTGTATAAATGTGTGTGGCTGCTCCACATTCTGTCAGTAGATATCAAAAGTAACAGCATCTCCACTGGAAGTCAGTGTAGTCCACATGGAGTTGCTGTTACATCTGATAATACTGCTGGTTAGTCTTGAATGATTCCCCATACTTATCTTAAAATAGTAACTCTGTTAAAATAAACAGTGGTATTTTTCTGTGCAAGTATGGGTATGCCCATGGACTTGCCATTTCAAAGTCAGCAGCATTCTATTTTGCTGGATGTATGTTGCATGCCCTAAGGCAGTAAGCTGTAAAAAAGTTTGCAATTCTGCTGTTACTTTCAATTTTAAAAACAAGAACTAGATTCTAATCCTGCATAAATTACATTTAATGCTTCATCTCTCTAAGAGTCTGCTCGCTTACTGGCATCCACATGTGGCATTGCGACATTTTGGGCATGCAGCAACAAGCATAGTTTTCCAGCATTAAAAAGTGATCTAAATGGTGTTCTAACGCAGATAAATATTAAATCCCACAAAAAAGTACCTCTGTCTCTTCAGCATATTTAAGTCGTGAGTTCAAAAGTTTCAGTAAAATGGCAAATTCCTACTTCCTATATGAGAGAGAAGAGAAGTTATACATTAAATAATTGCAGTTTTCAAATAGTTATTATGAGAATGTGGGTAGTAGGAGTGTCTCTGTGTGTGTATAAATTGTTGTCTTGTGCAGTTTTTAAAATTTTAACAAATTAAATAATCAATCTGACTCATGCAATTGCTGTTCTCCAGCATCAGGTTTTCAAGTAAATATTTTAATTCATTTTTTTTCTTAGATTTATTGAAAAAGTAACAATATCCTACAGACTAAATCACTTTTTAAAAAGCAAGTCAGGAAATTAAAAGCAAAGATTTAGAGTAGTGGCTCACCTCAAGTAACAAATACGAAGTGCAAACTTTTATAGATAACTACTACTTAGCTTTACTAATTCATTATCTGAATATTAGTATTAATTCTTATATTGGACTAATAAAATTTTCTAGAAGTGTTCTCCCCTTTTCCTGTGATTTTATTATTAGTTAGGTATGTAATCACTTCAATTTTACCTAGAAAATCAAGTCGCATGTTTTTTGTATAAATACATCTAAAACTGTAAGTAAATAACTTTATATCAAATTTACTTTATTTAAAACATATTTCAATAAGTTCAGAACATTAGCAACTTACCCCTTCCCTTCCGAAGTACTGTCCAGCAAAGTACCGTCCGGCAAAGTACTGATACCTACGTAAAAAGAAAATCTATCTTTCACTCATTATTATACAAAAAGAAAAAGGACTAGAGAACACCGAGAACTATTTTTTTCTTCTGCTGGGAATCATTTTAATGCTGCTTAATTTTTGATAACGCCCTAAATAGGCAGTCAGTACAAGCAGTATCAGAGTTCAAAATGATTGGCTGGTGTCATGGTAGCATGAATTACCTCATGGGTTTTCACTGTTAGAGACCTAGCAAGTGACACATAATACAAGTTATTTTAGATATGATCTATGACTATAAGGCAAAGTTTTACAATGGGGTTTATTGCTTACTCTCTGAATAATTGTACTCACATAGAAATGTATAGATAGTAGAGTGATGAATAATTATTTGAGAAGTTTTTTCACTGGCACTTTGATATATTTATGTATAGAGAGAATTTCACCTTCGTTTTTAAAATATGCATGCAGTACGTGTACTATAACTGCAAAAATAATAGGGAGAATACTTATTATTCATGAGAATCTTGGGGAGAGGTCAGAGGAGTGGCTTTTAAAATCTTTCATGGGGGCAGAGGTTGCATTCTTGGAATCTTAGATATTATATACAACCACTTTTTAAAAATACTTTATTGTATGATATTTAAATTCTCCCAGAGTTTTTGTTACAGAAATTGAATGAGATGTAAATAATTTCAGATTGCTGAATCTTTACAATTAGTTGATTTCAGACTACCATAAAAACCTGAGAATACTGGTTAATGATTAGTAAACCTGTCAATATTTGACTACTTTTATTTCATATAATTAATTGCATAATGTAACCAGGAGTATCTGACAAATTATCTGATGCTATTATATTGTAGAAGAGAAAGTTATCTGTTAATTCACATCAGCTTCAGGGGAATTTGCACTCTAAAATAAACTCCTACTGATGTTCGTAAATTAACCATATGGGGCTTTATTTTGTATAACATTAAGCTTGATAAAGGCATAGTCCAACCCATGATGTCTCTGTAGAAGTATTCATGGAGACAGTAGAGAAAACCATTACGAAGTGGGGTTGGCGAAACCTTTGTGCTAGGTTCATTTTCTAACACCATTCGCACACACACACACAAGGAAGATTGATTGCACAGTTGCATTTTCTTCTGGAGGTCTACAGGGAACAACAAGTAAACAAAATTCTTTGTTACAGATAACACAATTTGCCATTCCATATATGTGTCTGAGTTTTCCTCTCATTTTCTTACCTTTTTACTTATGGCTACCATGTAGAAATTTGGGAGAATGTTTTTGCCACTAATTCTGTTGAGGCTGTCTGTCTGGCAAAGTATTCTGGAGCAAACACTGTTCATTCGGAAAAGAGGTAGGTAGGAGGGAGCTTACTGCAAGTGTAATACAGCATTCTCTGTCATTCTTCTGTACAGTCACCACTTCCTATGTGCTTTAAAAATCAGATGCAGACTAGAAGTCTGTCTGTTCTAAACCTTTTTTTGAAAAGCTTAAGTTAGGAACTAATATTTTTTAGTTAGAAGAAGGCATCATTAGTATTTTGTAACAGTTATTTAATTCCTATTGATTGGGATAAACAGATCTATTATTCATCATTTTTCGTAGAACTTGTCCCTCCTGGGGGTTGCAAAACCCAATGCTTGTTGACCTACTTAGTGGCTCTCATTTGATGGACTACTAAGGTTTTTTCCCTCCACAAATTACTATTACAATCCATCAGTCTATACAAGGAATACAGTGTGGACATGGCACAGAAATAGCATTGATCTTAGTGGATGATCTTGGGGCAATGAACAGCAGTCAGACTTCCCTGTCAGTATTTCTAGTTCTATAGAAAATCTTCCAGCACTGCTCATGAGAGGCAGCTGATTTGACTGTAGGGACTGATAGGAGTAAGCAGAGATCCAAGGTTATGTTCACTCTTTCTAGAGCAACGGCCAGAGGGTTTTCACGTGCAATGACTCTTCTTTGGAGGGCTCATTCTGCTATGTTGTCAAGCTCTCTTGTTCAGTGTTCACATGAAGTCTGTAGGATAGATTAGCTGCAGTGTCAATATGTTGATGACACTTATCTCTACATCATCATCTTTTCTTCAAGCTTGGACAGAGAAATATCCCTACTCACCCAGTATATGACAGAGATTGCGACCTTCATGTTGGATCGGATTGAATCTGGAACATGAAAATGATGCTAGGTGGCAGGGAACCCTTAATTGAAGGTCCTTACAATCTTCCTACAGAATTTTTCAAGGTAGCTTGAAATTGTGGAGTGTTAACCTGGCTCATCTCTGCTTATGGGCATTCAAGTAACAGTGTTGGTGATTTTGTAGAATCTTATAGATGGTGACAACCATCTTGAATTTCACTTGGGGACTGGATTTGTTGCCAGTGCAGAATACTGAATACCGGTGTAACATATTTCTTATGTGCAGAAGGCAGACATCTTAATTCTTATCCAGGTGGCTTCTATGGTTAGGCCTAAATAGGATCACCATGGCTAGTTGTATATCTAAGATGAATGAGTGCCCTCCATTAGACAAAAATCTTTGACCTCAGAGACTGTGTATGCTCTGTTGCAGTCTCTGCATTCAGTAAACATGCTCAAAAGCTATATCACCAAGAGCAGTGTTTGTGATAGGTCCCTAGCTCTGGAACTAGCTTCTGCTAGAAATCTGTCAAACTGGGCCCAGACAAACAATATATGTTTTAATACAGCTAAATGTAAATGTATACATCTGGGAACAAACAATGTAGACCATACTTACAGAATGGTGAACTCTGCCTTGGGAAGCAGTGACTTTGAAAAAGACTTGGGGGTTGTGGTGGATAATCAGCTGAACACAATCTCCAAGTGTGATGCTGTGACCAAAAGAGCTAATGGGATCCTGGGATGCATAAACAGGAGAATCTCCACTAGGAGTAGAGAGGTTATTTTACCTCTGTATCTGGCACTGGTGTGACCGCTGCTAGAATACTGTGTCCAGTTCCGGTGTTCAGAATTCAAGAAGCATGTTGATAAATTGTAGAGGATACAGAGAAGAGCCATGAGAATGATTAAATGATTAGATCAAATGCCTTGTAGTGATAGACTCAAGGAGCTCAATCTGTTTAGCTTAACAAAGAGAAGGTCAAGGGGTGACTTGATTACAGTCCATAAGTATCTACATAGGGAACAAATATTTACTAATAGGCTCTTCTGTATAGCAGAGAAAGGCATAACCTAATTCAATAGCTGGCAGTCGAAGCTAGACAAATTCACACTGGTGTACATTTTTAATAGAGCAGTTAACCATTGGAATAATTCACCAAGTGTCATGGTAGATTCGCCATCACTGACAACTTCTAAATCACGAATGGGTGTTTTTCTAAAAGCTGTGCTCTAGGAATTATTTGGGGGAAGTCCTATGGCCTGTGTTATACAGGAGATCACAGTGGTCCCTTCTGGCTTTAGAATCTATGAATAAGTGTTTGAGGCTGCTAACCTTTTGCAGGAGATGCAGGATGCGTTCCAGAAATAGGCCAATTGCAAATAATAGAAATCACCTTCAACTCCACTGCGAGAACATCTTAAGACTCTACGTCAGTCTGCTCTTTATTGAGGAAAGGTTGTTACATTTGTGTGCTAAATGTTGCAAAAGTATGATCACTTAAACGTTGTGATGGATGTTTTAAAAATGTATGGACTAATTTTATCCGTGATGCTAGTCTGTTGAAGTGCTGTTAGCCATGTTGGAGTTGCCTAAGGGATGAGTTTGGCCCATTAGCTAACCCTGTATCAATTCTCTAGACTAGAAACAATTTTGCTGGCTTTTTTGGGGTTATTATTTATCTATACCAGCTAAGGACCCCTTGATCAGAGCCTGTGAAACTCTTCCAACTTGATGCCAGAGCCATTAGTCAAGACTGATTAGTATTTCTATTCTGTGATTTACTTCAAGAACAATTCCACTTGACATGAACTGGAGTTTACCTTGTTATAAGTATACTGTAGGGACATTAGCAAGGTCAAAACTGAGTTATTTTCTTTGGATTTATGCACATCCCAGAAATCTGAGGGAGGCCACCTTGAATCCTAGTAGTTCAGTTTTGGTTTGAATTTTTGATTTGCCATTGTTTTACATACAGAGAGACCATAACATGTCAAATTCTTGAGTGTCGTAAGCCATTGCTACGAAGATACAACTCCTGTTTAAAAAGCAATAGCAGTTTTGCCAATGATTTCGTGTACAGGGCTTGGGCCCATAATCAGCAGAAATCTAGATTTCATCAGAGCAGAGCTCTTGAAATATCCTTTTTTAAGTAAATGAAGATGACTCGCCTGTAATCAAAGATCTTCATGAGGGCCTCTGCACATTCATGCTCTTGAGAGGCACTGGTGATGTAGCTTGGATTCATGGAACCTTCTGGTTGCCACACCCACACTGTCCCGTCTCCTCAGCTATAAAAGGAGACATGGCACACCAAGCACCTTAGTTCTTTCCACTGCCTCTTTGGGTTCAAATCTGTAACTCTGAGGAAGAGGGAAAGATGAGCAGGAAGGGCAGAGGTTATTCTGAAGAACTCTGGTTACAAGTGAGTAACCTTCATTTCTTTTTTTAAGTGACTTCTTCACATTCTCACTCTTGGGAGCAGCATTCCTGCCTCTGGTCAGTGGGACAAGGAGGCGTACTGAAGTAATTGTAATGCTCCGCTGCCAAATTGTGCATCTGATTTCGTTGCCAGATTTGAGGAATGTTTTGGGAAGTATGAATCAAGGTCCAAGGGGCAGCTCTACAGTTTTCTGTTATGCAGATGCTTCGAAGGCAGGCTGTAAAAGCAGTCTTCACTCTAACAGAGTGTGCTTTAAGCCCTTCTGGAAGAGGAACTGTTTATAACAGTCTTTAATAGAGTCTGACTCACTTAAAAAGGTATTGGGATGTGATTGCCTGAGCTTTACTCTTTTCCGCATAAGAGACAAACAGTCTTAGTGATTTTCTGTATTCCTTAGACCTATTTAAATAAATCTAGCATTCAAAGTGTGTTGCTAAGCTTCCCTAAGGAGAGAGGCCTAATGAGAGATACTGCCACAAAAGTACTAGCGAGAGGACCCATGTAACCACAGGTTCTCTAACTGGAGGGGAAACACACTAAGCCCTTCCAAGAATATTTCCTTTTTACTGTGGCTTATACTGTCTCTTTTGTTCAGCTGAGCTATAATGTGTTGAGGTGGCTGCAAGATGTACTGTAGGGTGACCAGATGTCCCAATTTTATAGGGGCAGTCCCAGTTTTGGGTGCTTTTTCTTATATAGGCACCTATAACCCTCCCCACCCACTGTCCCAATTTTTTACACTTGCTATCTGGTCACCCTAATGTACTCTTACTGAGTATCTGAAGAGTCCCAAGGATTTCAGATGAAGCAAGTTGAAGTGCTCCAGTATGGATTGAAAAGGAGCTGAAGCTGTGTTGATGCAGTTGTTGGCTACCCACAGAAAGAGTCTTTTCCACTTACTATAATAACTAGGTGAGCTGATTGCTTCCTGGAGTTTAATAGAAACTCCTGTACTTTTTTTTTCTTCTTCAAAAAAGACAGTTCTAGATCTGTCAAAGTCTTGCAGTTCACGCCATCACGTGGTGAGAATGCGGCCCTCAATGGCAAATCCAAACTCTCTGCTAAAAGAAAAGGAGTACTTGTGGCACCTTAGAGACTAACAAATGTATTTGAGCATAAGCTTTCTTGAGCTACAGCTCGCTTCATCGGATGCATGCAGTAGAATATACAGTGGGGAGATTTTATATACACAGATAACATGAAACAATGGGTGTTACCATACACACTGTAACAAGAGTGATCAGGTAAGATGAGCTGTTACCAGTGGGGAGGGGGGAGACCTTTTGTAGTGTTAATCAAGGTGGGCCATTTCCAGCAGTTGACAAGAACATATGAAGAACAGTGGGGGTGGGGGGGAATAAACATAGGGAAATAGTTTTACTTTGCGTAATGACACATCCACTCCCAGTCTTTATTCAAGCCTAAGTTAATTGTGTCCAGTTTGCAAATTAATTCCAATTCAGCAATCTCTCATTGGAGTCTGTTTTTGAAGCTTTTTGTTGCAGAATTGCCACTTTTAGGTCTGTAATCGAGTGCACATATCTATTCAGGGGACACCATCATAGGGCCTAATCACATCAGCCACTCTATCAGAGGCTCTCGTTCATCTGCACATCTGCCAATGTGATATATGCCATCATGTGCCAGCAGTGCCCCTCTGCCATGTACATTGGCCAAACTGGACAGTCTACGTAAAAGAATAAATGGACACAAATCAGACGTCAAGAATTATAACATTCAAAAACCAGTCGGAGAACACTTCAGTCTCTTTGGTCACTCGATTACAGACCTAAAAGTGGCAATTCTTCAACAAAAAAACTTCAAAAACAGACTCCAACGAGAGACTGCTGAATTGGAATTAATTTGCAAACTGGACGCAATTAACTTAGTCTTGAATAAAGACTGGGAGTGGATGTGTCATTACACAAAGTAAAACTATTTCCCCATGTTTATCCCCCACCCCCACCCCCCACACACTGTTCCTCACACGTTCTTGTCAACTGCTGGAAATGGCCCACCTTGATCATCACTACAAAAGGTGTTTTGTTTTTTGTTTTTTTCCCCCTCCCCCTCTCCTGCTGGTAATAGCTCACCTTACCTGATCACTCTTGTTACAGTGTGTATGGTAACACTCATTGTTTCATGTTCTCTATGTGTATAAAATTGCCCCACTGTATTTTCCACTGCATGCATCCAATGAAGTGAGCTGTAGCTCACGAGAGCTTATGCTCAAATAAATTTGTTAGTCTCTAAGGTGCCACAAGTACTCCTTTTCTTTTTGCAGATACAGACTAACACGGCTGCTACTCTGAAAACTGTCTGCTGTGTCATTAGCCCTAGAATTGGACGGAGGGACACAGACTCCTTGTCATAGCTGAAGTAGTTCCAAGCACCAGTGTTCTTTAGACATTGTCTGAATAAGCTTGACATGGTCTTGTTTGGTTTTCTGGAGAACAGGAATTTGTGGGGAGGGGGGGAATGCATAGAGGAGACCTACCTCTCCTAACGTAGAAGAATCCAGTCCAATATTGACTAGTTGTCTACTTCTGTTCTAGACCAAAACTTCTGATGTTTGGAATGGTCTTGTGTCCATGCAGGCACTGTGCTGTATTGATTGATTTGTGGTGCATTGCCCTCTGGGTATATAGCAGGGTTCCTCACATTGCTTCTCACTGAACTTCAAGTCAGTGCAAGAAATGCCGTTTCCTCCAGTGTTATGGGTGGTGGTAATAATTGGCAAGTATTTAGAGCATTTTATCTGAAGTCGTCTTACAAATTATCTTCACAATGTACCCTTCTTGGGATGCCTTTTCACATGGATTAGTTTCCTAAAATTTCTTAGTGTTGTGACTTGACCAGCTCCACTATCTTAGAAAAGGCGTCAGGCAGCTGCTGGTGTGTTAAAGAGGTCTTCACAACTGTGACTGTTATTGCCTGGAGGGGCCACACTGAGATTGCACAATCAGGGCAAGCTGCAAAGAATGGTGCAGACAATCCCCAAAACTGGTGGTTATTCTAATGATTAGATTCACCAAGCCAGCAACAAAACAGCTTTTATAATACCTTACTGGTTACCCCGAAGCCAAAACCACAGTTTCCTTAAAGCAACCCAGCCTTGGGCTGCCACCCAGTGCCAGCCAAGTCAAATATGATGAGGATTACTGAAAGTCTTGTTCATCATATATAAAGTTCTACCAATCCTAAAGGATCAGAGACATTATCCACCAGGACAATGAATATTTCAGATTTTACCCAAATAAACGCTTACAGCCAATTCTTATTAACTAAACTAAGATTTATTAAAAAAGAAAAGAGAGTGAGTATTGGTTAAAAGATCAGTATACATACAGATATGAATAAAGTTCTTAAGTCAGTTTCATAGTACAGAGGGTGAGTTGCAAAAAGTTCATTTCAGAATCCGTTGATCAGGTATAGTCCGAAATAGGCAGTCCGTGTAGAGAGTTTGTTCAGATTCTTCCATGACAATTAGTAGTGTAATCCAGACTGGAGCTGGAGACCTCAGTCTTGTGACTCAAGCTTCCTGTAACTAAGCTTAAGCAGATCTGAGATACAGGATTGGGGCCCTAGAGTTCTTTTGTAGATTTCTGGCAGGCTATTGGGAGCCTCTTGACAGCAGATGTTCCTTGTGTGAAGAATAGTGGCTTTGAAGTAAAACTTCCTATTTCCTATGTATACACAGGTAATTAGGTGCATTCATCAGTGAAGGTAACTAAGGAGTTCATAGACCGTTTACTACAAACTTCAATAAGAAATATAGATGATATAATTACACCCAACTTAATGTTAACATCCCCTTTTGATCTCTGAATCAATAGAATTTGTGACAGACAGGAACTGTTGGGTTACATTGTTAACCTCTAGCAAGATATAGGTAAAAAGAAAAGGAGTACTTGTGGCACCTTAGAGACTAACCAGTTTATTTGAGCATAAGCTTTCGTGAGCTACAGCTCGCTTCATTGAAAGCTTATGCTCAAATAAATTGGTTAGTCTCTAAGGTGCCACAAGTACTCCTTTTCTTTTTGCGAATACAGACTAACACGGCTGTTACTCTGAAACAAGATATAGGTGTAAACAGACCAATACAATCACTGTCTTCTTCCAGTTCTCTAACAATACAGGTTTACATTTCAAAGCTCTAGTCTATCTAATATGGCTTTTGTTAGCTTGTTAGGGCTTTGTATAAGGGATGGCCCTAATTACCATTTATATACTTTTTCTAATATGTCTTTAAAGGTTTAATTTGGGTCATTTAGCCTGCTAGTTGCTTAACCCTTTCTGACCCAGCATCACAACAACACACAAGTTGAAGTGCTGGCATTTGCCAGTGTCTTGGCTACACACAAGTACTCACAGTTGCTAGCTGTGGACAATTTTAGGAAAAAACCCTAGCGTGGACAAAGCCAAAGTTGTGTAGAAAACTGAGAAAATGAAACAAAGAGGTAAAGTGACTCTCCCAGGGCCACAAAAAGTCAGTGGAGAAATTGGCAGTAGAACTTGGGAGTTCCAGGCTCCCATTTAGTTGTGTGCTCAGGCTGCTAGACATTACCTGACTTGTTGCAGGAAAAATGTGAAGCTTGAAAACCTGGCTCCACTGATGTCAACTACAAAACTCCCATTAACTTCAGTAGAATTTCACAGAAAGCTTTAAACTTGATTTGGTAGGCAAAAAATAGAAGAAGAAAATCTTTATTAAAATGCCAGCAGGAGCATGACATTGCTGCTGTATGTGTGAAATCATTCCATAGGCTGAAATGACTTTGTGGTTTATTAAAATAAATTGTACATGTTAGTGTTATTTTAGAAATTAGATACAAAACAGGATTGTGTGGGGGAAGGATGGGGTTTTTTTAATTCCTAGCCTGTGAGCAAAAGATGTTTGATTATTTAAAACAATATGATTGTAAAAGACTTTTCCTTTTTAGAACATTCCTCTTCGTAAACGAATTATTATTCAAAGTGAGATATGCTAATTCAGTAGGGAAAAAAATCAAGATTAATGCAACAGCATAGTGGGGGAGGGAAGAGCTCAAATAGTCCTGATCTGATGCACTAACCACAATCTCAGTGAGTCTGCAGTTCATAATTCTTCAAGAATCTATAAAGGTAGAATACAACACATTTTGTTTCGTGCAATGGTTCTCTATCACATACGTTCTTCAGGCGACCTCATAAGAAAGAGAACCTCACTCATGGACCCACCTCGCTTCCCAGCCCACCAATCCTTCACTGCACATTTCTCAAAATACTACATCGTGTGTACCACTTGAAAAGGCCCTGCAGATTACTGGTGGTGCATGGCCCAGGCTTGAAAACTGCTGCTTTAGTTGGTTTGGTTTGTATCTCAATACACGTCATTACTTTGGGTCTCAGGTACTTTGAGGAATGTAAAGTGGCTCCTTGATTGAACTAATCTCTTTCCTTCTTACACAGCGAAATCATAGAGAATATTATTAAAATAGTGGAGCAGCAAGGAAGTGATGCATGGTGGACTCTTCCTGTTGAGCAGCTTCTACCAAGAAAGGTTGCAGCAAAGGTAACTGTCTGATTGTAAATGTAGGGGGTGGAAATTGGTGTGTGGCGGGGAGGGAGAGGGGGACAACCTAGATCTCTCATAACACAGTAAGTGCAATATAGCTAATGCTGTTAATTTCATATTGAAGGCACTTGAGGGCTACAGTGATGGGCAGCAATATTAAACCCTCAGATATTTCTGTGATCCTTAAGATTTTTTTATGTCAAATGAGAGCACATCCAGGTTGTGTATTGTACTGTGCTATATCTCAGCGTTGTACGTCAGATTGGTGCCAGAAATTTAGGATGCATTTCTACTGGGCACTCTCAGCAGGTAACTGAGGGCACAGTTAATACACAGTTGGGCTCAAAATGTTTCTGCTGGCTAAGTCTAGTTTTTCTGATGTTTGTATTTAGTACTTGCTACTGTTTGTATTGCTTTCATGGCCGAATTCTTCAGCCACTGTGCACATATAAAGTAGGTGTCCAGTATGCAGTTCATGTTGGCTTCTGACTTTTTTTGGGGGGAGCTAGGGTCATTAGTCTTCTGAAAAGTAACTATCACATCTAATTTTGTAAATAACTACTTGCAAAGTGTGCATGCTTCCTGACATCTTCTGCAAAACTGGTGGACCGAAACCAAATTCTGCTGTGGTTATTTCTACTATGGGGACACTCACCTTCTTCCAGTTAAAGGTACAGGATTTTCTATTTACTCTTATTAACGCTATTTAACTGTTACTTTATTAGGTCGGTAGCCATGATGTACTGGATTATGTACAGGGACAGGATGTCCTGGATATCTGGTTTGATAGTGGAACTTCCTGGGCTCATGTTTTGGAAGGTATGGAGTTGGTATATGTTGAATATTCTTTTGAAATGCTTGCTGGGCCAGATGCACTACTGTCGTGCACAACACTGCTGAAGTCAGTGGAGTTGAGTTGGTGTAAGTCAGTGGCAAATTTGGGATGATGTTGCTTTCAAAGCTTTTTAAGAACAGGATTTGATGTTTGCAAACTCATTTTCAATATCGTGAAAGTTCATGTTTTTCAGTGAGTTATCCTTGATCATTCTGGCATGTGAAGTACCATACAAATTTTTAAAATAAAAACTAAAGATGGACAGATTTAAAATTTCCTGTTCCTGTTATGAAAGCAGTTCACTGCTAATGTGCAGACCTCAATTTATTTTGAATTAATGCATTTTAAAGTTTGTGCTGATGTGTACTGACTTTGTCTTTCAGAATTATATAGAACTAAAACTAGAATTACCACTGAAAATGTTAATCATAATTACACACTTATAATAATATACATCAATGCAGAAGTTGTCACTTCTCATCATTTTGTGTAGCAAGTGCAATTTCCTGTGCTGTGACTTTGTACTGCGTGTCCTAGTGCAGACACTTACTGTTGAGTAGTTTTTTAATAAAGTTACTTTTTCACATTACAAAAGCTGCAATGTTTAGTGCCTGAGATTCCATGCATGGAATATAATACAATAAAGTTACAATTGAGTTGTACATGTAAGCAACCTCAAGAAAACAAAAGAGCGATATTTTTCAAATTTTAGAAGTACTTGCTATATCCAGAGGAGGCTTCAAAGTTAGGTGCCATTTCTGGGTAAGAAGCTGGTGCAGTACATCAGGTTTGTTGAACTTTAAACCAGGAGTATCCAACTGTATGGTAGCAATCTTGTTGAATTGTAAAACATGTTGGCATTAGAGATTTTATTTCCTAGCAACGCAGTAAGGCAATGGTATCCTCAGCAAACAGTATATTTTCTAAAGGACAATTGTATACATTAAAGTTCATATTTTTAAACTAGTTGATTTGTAAAAAGTGACTGTACCAGAGCTATTTACATTCCTAACCCCCTAAAGACATACTTGAATAATGACCATAAATTAAAGGCACAATTGTTACTGCAGTATGTTCTATAAAATTATCTACAGGATGCTTTGTTTTGCTGTTTTTATTTTCTTGCATTAATAGTCCTCATAGTAGCATTAGCTGGACCATACCATAATTTATCAAAAGAAATGGGAAGGCTATAGTGACCATGCATATATTGGAACATTACCCCAAATAGGGTGGACACTGTGTGCCATCTTTTTCTGCTGTCCCGGACAAAAAACTGTAAGGTTGAGTACATATTGGTAACGTAAGGGTGTATAACTTCCAGGGACATAGCAGTCAGTAAAAGTACCACAATTTAAAAGTCAGGAAGCTCGCTGTAAAGGTAGCTGAACTATCTTAACTCAGCATCATAGAGGAGCTAGCCCTACGTTTGCTCTCTTCTGGGTGCAGTATAGAAATGTACCCCACAGACATTTGATTTAGTCTGTTCCATGCATTCATGTTGCTGAGACTAAATGTGGTGTGCTGTCGCCTCACTATCATTTGGTCTCTTCACACAGGTGCTATAATTTCATGATCTTAATCTGAAGTTTGGGTAGTGTCCAAAATAGGCTGGGAACTTCCAAAACCAGAAGACAGGCTCTGCCTTGAATATCTCGAAAGGTCGGGGGTAGGGATGGGAGTGGGATGGGGGAGGAGCTAGCAGAGGATTTGGCAGAGCAGGGAGGAATTTTTCTGTTGAATAGGTAAATCCAGTAAATTAATGTTAATTTTCTGCTTTCCGTTCTCAAGCTAGAGTTGACCATAAGTGTTCAGAAGGACTTTCTAGTTGTAGTGAACATCACTTCTTAATGTCACTTAATCACACAGCTGTGTGTAAATCAACTACAGTTTTGGTGAAAAAATTCTCCTTTTTCTACTTACACTCTTCACTCCCTCTAGAGGAAGCAGTTTCTGGTTTGAGCTATCTTTCCACATACAGTGTGGTTGGTAAACTAACCTTTTTTTTTTTTTTTTTTTTTTTAAATAAAGCATAGCTCTCCAGCGATTTTCTGACAATCCTGTTAAAACTGATGTGTTCTAGCACTCCTATTTAAAAATCTTAATAACCTTTTTAAAAATTCATCAGTTAATCTTTGGTTGTGTGCACTGTCATTGAAATGAGTTCAGTAAATTGAGTAAATTTCAGTTCTCTTTGTTTGAAAATCAAAATTTCTCATGGTCACATTGGCATCAATAATGCTTTCTTTGGAGGAGGGCACATGGTTTGCATCTCTCTACATGAAAGAAAAATTGTTCTCTTTAACCTCTGAGGATAGGACAAGAAGCAGTGAGCTTAAATTGCAGCAAGGGCAGTTGAGATTGGACATTTGGAAAAAATTCCTAACTGTCAGGGTAGTTAAGCACTGGAATAAATTGCCAAGGGAGGTTGTGGAATCTCCGTCTTCGGAGGTTTTTAAGAGCAGGTTAGACAAACACGTGTCAGGGATGGTCTAGATAATACTTAGTCTTGCCTTGAGTGCAGGGGACTGGACGAGAAGTCCTCTCAGGGTCCCTTGCAGTCCTGTGGTTCTATGCGTACTTTCACGTGCACATTCACCCACAGAAGGTTCCTCAGATTCCTGGGTAGGACAAGAGCACCAATGCAGAGTGCTCCAATTTGGACTAGCTACAGTGCCTAGGGTCCTCACGGAGGTCATCTCAGTAGTGGCGGCCTGGATGAGATGAAACAACTACATCATCTCTTCATATCTGGACAACTGGCTCCTGATGGGCAGATCCAGCAAGGCGGTCCAGGCAACAGCCCTGTTCCTATTGTGTCTGCTGTCTTCCTTGGGAATCTGCATCAACAAAGAAAAGTCCACTTGGACTCCCACAAAGACCATAAACTTTATAGAAGCGGCCCTAGGCACTACTGCAGCAAAGGCCTACCTCCTTATTGAAAGATTCCAAGCCATGAACAACTTGTTAAGACAAGTTACCTCAGACCTTGGGCTACAGTCAAGGTCTGTCTTTCCTTGCTGGGCCACGTGGCCTCATTTACTTACATAAAACCATTTTCCAGGCTCCACCTCTGTTGCTTGCAGGCCTGGCTCTGGTCTATTTATTCACCAGACAGACACAACAGGAATACAAGGCTAACAGTTTCTGCCAGGGTAACAGCTTCTCTTGTTTGTGGGATGAACCCAGAACAAGTGCATGGGAGAGTGCCTTTCCTTACACCCATACCTGATGCGACCATTATCATGTATGCATCCCTCATATAATGAGGAACCCACATAGACCGTCACAGTGCACAGGGTATTTTGACTCCTCAGCGGGCCAGGAAACATACAAACTTACTAGAACAAAGAGCAGTCTGTCTAGCTCACAATGCATTCCTTCTACTCATTCAGTCCTGCCGATCCCCCTGCTACCTCTGCAGAAAATATGCCACGACAGGGCTAGGGTCATCCTCATTGCATCCAAGTGGCCAAGACAGTTTTGGTTTCTGGATTTCCTGTGAATGTCATCCCATCCTCCCATCAGTATCCATCTCTCTCCAAATCTGTTAACTTAGGAGAATGGTAGGATCAGATGTCCCAACTCAGGCTGCCTTCATCTCATGCCCTGGTATTTGGATGGGAGCTTGGCTGCCGGTGGGTGCAGAGCACCCACTAATTTTTCCCCGTGGGTGCTCCAGCCCTGGAGCACCCACAGAGTCGGCGCCTATGTATTTCATAGAGGAAAAAGTTTCCCTTTATGTCTACCCAGAATTCATCCCCAAGGTAATTGCAGAGTTTTACTTGAACGAACCTATTCACTTACACGTATTCTTTCCAAAACATTATGCTTCCAGCAAACAAAAGAGATTGCACTTCCTTGACATCAGACAGGCCCAGGCCTTTTATCTGCAAAGAACGAATCCCATTAAGAAATAACTGAGACTGTTTGTTGCTATAACAGAGCAATTGAGTGAACAAGCGTTATCTGCCCAGAGAGTCTCTAAGGGGATCTCTGGATACATCATTCTCTGTTATCACTTGGCACGTATTCCTCCCCCAGATAGGGTGAGGACCCACTCTGCGAGAACACAGGCAAACTCAACACCATCTCTTTGAAAAGTACCTATACTGGACTTTGTCAGGTAGCCATCCACACCTTCACGAAGCATTATGCCTTAGTCCAGGTCTCTTCTGCAAATGCAGCTCTGGGGACAGCTGTATCACAGACATTCATACCAACTGCATCTTCACACCTCCTTCCTGTTTGAATACTGCTTACCCATCACCCATATGTGGAGAATACATACAGGAACCAGCACTTGAAGGCAAATGAAGGTTACTCAGCTGTAAGTGGAAGTTCTTTGAGATGTGTGGGTCCCTGTCTATATTCCACCCTCCTTCCCCACTGCTTCAGATCTTATTTGATTCATGGTAAGAAGAGGAACTGAAGAGGTGTAGGTCTGCACCACCTTTTGTACCCTTGGTTCTGGAGCACGAGGAGGAAAAATAGCATGGTTTGTGGACCAAGGGACACTACTTGCTAAAATCTCCCATTTCAGGCACATGGTGCACATTTTACCCATATGTGGAATACAGATAAGAACCACATATCTCAAAGAATTTCCAGTTACAGGTGAGCAACCTCCATTCTCTACTTGCTCCCCCTGTGGGGCGGGGGAGGTGGTTTTTGATTATTTTTTTTTCTTGGCTAGAAAGTAGCTCAAATTAAAATGAAATATATTTTGAATTCTGAACCCCTCTAATTTAGGGTGTTGTAATTCAGGATCTCTGCCCAGTTGACTTTATTTGGTAGAAAAATTCTATCTTTGCCCCTAACCAGCCAACTTTGAGGCTAACATTTTTTTGTGGATTTTAGTGTGTGGCTAACATAAAGCTTATAATAATGGAAACTCAGTTGCAGCCTTGGTTATGCAGTAGCATACCACCTCTCTATGAAAACAAAAAAGAATAGCATGGCTGGTCAAGAATAGATCATGTAAAAGTCCTCTTGAAGCAAGAAGAAACTTTTAAATCTGCCTTTTAAAACAGTTAATCTCATGGGCCTAATTCAGCAAGGTATTTAAGCATGTCCATATATTTAAACTTATGAGTAAGTCATTGAAGACCAAAAAAAAAAAAAAATGCACATTAGTTATAATTGTTCTGTACATAAGGGAAGAAAACCAAGTTTAAAAATTTAAAAATACACTACTTTTTTGTTGTATGTGTTATCATTTGAGGCTACAGACTTCTGCGGCAGCTAAATGTTTTGCAAAAAAAAAAAGAGAATATTGAATCAGTGGCTTTATGTGTAAAGGATGGTTTAATGTATTGCAAGGAACATCTGTCTTTATGGACAAGGCTTTCAGCAGTGGAGAAATTAAACAACTTTATCTTGAATATTATAAAATGCAATGTAAATATTTACATTTATGTGGTTTCCCTTTCAGAAACAGTCACTAACTTCCCATGTTTCTACACAAAGCAATTTTACTGTGAAAGGTAATGCACAGAGATTTCTTTTTCCAAGATATTTCTTGAGCAACCTTTTTGTTTTTTAGAAATATCACAGCAGCGAGCGGAGCCTCCTGTTGCCAAATTCATGATGGCATACTGGCTTACAAAAGATAGTGTGCCATATATATGTAAAAGTACCGTTTATTTTTCCTACAAAAGTTCAGCGACCGCAACAATTCTCACAAAGGTTCTTGCAGTTTGTATTGTCTTGTGATTACTAAAAGATATACATGGCTAAGGTCCTAACAAAGGACAATAAATGCAGGTAAAATTCAAGTCAATACATATTCACTTCAGGGTTTAATATGTGATAATGACCCAAACGTTTCATTCTGTTGCTGTTAGCTCAGTTAATGGAAATGAACCGCTGATGCTTCTGCAAACACGTAACAAAAAATGATACAACTGATTACTAAACAATCAGAATTTCTGAGCAACAAGGAATCCCAGTTAAACAGCTAGTTTTGGCAGTGATGGTGGATAGGTTTGGGGTTCCTATTTACACAAGACTTTTCACTGCACTTCTAATATGATTGGATTAGCTGTTTCTGAGCAAATAATGTTGTTCTACCTGATATGCACATATTCAGATTTTAAATTCAACATGTATGGGATGTGTGTGATGGTTCTTTGATGAAGTGAGATTCGTCGAGTTTTGAAAAAAATAAGTCTTGCAGCCTTAGGTTTTTAAATGTATTTAAAGAATTGTTCAGTGACTGGAGTCCCTAGCAAACTGCACAGGGACACTAGCTTTTCAAAGATGGCTCCCCCCCCCCTCCCCCCACTTCCAGTCTTGGCCGTTTGCATCAGACCCATGCAGAGTTTATAAATTGTGCCACTTAAAACCAGTAAGTGCTATTTGCTCCCTCTGCCAACCCGAGATTAGTCAAAGGCACCACTCTTTCCCAACGAACAAATTAAAAGAGAGTTTCTACACGTACCTGTTCTGGAATTGAGGGATGGGAAGGTGATATTTTATGTACAGCAATCAAAGAATTCATTCTTTCACCCTCAAGAGGCTGTTCTGACCCTCTGCTTTACAGTCACTAAAAATAAAAATCCTCCACAACAGAAATAAGTACTAAACTGCTCACCATATTGATATACGGTAGCTGATCCTCTGCAGTGTGCATTTGGGGGCGGGTGGGGGAGGGAAGATTAACACCTGTAGCAGACAGGTTAAGAGCAGCAGATTCCAAATCAGAGGATCCCTTGATGGAGAGCAACTTACCAGTTGCCTCATTTCTATTTAAGGAGGCTGTTAGCTGAAACATCTCAGCTGACAGCTGTAACATGTATTTCAGGGGAGAGAGGCAGTTTCTCATAAAACCAGCTACCAAATGCTGTACTGGATAAATAATAAATATTGTTGTTACAAATAATATACAGCTTGGCATTAAATGGTGGCTTTTGGGCAGGTGCTATAAATAAATTGAAATAAAAATACTGGTAGGTCATTTATTTGTTGTTTATTGGGAAATGGCTTAAAGCCATTTTTTCTCCGTCTGCAGGTTTTGTTTAAGTCCCCTCCGCATATTTACTACAACCACTTGGGTGGGAACAAGGAAGAGGGTGGCTTGTGCATTCTATTCAGGTTAATTCATGCACAAATTGTAATGGAAATGGCTTTGCTTTGGTACAGTTTGTTCTATGCTGTGTATATCATACTCATCACCATAGTATCCGAGTACCTTTCTGTCATGCGTTAAGCATGTGTTTTCCTGACTGTTTAAATTTCTAAACTACCACATTAGAAGTAACAGACTTGGTTCCAGTTACATCGTAGACATTAGAGTAGGAAAAGATGTATTATCATTTTGTCCATCCCCACTGTTGTTGCGGGACTATAAGGTACAACTTGTTTTGCCCAATCTAGCTTTATTTGGCTTGAGTAGACTTCACTGGGTATTTTTGTTTGGTTTTTCCCCCACCTCACAATCTCATAGCATAATTTTTTCCCCAACTTCATCCATTTTATTCCCTAGTCATATCCCTTTGAGTTGCGTTGAATAATTAATTTCCAATTTGGGAGTTTCATCTTTCAGATGCTGAACTGGTAGTATTGTGTGTTTCTCAGACACATGTTTAGGAGGTCATTTAGTTAAGATATAAACATCTAGTTTGACTTAATCTTTCCTCACCATTTAATTCCTATAAATTCAAAACAGAGAAGAGTAACCAAAAAAATCTACATCTTGTAAAAAAAAAAAAATATGCCCAAAATTATGTGATATCTTGGATGCAATTCCACCAATGTCAGATCAGAACTGTTGTCCTCTTGGTTTGGGATGTGATGCTCCTGCACATGCACTGGAGAACTACATTGCCTTTTTCTGCTGCTGTGTTGTATTACAAGATCTCACTCAGTTTGTTAGCCGTCTGATTGTCTGGTCTCTTTTTTAGTACTCCTGATCAAGCATCTGCATCGGTCATTGAATTAACAGTCCATTTTTATAAATCTAATGTGAGAACATTTTTCCATTTCTCTACTGATGATCATAGCATTGAAAAAAGACTTGGCATCTCTTAATATCTTAACTGTAGAATGGACACGTTCTTGTGTCAAAACTTAGACCATTTACATCGTAAGGTCCTGTTTCCACAAAGACACATGCACAAACTTACATTTAATCCAAGTGAATAGAGAAAATGGTGTATAGTGATACATCTGCAAAGATAGCTAACCTACTTGCTCATTTTTAATGCTGAGAATTTTTGCCTCTGAAAATAGCATGACTCTTTGCACCTGTGTTTCAGATTAAGTGAATAATTTATTTAAACTTGTTGAATTCAGTGGCACTACTTAAGCACATGAGTTTTTGTGGTATCATGGAATAGGGCCTGATGAAGTCAATGGAAAAGGCTCTCATTGACTTCCATAGGCTTTGGATCAAACCCTAACCCCCAGTGCAAGAGAAGAATTTAACTTTCAGCACCATAATTCTTTCTCTATCTCCCTTGTTAATGTTTAACTGAATGAATGTGATTATTTTACAGAATGCCTATCTATGCTTTTTAACTTTTTGTGCTGACCAGAAGATTTAAAATAAAACTTGGCTAATTGTTGTTGGCATTCAAGTATAATGCATTTTAATCTAGAGGCTAAAGTCTATAAGATCAAAGATACAGAGTCTTGAAATCCCTACCAAAATGGATCATAAACTGTAATACACTCCTTAATGACCTGTGCCCTGTAACTAATTAATTTCAAAAACAACTGAAAACTCTTCAGGACCGTCACATAATTTTGCACATCGCTAAGAAATTTACATGCTGTTCTAATTAAAGTTGACACAAAGTCACTACTACTTTGCTTTTTTCATTACAATTGAGATGAGAACTACCCAATAGATTTAGACAATAGATTATAAATTATTTAATTAATCTGAAATATAGGCTCAGAGTACTGCTATTTCTACAGACACATCATAATCAAGAATTCATAAACAATGTAAACTATATTTACCAGGGCCCGCTGTCCGTGTAGACATACCATTATATCTGCTTTCTACCAGACAACAAAGACCAACACTAATAGATTAATTTGGATATTTATAGACTGTTTGTTTAGGTTCTTCAGTCATCTAGATTTGAGTCCCCTTATTAAAAGAAAATTTCTTTTCTTTACTTGCCCTACATTGCTAGAAAATTTCAATTCTTGCAGTTGACTTGCCAGAGAAAAATACCTTATGTACGGTAAATCAGTAATAGATGCCAAAGTTATTGCTGTTCTTGCGTTAAAACATCCTTTTTCTGGCCTGCTTACTCACTACAATTATCATTGTGCTTATTTTGTCTTTATGCATATTTTGCAGTCTCTTGTTGCAAAGATTAATATTTTTATTGTGCTTTCTAACTAGATCTTTGATTTATATGAAGGAATAAATTAATGCGATAGAAAAACATAACCTCCACCCATACACCTTAGTTAGCAGTGGCTGAATATCCTTGACCTTTGTAATGTTGAACTATTTTTTATTACAGGATGGATCTGAATATCGAAACTTCCATTAAGCTAAACAAATAGATAAAGGCTGTAAACGCCAGGGAGAAAGAGAGGAATAGTCTCAGGTGGTTCAAGGGCGAGGATAAAAGGAGCTATTGAATGAAACTGATTAAAAGAAGATTTTGGCTAAAAATCAGGAAAAATTTCCAACTGTGGGATAACCACCAATTCTTGCCTCCCTCCCTTTTGAGTACCCGTGTAACTTCACAGACTTCTGGGTTCCCATGACTTGTACGGTTGGCAGCACAATTGCGTACCAAGCTATGAATCAGTTTGTTCGTTGTTTATATTGAAACCTACAGTTTTATCATTAATTAATATTTGTAAAGTGCCTTGAGCTCCTAATATGAAATGCACCAAGTGCAAACTAGGCAATATTATAATAGTCTGTATTTTCATAATTCAGTATTACTTTGTTAGAGGCCTATATGGGAAAGTAAGCTTGTTTGTTGCAGACAAATTCTTAGAGTTCAGCGATTCTCAGCATTTAATGACCACCTATTTTGTCTGTCAGCTGCTTGAGTAATTGGGGATATTAGCCTGTTAACTTGTATTGTTTTCAACAATTCATTGTGTACTTTTTTACAGTAGTAAATAAACAAGTTCTTGGTTCACAGAACAAAAGCATAGTGTTCTATAACCATTTACAGATATGTCTACTACAACACGTTAATATTTTTCTTCCGATTACTTCATTTTACCATGAACCTACCACAAGTATTTAGGAATCTAATATAAACTGAGATTATTTTTTTTAAAAAAAAAATCAGCTGATGACATATTTTTGTTTTAAGGTGCAGATCAAAGGGCGGATTTATACTTGGAAGGAAAAGACCAATTGGGAGGCTGGTTTCAGTCCTCTCTCTTAACTAGTGTGGCAACAAGAAAAAAAGCCCCTTATAAGTAAGTGCTTGGTCTGCAACGTGGCCATTTATTGAGCTTTTATATAATGGGAGTATGGTAATTTGAATAGAGAATATGAACAACCCTTTCTCCACAAAAAGGAAAGAAAGCCATTACTGAATCTTCAGGTGACAGCCATACACTTTTTATTCTAAAGGTTTCCTCAGAGGTTTATATCACAGTACATGTTATCTTCTGTTGAACTTGTTTTTCCCACTCTGAGTTTAAATGGATGCTTTCCTTCACTGTTCCCACAGCTTTCTGTGTTCATCTATCTCATTCACTCAGGTTATAGCTCATTGTGTGTTCAGGTGTCACCAGTTACCCTTGGCATCACCCATTCTTGCCACCCCCTTACACTGCCTAGATCAGTGTCTTACCTTAATATGGGACATATTATGGCAGCTCACACTGACTATAAATTGAACAGCAGGGGGTGATGACTAAGTAGTGTGTCCCTGTGTTTTTGAATCTTGAATTTAACATGAGTGGCAAAGCTGTTTACCTAAGGGTAAAAATTAGGGCTGTCAAACGATTTAAAAAATTGCAATTAATTGCAGTTTTAATTGCACTGTTAAACAATAATAGAATAGCATTTATTATAAATATTTTTGGATGCTTTCTACATTTTCAAATGTTGATTTCATTTACAACACAGAATACAAAGTGCACAGTGCTCACTTTATATTAATTTTTTTATTACAAATATTTAGACTGTAAAAAAAGATGAACAAAAGAAATAGTATTTCTCAGTTCACCTCATACATGTACTGTAGTGCAATCTCTATCGTGAAAGTGCAATTTACAAATATCAATTTTTTTTTACATAACTGCACTCAAAAATAAAACAATGTAAAACTTCAGCACCTACAAGTCCACTCAGTCCTACTTCTTGTTCAGCCAATCGCTAAGACAAACAAGTTCGTTTACATTGACGGGAGATAATCCTGCCCACTTCTTATTTATAATGTCACCTGAAAGTGAGAACAGGCAGTTGCATGGCACTGTTGTAGCTGGCATTGCAAGGTATTTACATGCCAGATATTCTAAACATTTGTATGCCCCTTCATGCTTCGACCGCCATTGCAGAGGACATGCGTCCATGCTCGATGACTATCTAAAGCAATGTGGACTGATACGTGTTCATTTTCATCATCTGAGTCAGATGCCACGAGCAGAAAGTTGATTTTCTTTTATGGTGGTTCGAGTTCTATAGTTTCCACATCAGAGTGTTGCTTTTTTAAGACTTCTGAAAGCATGCTCCACACCTTGTCCCTCTCAGATTATGGAAGGCACTTCAGATTCTTACACCTTGGGTCGAGTGCCATAGCTATCTTTAGAAATCTCACATTTGAACCTTATTTGTGTTTTGTCAGATCTGCAGTGAAAGTGTTCGTAAATCGAACAACGTGCTGAGTCAGCATCCGAGACTGCTATAACATGAAATATATGGTAGAATGTAGGTAAAATCACAGAGCAGGAGACATACAATTCTCCCCCAAGGAGTTCAGTCACAAATTTCATTAAATGTTTTAAATGAGTGTCATCTGCATGGAAGCATGTCCTCTGGAATGGCTGAAGCAGCACACAAATGTTCAGCATATCTGGTACGTAAATACCTTGCAACACTGGCTACAAAAGTGCCATGTGAACACCTGTTCTCACTTTCAGGTGACATTGTAAATAAGAAGCAGACAGAATTATCTCCCGTCAATGTAAGCAAACTTGTTTGTCTTAGCGATTGGCTGAACAAGAAGTAGGACTGAGTGGACTTGTAGGCGCTGAAGTTTTACATTGTTGGTTTTGAGTGCAGTTATGTTAAAAAAAAAAAAAAAAAATCAACATTTGTAAATTGCACTTTCATGATAAAGAGAGTGCACTACAGTACTTGTATGAGGTGAATTGAGAAATACTATTTCTATTTTCTTTTTTTCAGTCCAAATATTTGTAATAAAAAGTTAATATAAAGTGAGCACTGTACACTTTGTATTCTGTTGTAATTGAAATCAGTATATTTGACAATGTAGAAAAAAATCCAAAAATATTTATGATAAATTGAAATTGGTATTCTATTGTTGTTTAACAGTGTGATTAAAACTGCAATTAATCACGATTAATTTTTTTAATTGAGTTAATTTTGTTTTGAGTTAATCACTTCAGTTAACTGTGATTAATTGACAGCCCTAGTAAAAAGTGGTCAAATAACTTAAGCTTTCATTTAAAACAATGTTTTTAGATCCTCTGGTTGCAAAGAGAACAGTGAATAGAGGCAGTAATTTGGGTTATTGAATTGATTGCATTGGGAAATACTCAGTTTATTGAATGTTACTTTTTCAGTAAGGAGGTATACATAATACTACTTGGATTTTTATAAACAACTTAAATGAGCAAATGCGTATGCACTGAATATAAATGTCTATTTTGGCCATATGGAAAAATGAATGTTATAAAACATATATTGCGCATGTGCATGTGTTTTATTTATTTGTGTGTGTGTGTGTGTGTAGATAGATACGGATAGATATAAAATACGTATCTATAGATATAATCTGGGAAAACTGCCATTGACTTCAGTGAAACCAAGATTTCACCCTTAGTCTGTTAGATTTAGTCCAGTGGTGGGCAACCTGTGGCTCACGGCCGTACACGGCCTGTCAGGGTAATCCGCTGGTGGGCTGCCAATTTGTTTACATTTGCACAGCTGCCCACAGCTCCCAGTGGCCGTGGTTCGCTGTTCCCGGCCAATGGGAACTGCGGGAAGCGGCGCAGGCTGCAGGGACATGCTGGCCGCCACTTCCTGCAGCTCCCATTGGCCGGGAACCACTGGGAGCTGCGGGCGGTGGTGCAAATGTAAACAAACTGTCTGGCGGCCCACCAGCGGATTACCCTGACAGGCCACAGGTTGCCCACCACTGATTTAGTCTATTAAGATCAGTGGTTTTGTACAATTAGGAAGACTGTTGGAGATTGTGATTCTGCTCTTCTATAGAAATAAGTTTCAGAACTCAATAGATTTCATTTTGGATTGAAGATTTTTTTGGTTAGAGTTTACTTCTGGAAAGACAAGACTGCCACACTAAAAAGATACACATCCTAAGACTTAATTTATTTTTAAGTAATATTGACCTGTTTGGGTTTTGTTTGGTTTTCCTTAGGACTCTAGTAGTTCATGGATTTACTCTTGGTGAAAAAGGAGAGAAGATGTCTAAATCTATTGGCAACGTGGTTGATCCTGACGTAGTAATCAATGGAGGCCAAGTAAGAAACGATACGCATTGTGTCATGGCATTTCTAGTTACATTTTTTCGTGACCAAGAATTGCAGTCATGTTGTTGTGTAACATTTCCCTGTGCAACTGCTTTATGGCAGAATATTGGGAAAGCTGCTGTATAATAAACTTGGATATACTGAACTCTGAGCTGAAATTAAAACCTTGAATTGTTTCTCAACTTTGAAGTGTTCAAGCTGCAATACATTTAAGATTAATTCTATTGAATATGACTGTTCTGTGGTGATAGGGAATGGAGAGGGGCTGTAACAATTATGTTGAAGATACAGTTCAGTTCTAAGCTCTAGAGAGATGTTGTTCTAATTTTTTTTTTTTTTTTAAAGATGCTGAACTGGATGTGTACTGCAGAGAGATGTCTTTGCAGTACAACAGTCATGGCATCATTTGCATACTAATAGGCATGTAATGTGAGGCCATTGACTAGGCTTCTTGATCTGGAAACTTTTAGTTTCATTCTACATTCAGAGAGGTTATACTGAAAATAAATCCTCTGAAACCGAGTTTTGCTAGTCCTTGCTTTTACTGGTGATTCTTTTTGGGGGTCTCTTCAGAATTATGTGAAACTTTGGCATAGAATGACAGGTCCTTGGTAGGCTTTCCTGACATGATTTGATAAACACTTTTCTCTTTTTGTGTCAAAAAATCAAGGGCGGGGGGGGGGGGAATGATCTTCCAACTTCAAAGAGAATGTGGTATAGAGTCTGAAGCTAAAAATGATTTAAAGGCATTCATATTTATACTGTCTCTTCTGTTTTATTAGTTAGAACCATACCGTTTTTCTAGACATCAAATATATTGGAGTAATCCATAGAGCGGGTGGCAGTGGGGAGTTGTTCTTTGAGGTGTGCTCAGGATAGAGCCACAAAGTAATCGTTTTCTAACTAGATATCAAATTGGTTGGGAAACAAGTGAATTAATGTGGCTTTCTAAATAATGTAATATAGTAAAGCCGCTCTTCAGCTATTTATTAGGTTGTGTGGTGATCGATAGGCACTTCCTTATACTGAAGAAAGGAAATAATTAAAATCACAGTACAGCTGTGATGCTAGCTTTAAGTCTGGGACCATTTCTCGCTCAATGGGAGACCTGCTGGAGGGGCATGGCTAGCGATGTTTGCGGTGGTGCCATCCGTTGACAATGGCAGGGGATTCAGCACATAAGCAAGTGGAGAGTTTGAGCCCCATCTCTGTTAAATTAATTTTTAGAAAAACCTTTCTACACTTGTGTACCGGTTCTCTGTTCACCCTGATTGTCAGATGGTAGGGGGAGGGAAGAGAAAATTTGTCTCTTTCACTACGCACTCCAAATGCCAAGATCTGGGGGGGGTTAGATGGGGTGGTACACCCCACTCAGTATGATTCCAGAAGGAGGAGGCCTGGATTAGCTGCTGCTGAAGCTAGCTCTGTGCCTCCAATAGATTTTGGAAGGAGAGGTAGAGGGAGGCTGTAACTGCTGTGAGCTTGTATTACAGTACTGCTATATCAACAGATAGAGTAAAAACAAAGGATGGGTATCTAAATTCCAGAGTGTACATTTTAGTTAGAATTATTTGTAGACAGATTTTTTGGGCACAAATACAAACATGATGATGTCCCTGGAATCTTACTACATTGGTTTTAAAATGTGTTTGCAGTCTCTTAAATTGCAAATAAGTAGCATTGAAAAGAGCTTTGCGTTTTTGTCGATGAACAGGATCACAGTAAGGAGCCTCCGTATGGTGCTGATGTCCTTCGCTGGTGGGTGGCAGAATCAAATGTTTTTACTGAGGTGCTGATTGGACCAGCTGTACTTAGTGCTGCAAAAGACGATATAAACAAGGTGAGAAGTGAATGTAATGCATTTGATTTTAAGAGAACACATCCTCTTCACCTTTGGTTTTATATTTACAGAGTAGAATCCATTGTGAAACCAAAGTTGACCGCTGACTTTGAAATTTGTCGCAATGGAGTGCATGTGAGCTTTTCTTTTAGCTGAAAATGAAAGGTGTTTTTTCCCAAGCACATAATTATTATTGCTCTCTTTTGTGATATGCTGGTCAAGTAGTAATATATTTTAGGGAAAATAAAAATGTGTTCTTTAGCTTGCCTGCCTTTAGCTACTGTTGTTTGTATATAACCTGTTTATTCACAACTCTTCTGTTATGATCCTTGTGGGACAGATATTGTATTTTGTAATGATTTGGAATCATCAATTAGAAAAATGGTTGAGCTTTTTATTTTATTTAAATTTAAATTGACAGAATGGAAATCTCTCGTGTGTCTTGTTTATTCTTCATTCTGATGAAACGGTTTCATTTAACACTTCTGAATGGTTTATTGCTAGCTTCGGAATACGCTACGCTTTATGTTGGGAAACATGGCTGACTTCAGTCCAGAAACTGACTCCATCCCCAGTTCAGAGATGTATGTAATAGACCAGTACATGCTACACTTACTACAGGATTATGCTAAGAAGGTGAGGGTGAATTATGTTAATCTACTGTGTACTTTGTTATACAAGGTGGGTTGTTAGTGATTTAATTTAAATTGGGAATATCATGTCTCTGGGGAAAATGCTTCTAAGTGTGTTTGCATTATTTTGAAGAGAAAAATTTAAACAGTGAACTTTTCCAATAATGGAGCAAAATGAAGATCTACCTTAAATTTGTGATAAGGAAATAACTGTGTAGCATACTGTATATAAAACTGAATGCTTTCCATTATAAATGCCAATTTTTGGCAAGAAGAAAACTCACTCTAGACTGCACTTGGCATGCATCTGTATTATACAGTACACCGAGATAGCTCGTAAAAATGTTTTCATTGTATGTATGTAGAAGAGCTTTAATCTTCATGTAGCCATATAGTCTATTTTGAAAAACTAAAGGCTAAATTTGCTCTCTGACACATGCCTGCAACTTCCACTAAAGTCAATGAGAGTAAAGGCTATGTATCTGAGGGCAGAATGGGACCCTTCAGGTGATCGCTAATGGGGCCTGCCTCTCTTCTGGGCAACTTATGGCTTTTTGAAAGGTTTAAAAAATGTCAATATGAGTCCTAAATGCTCATGTTAAACTTTGCTTTATGTGAACCTACCATCAGAGGCCTCAAATTGGTCCAATTAGAGGCGGGTATACAGCCACCTCTAATACTTTTTTTTGGTCAATATATTTGAGTGCAATTGAGAGCACTTTTAGCGTATGTGACCTGTGTAGCTAACATTTCCTCTTGACGCTCCAGATGCTGTGTTTGTGTTCAAGATTGGAGTAGCTATCGCAGAATCACTTGGCTTTCAGTCACCTAGGAAATGTGGAGGTTATGAAATGTTCACTTTATAAATATGAATCAAATACAAGTTTTTTGTTCAAAATCTTGAGACAAATTGGGTTATTTTATTTTAATTAGCAAAGATGCTTCGGCAATGTACAAGTGGTGAGAGGGTGGACATACCTTCGCAGAGCTGGTTAGATGAACCAGGCTGAATTTCAGCAAGTTCAGGACCTAGCTTACCAAACACATCTAGGATAATTGAGCCAGAAATGCATTCTGCAGACTCGAGTTATGAAAGAAATCAGAAGGCTGTCTCCTAAAACCTGCTAAGCAGAGAGGGGAGTACTGGAAATACCTGGCTGAACAGTAGTTGCTATACCTAGCATGCTTTTTGGATTTCTCTTCACTTAATCTTTTTTACCAGATATACTAGCATGGAAACAGGATTTCTTCAGATCTTATTTCTCTTTGCCGTCCCTTAGAGAGGGATGTTTGATTCTGTGTTTTCGAATGATTTCTCTATTCCCATTGTCGCAAATTCAGTGTCTAATTCATATGAACGATGAATTATCAGGCTTTTTCCTCAGAAGAGCCCAGAAAGATGCTCTCCCAGGCTCCTTACCTTTCTCATACTCCGCACTTTCCTCTACTTTCTTCAAAAGAAAATGTTCCCAGGCTCATCGTGACCTGCATTTCTGTCCAGTGTGATAGTAATTGAATGTGCTGCTGTCATCTCTCTCCTCGCTCTGTTCCCCAGGTTACAGAAGCGTACAAGGAATACGATTATGGCAAAGTTATTCGTTTGTTGCAAGCATTCCACACGAGAGATTTGTCCAACTTTTACTTCAGCATAATCAAAGACAGGTAGGCATTCATTCCTGCCTTCACTAAGGCAACTCCTTGCTTTTTATTATGTTTTGAAGGGACCTGGTTTGAGACTGGCTGTGGAACTCTCATAAGGAGATAATATAAATAGTGATTGAAGTACATCTCCTTCCCAGCCTACCCTGAAAACCAATACTTGTGGCAAAATATAATTTATTTTTAATGAATTTTGGTTAGCAGCTAGAGGGTGATTTATAGTATCCAGTAGTATTGAACCCATCTTCTCAAGATCTGTATTTCAGCAATTCCTGTTTTCTTTCAAACGTAACTGGAAGGGATACCAGATAGTATAGATTTAGCCCCAATAGGCCTTTTGTGTTACTGGCTCTTAATTGAATTGCTTAGTTTTTCTAGAGGGGATACACATGTCATTCTTTGCTAATACTCTCTTTAATTGGAGAACTTACAGATTCAGAAGTAGACTTAACAGGCTTTGTAAAGAAAGCTGTTGGAGTGCAAGCTGGTATTTATTATGCAAGAACTAGAAGGTCATAGATTTTCCAGTAGAAGCTTTTGCTACCTCTGTCCCAAGTTTTCCAGGACAGAGTTTCACATTTCCTGATTCTTCGTCTCAAATTTCTCCAATAAAAAATTTCCTTTAAGGGATGAGTTTTGCTTTCTTCAAGACCTTTTACGCCAGTCCAGAGGCTGGGTGTGGGTCCTCTCTGCTGGGGACCCAAAACACTGAAGCTTTCTGCCAGGTATCATCCCTCCTAAACAAAGAACTTTTGGCTTACTAAAGCCAGTTAAAAATGCAAAGCAGACACATGAAACCTCTTTAAACAATTATGTGAAACCCATAACTGTGGTAAAGGCAGAACACAGTGTAATCTACATGCAGATTTTGAAAAACAAATGATGGCTTAAAGTTAGGCCCTTAAGTCTATATTGAAACACCTAAATAAGACTGATTTTAGTGCAAATCTTTTATCTGGCTGAACTCTCTCTCTCCTTACTAAAAGCAACTTCACAAACTCTCTCCTCTTGTGAATCACAGGCTTTACTGTGAAGAAGAAAAAGATCCTAAACGTCGTTCATGTCAAACAGCCTTAGCTGAGGCTTTGGATGTAGTGGTGCGATCGTTTGCACCAATCCTTCCTCATCTGGCAGAGGAGGTTTTCCAGGACCTCCCATACAAGAAAGGTAAGGCTTGTATAACTCCATCACAAAAACCAGACACTAACATTTCAGAGAATTTGTACTAGAACAGTAACTATGGACAAAAATTTGCATTTGTTTAAAAATCTGTATTTTTTTAACTTTGCAATCAAAAGGTCGTCGTCATCCTTTGTTTAGATCAAATAAAAATAAGAAATCAGCTGCAGGACAGCTTTATGGAAAGGGAGCAGTAGACAGCACGAACTCCAATGCATTGAACATGTTTGTTTTTATTTCAAGAGTCAGAGAGTGTTTTCCGTTCTGGCTGGATTAACACAAGCTCCATGTGGAAGAAACCTGGCCTAGAGGAAGTGGTGGAGGCTGTATGTGCGATGAGAGACTCTTTCCTTGGATCCATTGCTGGCAAGAATGCTTTGGAGTATGAAGTCGTCATTGTAATTGACCCGGGGCTGCTCTTTGAGTTAATGGAGGTAAAAACAAAAAACACCCACCCACCTACCCCACCTGTTAACATTCTAGAAAAAATAACTTCTGCTAATCTACCTGAGCACTTAGGGCTAGATCTCTGTAGGTGACTTGGAGTCAGGGTTACAGTGCTTAACAATGAGGTGTCCTGAGGTCTAGTGGAATCCACAGCCCCAAATCAGGAGCCCAGTGCTCTATTCAATGCACGGGGAGAGTTAGGTGGCTTAGAAGACAGCAAGACTAAGCTAGCCTTAGGAAATACTAAGGAGAAGGGGTGACCTGAGCCCTGCCCTCAAAGGGAGTTAGATGCCAATCACCACTTGGGATTCACAGTTGGTAGCCCTCTCCTGGAGTTAGGCACCTGTGTCAGGTCAACCCTTTCTTGCAAAAAGTGGAGACCGGTGCCTGCGTTCCCTCCTGGTTAGTGCATTCACCTAGGATGGGATGGGATACCTGGGTTCAAATCTTCCCTCTGCCTTGGAGTAGTGACGTGAACCCAAGTCTCCTATCTCTCGAGTGAGTGCTCTGATAGCGAGGCTATAACATCTTTTTGCCTCACCCAGCGAATATTCAGGTATTTCACACAAAGTGGAATAGCTTCAACAGAAGAGATTGAGACCCACCCATGCTCCCCTCTAGCTTGGTGGTGAGAGCACTTGCCTGGCACAGGGTGACCTCCTGTTTTGTGCAGGGCCTGATCCGGTAGGCAGCGTCGGAGTTCCTTCTGGATTGGGCCCTGCAGGTACTAGGTCGGGGGACAGCTAGGTTGAGGATCTCTCTAGGACTCAGGTGCCAAACGGCTCCACAGCATCAGAACATAAGCAGCTTTGTGCATGCTACTGACAAGCTTAGGTGGCAGCCAACTGGGAGTTTTGATCTAAGTTTTGGGCTTAGGTGCCTAAATCCCTGGATCTAGTCCTTTGCAGCATTTTTCAGAAGATGACTGCTAACAACACTGACAACGTTCCGCTTCGCTAATCCACGTGATTCCTGAGCCAGGGTCAGAATGTGAAAGGGCTATTTTCTGTTCTGAAAACAGACACAGGGTCCAGACTTCCTGATATCTTAAATGATTAGGGTTTGATGCAGGTTTCCCTAGTGGGTTGCAGTTCAGTACTGGATGTGGGACTGACACAGAAGGAATAGACAAGGGAATTTGGACACTTGGGTTTCTTGGTCCTCTGTTCAAACCAGGTCCTCTAAATGACTGAAGTTAATGCCAAGCCTACAGGAAATAAGCTGGTGGTTGTTTCAGTCCAGTTGCTAATGAATGTGTCCCTAAGAGAAACTACTACCATGTCTGAAACTCTGATCCTTTAAAATGCAAGGGATTGACTTGTGCTAAGGCCTGAGGCATTTAAGGAAGGTGTATGCTGAAGTTTGAAGTTATACCGGTGAGACATCTTTCCAGTGTTGTCAGTCATTCTGAAACCTTGTTTTATGCCGCTGACAGCAGGAGCTGCGAGGTCAGAGTATAGTTGTCATAGTGCTGGCAGCAGGACGTACTCCAGCAACTGGAGACGTGGCTCAGACAAAAGCTCTTATTTGTTGAAATGTCCGGCAGCCCAGTGCACAACTCTAGCCTTCGCCAGCAGGAGGGCTGGACTTGAACCGGGCAGCTTGCAGACACCCGTAAGAATGTGTGCAAACCCCATGCTGCATTGTAAGGTGTATTTATTGCAAAAGTTTAAGCTATTTAAGTTCAGAAAGCAAACTGTTCTTTCCAGACACTGCAGTCTGAGGAGTCTTCCAGTGTATCACAGCTAAATGAAATCATGATGGCTTCACGGACAACGTTACTGTCCGAACTACCTATAGAAATGGCCACAGATGAAAACATCATTAAAGGAACCTTTCTGATTAACTTAGAAGGTAAGAAAAGGGGACTAACAGAACTAATCAATGCCTGCTTCTACCCAGCAAACATGACTCTCTCTTAGATTAGAAACTTATCTATTACCAAGAGCTGATGCTGAGCAGGATCAGCCCCTTTCTGTGTACTACTGTTTTTCTTGGTCTCTCTTACTTGCATTTAGGACATTGGTCAAAGGTTCTTCTTGGAGTTTAGCTTTAATTTATAGAAAGGAATAGAAAAATTAACCCCCCTAAATACAGTTAGAGGGAGGCTGCGTGTTAGCTGGGTTTTCAATGCTGACTAAACTCTGTACAGTAAAATTTTCTTTGACAGGTGGTGATATTCGTGAAGAGTCATCTTATAAAGTTATAGTCCTACCAGCTGCTAAAGCAAAATGCCTTCGTTGTAGGAAGTACACTGCTGATTCTCCACTCTCACTATGTCCACGCTGCACAGAAGTCATTGCTGGAAAATGAAGTGAGCTGGACAATTATTTTGTAGATATTTCCACTTAGACTATAAAATATATAAATATAAAAGATGATAAACTCAATGTTTCATTAACCAAATGGAACCCCCGAGCTACAAAAGTAACTGCAGAGTTAAAGAAAACTCAGTACATGCTGAAGAAAGCTGTAGTGGTTCATGGCCAATGCATTTTATGCCTTAATCTCAGCAGAACTACAATAGTGGAAAAACCTTTAAAAATGCCTATGTTTATATCAACTTTACGCTTAATAAAAGCTGTTCTTCAAAGCAGTGTCCTGTTCCTTGAACACAGACTAGTACTACAAGCCCCAGTACTACTCCCAAAATTTAACGTGGTCTAAGGTAAGTAGAGTCCTTTCTCTGAAACCAGATGCAACTTCTCTTGATGGCTATTGTAAAGAAGGGATCAACTACTAAAATGGTAGGGTTCTGCCTAGCACTAAATTATATTAGTAGCTACAGATAGTGCAGTCTAAATTACTTTAGTGGTGTAAACTGACTTTGTGAAGTTGCATAGTTCAGCTAAACCATTTCTGTATGCTGGAGTAACTGGTAAGGAAAAACATTTAACTATACATCATAATTCAGGTCTGCATGCCTACAGAAGGAAAAAACTAGAATCAAATCCCAAGTTTATTTAATTTACACAAATCCACAGCAAGTGACACAGAAAATAGCAGTATATACATCATCTTCTTACTTACAGTACATTACAGGTTTGGGGTAAAGTGTTTCACAGCCTCTTAGGCCTTGATTCTCAATTACACTAAGTTCCTTCATGCTGCTCTAGTAGTGTGAAGGGATTTAATGTAAACAAGAAACAACTCAAAATGGGTTAGCTAAAGCAGGTGTCATGACAGATTGTAGGTTCTCAAACGTCCATTAATTTCTACAGAGGGTTAAAATGCTGTCGCTAGACAAGGCATCATATAGTAAGGCCTAGAGTAGCCTTAGAGGAAACTGTCCTACAGTCTTAACCTAGAACATCTCAGGCAGCCATGTGTCTCTTACCAGTATTTAACTTATCAATGTTATGAAACATAATATTGAATCAGTCTATAAAGTTGGCAGGTACTGGCCATTATTTGCTTTCACTAGCACAATGCCTTTCAGGGTAACCATAATCTCGTATAACAATAGGTGTAAATGAATTTTAGCTACATTCTTTAGAATGCCATATTTTTTCCATAATAACTGATCCAGGCTCAAGCCAGGAATTGGTGAGAATCATTCTTCCAGTCCTGGTGTTCATAGAAAACACGTAAATCAGAGTACAACAGGGATATTCAGCTGCTGGAAGTTAAGAATGGTGGTCTGCTTCTGATGGCTTGAAAAATACCACCCAAAACTTAGGGATTCTGGCTGCATAATACAGGTATCCTGTGGCACTGTACTATGAAGAACACACAAGGCTTTGTAAAACTCAGCTATTCTGTATTACAGATCTTCAACACAGTGGGCAATAAAGCATGCTAACATCTTATACTTTAATTGGTCTGTGTAGACCCTGCTGGTGCACACTAGAAGTTCCCTAGCACACTTATACATTACAATAGCATTCTGTTAAACACATTGGTGCACTTTAGAAATCACACCCCAGAGGGTGCATTATCCCATGGTGTAGTTCTACTCACCAGAGAGTGTGTGGTCTAAATAACTCATTTAAGAAACTGAAGTATTAAGACCAGGAGCTTGATCCTGCAGTCCTAACTTCATCAGGATTTCCATAACAGCTGCAGTAGGAAATTTACACTCCACTCTTGTTTGGGTGAGGCCTTATTTGTAAAGTGATGTTTGTTTCTAGTTTGGTCTTAAGAGTATTCTTCCCCAGTAGTTGAACTTTGATGGGTGGGTTCCTCTTTCTAATTTTATCCCCATTTAGGATGTTTTATCCTGCTACTACTCCACTCATTGTTATACTGCTGTTACAGGAAGTGAGCTGCTCCTCTAAAGAACTACTACTAGGGGCCCTTCAGAATGTAACTCTCTTTTATGGAAGTAAAAAGAGACCATTTTTATTTCAGAAAAACATGATAGCCTGAAATTTTTCCTTACATGAAACAGATTTATGCAACTGACTGTTGTCCAATAATCAAGCATATATGCAAAATACATTTAATGGTTTTTCAGAGTATGAAATATAGAATCTCACATGTTAGGGTAAGAATATAATTTGTAAATAAGTGGAATAAAACTGCTGTTAAATGTAACCATCTATCTAAGCTAGAGCACAAGTGCTTGAGTTAGAAATAAATAGTGGAGCACTTGAGTTATTGACAAATGTACAAAGATTACTAGCTCCTAGTATGTGATGCACAATAGTGTGGAACTTAGATGGACTCCATTGTAAAAGTATTTGCTTTTTAAATTAAGTTTATTTTACAAAAGCCACATGAATGTTTCCCTTCACAAAGGTTAGCCTCAGTGTGTAAAATCATGCCCCACCTCCTCTTACAGCAGACGTGTTTAAAACTAGTACGTAAATTGTCAGGAAGAGATTGCTTCTACAGCCTCTATCAGATTCAAGGCAAGGCTATATTGCCCATGGTTTTCCGGTAGGTGCTCTATTACTTTGTTTACTAGTTTCGCTGTTGTTGCAATGGGCACTTCGAGGTTTTGAAGATCGTGGGGGTCCTGCAAAAGGATTTTTAAAAAGTGTTAAGAGCAGTGGTAGGAAGGAAAGGCTACAAAAGACTCCATGATATTCCTTTTGCTACAATGAAGTTTGCTTGTAATTGTGTTCCTGATCTTATCTCTAGATCAGGGATCATTAACTTTTGACCCATGGCCCACCAGGGTAAGGCCCCTGGCAGGCCAGGCTAGTTTGTTTACCTGCTGCATCCACAGGTTCAGCTGATAGCAGCTCCCCCTGGCACGGGCCAAGGGATGTGCTGGCCGCTGCTTCCCGCAGCCCCCATTGGCCTGGAGTGGCGGACCATGGCCAGTGGGAGCTGCGGACACAGCAAGTAAACAAACCAGCCCGGCCTGCCAGGGGGTTTACCCTGGCAGGCCACATGCCAAAGGCTGCTGATCCCCACTCTAGATCATAGCAGAGTTAAGTAAGCCTAGTACTAGGTTGAAGTCAAGACAGCTATTCTTGTATCATTACACTCCTTTGAACTCTATATTCAGGGAATCAGCAGACTTCAGAGAACTCCTTTGCTATGGTCAGATTCCTTTGAGCAGAATCAAAGTTGAAGAGTTCTGTACAGGATCCTGACTTCCATGAGGATAAACTTTACCCTCAGTATAGTCTTTAAACTTACAGAAACACTCATACATAGAAGACTCTTCAGGAGGACATGAGTCTTACATACAACATAATGCTACACTTTTTATGGATGCTTCTTGGATCAATTCTGGCACCACTCAAGAGAACTATGACACTCACTATAGTGCACAGCAAAAAACTAAATTTGTTTCCTCTGAAAGAAGCTTCATTCTACAACTTCTTGAATTGTTTCACAGATTTAGCACAAGTTAGTCTTTCCCCTGGGCTAAGGAAAGATCAGCTACAAGCTGTTGAGCATATTGCCACTAATTACAAAGTAAAGCAGTCCCATTGTTTAAAATATAAGTTTCCCAGGGGAGGCAGGGGCACAGCCATTAAAGTGAAGATTAAATTATTTAATCTTTTGGAAACAAACATTCTTGGCTCCTACACATCTTGTCCTCAAGAGCAGCAAATACGCAATTGTTTACATGCACCAGAACAATTTCCTCCCCTCTAAGTGCTGGTAAAACTATTCCCAATAAAGTCTAGCAGTGAAGAGAGGCATTTCTGCAATATAGTCATATTTTAAACCAACCAAGGTATTAGCTCTATCCTCTGAATTGACTGAGTACACGCAACTTGTAATACTGAAATTGTGTGGCTTTTTAGAAAATGTATAATGGAGTAAGTTGATCATGCTGGACTGTCTTGTTCCTATTAACCAGAACTGAAGTCAGGTAGGCTCGGACTCATCCTTTACACTAGAGCATTACTAAAAATGTTAAATTTTAAAGCAATAAGAGTCTTTGGTCAAGAGGAAGCTTTCTATACATTTATTTTCTCATTTAGGCTGAACTTACCATAGCTTTAAGCCAGGTACATAGTGTTGGGGGAAGTCTGGCCAGCAGCTCCATGCCTTCTTTTGTCTGTGTGTGTAGTAAAGCGTAGGCCAGTCTCTGTCCTGTGAGCACAAGTAGCTGTGATGCAAGCACTTCTTTGTCATGCACTTGAAGAATGGCCTGAGAATAGGAATACACCAACAAAACTCATAGTAAAAATGTGTAAGACTACAGATTACACATGTGGAAATGATTTTATCTTGCTTCAGCCCTAACCTTCAATTAATACAAGGACAAATGACCCAACAAATCAAGACATTTGAAACTGATTTATCAGCCAATGGTATGGGTTCTTGTTAGTGACTTACTGAAAACTGGAACAAATCCAGTTTTGGCCAAGTCCTGCACGTAGAATGGAATTCTTATAATGACCGCATGGTAGTGAGTCTTAAGGCTCAAGCTTATACCTTAGGATTCCTGAAACACGAGTTCACATCCCCTCTGTCTGAAAAACTGTCTCCTGCTAAGATGACAGACTAAGAGAACTGAAAGCCTTTTTTCTGTCTCAAGCCTGCACATTACCCTAAAGTCATCCGATGAGAACTATAGTGATTTGCACACTGACATATTACTACAGACACTTGAATTTTGCTTATTTTTCAAGCTCTCTAAAATAATTTACTTTTTCAATATCACCTCTTTGCAGATTTGTTACTTCCCTCTAATGAAGGCAGAAACTAAGCACCATGCAGTTTGAGAATTCCAAACATGGATAGTTCAAAGGTTTCATTTTTGTTTTAACATGCTGCACCAACTATTTAAGAAGCATTAAATAGAAGTTCCAATACCTCTCAAAATATCGGAACCAAAACCAGCAAATATCTTTATTCTGAACACAGCACAAAGATTTCATGAACATGCACAGTAATGAATTTTCAAACTATTCTTCTGTGACAACTTGTCTAAGTAAGTTTGACACTGAAGTTAAATGCTAGAGTTTGGGTTAAGGAGCTGCTCAAAATGGAAGGAGAGCACTTTGAATCCCCACATTGTTTCTTAACCGTACTGACAAATAAAAGTGAATTCTTATCCCAGACATCAGTGCTTAGCTCAACTAGACACAATGACTGTACCTGCTTAGTTTAGTTTTGTTCTGCACTGGTGGTAGAATCCCATCACTGAAAGGTGTGAATTCTTCCCCCCACTCTCCCCAAATAATTGGTCCTATGTTTTCCTTCTTTGCATCAAATAAATAAATAAACATGGCTGTCTCAGATAACTGTGTGCATCAGAATCAAGTGTTAGAATGTGGTATGTTCTCTGTTGCTGGGGGAGCACAATCCAAGTCAAAATTGTTTGTAAAATATAGGGAGAATATGAATCAGTTACAGATCTGAGTAATTTAGCTGTGCCTCGTGATTTCAGCTATACTCAAGCTGCCAAAGGCACTTTTTAATCCTTACCTCTTCTCCGAGATGATCCATTCCGTAATTATACAGTTCACACACATAATGCCTTCTAATCACATCCTCACTGAGCTGAAGGTGCTGAGCCAAATCCAGAGCTAAAGCTGGCCAGTCCTTGTCTTTTTCAGAAGGAAGTGGTGCCTCTTCTGGGAGACCTCTGGCCTTTTGTGCTGAGCACTGTACTTGTACCACTGCACTCACAGCTTTCATTAAGAACTTGGAAGCAAACACCAAAATGAGTTAGCAGCAGTTTAATTTTACCTGAAACTCCTTTAAAGGTCTATAGTTTTCTTGTGGCCGTGTAAAGGATTTAAACTCACTTGTTGGCGTATGGATAACACATTTGGATCCATATCCCCACTGGGCAGCAGCTGAATGGAAGTCAGGTCTTTGAAAAATGCATTTTTGCCCTAAATTGAGAACAGAAAAACCCCATATTCCTTTAAGCGAGGCAGACAGAGAAAAGTAGATCCATTTTGATTAAGCACTTGAAGAGATAATACTTTTTCCCCATTTAAATGCCATTGCATCTTAAGTTTCCAATCCCGAAGAGAAATGCAGTATTTTAAATTACTGAAAGGCTATGAAACAAAAGAAACACATTTGCTTAAGCAATCGTATGTTTTACTAATGCTTCTAGGTTTTTTTTAATTACTTCACCGGGCATTCAAACTTAAAAGTTAGGCTACTAATTTCAATAGCAGAGGGTTCTCAATCTGCTATAGTTATCTAACCAAATTGAGCTATCATTACATAAGGAAAGGAATCACCTTTTGTTTTAAGCCACGAGCATTGCTTTCAGACCCTGAGGATTATCATTCTAGACTGACATGCCAACTATGACATTCAGTGTGAAATACATCCTACCATGGGGTCTTTTAAAAAAAGTAAAGTATTTGAGGGGTTTGGTTTTGTTTTAATACGTCTAGACAAGAATCAATAGCAAAATACAAACAAAAAAATGGTACTTTGTGTTTATAAAAATATCTCAATACATCTTGAAAGGAGAAATCTGCACAGAACTTCTTCACAGAACCAATTGTTTTCCAGTAGGATTGGTTTACAATAGTCTACATCAGCACTTTATTTCTAAAATTCACTCAGTGTGTGCACCTCAGCTG
The DNA here is from genome assembly GCF_965152275.1 of Natator depressus. Classification (NCBI taxonomy): domain Eukaryota; kingdom Metazoa; phylum Chordata; order Testudines; family Cheloniidae; genus Natator; species Natator depressus. The sequence goes on along the minus strand of NC_134236.1, from coordinate 162,688,962 downwards.
GGAGGAAAGCAGCTCAATACATAGCATTTTCTTTACATCAGTTTTAGGACTTTGGGAGCAACAACAGATTACTTAAAATAAATAGTTCCTATATTTAAAATGTAGTGTGTTCTTGCTCTCAAGGCTACTAGCTATTTGTTCTTTCCCAAGAAAGCAGTGTGGCATAAAGCATCAGGAATAATTGATACAGAGAGTGACAGATTACGATAATGAAATATAAGATTTATTCTTTGTAATTTCTCTGATCTGACAGCTCTCAGACTAACAAAAGTATGACCTAATCAGAGTACATCCGGTATTTTCACCATGCAACAACAGTCATTGGATGGACTAAAATAAGGAGCTGATTTTGACACACTAAACCACTCTCAAGACATCCTATTCAGAAGCAACAGTTACCATGTTTGTGGACTGCTGTTCTGGTAACAATTCTTAGCTGAACAGAGTGCCCAGTTGTCTTTGACATGACATCAATCTACATACGGTGTTTAAAGAACTAGTTATAAATGACTGATAAACCATGCATGCTTGTTAACTAGCAGCAGCAAGGACAGCATTATATTATAAAACATGTACTCCTAACACCTTTAAAAGACATACCTTACTATCAAATAGTGAGAGAGGTTTCACACTCTTCAGAGAAAACCTCATGATTCCAAATAATATAGTGCACAATACCCACTGGTGGTCGACAAGTGGGTAGTGGATGTGTTTCTGCTCCAGGGCTAGCTCTACTATTGAGATTGGTCCTTCAGCTGACAGCCAGGCATCTTCTGTGTCCAGTACTGGAGCTTGCATTTCATCACTACTAACATCAGCCTAGTACAGCAATGCAGAGCAATCAGCATTCAAAACCATTATTATTTTAAGATACTGTTCAGAAAGATTATGGGAATCTCTATTAAAAACAAACAGGAGTTATATTACAAGCCACAATTTCTCCTGCCAAAATATTTTAAAGAATAATAGAAATGTTCCATGTTCACTAGAAAATAATTTACAGACTTTGGTTAAAGGACGTCATTAAAGTGATTGTAGCTATATTATTCACGTTGCCTTCAATATTCATGGCAAAAACTTACTACTAAAACCATGCATGTTCTTACGTATTTTCTAATCAAAAGAATATTTTTACCTCCATTAAGGTTTGGAGAAGATCTGAACATGAGCCAAGAAAAGATGTCATTGCAGTATCACCCATACCTACATCCTATTAAATAAAGAGAGAGTAAATTTCTGCAGTGTGATTTTTAAAATGCATCCAAGTAAACATTTTAGTTGCAACTGACAAAAAGGAGGGTCTTTAGCAGCACTGTTTACATTTCTGAGAGGGCAGGCTTTGCTAGAGAATACACAAAAAGCACTAGCACTAATTTCAGTTCCTTTATCTCATTATGTTTAAGGCCAAATAGTTGTAACAAAAGATTTGGATATAACAGACAAAAGTAGAATTTGAGAATTGCAATAAAGCTTTGCAACATCTGGAAAAGTCTTGACTATAAAAGTTGCTTATTCTATCCACTTACTACATTGTTCTATTAAGTAACTATATTCCTCAAAGAATTTTATCAGAAACAACAAACCCACTATCGCCTGAACATAGTTTCAATTAACTCTTCCAGGAGTTGATAAAATTTTATGTGGACAGAACGTTAGGCAAGCTTCGGTCTCAAATTCACTTTCCGTAACATTTTTACTAGATTTGTCTATACCTTTCAACTTCGATTTGTCAAACTGGAAATTTAAGACTGGCTAAAATTCATCAATATTTTTTATTTTAATCTTTCCCACCCAGATCTCCTTATGCGTGGTCACATTAAGAACACAAAAAACAGATGTATTGACCATTGAAACAAAATAATCAAATATTGTCATCTTTAGACAAATAAAGTACTACTTGCCCTTCTGCATAATCTGTCCTTCGGCGCTTTTCCAACCTATTATAGAACAAATTTTCAGCATAAGTCTGACACATGAGCAGTCTATTTGTTAAAGTAACTTATTTTCCTTATACAATAGAAAAAAAAGAAAATTTTCTACACAGCTAGATATAATACACTGAATGAATATCTTAAAAGAACTGTGATTGGATACAGGCTATAGTACAAAATAAGAGCTGAGAAGCAGTTTCTATGCTGAATACTTTCAATGGGCAAAGCTTTTGGCAAAAACATTCCTTGCAGGCTGAAGTTTTCCCACACAGTGTGTCATCTGGGCGATTTATTTATCTGTCATCTGAAAAATCAGACTGAACGTGCAACAGTCATTTTCAAGATGTTTGAATATTCTATAAAGTCTTGCTTATGAAATAAAAAATAGCTGCAGAATGATTTTAACATACCTAAGAAGCCTGTTATTTATGTTCATCTGAATAGCATGCATATGTACTTTTCTATAGAGCTTAGAAACATTTACCCATAGTGAACACTATTCAAAAATCTTGTGGCATGACAATAACCCTTCCTAACTTTCCATCTTTGCCAGTGTTATTTATTTCAGTACTAGTGCAGTAATTTTATAATTAGTATTTCAAAGCATTAAATGATGAATGAATTATGCAAGCTGGTGACTTTCAAGATTGGAGGTTGATGAGATACAAGGTTAAAAGAAGACAAGACCATCTGTCCCAGCTAAAGGCTTGACTCTTGGAATAGGATGTTAAACAGGCTACCCTCAGGAGAAAATCTGTGTTATTGCAAGGTAGAGCTACCCTCTTGGGATCCAATTCAAGTTTCAACTGTTTGAACTGATTTTTCACAGGGTGCATCTTTAAAAGAGGGTAATCTTCATTTGACTTTTTACTTAATATTCACAAAGTTATCACATACAAAGAATGCTAAATATAAGTAAGGAAATTCTCAGAGCAATCCTTCATAAATCTCTGAAGCACTACAACCACTTCACTGGCTTTTCAATCATTTGACTATTAAGGCAGAGAAAAAAATAACACTTTTAGCAATTAATGGCAAAGTCTGCCTCTCAATCTCTTTAATTTGCACTGAATTTGTGTTTCAAAATTGACAATCATACTTTCCTGTTACATGTGGAGTATGTTCAGTTTTGAAAAAAAAATGTGAAATGTTAAGTTGAAAGTTCTCTATGTTCATCATTTCTAGCTGTTCGATCACACTGGGCCTGATTCTGATCTAGTTTACATCAGGGTGATCGAAGGAAAAATTTCCTCTGAAACAAATGGAGTTATGTTGGTGTAAAACTGATGTGAGAGGACTAAAAGGCACATAAAACCTGAACCAAAGCCCACTGACAGCAACTCAGAGACTCCCAAAGACCTCAGTGGTGCAGGATTGGGGCAATAGTATCAAGAATGAAATCAGAATGAAGATGAAATACATGACAAATATGAAAAAGCAGCAAGGAAAAATGGATACTGCAGAATAGCAATTCAGATAGGGAAGCCAAAATAAGAAAATTACACAGTGTAAATCATCACACGCTTTCCTGTCTGTCTAAATTCTGAGCGAGAGTCAGATCTCTATTGCCTGTTTGGGAAAGTTACGATAGTGCTGCTAAGCTCCAATTTCCACAGTTCAATGAATCTTCTGCAGATGATGAAAAAACACATGTAGATGGAAGTTACTCATTCCCACGGTATAAAGATCTCACTGACCCAAACTCTGTTGTGATTAGACTGTGCTGTGGTACCCTAATCAACAGCTGAAGGAAGATATATGGCCCCAGAATTCACATAGCAACTTGAATTAAGAGCATCCACCATGCTATACCCAAAGTCTGTAAGTTGGAGGACTTTTCATAGTCACTTTGGGAACTGAATAACTGCTAATATATCAAACGCTATTTGGGCCAGTTTATATTTTGAGAGCTGTGGTAAGGCTGGATAAGTTATTACAGATATTTATCCTTTTGTTGGTATATTGTAATATGCATACAAGCTTCTAAGGAGCCCTGAACTGGAGCTTTCAAACACATTTAAATACATAAAGTAAAGGTAGCTCACTTTTAACAGATATTGAACATGGATGTGTTCAAAGCGTTAGGTAAGAAAGTATGTGAAAAGACTGAATATATAAGGCAGAAAATTTTTAAACGTACTTATTTAGCTGTTACTGCACCAAGATACTACAGAAGCAGGGGGCTGTAAAAATGCAAGCAGTACCAGTAGGTAAAGAACTTTTGCTTAGGAGATGAGACTAACTGAATTCTTCTGCAGCCATGAGTCTAGCTGCAGAAGGGTACATGGAAAATGAATAAATAGTACAAAAAAGATAAGCCACAGAAAGGAGAATAGGAAAAAATGAAAAGAAAAAAAAAAGGAAGAGGAGACAGAAATAATGATACCCCAGCATCTCTAAAGTCATCACCAGCATATTACTTTGGTACTCCCCTCTTTTGCCCTAAAAACTGTATTACAAATATCTGGACTTCTCTGTATAGTATGCTAGCGATCAATTAGCTCCCCTATACAACTTGCAAATTGATATACTTGAGGTAAATTCCTTCAGTTTAAATAGAGCAATTATTTGATAGCACTTAAACACAATTTGGAATCACCCCCTTTCCTCCCTAAGCAAGCCAGTTAATTCAGTACTAAATGTATGAAAGCTCACAAACAGACATATTTAGAAAGGACATAGCCTGGCAGAACAGATGGCAAACAGGTCCTGTAATACAAGACGGATTCAACAAGCCAGGGGAGTTGAAAGTATTCAGCACCATCCAGGACATGTTTTTGCATCTTTAATACCCCAAAGCCTAGAAGGAATATGGTACACAAGCCAAAAAGCAACTTCTGCATGATCTTAATAAAGGTTTCATGGTAAAAACCATCAAGTGCAGTTACAGCAATGCATAGGAAAAAATGTAGTTCTTGGGTTATCTATTAAGCTAATTTATTGGTTACCAGGTCAATAAAATGTATAGGATAGATAATACAGGAATGGAAAGCTCACATTCCTTAAAATAAAATCATTGGTAAAGATTTTTAAGTCTTTTTTTTTTTTTTTTTTTTTTTGCAAAGGAGAACTTTTTGGAATTCACCCGTTCAGTATAGTTTTATGCTAGTGTCAGGTGAGAAAAAAAATTTAAGTGTATGCTCATTATTGATGTGTGGAAATATCTGCCAACTTCAGCTGCTTATTAAAACTTACAATAAGATCTTTCCAATACCTGGTCATTCCAAAAGAACAAACAGATGTGATAATTTTTCAAAAGTAAGCATTTCCCAATATATGCTTTTCAAAAACAACAAGACTTACCCAATATAATGAAACCACCCAAGCAGCACAGTTTAGCTCTACAATCAAAGATGCTCCAAAAACATAAAAAGCAACGTTTTAAATATTTGATAGCTTAATATCTCTGTGAATAAAAAATTAATCAGTAAGAAATTAACTTAAAACAGCCACAATAGCATGTTTACCTTGTCCATTAGGTATGTAGCAGCAGAGAGCCGTTTTACTATAAATGTATTCCACATCATTAGAGCAATACCTAAAAACAATTACAGAAATATAAGCTTCATCTGAATGGCGCATCAAAACAGGTTTAATGTAAACCCATACAATGAAAGTTATTGCAGAAGAAGAGAGCAAGGACTGATTTAAAAATTAATGGTACAGTACAACACAGATGAAACAGTACTTTGGGACATAGATTAATCTGTCTCCAACAAAAGGATAAGTCAGACTTTACTATATAGTCATGCAGTGAGATCTCATGGGATTTGCATTCCCTTAAGACAGCATCCGACGCCAAAGCACAAATAGTTCAAAACTCAGAAGTACATGGGCCCAGCATTCCTTTAGTAGTGGGGAATCAGGAGAGAAGGAGATTGCAGAGGGAGGCAGATGTCAAGTCAGCCGAATTATAAAGCAACAAGCACAAGATCCCAGTTTCAATTTCAGAAGTACAGGACTGCTTTGGTGTCCAGAGAGAGTAATTACATCTATGGCTAATCCATTAAGAATATCATATTGTGCACTATGATTAAAGGAACTGTTAGACATATGTAGCGAGTCTCGGACTGAACACATATAATAGATCATCACTAGTGCTTTAGTCATATACTGTATTGTGCTTGAAAGCAGTGAAGAGGCCTAGAACAGGACTATGCTCTATGATGCACAGTGTAAACAGGCAATATTGAAGAACAGGCCTTGAGTGATGAATGGAGTTGGACCAGAACTAACCCCCATAAAGATTAAAAAAGTTAGCCCAGTTTTACAGAAATGTGTTTGACCATGCTTCCAACTAAACTAGTTTTCAACAATTTAGCAAAAGCATGTGTGGATGTGACCAAATCGTGTTATAACAAGGAAGGACTTTGGGGTTTTTTTTAACATGGTTTAGCCCTATCTACACACCTCAATCTTTGTGGAAGAAAAAGACTGGAAAACTGGGGGAGCTTGAATGTCAGCATCAGAGTTCCCGATTTAGGCAGAGATGCTTGGCCAGCACAACAAACTGTACAGATTTAACTGAATCTCTATGGACATTGATTTATTTTGCTCTCCTGAAATTTTATCAAGGATGTTCTTTAACAATAGTTCTGTACTTACCATGCTGTATGTGAGCATTAACAATGCATCTGAGGTGATCTATAGATCTAATGAGAAAACGTGCTTCCTTATATAAAGGAGGAAGAAGAATAAAAAAACCAAAACACATTATTCCATTATTCAATGGCAGTTTCAAAAACAAATTGTGAATTCTTTAATGCAGATGGTTTTCAAGAAAATCATTTTCCAGTTAAAAAATATTTTAGGATTTCTTTTATTACAAGACCTGTTATTTTAATTTCCTCTCTTACCATCAAGCAAATGCACATACATATCAGTGCCACCTAAGCTAATCACCACTGAACACTGCGATTCTGATGTAATTTTCCAGAGTTTTAGTTTATATGCTGATGACACATTTCTTGCAGAAAAATACCTCCCTTGACTGTTGGCGGTTTATCTTGCAAATACAATTTTATTTTTGATTTAAAAAACTAAACCATTGTCTACCAAAAATAAGTCTGTTTTAGAGTCCATCTTTAAAAAAATCCAGAATAAGATAAACCTTTACTATGCAGTGAGGTGCCCGACAGCACAGATTTACTGAGTCTGAGAGATGCTGACCTCAGTTACGAACTCTGGATGTTCAGCACCCTCTCAGGATCAGAATTTAAGGGAGCTGTTACAAGTAGGGCTGTCAAGCAATTAAAAAAAATTAATCGCGATTAATCCCACTGTTAAACAATAATAGAATACCATTTATTTAAATTTGTGGATGTTTTCCACATTTTCAAATATATTGCTTTCAATTACAATACAGAATACAAAGTGTACAGTGCACTTTTATTTATTTTTATTACAAATATTTGCATTGTAAAATATAAAAAAATAGTATTTTTCAATTCACCTAATACAAGTACTTTAGTGAAATCTCTATCATTAAAGTAGAATTTACAAATGTAGAATTATATACAAAAATAACTGCATTCAGAAATGAAACAATGTAAAACTTTAGAGCCTACAAATCCACTCAGTCCACTCAGAGAAAGACAGTGCAGTAAAAATGTTTACAGTGCAGTAAAAACAGTGCCACCAGACTCCTTGTTGTTTTTGTGGATACAGACTAACACGGCTACCCCTGATACTTGACAGTGCAGTAAAATAACCCTAACCAGATCAGCATTGTGTATTTGTGAGCTGTGCATATTTCAAATCAGAAATATGAAAGCTGAAGAACTTCCCCCTTTTCCCAATAAGACTGGCAGTGTCTTCCTGTCTGGCATGAACAGGTCTTCCTGTCTTGGTAGATGGTATCCCATACTCCTAGAATCTAAGACTTTCTTTTCTTCATTACTTAAATTTGTGCTCTCCATTTATCACAGTCTAATTCTGATTAATTTCCTTTGAAAAAAAGGTTAGCTTCAATTAGTAAATTATACACAAGTATAAATATACCAGAAAATTTAGATTACATTACCTCTGGATCTTTATTCCATTGCACTACATATTCCCAACAACAATGTGTGTGTAGTATATCCAATTCAAGACTACAAGGAAACTGCTGATATGCTAAATGCAGCAACTCTAAAACATAATTGAAGAAATTAGACAACTTTTTCATCCTAGTCACAATTTCTACTAATTAAAAACAATTCAGCCAACTCAGTCCCCTGGGAAGAAATTTAAGTTTGAAAGGGTTATTTTGTATTTTTACCTAGGATTGTTTCCATGCCCGTCTCTGCTCCTGGTTTCTCAAGGGAAACATTCCTGTCAATTTCTACAGATTCCTCTGTACTCTCTGTCTCTTTTTTCCGTTGTGCCAGCTTCAGTATCATGGGACTGAAGTCCTGTTTGAAAATCCATTTTGCTACACTGTCAGCAATGCCTCCTAAGATGCAAAAGGAAAGCATAAGGCACAATCAAAGTTTGCCAGCGACATTGTAGTAGTAGTAAACTTGGATCTGAAACACAGATGGCAAGGGAAGAGACTCATCTGTCAGTCAACAGAAATCATTAAATTGTATAATTTTTATGTCAATTAGAAAATCTCAATCAAGTAACTGGTTAGAAGCCTACAATGCAGTCTCCAGAAAAGAAATGAAAAATTATTTTAAAATAGTAAAAATTACATATAATTAACATATCCTCAGTGGGACTACTCCCAAAATAAGGTGCCATTCACTGGAGTAAGGGTGGTAGAATCTGGCCCTGAGTTGGGTGAGAAAGTTAATCAAATCTGCTTTGCACGAGAGTATACCTTTCCCTCCTTCAAGCAACTTCTTTACAGAGAGTCTGCAGAGTGGCTCAGCCTGTAGAGATGATACTCTGGTTGTCCTCTTTCTCACTTTACTGTGCAATAGTGTCTGAAGTATCAGACAATCTTCCAATTGTTTCAGTAGAAGTTTCCAATATTCAGTATCAAGGGAAAGTGCTTCCCAGGAATCTGTGTCAGCACCTACAACGGTTTGGGAAAACTAACAAAGCAGGTTATTTGTGAGCTTTTTTGCAGATCAGCTGTAGATGGAGAATGAACAGTTATACAAAAGTTAATCAATATTTAAATTCACACACAGGTCTTACAATCTCTTAAATACATGTATGCATGTAAAGTATCCACATAAAAGTGCAACACCACTCATTCCAAAAACCTCAGTCTGTCTCTGGCCAAACTGTAGACCAGATGCCCTCTTACACCTATAAACAAGAGCTTTTAACACTTAAAAAAATCAGAACATTATTATGGAAGGGGATTTAGATAATCAGAAACTTTTTTTTTTTAATTAGTCAACTTAAAAATATTCACACGGTCAGAAATTGGCAGTGAGGCAGGCTGAGTATCCAAAACAACTTAAAAGTTTAGTTTTTGAAATCGACTAGGCTTCCAGCTGGTGTCCCTCTAAGTGTCTCTTTTGATCCTGCAAAACTTCCACTCATTCAATGTCAAGAGACACCCTATAATTCACACTGTAAAACATACTGTAGGTATCTCCAGATTGAACTGTATATCATAATGGCTTGCAATGCCTTACACCTGGGCAGATTAATCTGCAAGGTCAAACACAAGTTTCCAGGTTTCTATTCCTTCGAATCCTACCCCAGAAAACTGTGTGTTTTGCGCTGGTTTCTGAGTGTTACTGAGTGAATGGCAAGACGTTCCTTCCCTCATAAGGGCAGAAGCTTTGCATGAATCTGATACAATTATTGCTGTAGGGAGGGAGAAGTCTCAGATTTACTTACTTTTTTCTCTGCCATACTGTCAGTGATCTGTGCAGTTACGGAATGCCCAACGTGTGCAGATAATAAGGCGGCTCCATTATTTTCAGACTGAATACAAGCTGTGCGCATTTGCTGCCACCAGGGGGAAACTGATTGAGAATCCCAGGACTCATCGATCGCAACTGTAGAAACAAAGGGTGGGGGGGAAAAAAAATCAGCTGGCTGCGTTGAGAGAGAAACTAGCAGAGTAACAACCTGACTTTGGAAGCTGAATTTGCCTTTATCTGTTAAAACATCTGGTGATTAAATACAGCATCTGTAACTGAACAAGTTCACTTAATCTGCAAGAGCCACCAAGTCATCTTTCTCTCAACTTTTCACCCACAATTTCTAGATCTCAACCAACCTTTATAATGAAGTGCAGAGTACGAACTACTGAGATTTCACCAAGTCCTCGTTGAGGGTTTGCAAAATATGATAGAAGTCACCAGGCAGTGAAGTCTGCTGTACATTTCTAATGTATCCAGTGGATCATATAACTATGAAGTGCAGTGCTGTACTAGGGTTGCCAACTTTCTAATCCCACAAAACCGAACACCCTGGCCCCGCCCCTTCCTGGAGGCCCCGCCCCCCACTCACTACATTCCCCCTCCCTCAGTGGCTTGCTCTCCCCCATTCTCACTCACTTTCACTTGGCTGGGGTTGGAGTGCAGGAGGGGGTGCGGGCTCCAGGGTGGGGCCAGAAATGAGGGGTTCAGGGTTCTGGAGGGGGATCCAGGCTGGGGCAGGGAATTGGGGTGCGGGCCCCAGCTGGAGGTGCGGGCTCTGGGGTGGGGCTGTGGATGAGGGGTTTGGGGTGCAGGAGGCGGTTCCAGGCTGGCGGATGGGGCTGCAGGTTGAGGCTGGGGTATGGAATGTGGGAGGGGGTACAGGCTCTGGGCTGGGGCCGGGGATGAGGGTTTTGGGGCACAGGAAGGGCTCCAGCCTGGGGGGTGAAGCCAAGGGATTTGCAGTGTGGGAAGGGGCTGCGGGTTGAGGCAGGGGGTGGGGTGCAGGCCCTGGGGCGGGGCCGTGGATGGGCAGTTTGGGGTGCAGGAAGGGGTTCGGGGTTGAGGTGCATGCTTCTCTTGGGTAGCTCCCAGTCAGCAGCACAGCAGGGCTAAGGCAGGCTCCCTGCTTGTCCTGGCATCATGCTGCACCCCGGAAGCGGCCAGCAGGTCCAGCTCCTAGGCGGAGGATGGGAGAAGGCTCCACGCACTGCTCTCACCCGCAAGCACCACCACCCCAGCTCCCATTGGCCGTGGTACTTGGCCAATAGGAGTGCAGACACCTGGCAACCCTATGCTGTACTGAAGTTGCAGAGATGTGCAGTCAGTAAATGCTCCGGAGCAACAATCTCAAAATGGATGTTGTAGTAATAGGGCTGAACAAAGGCATTCTGGAAGGCTTGAACAGGAGGGGAATAATTAACAAGTGTGGATAAAAACAACCACAACACACATCAGGCCCAGGATCAAGAAGTTTTGATGGGGAAGAACCCCAAATGCACTCCACTACATGATTGTTCTCAGAAGCTATGGTGGTGGCTGTAGAGAGAATGGGACATGGTTTGAAAAGGGACATTGTTAAAAGGAAAAAAAAACAAAATATTTTTTTAAAAAGGAAATCCCTCCAGAGACATCTATCACTTCAAACTGACACTGGAACCAAGGTCCTTAAATCTCAGCGTTTCTATGGATCCAAACCAAAATTTCAAACCTTCCAGTAACTATAAGGTGAAACAGTCTTGAATTGTAATTTTAAATAACCCTATTATAAAATGCTTATTATAAAATACAATCAAGTAATATTTAGTTGGGTTTGCTTTATTTACAGAGCAGTACAGATGGTCAGAATGGCATGTTTCCGACAACCACGAATACTAGTTTTAGCTGACTGTGATATTTTAAGATTATGAATGTGTATTTCACCTTTCATTTTGCTCAGAAGGGACAGCATAGTGTGAAGACAGCAGACAGACTGTGGTTCATCTAGAATATCTTTTTCGTTGGAAAGCCACACATTGAGAAGCAGAGACTGGGGGAAAAAAGTGCAATATTTATTACATCAAAGGTTGTATTTTCTCCACCATAACTTCTTAGGGTGGAGTGAAAATGTATGATCCCTGGAACCATGTAATAATACATCAACACAAAGAGTTCACTGGTGTGCCGCAGATGATACGTCACATGACAATGCTTTTAAGTGCAACAGTACCACACTTCAGCAATCTTTCAATTACAAAAAAAAGATCCCCGGGACAAACTCCTCTCATGAGCCAGCAGACAGACAATTGCAGTAAAACAGCCCATCTCAACCTGGACAAAATTAGTATCATGTTGTTATACAGATCACAAAATAAAGGCAGGGAGCAGAAGTTTCTTAAAACCGGAAAAGATTAAGTTCAGTGCTTCAGTCATAACTCTGGGGTAGGAAAGTGCCAGAGTTAGGAGAAGATGAAACATACAAGAGACAATGAACATAGGTTGCAAGAAATGAGCATACACAGTTGATGTTAAAAGCGCACATATAGTACAGAAGCCAAACTAGGGGTGTTTTTTTTGGGGGGGGGGAGGGGGAGCTAATTCACTGATCAAAGAAATTGTTTTCTAAAATTAAAGTAGTTCTATTAAGGCACGTAATGAATGTTAGCTAAACAAGTAGTTATTTGTAGAGGACTGTATATTAAGATTTTTTAAAAAGTTAATACAAGGATTTGATGCATAAGAGCTACATTTAATGTCAGTGACTAAAAGACCAGTTTAACTAGTACGTCATCTTCTCAACCCAGATAATTACTCTATAGACTCCTAATTATATTTGGATTCAATTAACCCTTTGGTACCAAGAGTCACAATTCCTAATACTCATGCACAACAATAGAAATGTTGAGAAATAGCTGATAGTTTAGATGTTCTAATCATCATAGTGCAATGCTAATTAAGAAATTTCTTGTGTGTGTAGCTGAACAAACTTATAGACAGCAGCTACTTTACATTAGGCTTTGGTAGTCCTGTGATCTTTCCAAAATTGCAAATAATGGTATTCATGTTTATTTGGACACAAGATGCTGACTGACTGATTCCCTCTAACAATAGCCCCAAAACTACTACAGAGATTATGGCAAACTGTGCTAGCTGTCTGGCAGACTTTCACTTCATGAACACACAGATTAGAGTAGGCTAGTCTACCTTCATAAAGGTTGCATGAATGGAATAGTTGCAACGTGCAAAATACAAATGGCAAATAAAAGTGATTCAACCCTGAAAAATGACTAAATCAGACATCAGGAATATTAAACAATTTTCCATCTTAGTATGTCTTTGCCTAGATAATTACACATTTAATCAGTAACGAACCTGCTATTACTAAATTTGCAGAATGTAGCACTTTAGACTGTAACCTGGTATTAAATCCTATAGAACCCTGAGGTCAGGTCTATGCTAGAAGCTTTGGCCAGAAAAGCAATGTTGGTTAGATGTGTGATTTTTTTCTGCAATGTTTCTATGCTAGCAAAAGCCCTACTGTAGACACACTAATACCAGCATAAAAGTGCTTGTACTGTAGGTCTTATTCCACTTGCCAAACAGGTATAAACTGTAACACACAAAAGCACTTCCTTGCAGGTATAAGTTGCATCTATACTACAAGCATTTTGCCAGTATAGCTATATAGCTATATAGTATAGCAGTATAGAGTATACATTATAGTATAGCTATTATAGGTTAGGCCTTAGTAATCTGTTAAAATTTTAGTCGACTATCAAGCTGTCTTTAATTACACCTGCTTTGGAGATAAAACTTAGCAGCAGAGCAGGTTACAAGAGGGGGAAAAAAACAGGAGAACAAACATGCAAAGTATCTACTCTACGCTATAAAAAAATGCTCTGTGCATTTCATAACAAGCCAATGATTTTTTTTTTTTTTTTGGAACATGAGGGTCTGTCAGGACCCTAAAGTGGGACACAGCCTGTTGTACTGCCTTTACTCTACATTGTCAGCTTAAAGAAACTCATACCCTATATACAAACCTGCCTACCTGTATTATGTAGATCAAAAGTTTTTTTTTTAAATCTAATCTATTTGCCACTGCATATGCTGTGTTCACTATTTGCAGCTCTCTCAGGTTAAATGAAGAAAATCAGTAACTCAGTTTCACTTTCAGGTTCTTATTGCTGTGGTGCTTGGGTTTCAAGCACTGCAGGGAATATTTAGTTTAAAAAGGATTACCTTCACTGGAATTTAAAAGATTAGCCTGTAAAAATGCATTTTTAAAAAACAGTTTTGAAATTACATTCATTTTTTAAAATAATTTCTCACTTGTTTATAACAACTTTTTCCTATGTTTGAAATGAAAATGTTTCCTCACCAAGTCTCATTCCACAAAAATATGATTTGCACTTGGATTTATTGCTTATCTGCTGGCATGAAGTATATTATTTCTCATAGCAAAAGAGCAGTGAAGAAAATATCTTTAAGATGGCATGTGTATTGCTGAATATATACATTATATAGTAATTAGGCTGAAGACATTTGGGGCTAGAACTTAAATGCCTCTCTCTATTTTATCCTGAGTTGTACCCATTTTATTATATAATATAATTGACAATGCTCTCAAAAGAGGGATTTACAGATCTCAAAAAGGGCAGAAGTCTAGACACTAACATGCTAAGTGTACATGTTATACCCAGTGCTTAAAGGTCAATATTATAAATTGGGAAATTTTTCTGACATTGAGATGTTTAAATTCATGAATATTCTGGGTAAAAAGCAAGGAACACAATTAAATCAGTATCTTACCAATAATAACTGAGGGCTAAATCCTGCAGACTCCAGTGTATGGCACATTTCCTCTGTGGAACTCTCTCCACACAAACATTTCCAGAAAAAAAAGCTGCCTAAAAACAAACAACACATCAACTTCATCTACAATGATCCAACACTCAACATGCAGATGACTGGTTCACCAGACAGATCAGGACTTACTGGTCTTGAGGCAAGGGAGCTTTGAGCAAACAGTGTAATATCCTAATGCCTAGGTCACAGCCTTTCTTTGGCTGATGCGGAGCCTGTGGATCCATAGATAGACAAGGATAGGGTCAAGGAGATACTTCTGGACAGCTGCCAGGAAGTGGGATACACAGAGCAGTACTGTTTGGAATGACTATTTTACTCTTAATTCTTTTTTCCAAAAACAAGGAAGAAGGGAAGGCAAGTAGAGTGTGTGGACAAAGGGCTATATAACAATGTAAAAGAGATTGCACCAGTTCAGATTATCATCATTAAATATAGAGAAGAGTTTAAAAAGTAGAATATGTATGAGAGCAAATTTAGCTGCCAAGTAATCCATGCCTGTGTGGCGTGTTTTAGAATCCAGCATAGAGAACCGGAGCTATTTTTGCTGACTCACTCTGGTGTCAGATCATGAGAGTCCTATTAGCTCCAACCCAGGAGTATACAAATGGTTGGATGTGTCTGAGGCAGAGAGAAGTAGAGGCATAGGGGCTCTCTTCTAGGAAACAAAGCTGAACTCAGGAGAAAGTTTACATTAGCATTTATGTTTTGTTGTCATTATTTATACCACCAGCTTACAGTAGTTCTGTTATTGAGGCAGCTTGTCTATTGGTGGTTCTGGTCAGCAAGAGGCCTGGTGACTCTGTCCTGGTTTTAAAACCCAAGTACAATATTTTGGAGGGGATATAGGAGAAGTACACTGAAGCAGACTCTAGGCTACCCTAGAAAGGGCCTTTGATGTTCACACAGACATAAAGGTAGGCACCCCAGGAATTCTTCACCTCCAGTTCCTCTCATGAGGAAAGTTTGTTGAGGCCATGACTAGACGCCATTTGCCTCACAAATATACAAATTTGGTATCTGTTAAATAGTTGGGCAGAAGGACATAACTTGATATCTGCTAATATGAGGTGCCGTTTGCAGGTGGGAAGTGGTGTAGGGGAGTGAGATAGGTGGACAGTTGAGAAATACTTTCCTTCTCACTCCAAGGAGGCAGCTTGGTATGGGAGGTTGAGAGGCAACACATTGATGGGAATTCCAGCACCCTGTTTCCTGAAGCTAAGGAGAAAGTGTGGGTTTCTTGCCCTAGCAATGCCCCTTGATCTAACTGGAGAGCCTCTGCCTTCTTTTATTTCAGTGTCTACTTAATAAATGTAGTCCTCTGGCTAGTAAATGTCCATCCAGTAAATATTTTGAGCCCCGTCTTACCCAGATTTTAAAGTTAGACTAAAACAGAATGAAACATTAATCTGACAAACACTAGTCCTTCAAGAGCTCTTACCTAAAGCCACATATTCTCCTTCATCTAGTTTCTTCACTAGAATCATGTCCTTTTCATATTCTAAATACTCCAAGAACATTTTCACAGGCAATATACCATCTTTATCACCAGCAAATCGAACGGTGGTTTGGATGTTTTCTTGCTTGTAGTTTTCCAATAACGTCTGGAGCCTAGCAAACTCGTTTTCATCCAGCCTGAGTAGTTTAGCCAAATCCTTAAAAGCAGAAAGATTAGAACAACTGTAAATAATGACCATATGTAAGTTTGTATCTGGAGATATAACTTACTTATTTCCCACACCCAATTTCTCTCTGCTGTACATGACTACAGTTTTTTTTAATTAGCCAAAAATCCTTGAGAAAGCAGCCACCTTGCAAATTGGGCAGACCTACTGCAAGGTTCTGTAATGCCTATATGCAGAGACTTCTGTAATGCCACTAAAAGTAACCCAAAATATGAAGTAGAACATTTTGTACATCTATTTAAAATACTAGACACAAGGCAGATTTGGTCACAAGTTAGTTTCCAGAATTAATTCCAGAATTAATTCCTCCTCCCAAAAAGGATAAAGGAAAGCCTTCTGCACTTAGGACAAATGATTGGAGTCAGGAGACAGGAGTTCTATTCCTGGCTCTGTCTCACATATTAAGTGACTAAGGCCTTGTCTACACTCAAGGGAAAAGTCAATCTAAGCTACGCAATTTGAGTTACATGAATAGCGTAACTCAAATCGATGTAGCTTAGATCTACTTACTGCGGGGTCCACACTACGTGACATCAATGGGCGACGTTCCCTCATCGACTCCTTACAGGAGTCAATGGGCAAGTGATCGGCGGTTGATTTAGCGGGTCTTCGCTAGACTGCATCAATGGCCGGTGCATCGATCGTCCAGTAAGTGTAGACAAGGCCTAACACAATGTTGTTAGGAGGCTCAATTAATTAGCATTTGTACAGCACCTGAGATCATTGAACAGAAGGTGCCATAACTAGGTATTTCTTTAAGTATTTTTGCCCCAGTTCTGCCATCCTATGGTCTTGATCTCTAACCCCCCAAAATGTATAATTTTTAGGGCTATCAATTTAATCACAGTTAACTCACATGATTAATTCAAAAAATGTATCACGATTAAAAAAATCACAATTAACCACAATATTAATCACACTGTTAAATAATAGACTACCAATTGAAATTTATTAAATATTTTAGCATGTTTTTGTACATTTTCAAATATACTGATTTCAGTTACAACACAGAATACCAAGTGTACAGTACTCACTTTATATTATCTGTCATTACAAATATTTCCATTGTGAAAATGATAAAACTAATAGTATTTTTCAATTTACCTCATACAAGTACTTTAGTGCAACCTCTTTATCGTGAAAGTACAACTGACAAATGTAGATTTTTTTTTGTTACATAACTGCATTCAAAAACAAAACAATGTAAAACTTCATAGCCTACAAGTCCACTCAATCCTCGTTCAGCCAATTGCTAAGACAAATAAGTTTGTTTACATTTATAGGAGATAATACTGCCCTCTTCATATTTACAATGTCACCTGAAAATGAGAACAGGCATTTGCATGGCACTTTTGTAGCTGGAGTTGCAAGATATTTATGTGCCAGATATGTTAAACATTTGTATGCCCCTTCACACTTCAGCCACCATTCCAGAGGACATGCTTCCATGCTGATGATGCTCATTAAAAAAATAATTAGTTAATTAAATTTGTGACTGAACTCCTTGGGGGAGAACTGTATGTCTCTTGCGCTCTCATTTTACCTGCATTCTGCCATATAATTCATGTTATAGCAGTCTCGGATGATGATGCAGCACATATTGCTCATTTTAAGAACACTTTCACTGCAGATTTCACAAAACGCAAAGACAGTACCAGTGTGAGATTTCCAAAGACAGCTACAGTATTCGACTCAAGGTTTAAGAATCTAAGGTGCCTTCAAAAAGTCTAAGAGGGATGAGGTGTGCAGCATGCTTTCAGAAGTCTTAAAAGAGCAACACTCCGATGCAGAAACTACAAAACCCGAACCACCATAAAAGAAAATCAACCTTCTGCTGGTGGCATCTGACTTAAACGATGAAAATGAACATGTGTCGTCCGCACAGCTTTGGATCATTATCAAGCAGAACCTGTCATCAGCGTGGACGCATGTCCTCTGTAATGGTGGTCAAAGCATGAAAGAACATATGAACCTTTAGCACATCTGGCATGTAAATATCTTGCGACACCAGCTACAATAGTGCCATTCGAACGCCTGTTCTCACTTTCAAGTGACACTGTAAATAAGAGGTGGGCAGCATTATCTCCCACAAATGCAAACAAGCCTGTTTGTCTTAGCGATTAGCTGAATAAGAAGTTGGACTGAGTGGATTCGTAGGCTCTAAAGTTTTTACATTTTATTTTTATTTATTTTTGAGTGCAGTTTTATTTTTGTACATAATTCTACATTTATAAGTTCAACTTTCATGATAAAGAGATTGCACTACAGTACTTGTATTAGGTGAATTGAAAAATACTACTTTTGTTTATATTATTTTTATTACAAATATTTTCACTGTAAAAAAGAAAGCAAGCACTGTACACTTTGTATTCTGTGTTGTAATTGAAAGCAATATATTTGAAAAAGTGGAAAACATCCACAAATATTTAAATAAATGGCATTTTATTATTGTTTAACAGCGGGATTAATTGCGATTAATTTTTTTAATCGCTTGACAGCCCTAGTAATTTTCCATTTAATCTACCTGCCAAATGGTTAATTCTTTCACAGAAAGAGGTTTTGATGTTACTTACATTATCAGAGAGCGGAGTGCTTGGCTGCATGCTCAAAGAATTCAGTTTGCTGACTGACTCATAAAGATGCAGCAGCTTTAACTTATTTGCACAGAACTGGAGCAACCCTTCATCAACACACACAAACTCTGGAGAAAGAAATAAAGATGTGCATTAGTCTGAATGAATGTGTGTACTGGAGCTGTGAAATGTTCTTTGTAGTTTCATTAAACTCTTATAAAGGAGTTAGATGACATATGCTCCAGTGTAATGTTTTCGACACACTGTTGCTCACGATATGATGTTTAATCCATGGCAAGTTAAAGCGAGGATGATTTTTGCCCAAAAGCAAATAGGGTATCAGGCTTATTTTTGCCAAGAAAAAGGCTGCAATGGAACACCGACCACAAGGCTACTGTAGAGGACCTTTTGTGCACCAGCATGTAAAAATCAAGGAAATGCAGGATGCTACAGATTGCACTCATCAAGTAATTACTTTTTTAAAAACAAACACAAGTTGCAAGTACCTTGCAAAGTACAATGCTGCATGAATTTTAGTTGTTATGCTGCCAATATGTGAATGTGGTAAATCTGCAAATAATAAATAAAATAAAAAAGCTGCAAATAAAGTTTCCAACACTAAAATTGAGGAAGCACAATGGGCATTATTGTCTTTCAGTGATAAAACAGAAACCATGTTAACAAAAATCAGTAGAAATCCCCTGATATTTGTAATTCTTCAGAATTTGGGAAAGCAACTAGCATAACTATGGCAGCCAGAGAAGACACATGCAATTGATATCAACCCAGAGTTTAGAATTTTAAAAAGCACTAATACCTCAATACAGTAATAGTTAATTTGACTAAAAAATTAAGTGTTTTCTTCTTCTTTATCAAACTAAATAAAGAACCTATTCACAGCTCAACTTCTTGTGCAAGTTGAAAGGCACAATGGAAACACCAAGATTAAGGGAGGCTGTTTTTCAGTTTATATAGTAACTCACATTTGTGAAGAAACATGCAACAGACAATTCAACACCTCAGTATAATTCGCATAACACTTCCTGCAATTTCAAAACAAGCGCAGAAGCAGTCAGTTACAAGAATGCCCAAAACAGACACCAACATCTGCAATTAGGAGTCTTTCTAAACTGTTGAGTGGCTACTCAGCATGCACGCTCACTCAGTTTGTCTTCTACCTGCTAAGGCCTAAGCTGAAGAACAAGATACTGAATCTAAACAATGGGATCAGGTAACAAAAAGATGTGTCATTTGATGTATGTCTACTTTCTTACTTCACCTTGAATAGCCCCTTGAAATGTGTTAACTACTTATGCTAAGTAATCTCATCCACCTTGTATTTAGCTGTGACATACAGCATACATTTCCCAGACCTGAAGAAGAGTTCTGTGTGAGCTTGAAAGCTTGTGTCTCTCACTACCAGAAGTTGGTCCAATAAAACAATGGTTTTCAAACTTTTTTTTCTGGGGACCCAGTTGAAGAAAATAGTTGATGCTCGCGATCCAACGGAACTGGGGATGAGCGGTTTCGGGTGTGGGAGGGGCTCAGGGCCGGGACAGAGGGTTGGGGTGAGGGGGTGAGGGCTGTGGGGTAGGGCAGAGAATGAGGGGTTATGGGTGTGCGAAAAGGGCTCTGGGATGGGGAGGGGGTTGGGGTGTGGGAGAGGGTCAGGGTTCTGGGCTGGGGGTGCAGGCTCTGGGGGGGCCAGGGATGAGGGGTTTGGGGTGCAGGAGGGGGCTCTAGGTTTGAGGGGGACAGGGGATTGGGGCACGGGGTTGGGGTGCGTGCTTACCTCCAGTGGTTCCCAGTCAGTGGCGCAGACGGGGGTGCAGAGGCAGGCTTCCCGCCTGTCCTGGCACTGCGGACCGCACTGCACCCCGGAAGCGGCCAGCAGCAGGTCTGGCTCCTAGGTGGAGGCGCGCAAGCAGCTCCACACAGCTTTCACCCGCAGGCACAGCCCCCAGCTCCCACTGGCTGGGAACCGGCTCGGGGGCAGCATGCGGAGTCCTGCACCCCCTCCCCCCACCTAGGAGCCGGACCTGCTGCTGGCCGCTTCCGGGGCGCAGCGCGGTGTCAGAACAGGTAGGCACTAGCCTGCCTTAGCTGGGCAGCACCACCGACAGGACTGTTAATGGCCCGGTCGGCGGTGCTGACCAGAACCACCATGACCCAGTGCAACCCACAGTTTGAAAACCACTGCAATAAAAGATATTACTTCACCTACCTGGTCTCTCTACTTTCTTAATCTGCATATGTGGGAAACCAATTCTTAAGAACAACATTTGATAAGCACTATCTGTGACAGACCCAGTATCATATTTAATAATGTCTTAATTTACCTGACATTAAAGGACATAAAACAAAGATTCTAAACTGATTTTTCTGTAGAAAGATGTGTCTCTGAACAAACCATCTGTGTGCTCAAATGACTTCCCAGTGTACAATTTTCTCTCTATGAAGCTCAGCCATTTCTCAGATACTCTGCTATTAAAAATCCTGGAAACAAAAAGGAAATCCAAACAGCTTGGTACAGCTAATCAATTGACCTTTTCCTCACAATAGCAGCATTCATACAGGCCAACATCTGTTTCAGAATATCCATTTAGCCACAATATTACTGGCAGATACGCAGCCAAACTAGGAGGCAGGAACTTGAGCCAAATTTGTTCTTTACTGTGACCAGGCAGGGAATACAGTAATACAGTGCAGATGGAAAACGAGAGGACAGTGCATAAAGCACACATAAGCTAACAAACAGGACTCAATAAATACAAAATGAAAATGGAGGCATAAATTTTCCAATTCATTGTGAAAATAGTTTCTCATAAGAATCTGTATTTTTAGGACTTCACATCTGAGTGGATACACTAGCTATTTAAAGCCATATCTTGTCCTGATCACGGCAGGTCAAAGTTGGGCAGAACACTCCAAGGGTGAAATCCTGGCCCCATTAAAGTCAATGGAAAAACTCCTATTTCATTCCACAGCTCTGAAGTTACACAGACTGATACATCATCAGTGGGGGATCCCTCACTACAGAGATGGTCAGGGACAGGCCCTCCCAACCCACAAGCATTCTGGGATCCACAGGCAAATTCTGTTTACTCAGGGCCTCCATGCACCTCCTGCAGTAATACAGGTTCTGTGAACTACACTGCCAAGGGCTCAACTGTTCCTCCTCACTGTGTGGAATGGAGTCCGTGCAAAACAACAATAGGATGAACATTATCTTACGCTGGAAAGTCGCTATGCATCTGAAGGTGATTTCACAGAGATAGACTCTTCTCCTGCTCCCTCCCTCAAGACCTAGTCATGCCCCCCCAAAACAACAGAATCCAAAATGCAAGAAGCATTTCATTAGTTTCAAGGGAGGAGTTATGTTGGGTTATTTCACCCTCCTCCATCTGTCAGAATTTTGACCGAATGCACTTCTTTGGCCTGAGAAACCTACCCTTAAGGGAAACTGTGGACACAGCCCCCAGTTTAGAAAGACCTAGAAGTGCAAGACCAGTGAAGCCATGCTGCCCACAAGGAGGAGAAGGGAAGCATCAGATAGATCTACAACCATTTCAGTGGCATAAAACCTCTGTGCCCATGGTTCAGTGCCTTCAGTGAAACCAAAAATTTTAAGGGTTTAAGGGGCCAGACCCTCATTTTCTTCCTAAGGAAGGGGGAAGACTGAAGAGGGAGCTCCATAAGGTGGAACCTTGTGGAGGCTCCTGTTCTATACAACAGAGTTGAGCCCAGCTTATTTTTACTAATATATACAAAATAGAAGTTTGGTGAAGATGCTGAAACATATTGATAGAATTATTTGCAAGTCAATGTATATAAACATATAAGACAGGAATATATCTGTGTGTATTTATATGAAAGCGATTTATGTTTCTTGCATTTGCAAAATATACATAATGCATGGACTCATTCAACCTGTCAAAGATTTCAAAAATACACTGAAGTAATTCTTGCATTATAGATACATGGCAAGTGCTGGAGAAGGTGCTCACTAGCAAGCTGATGCAGGCAGGGAAAAAAAAATACAAAAGGAATGTCTTGCTCTAGCTGGCAGAAAAGCCAAGCAGGCCAAGCTTGATGAAGCAGTGGATTCCCATGATAGATATTCTCCTGGCCTCACAGCAGTAGTCTTGCTTCAAGCCACACCACGGATAGATTGTGTGTGTGTGTCTGCATAATTACAAAATCAGCTTCCGCTTACCCTGTTTTTTTAAGGTGTCCATCAATGTCTGAGTGATGTTTGAGAGAGAGGAGAGTGGTACACGTTCACTTGCCAATATGCTTTCCAAAGCCTGTTAGCAGAAATTTAACAAAATGAAGTATTTCCATTCATTTTCCTTCATGTTACTGTTGAAGTGTTTAAGGAAGCCCATAACAATACATGTCAGAGTATTTTTTAGTTACTATTTCCGCTACACATATTTGCACTTACAGCACAAATGGATCCTGCAGCAAAATCACAAATCAACATGAATTCTATGTACTATGTTATAGAAAAAATAAAATATGCAATGCTATAAAGCAAGTCCTTAAGCTTTGTCAATGAGAAACCATGGAAAGAACTAAGAAAATTGTGAAAGGTCAATGGCTTTACACCCAAGTCTGATCATGTGAAATTCTTTCCCAGATTGAAACTCCCCCTCAATATTCACCTGTTTTTTTGTAGCAGGGTATTTAATATCAAGAATTAATTCCTTTGCTTCAGCTTCAACCACGTCTGCAACAAAGATGATCAAGTCATTAATTCATATTTGCAACACGGATCTTGAAAAGCAAGTCATTCTGCACCAAACTGAAGCTGTACACTTATTTACATTTTAATTGTTTGGTTTGACATGATTGGACGAACTGCCACCATTAACTTGGAAAAAACTCACACTGACCATTTGCAGTGTTGTAGCTGTGTTGGTCCCAGGACATTAGAGACACAAGGTGGGTGAGGTAATATCAGAAGTAACAAGTTGGTCCAATAATAGATATTACCTCAACCACCTTGTGTCTCAGAAACGGAGAGGCATGTATCATTCCAAATTTGCCTCTTTTGTAAGAAAAAAATTACATATAGGAACAAGGGTATCTATGCGCAAAAGGTGATATCCCTCCTACCCCATGCAGATGGCAAGCATGGACGCTACGCACCATTTAAACGCTAAAAATAGAGCTCAATTAGGACTTAAGTGGTGGACTGGGCTTGTGCTGGCTCTTTGTACAAGAGTGGATTTCACCCAAGGAGCCTTTTAAAAATCTACAGGCTACTTGCAAAAGTCATGACATAATTTGTGCCAATATGCACTAGGAGCCTGCCAAACTAATTTTACCCTGCCCTGTGAGAAAATCTCACTTTTAATACAACTGAACTGTGTCATACCAGGTGACCTGAGTCAACATTAGGATGGGAGTGCAAAAAGTACTAACAAAGATACCATTAGTGGGGCTGGGACTGCTCCGTAGAAGACCTAAAAATTACTATAATTCCATTTCATTTCAAGAGGACTCTTCAGATGTCTTTACTGTTGAGAACAATTGCTCTAAAATTAAAATGAGGTGCTGAACATCTCCAAATAACCAAGGTGAGAAGGACATACTGTACAGCACACTGAGAATTTACCTTTTTATGCTGTTTTGCCCGTCTGCACAATCCAGATCAACTGAGCTAGTCAGATGCTGCCGCTCACATCACATACACTACTGAACCCTTCAGGAGAAAGTACTGCCTGCCTCCTAACGCTCCCCAGATACAGCATGTCTCCAACATTGGTTTTTTGTTTGTTCTTGGTAAAATAGTATTAAGAAATCCATAATTCTACTGAACATAGTTTAAAAAAGCAAGGATTATTTGAATCCCATGGTCAGACAGCTGTGGAGCTCAATAGTGAATACAACATCCCCAGCAGACTACATGGCAGATAATTTGAGACTTATCTAGACTTTGCAGATGCGTATAAAGAAACCAACATGAACTGAACACTCTTCTTAATCTAGTTTTTTGAAGCACTCAGCACAATTCTAACCTGATTTTAATATACATTTAAATAGTAAGTTTGCAGGTCTTCTTTCAATTTGCAAACAAATTCACTTACACCTAATGAACATTAAAGATGGCAAAATCGACAGGTGTATATGTATGATATACACGTACACTAGGGATACAGTGCATATTGTGTGCTTCAGTTGGTGAGACATTAAGAAACAACAAACATTTAGGAGAAACCTACCCAGATTTGAGGTTTTAGCTTTGAGTAAAGCACTTAACTTCTTCACTAGATGCATATCTTTTGCTCGTTCACTCTTTTTATCACTGAAAAAGATTTTTAAACATCTCATATAAACACACACTGAAATTTTATGTTTGTTACTTTTGAATTACATCATTGGTGAAAACATTTTTTGTTCACTCTGGCATAAAATTAAAACAGTTACTAGTTATTCTAAAACTCAAGTATTAAGTCTCATAAAATAATCAAACATTTCATTTCCCAAGGGCCAAATTCCACCATCATTACTCACGCTGAGGACACCTTTCTCCACACAAGTGCATGAGACTACTCTTGGAGTAATGCACTACTCAGCATGAGAAAGAATAGCTAATTCTGGCCCTCTGGAACTAAAAAACAATTTCAAACACTTATCAAAAGGCTTCCGTTAAGAGGAGACAGTTAAGGTAGATTATTATATAAAATGGAGCTAACCTTACCTTAGTGCTAAATGGAAAGGTACATGAACAGTTTTTATGCTTCCAGACACTGGATCAACAAGACAGATCTGGTAAGTCTGAGACTGCCAACCTTGACTAATCATATTGTTTAAACCCATTATTTTATAGCCAGGATACATCAACCTGAAACAAACACACAGATATGGCCATGACAATGAAGACTGAAATTACCAACATGCATTTTTTGTATAAGACACAAGGAAGAATTTCATGTAGCCAGGACCCAGCACAACTAATGAAAAACATCAGAATATCTAATTAGTGATCTATGCCAGCAAAGATTAGCAGGGGTGTTAGCAGTGGAGAGGGAAAAGGAAACATTTATTCATAAATAAGAGCACTGTGCGCTGCATTCAAGCAAGGATCAGAGGCATCGTCAGCAATTCAAAACCAGTCTACTAGCACTCATCACTGTGGGCACTGAAAGAAGACTGCCTGAGAGGCAGGAATATGTCTATTACACACTTATTTATCCCACTAGCACAGCGTACTTGTCATCATGTCAAGATGCTAAGCATTTCTTACCTGCAGTGTTTCCCCACATTAAAGGCACCAACCCGGGGTCCTTGCTGAGTGCTCCACACTTCCAGGATTCCTCTTCTTGGAGCATAGATCACAAGAAATTGAGCCACTCTACTTGGACTTCGAGTACTTCCAAAAGGAGAAAAAACCATTTTTTCAGCTTCTCTTTCATGAAGGTCTTCCACAGTCTGAATCCAACCAATTTGTGCATCACGATATCCTTTGTAAGAAAGGACAGGAATTAGTCAACTAGTTTACACAAACACACACAACTGAAAATTGCTGCTCCTGGAACAAGGTTTATATAAGTGTTGGGTTGAAGGCTATTGTGCCCTCCCCAAAAATTTTATTGTGACCACCTAAATGCTATTTAACAGTAATATAAGCACCCTTACCCAACCTAAATATCGTTACTCACATTTACTTCTCTAACACATTGATTGGGCCAATTGCTCTTTCTCCCCCCAACCAAGCTCTTCTGACACAGAAAAAGGGATGCCTTCCCAGATCAAGTCACCAGGATAGTACGTGGGATTCAGCACACACAAGTGACATCAACCAACCCTCCCAAGCCACATTACAATTAGCACACAAAACAAGTTTTAAAACTGAAATAAAATGTAATTGTGAGCTTTCTAAAGTGTTTGTGGAATAAGTGAAGAGAAAAGTAAAGTATGATTTCAGTTTACTATCTCCTTACCTCACTAGAAAATGCATGCAAAACATTCAGTTGTTAAACATTTGTTAGCAGTTTACAACTAAAAGGACTTGGAGAGGGAGAGAGAGAGAGAGAGAATGAGCTTGAGCACGTGTGGCTCACATCACACTTTATTAATAAACAGGTTTAAGCAACTTGCTGTAAATGCTGGGAAACCTGGCAGACCAAACTGTTGGTTTAGTAAATGCTTATTCAACTGAAAAAATAAAGATAGTAAAGAAACAAACAAAAACAAATAAAAAAAACTTGATCATGGAAAGGTGTTAAAGTAACATGAAGGATCAGTAACACAGAAGAGAAAAATGGTGAGTGTGTATATCTGAACTAATAGAGAAGCACCAGAGAAACCCCAACTCTAGGGGAGAGGAATGCACAGGAGATACAAGGAGACTCCAACCATTATGCTACGGTAGCTGAAACAGAAGCTAAGCAGCCTGGGGGAAATGTGCAAATAAAGGTTCCTGAGTTCTAGTGGAGTTTCCTGTACATAGCCCACGTACTTGTGCTCAGTGCATCAACAAGAATATGAGAATGTTTGCTTGCAAATTTGATTTCTGTCGTTCCTGACTGACTCCTGTTTTGGTTTCCCTTCTTAGACCTCTCCACAGCATTGAGCCAATTACAACGGCTGTCTGGAGAGAAATGAGACTCCACCGTGCTTTCCCTGTAGACTTAATTCAGGAAAGCCAGTATCTCTGGGCCAAAGTAAGCTTGAGTGGGAAAGGGAGAAGTGACATATATGGAATACAGTTTACTGCCTCTGAAGTAACTAGTGCTCTAAGGATCTTCCAAACTCGTGTTTGCACTGTGAGGGCAGTGGGAGGACAGAGTGCTGCTAGAGATATTTGTAGCTTCACAGAAAGCGGGTCCAGGAATAAGGGTTTTTGTTTGTTTGTTTGGTTTTTTTGTTTTTGTTTTTACAAAAAAAGGTTCTTCTACAAGTCC
Source organism: Natator depressus (assembly GCF_965152275.1). Lineage (NCBI taxonomy): Eukaryota > Metazoa > Chordata > Testudines > Cheloniidae > Natator > Natator depressus. The sequence continues at coordinate 162,661,205 of NC_134236.1, read as the reverse complement.
TATCCAGAGGTTGTAATATTGGCTGTGCTTGCTGTTGGAGTCTTGGAGATGACAACGTCTGCATCTCCTCTTTCCCACAGAAAAGCTGGGGCAGAGAGATGAAACTGATCGCGCTCTCTTGGAGCAGCCAGCAAGAGATGCCAACTGACCCAACAAAGCAGTACGCATGTGGAACTGTCTGCCCTTCTGAGTGATTTTCTCTGCCTTTTTGTGATGCCTAAGGTAGGGGAACCAAATGCTGTTGCTTCGTCTCTCAACTGAGACAAAGAAGAAACTAGAGCTGCACAAATCTTGAATAAATGAGCTCAAAACTCTTCAAGAGAATGACTGGATCAGCTGCTGCATGCTGTTGTAAGGTCTAGAAAGGGAAATTCAGCCTCAGTATGTGAGGCTGTTGATTAAATCCTTACTGTAGATCCCACCAATAATATTTTAAGGTCCAGTTCTATAATTCTGCCACCCTTGAATTTATATTAAATCTGTTTGAGAGATGAGAACAATAAGTGCCATGATAAAGGCCAAAGTACCCAGAATTCTAAGCCAAATTGAACAGCCACACCATTTCCAAGCAAACTAATTGCTGTATTGATATATACCAACACGTACCTTTCCACATGCGAATGGCAAGTCCTCGTGTAACATCCAGTAAAAGAACTCTTCCAAAGTCATCAGTTACTGCTGCCAAAGTGTTACATGGAGACAGACATATGCTTTCACCATGGCGCCGGGAATCTGGAAGTCCAAACCTGAAATCAAACACTCAGTTAACGAATATCAAAAGACACTACGTTAATTACTTTAGAATTATGAACAGTACCTTTTGCAGGATTAGAGAAATACTTTTTTCTAGGATGCCAAAAGGATGGGTGATTTGTTTTTGTTAACAAAAACAGAAGGAGCATTTTGCTATTAAAAATTTTGTGCTTGTATTTACTTTGAGACCTTGCAACTTTATGGAAGTCATATTACAACCATATTATAAACTGATAAAACATGAAAGGTCCCATAAAAGTTCAGAGAGCAGGCTAAGTATGTTTAATGTCCCTAGTGCCTTGGCATGCAAAGAGTCTCTGCGACAGGTAATCTTGTTGATTCTTTTCTATTGCTGACCAGAGCCGGGCATACCTGGAGACACAGCATGGCCTTAGTGTTTAGGGCAGAGGCTAGCAATCAGGAGAACTGGATTTAATTTCTCAATTTGCCGCTGTCTTTTTCTGAACCACTAGGCAAGTCACACCCTCTCTGTGCTCCTGTTTCCCTAACAGTAAAATTAGGATGCCTGTAAGTTATTGTAAGGAACTTTTACATCCTTGCATGCAAAGCATTTTGTACCATGAGAGTATTTACAAGATTGCTCATGCCGCTCTGTTGAGTCACTTAACCTACTCAACAGTAATTCTCCTGCTGCTAAACTAGGCAGGGTTTTGTTCTCTTTTGTTTTGGAGGGAGGAGGAGAACAAATGCGTGCTGAGAGCTAAGTAGAGATCATTAAATTAATTCCATTTATAAATTAAATCAATTGAACCCAAACTCACATTTAAAAAAATCCCAGCACAAGATTACCACTTTCAAAAACTATTCAAGACAATCAAGGAACAGAGCTTCGGAGGAATTGAGGAGTAGGTGTCAAACTTGCCTCACAGCTAAAGGGGTAGCAGGTTCAACTTTTGGTTTCTGCTTTTGGACAGCCTCTTCTTCATGTTTACTCTTCCAACCAAGCCAGCCACTTGCAACAGAAAAAGTGATCAGCAGAATGCCAATGACTGCATAACTTAAGACACGCAAGTTAAAACTAAATCAAAACAAAACTTTATTTTGCATTTCATTACCTGGCAGCATTAAAGAATGCTGAAGTCAGTTTACTAGCGACTGCTAATGCAACGTGAGACAACAGTGGCTGCGTGCTACCCTGAAGGAAAAAATAAAAGCATTCTTAGAAAGCAACAAGATAATTCCTTAATTTCTCTTATCACTACATAATGAGAACTTAAGTGCTGAAACACACTAAACACTGACTAACTCCAACAATGAGGGGAAAAAAAATGCACTGCAGCTAAAGTCTTGAAAGAGATGTTGCCAAATTTGACATCATCCACATTAATTTTCAATACAAGCAAGTGATAGTTTCTCAGTCAGGTAGAAAAACTACAGATGATCTCAGCTATGCAGGCCTCATAGGCCCGGTACTAGGAAAGGAGCTAGAGGTTCAGCAAGATCTCAATTCAGTGTCCCTAATAGGATGTTATTCCACATCTCCAAGTCCCAACTTGCTGTTTCAGAGGCCCACTGAGAACCTCTGGTCGCTTAGCAGTATGTGGTGCTACAGCAGAGGTTAAAAACTACAGTCTATGATGCTTCATGGAGAGCTAGTTGGTTCTGTGGTATGGGGGTTCCTTATTGACACCAAAATAAGTACATTTTCTCACAAATGTTTTGCAAAAAACTTAGCTGCACAACATTCTGATATTGCTTTGGTTTTGTTACCTTGTTGACCTAGATAAACATATTACACTCTGTCTTGTATGTTCAAATATACAGAAGGTAAACAGGAACATAAATATAGCCATGCTTTTTTATCAATACATAGAGTACATATATATTTTGTGAAAGGGTCATGGCAAGCAAAATCATTTTAATTCTCTATTACAATAGTTACAAATAAAGCAAAACACAAACTGGGGCAAGAGGACATCAGGCTACAGAACACTCCCAGTGCCTCCCTATAACAGGGTCAAAGGCCAAGTGCCTCCAAAATCCAAAAGAATTTGAAAATTGGATTATGACATGTGATCTAAAACTTATTTTAAGTTTATTTCCTTAACCATGAAAGAGTAGCTAGTGGAAGACAAAGTCTCAACTAACAAAATTAATATAAAAAAAAAGTGTCTATATTGAATTTAATTTTTTTTTATTTAAAGTTTTTAAAAAGTTAAAGTCTTGGATGGCAGGAGCCTGGAGCACATTTCACAAAGAAACCATTCCAACCCAAAGGGATTGTTCCCAATTACAGGTAAATTCTAAAGACTGAAGAAAAAAAACCTGTACAAACTGGGGTAAATGACGTATTCTTCAAAAATAGCCTTTTTTTATATATGGAAAAGAAAAGGATATTAATTCTCTCATTTGCCACTTGGGACAAACTAATTCTTTTATCATGCCCATTTCATAATATATACATACCTCCAGGGCATAAAAGAAACCAGTGAAAGGATTGGAGCCTACAGTAATGTACTGAGACATAGTAGGTGGACTATTCTTTATAGCTGCATTATAACCGCCTATATTGGAGGCAGTCTTCATTTGATCAAAAGGAGACAGAGTCATGATACCTAATACAGAAAAAAAAAAATACTTAAATTCATGTAAACTCAATACAAATGGGCATTTCAGGCTCTTGAATTCTAAGTCTACTCATGCATCCCTGGCCGAACAGTCATAACTCTAGAAAAATACAAGCCCCAACTTCATTGACATCTGGTTCTTGCACACTATATATAGCTGTATTATTGGATATCTAAAACTGATTATACATTTTAGTAAGAAAGCCACATACCAAGATTTGGAATCAACTGACCATTTTTATTCCAAACAAACCCAGTAGATGCAACAAAAAAAACCTACTTGTGATTTGTTTTAATTTTAAAAGTTTCCGTTTTTATTTTTTTGTTTTCAAGGGGGAGTGTGATGATGGGGACCATTTCCTCTTCCTGATCAGAGGAGTGAGACCTGTCCCCATGACAACAGCAGGGGAAGGAAGCTCAAATATCAAAGAGGGCAGCATTCGACAAGTTACTTGGCTAACCGGAACAGCATAATACACCCCACGTGTCTCACCTGGCATACATGTCACCAGATACCCACATGCCCTTCTTCCTCACAGGCACTCACAGCCCACCTCTCTCCTTCCTTTCTCCAAAGACAAGTAGAGGGGGCCTGGTCTGCCTCCCTCAACTATCTGCCTGTCTGTGATGGAGGCTTGGGGACAAGCAAACATCCTCATATCCCCAGAAAGCCACAGTGTGGAAAGAGAACAGAGGCCTGCTGTGTCACCTCTGGAAATAAGTCATCTGAACCTTTAAGTTTCCTGTTCCCTCTGCTACAGGCAAGGTCTTTATCCTTCCTGCCAGACAGTCCTTTAATCCACCACGTAGGAGTCTGATCCAGTCTCACTCAAACTAAGTATTAGGCTGCCCCCTTCCAAAAGAGAGAGGAAGAACAGAGACTATACACAGCCACTATTTCCTCATTCCTTCTAATGGGAGAATCAAAGCCTTCTGATGCTCTTAAACTCATCCTTTAACCTTCTTCAGCTAAGCTCTATGCGTTTCCATCCAAATGTTACCATAGATCAATACTCCAACATGCACGAGTAGTCTTACAGCACTGAGAAAAGAGGTCTCATCCAGTTGAATGTCTGAAGATAAATGGTAATGCTTACCCACACTGGCATGGTCAACTATGGTGTCCACATCCTGCAAACCCCACTTCTTATAGGCTAATGGTGGGGGTTGTATGTTCTCATTGCCTGATGCTGCGGCTGCCAATTTGTTATAAAAATTGAGACGTAAGTAAAAAGCTATTCGTTCATGTCAGCTTAAATATTGTATCATGTCAGCTCATGGTACAATGCTTTATATAATCAGTTACAACACAGTGAATACTGAGGGAAATGCCACTGGAAAATCATTTTGTATTGTGATTAATAAGACATTACATACGATAAATTTACCTATAGGTTTTCATAGAAGCATTGTCAGACTTTTTTGTACAATACATTTAAGGACATGCTGTGCAAAATTAGAATATGACCTTTTTTCCATTTTGCTGAAATTAAGACACTTAATAAAATTTAGGGAGCAAAATTTTGTTCACAACATCCAGCTATATTTGTAAAGTCCTAAATAAATTAATGGAGATAATTTATCTTATCAGTTATTTACGGTTGAATAAATGGTTTCTGTATCAGTTCCAGAACAATAGTGGTCCTTCTCCTAGTAGTGAGTGTCATTACGGGAGACAATCTTGTGCCAAACATAAGTAAGCAGGTCCTACAAACATCCACATTCACAGGATATGCGACAGTATGCTTTATTATACTTGAGTTGCTAGCAATGCTCCCATCTCAACCTGTCTGCAAACTTAGGACAACGCATATGCAAGGGATTAGCACGTGAAAGATACTGGAGTGCTTTTACTGCAAGCACTAAAGTGCAGCTAGTTCTAATTGCTCTCATTTGTGAAGAGTGATAATTCCTCAGACGGTAATAGAAAGGCTATGCTTTGGTGGTAGGATTGGCTATAGCTAGAATTAGGGTCTATGCCTTGGCAGGTGGGACACAGTATAAAAAGGAACACTCGTCCTCAGTGTAGTTCTGCACAAAGGTCTCAAGGGGTGTCTGTGGGGCCATTAGGGCGACTGACTGAATTGGCACCTGACCTTGTTCAATGACTCTCTTGGTTCTTAGCTGAGGGGATGGGCGCCTTCACTCTTCCTTGCCCTGCATGGAAATACTCTCCTCTCCTGGGCCCCAGAGGAATCAGCCTCTCCCTGCACAGTGTCAGCCTTAACCTAACAGCGCTGTTGGCCCCACAATTCCTGATGCTCCCATGCTGGCAGCTCCATTAGGGTTCCTCTCTATTCCTGGCCTAACAATGTGCCCATTCCTTGTCACTGGTTCCTGGCAGAGATTGAGAACAGGCAACAGAGAGTTGGAGCACAGTAAGAGGCAAAATCAGGACTCAGTGCAAGCGTTTGATTAAGCCCATCTCCCAGCAGTGAGAAACCCTCCCTTCACCCAGCACACCATTACTTGATGGTTCTCCCTTAACCCCAGGAAACTGACCAGTTCCCAAGGTGCAGCACACTTGGATTAGACAGCATCCCAAGGATATAAGAAAAGAAATCAAGGTAAGCAGCAGGGCAGGTTGTCAAAAAGATTGAAAAAGAGTACACATTTTTCCTTCACAGAAAGAGCTAAAACAGCCTTCAGGATTTTTCATATCTTAGCCCTGATCTACACTGGGGGGGGGATCGATCTAAGTTATGCAAGTTCAGCTACGTGCATAACGTAGCTGAAGTCGACGTACTTAGATCGACTTATCGTGGTGTCTCCACCACAGAGTCGACTGCTGCTGCTCCCCCGTCAACTCTGCTTGTGCCTCTTGAGGTGCTGGAGTACAGGAATCAACGGGCGAGCACTCGGGGGTCGATTTATCGCATCTAGACTAGACTCGATAAATTGATCCCCGCTGGATCGATCACTGCCCGCCGATCCGGCGGGTAGTGAAGGAATACCCTTAAAAGTGTAAGGATATCAACCATTAAAATATGAAGAGCATCTGCCCACAGCAGAATCACTGTTATGACAGCAGTACTTTTCAAAACCTTTCATAAAAAGAAAAACACTCAACTAAAACAAAAATCACTAAGTGATCACCGTGCTGACCCCTCTAGACATTGATAAGGTGCATCTAAGATGGCTGCATACTAGCAAGTCAAATCTTCTCCAGTCAACATCCTCAAGCAAGCTGTATTCTGAGGAAGTGCATTTCTCAAAAATATTTTCCTTCACATAACTATAAGCCGTATAAAACTGACAAACCATATTGGCTTCAACTCCAGTCTGATACAATTAACATGAATTTTAAATGATTTTGTATTAACATACAATGTAACAAACAGACTTCTGTAAGTACAGGCAGTCCTCGGACTTATGACACAATCGGTTCCTGAAAATTGTGTCACAAGTCGAAACATCATAACTCAGAACCGCAATCCACTTCATTGCAGGACTGAGCGCCGTAAATTCAAAACCAATTGTCGTAAGTCGAATCAGGGTGTCAATTCAGAAACGTCGTAAGTCGAACGTCGTAAAGTCGAGGACTGCCTGTACGAGTACTACTGTAGGTCACAGCAATAGACAGCTTCTATCAGAGACGTACCCCTTGCTACCTGATTACGACAAGCACGAAGGGACTGAAAGAGGCTGAAACCATCAATTGTCACAACTGCTGCTGGATACAGGATACTCAGTTCTTCATTCTTTATTAAAAAGAATGAGGTAAAGGAGACAATCACTTTCACCATCATTATGTCAACTTAGCACTTCTCCTCTCTGAAGGAAAGCTTTGTAAATAATGCAAGGTAACAAGTGTTTTGTCTGAACAGTTCATTTCTAACAGACTCTGCACAATGGAATATCATGCAGCAACAAAGAAAAGAAGTTTAAAGAACTATCCGACATCTCAGCATACAATTAACAATTATTCAAATACAGACGCAGTTCTGTATTTACGGTCTACATTTTGTCTGCTTTCACTGAACTTCAAGCCCCTCATCTATTTATATTTTAAGGGTTTAAGCAGAGAACATACAAGTTGTTGCAACTTGTAAAGGTCGCCTTGGTAGGGGTTTATCTAGAGTGCAAATATCAAAGGATTTATGACCCAAATCCTATTATCTATAGTAGGGTCTAAATTGGCACCTGGGCCCATTTTATAAACCCAAATGTCCATCTGCAAGATTTAGATGTCTTGTTAAAACCTCCATATTTCAAAATTGGGCCCACGTCATGCTAAATTGTCATCATAGATGAACACCTGTATAAAGATAAACTTTCTAATACTTCCTAGTTTTTTTCATGTTGAATTCGAATTCAGCAGAGTGCAGAATGGTGGGCTTTTCCACCATTTTTTGAACAAAGTTCTACGAAGATCCCTGTATAGGAAACGGCATAATGGAATGCAGATTCCTATGACTACCTCCAAAATAGTCTTAACTTTTTTCTTTGGAGGTTTTTTTTGTTTGTTTGTTTTTTTTTTACTTTTCAGCTGTCTCCAGAGTAATCTTACTGAGAGATAAAAGAATATTAAGTCATCTGCTAGAGCACCATGCAATTCTTGGAACCTGCCAAGCTGCATATTCCCCTTGAAAATCCACAAGCATACTACTACTATATTTCGCACACATAAAAGGAAAACACAGGCAACAAATGAAGCCCTCTTTTACATGAGTGATACAGTAATTCAATGTCTCTCTCAGCTTTGGGGCTAAACATACGCCTCAAAAATAAGTGGAAAGAAAAGCTGCTTTCCTGTCTATGTCTTTATGACTTAGCTGGTTTGAGGATTCTTCTACAATGACATATCCCTAATCTCTTGCTCAGGTCAATCTTCCACCTGTCAAAAACTATTAAACACATATTAGTGGATTCACGTAGGAAGGAAACATGCCACATCCTGAAACAATACTATTTTACTTTTGAAATAGCCTGCTACACCACCTGTTCAGTGACTCCAGGATGTCTTGGAACCTCATAGGTTCTGCATTTAAGCTGCAGGACAGGATCTTCATTTAAGAGCTGTGCAAGAAGTAGGACTCCAGTCTAAGAAAGAAAGAATAATTAACATGAATATTTATTCACTAATTCACCTTTGCTTAGGAAAGGCTTGCAGTATGCGCTACAGAAATAAAAGTTTACAAGTTACAGCAATACATCATTACTTTGCAACTGAACTTTGAAAGAACACTCACCTCAGTGTAGAAACGGACGTAGCCAGAGGTAAAACCTACCACGATGCAGGTCCAGTCAGGACGGCCTGTGGAGCTCCTGTCCCATAAAAAAAAAAACCAAAACAAATTAAAGGGAAAAAACTAATTTTGCTCTCAAATATACACAAATTCCATTGACTTTAAAAGGATTAGCATGCATTTATCTGAAGGCAGAAGCTTGAATTGCTAAAAAGTCTATTCTTACCTCTTTTGGCTTGCCAGTGGAATGCACAATGCACTACTTACACATTCACTGGAAACAGAAAATAAAAATATGAAGCATTCATGCCAACCAGTTTAAAATTACATACCACAATAGTTCTATACGACCCATCAGATCTTGCCAGTCTTATTAATATATTTTAATAACTTAAATATATTTTTAAAAATGTATTAAGACTCAAAAATGATTACATAATGAGGTAAAATATTATGCAAAATACTAATACAACCATATTTGTAAAATTATACACAATTCATATTGTGAGTAAAGAGAGTTGCTGGGGCTTTTTATAAACCATGTATACTGTAATTTCTATTCAAAGATCCTGAAGAAAAAAATCCTAATTTCTGGGTTTTTTTCAGAATTATGTATTATTTATGCTATGTAGCAGTCCACAGGAAGATTTTTAAGATTAACATACTATTGGTGCAGATAGAACAACAATGCATGTAAAAAACATATTAGAAATATAGAACGCCACAGGAACAGAAACAGAAACTGTTTTAGAAGTTTGAAAATGAGTTCTATTTTATGCTAGACAAGAGTCATAGTAAAAAAAAAGGCAATAGGGTTGAAATTTGAAAGGAAAAAAGAGGCTATAAACTAATGCAGTAAATGCTTTCTGTACATCACTACTAAAAGGCAAAGACTAACAAGTCACTTTGCAGTCAAGGTAACAATGATGTACACTGCAGAAAAGGCAGACCAATCCATTAAGTGCAGAATGCAGGAAATCCATCTATGATTGCTCAAATAAGCTTGAACAACAAATAAGAAATCTGACGCTGTTTATTGAAAATTGAAGACAAGGACATGCTATCTTTAGTTTTCAACTGACCACTAAAAATAGGTTAAGGATCATAAAGATTTTAGAGACAAATGAGAGCTAGGATCTTAACTGTCACAGCTGAGGAAGTTGCACAGAACTGTTTTATATAGTTTTCATAGTAAGCAATCAGCTAATCTGGATTTAGGATCCAGAAATTACATGATTATATCTAAAATGATTGTGAGTGCTATGACAAGGGTTCTGAATAAGAACAAATGGATTTTTGAGAAAAGCAGATTGAGGATATACAAAACAGGTTTTGAAAAGTAATTTGACTATCGGAAAAAAAAAGTACAGAACAAAATAGCAAGCTGCTGTGCTCATATACCACATTTCCCATTTTAAAGAACAAATGAAATGCTCTATAAAGAATAATGATGTAATAAGTAAAAAAATGTTCAAGAGAAATATACAATTATAAAAACACATAGGATCTCTGCTGCTAAAGTAGATAGGGATTAAATGAAAAGTAAATACGGGAGAACCTTGCTAATTTTCACCTTGATCATCATAGGCCTGATCCATCTGACAAAGAGTCATTGGGTTTCACCTCGCTCCTTAGTGAAGATTTAACAGTACAGTGCCTCTCTAGAGAAGCAAAGGCTTCACTTTGTTTGCAAAATTACTAGGGTACTTTTAGTAATATACTAAGTAGAATCAAATTATGAATTTGAAGTAGAATTAAAACTAAACTACAGTTGTCCAAAACAAATTAAGAAAGTACACTCTGATGCAGAACTCTGTTTTCATGATGTTTGTTCATTTAGTAATTTGCAAAAATTCCTTAGGCTGCAATGGGTCTCTCCAACCAGCGTAATTAGCAAGCATTTACTGTATAAGAATAATGAGCACCACAAACAGAAGAGCGTTTTCCAAGACATGCACACACAATTTGGGCGGGAGAAAGCAGACAACAGTCAAGGTTTCCTTGAGACAAACAGAAATCAGAGACGGCAAGAAACACACACTTTGGTTACTCATTTTCCAATATATGGACACAGATTTTATTTCCACCATTAAATAAAGCTTTAAAATTTATTATGGAAACATTTAATAGAAGTGAAAAGGTTCCATGAAACAGATAGCGTATCAGCCCTAGGTGACATTTCCAATGACATTCAAAGTGTAAATTCCATCTGAAACAACAGTTTCTGCAGGCATAATACGTCAGCTCTATTCCCACAAGAACAGGAAAGTGACTAAGGCTGGCAATTAAAAAAAGCTGAAGATATTCTAAATACAAGTTTGACACCAGTTTAAATGAATTAAATTTTATAAGATTAAGGAATTGAGTGAAACCACATATGTAAAAGCAAAGCTTAGTGAACAGAGAGGATTGCCAGTTGAGGAAAATATTTGGGGGGGGGAGGGAAGAGGGGGGGGGAAATCAGTCTTTAAGCACTATATGTAGCTACAATAAGAGGGCTAGGTTACACTGCTATAGAATTTGGAGTCTCTCCTATTTGAAACACCTGCAAACCCTTAACTGGAGCAGTAAAGATAGTGATCACACCTCATCTAAAGAAATACCTCCCTCAAGGGACTTTAACATACTGAAAGGGATTCTACTAATGTAAAAAGGAATAGCCTCTGTGAAACAGGCCATTTTATTTGAATAGTGGGAAGGAAACAAAGAAAAGCCAGATGCATGCTGTGATATTTATCAAAGACAACTCAGCTCAGATGCATGGCAGTAGCAAGTTTTTAAACAAGGGTTCGTGACTCCTACCCAAAATTTCACATGGTTTGATAAACCAACATCTCCAGCTCCCTGTTTAACCATCATACTGCACATACTGTTACTGTGACACACAGCTGCAGGTGTTGGAAAGAGCACTGAGGGGGAAAGAGCAACTCAAGAAGGTAAACCTAAGATGGTTTACTGAAATACCTGAACCATGTGAGGAAAGGGGGCAACTGAAATATTTCTTGGCAGCAGAAGAGAAAGCATTAAGAAATGCTGTATTCTCTCTGGCTAGTTTGGTTAGGATGACTAATTGAAATCAAAGCCAAGATATAATTGGAAGTCAAATCCAAAAGCTAGGCTTGAAGTAAAATTTTCAAACACACCAAAGTAACTTAGGAGCCCAAATCTCATTTTCAAAAGTAGCTTAGGCACTCAGGCCACTTACCATGGACCTTCAAGATCAGAAGTAGGAGGACAACAAATGCAACATGTCCACAGCATCTTGGGGGAAGAAGGTCTTTACATCATATGAGTGATGCTCTATGCCTGTGACTTGAAGTGTTTAAGTATTGGTGTGATGGTATGAAAATGGGGAGGGGATCCTTACAGACTACTTCTGACTGCAGCCCCAGCACATCAGAATAAAAAAGTTTCTCCCACACCCCTAAGAAAAATTCAATTCTACTCGGTAGATGTTCAGTTTATTTTCTTGCTAGGTTAAGGAATTACAACAGTTTTGTGACAGTCCAGATCTTTGAACAAATATTTTTATTATAATTATATGTACACCCAGTAATTTGCATATAATCACACCCTGGAATCTCACTCCCAATAACAAGTGGCTTTTGCATTTGGGCACTATTTTTAGCCACGTAACTTACTCCAGCCCAGAATTCTTAAAGTTGAAATGTATAAACAACCAATGGTGATTAAAATCATTTAGTCAGTTTCCTCTCTCCAAACTATTTGTAAAGTACATTTAAGATAAAAAGAGCAAAGAACTAATTAGTAATAGTGACATTTTAATCAGATAAACTAAGAATTCAATACCTACCCTTCTTCAACATTCAGAGAGCCACTCCAACCAACAGCATATTGCATTTCCTCCTTCCCCTTGTCGCTGTATTTCCATTTTGCTGACATTAAAAAAGGCATTGTCCATAAAGAATAAGATGTTAAAAGGTAATTTGCAAAAGCAACATAGTTCCTTTCCTAATATTCCTCAATATAACACGTTTAGGTCAGTAACCAGTTTAAAAAAAACCTCTTACGATAGAAAGGGAGTATGTTCTACTTATCTGAGGAGGGGACTGGGAAACACAACTTATGGATTCTTTTCTCACTTCTACCACTTAGTGAGACCTTTTGCACATCATGTCACCCCTCTCCATGCTCCTCAGCTGACTAATTTATATTTTCTTAAATGAAAACATCAAATCTATTTTACTGGAGCCGTAAGGCTCACTTCAAACAGTGAGCTCCTCAGATGAAAGGTGCAATGAAAGTACAAAACACTGTTACCTGGTATGGTTATCCACAATGAAATGAAAACCCTAGAGTCTGAGTTAACACAGAGGAAAGTGGGCAAATCTAACTAGTTCTAAACATTTGATTTTCATAATTCCTTTAGTCACTTCATAGTAACACTGGAAATCACAACAGACTTAATTGTTTCTAACAGAGTTAGCGAAGAGTAAAAATCACAGCACTAGATACAATACAGTACATCATGTGCTATCTATATGCCACCTAAAAACTGACAAATTAGAACAAATGCCACCCAATGGTTCAGAGGCAGCAGCTATCTATCCACCAGGTGAGCCAAAGGATAACTTCCTTATGCATGAACCAATAGGAGCTCTGTTAAACTTCAATTAGCTGGAAGGTGTTCTTACACGCATCGTGCATTTCTGTCCTTCCATTAACTATGTGAAACTAGTAGCTAATCAGTTTTTGACATGCATGATTCTGTGGGGAACAACAAATATGGGCTGATGGCTTTAAGAAAATGCAATCATTCCAATTTTCAGAAATCTCAGTTTCTGCAGCATTTAGTTACAAGTTATTATCCCACCATACTGGCAATGACACATTCTGCTGCGTGGATATAGTTTTTAAGTCAAAGTAAAAAGCCTGTAAAAACAACACCAAGAGTTCAGGTCAGTTTAGCTAAAGCTTTTTCTCTGGCAAAAAGTAAACACAAGAAAACACAAAAATTAACACTAAACATAAAAAGCAAATGTAACATAAAATTAATACAGCCCAGAGATTTTGTCCAAAAAGCATAATTAATTGTAACATCTGCAAGCAAAACTACAGGAGTTAAGATAGTTATGGTGTATATATTATCAAATTATGCCTGTTAAAATGACTCAGATCTACAAAAAACAAAGGACCTGAGAGAAGGCTGAAACTTCAGATTTGCCATATCTGCTTGTGCCTAGTTAATACATCACATGTATTACATAAAATAGTCCACCATACTAAAATCCCTGAAAATAGGGATTTATGATAAGAACTGCAATTGTTCACTAATTTAAGTACTGGGCCATAAGTACAAAATGTGCATTACATACTTACGCACTAAAAAAACAGCTTTCTGCTCACGAGCTATTACCATCAGATCATTTGCTGGTGATAAGGATAACACACAGTCTTGAAGCCAGTAACTTGTCTGTGTCTTGCAAGCAGATTCTTCTTCTTCTTCTTCTTCCTGTGTTCACAGTTTTAGTTAGTGTAGGCAATGATTTTCAAAGGTGTTGGTTGGTTTGTTTGTTTTTAGAACCACACATATGCCTTGCTTGCTCTCTCTCAAAACTAATCTAGTACTCAATGCCCAGACACCAGTTTAACTACGGTATAAACTTGCAGAACAGCACAAGTCAGGTTTATCTACTTTACAATAATTCTTTTAGCATATTAACAAAATAGCACATAAAGAAGAATTAGTTGGCTATTTGGATTCTCAAAGCCATGTCTCTCACCAAAGACAATTAAGGACCCTAACAGACATGGAATGAGAGTTAAAGTACTATCATGGACTAGAAACCGGGAGGGGGAGAGAGAGAGAGAGAGAGAGAGGATAAAGTGGTCAGTTTTCAACATGAAAGGAGTTTCCCCAAGGTAACGCCACTGTTTGGAAAATATATTTACTTACAAAGAACTAAATTCAGGTTATTGCACTCAACAATCCTGCTCTCCCTGTGCCTTTACAGATTATGGGGCTTCAGAAACCAAACTCAAATGTGAGAAACACCAAAGAGTGTCCCACACATGTACCCAAAAATGTTATCGTTGAAGAACAGCTCCCAAATCACAACCCTGCAAAAAGTAGGAAACGTAGTTACACAGTACTGCTTCACACAGCAATGGCAGTAAGAACTGGGAATTAGGCCTAGTCAAAAAAAATTTCCATCCAACCTGTTTTTAACAGAAAACTAGGTTTTCAACTAAAAGTTTTCCATAAAAAGTGTGTGTTTTCAGAGGAAAATTTTGGGTTTTTTTTTTTTTTAATTGAAAAACCAAATGCCCCCAAAACAAATGTCTTTGGTTTCTGGACAACATTTTTCAGTTTTCAAATTTCTGGTGCAAATCAAAATTTTCTGTGGAAAATTGAGATTAAAATTATTTTGTTTTTGTCAAAGTTATCGGGGGGGGAGGGGGATTTTAGCTGTGCCCACACTCCCAATACAGTTTTAAAATGTTGACACCATGAAAGATAAAGAAAACAAGAATGGTATAGAGAAAGGGGAGCACACAGCAGCCCTGGCATGGGAAGAGAGAATGGGGGAATAGAAAAAGCCTATTGCATCGGGGGAGAATGATGGCATACACAGAATCCCTAGCATGAGAGAGGGTAGGGGAGGGGTTGCAGGGAGCCCCTGAAACAGGTGGTGATGGGAGGATGGAATACAAAGAGTTGGGTGGGGGCAAACAAAGGAATACATGGAGCCTTGGGTATGTGCATTGAGCTTGACCTGCAGAAGAAATTAAGCGTACGATCCTCCAGTTACAATGCTATCACTGATTACTATGAATTCCTTCTGCATCCTGCCTCACAGAAGCAGGACAGTTCAAATATACACTCTGCTCCCCCCAGTCTCTCCCTAAAACTGAGTTTTTGACCTAGGACTCCCGTGTAGACAAATATGCTGTTCTACCAACTTAAGCTTAAAATCAGTTACTGTTTCTACATAATATTTTTGGAACTGCTGGGAAGGAAGTGGTTTAGAAGAACAAAGGGATGGAATGCAAATAGCAATATACAGATATGCAAAGAGCTACATACAAACTGCTCATCTGCAAAAAAATCAGCGTTAACAATAGTGCGCACACCGTACCAGTATTCATTCATATACTTTTGAGCAGTTGAAACATATGTTTTGAATGCATCAAGTTTTACATTTGTTTGAAAAGGTTCCCCCGCACCTCAAGTTAGCCAGCCCAGTCAAATTAAGATCAGTCTAGAATGAGATCTCATACTTTTCCCCAATTTTTGTAATATTAGTCTTTAGATGTTAAGACTTGTTCAATTTCTTTTAATCACACACACTCACTGTATTTACATCTACCTAGGATGTTCAGATCTCCCAGAATACATTTGTGTTTTTATTAATTTCTAATGTAACCAGTGGAAAACAGCATTATTTCAAAATTTTCAGAAAAAAAACCCAGATATCCTCAAATACAGACTCACGTGACCAGAAGATAGGTACTTTTGTTAAATGATTTAAATGACAACAAGAATGAAGATAATTTACAAAATCTCTGTATTGTGTAAATGGCGAATAGGAATATAAGAAAAGTAATTTAATTCTACAGCCATGAGTGCCATGCAACTTTTCACGCTAAATCCCTATGATTTCAACTCCAATAGGAGTTTTTTGTCTCTCTTTATTCTTTGCCAGTCCAGCAGATGGTAGACTGCAGTAACTTACACATCCTGTTGATGGCTAGCCTCTGCACCTAGCCAGTTGTAAAATGTCAATTATCTGACGCTTCCATGTATCAATGTCATTGCATGTGTCCCCATATACTGTAATGGTGCTAGTAAATTCCTCTACAGTTTAGGGAGTAACAATGGACAGGCTGACAAATATGAATGACTTCACTTCCTCTGTATACTTATACAAAATATGTACCTATCCATCAATTACCTGTTTGATCTGTATTGTATATGCACACCTGCAAGCCCTCTAACACTTATCTATACCGAGGAAGAATGTGGAACAAAAGGAATTGAAGATGAGAAAGAGGTTTCTCCCTTTGCTGCCCATCATCAACCTGATTATCCTTGTCCTTGATGAGACAAGAGAAACAGATTCATTGCTCCAGTAAGAAAGCAATTTCTAGAACTATAGAAAAAGGCTCTGATCTTGCAACTTACATTGCAGACACATGCAGGGGTCCAGCTACAAAGAGTCATCAATTTCAATAAGGAGCCACCTGTAGTTAGTTGCAGAATTAGGGCCCAGTCTATCTATCCAGGTATCCTACCCCCCCCACACACACACACTATTAGAATGACTAAACAGTAGCAAGTTGCAGCCATTTTTCAAGCCCTTGCAAGACGGCCACAAAGCTTTTTAATACACCCAAGAAAGAACTTTGACTAATTCTTCCTCTTAGAACAAAGCACAGTTTGAATAACAAGGAAAGTTTATCATGTGTAAAATAAACCCTTTGTACAGAAAGCCAAAGATAATTAGTGTGGTTAAGGCTATTTTTAATCCCAAAGAACTTTTCAAATTCAAGCCCTGGACAACAGAAGAAGAGAATTCTAGTTTTAGGGTTGGAGGTTGTTTCCTGTTTTCCCTCCCTTCCTCTTTAGAAACACACACACACCCACCCTTTGGAAAGTATTTTTTTTTTTAATCTTTCCCTCTTTTGCCCCTAGATAGTGCTGCTCCCTGGCAGCAGCTGCATGACACAGGGGTTTCCTTCACTGCAAATAAAAACCCACAGCACTGAGTCTCAGAGCCCAGGTCAACTGACTCACGCTCGTGGGGTTTGTGCTGTGGGGTGAAAAACAGCAGTATAGACATTCGTGCTTGGGCTGGAGCCCAGGCTTTGAAACCCAGTGAGTGGGGAGGGTCAACTGACCCAGGCTCCGAGACTCGGTGCTGTGGTTTTTCTTTGCAGTGTAGATATATCCAAATATGAGATACTACCTGGAGGTTGGGGCCCAATAGCTACAGGTGTGATCAGCAGCAGCTGAAGAGAATCTGATACCTGATTACACCCTCACTCCCCCTGCTTTATGAGGAAAATCAAGACCCTGGCAAAGCTGGTGAGCCAATAGGAAGTTATGGGGGCAGAGGGATGAGGCCCAAAGAAGGAGAGTTAATGTTGGAGTAAGCAGCCCCCCATTTATCATGGAGAGCTAGGTAGGATTTGAGTGGAAGCTACTAGCAGAGCAATGAGGCCGTGAGGGCAAGTTGGTGAGTGGAGAGAGGAAGAACATTTCAAGGAGGACACCAGGGAGGAAGAGAATGGTAATGTACCCCATCAAGTCATCTCTGACCAGCTCTGCTCCCTTCCTCTCCCACTGCCCTCTGTTCATTTCCCCTTCCTAGATTTCACTGGCCTACTCAGCAACATCCATCCCCTCCCAGCTCCAGAGTTCTTCTAGGAGCCAACCTACCCTGAAGTCTTTGTCTGCTCTGCTTCCCTCTAGATAACCCTCCGTAATAACTGAATTAGCTGATGAAGCTGCAGCCCCCAGGTGTGAATGCCTCCCATGCAGGAGTGAACCAAAAGTGGCAAATTATCTTCCATGAACCAACTATCAAACAAACCAAACAAAAGGCACTCTCGTTGACTTACCTTACTCCTCTCGTTCCGGTGGAGTACCAGAGTTGACTGGAGAGCACTCTGCGGTTGATTTAGCTGGTCTTCACTAGACCTGCTAAATTGACCCCCACTGCATCAATCGCAGAAGCGTCGATCTCTGGTAAGTGTAGACATGGCCCTAGTATCTCACCCTTTAAAATGGATTGTTCGTCTGTTCTCTCAAGGGAGGCAGAGAAAGGTTAACCTGGAACTTTCACTCTACATATAGGTCTAGGGCAAAGAGACATCTGCAATTTTCCCCCAGAGCAGTGCAGCAGAAGTACTTGTGGGCACACGAGAGCCAAATACCTGAGGGTGCACGTCACTATCACAGTGAGTAATGTATAATTAACTTAAAAACTCAGTTAAAGAAAATTATGGACAAATAGCACCATTTACAGTGTCATTAGTCAAGTGCCATCTTGGCCACATGAAAACTACTCAACAAATTAAACCAACAGAAAAGATTCTTTGAGAGAAGACAAATCTTAGTGATAAAAGTGAATACATATAGACTTACAGGTTCTTGTGTTTCTGCTTCATCCCAGGCTCCCCAGCCATCATCTTCCCAGTTTTGTGATTTATCTACTTTAAACAAAAAGATAAAAAATCATGAAACTACAGCATCGAGAAGGAAATAATTAATTATGAAGGGCATTTTCCCCCTATGCATCACAGTTTATATCAGACCTATAGCCACTTGGTACAGCTAAGAATAAAGGCAATCAACACATGCATCCTGAAACATAAGATGCAGCATGCTGTATTTTTCATGAATGATATTTATATTTATTTTTAACACTTCATAAGTATAATTTCTAAATACAAGATAAAGATGTGGTCTAGGCACAGGATTGGGAGCAGAGAACATCAGAATCTAAATCCCAGTTCAGACTCACTCCACCTATAATTCTGAGCAAGTAAATCAATCCCTCAATGGGGCCTCTTGGTGCTATGGCAATACAAATAATAGACAAAGCAACTTCATTTTTTCTCAGCTTCCACATGTGCCATATAAGGAGCAACACCAACGTACTGTGAAGAGTAATTTGCTAATTTCTGTAAAACAACCTGAAGCTGACAAAAATTACAAGTGGTAATATCTTTTATTGGACCAACTTCTGTTGGTGGAAAGGACAAGTTTTCAAACTACACAGAGCTCTTCCTCAGGTCTGGAGAAGGTAACCAGAGCGTCCCAGCTAAATATAACGTGGGATAGATTGTGAAACGTAAAGAGCTCAGGCATGCTGTAGGAGACTACTTAGAATGAAGGGGGCAATTAAGGGTAGCAGGCAGTAAGGTGCATTACGAATTTTTGTTATGAGCCATAAAACCAGTGTCTCTGCTAAGTCCATGATTTTTAGGGTCCAGAAGAGTTATGAATTTAAGTTCGCAGGCTTCCTTAGAGGATGAGGACTGAGATCAAATATGGAGAGAGAGCTTTGTGAAAAGTGTGTTTTTCTTTTATAATTTTTCTGTCTGAGTTCATTTCAGAGCATAGTGATTGTCGGTTTTCATTCACATAGTTGTTATTGGGGCATTTGGTGAACTGGACAAGGTACATCACATGTTGGGATAGGTATGTGTAGGACTCATGGATCTTGAAAGGTGTGTTGTGGAGAACACAGATCGTCATACAGTAGAGATATGTCTAGGTTTTGTATCTGTTATTCTGGTGCTGCTTTGGTGTCCTGGTCCGTGGGGAGCTTGCTTCCAATTATGAGCTTGGCAAGACTGGGGAGCTTTTTAAAGGCCAGAAGAGGGGGTTCAGGAAAGATTTATTTCAGGATTTGGTCCCCACCAAGTATGGGTTGTAATTGTTTGATGATACCCCCGCACGGGCTCCAGGGTGGGGTGATATGTGACAAATAGGCATGTGAGGTCAGTGGGAGGGTTTTTCCTCCTCATATCCTGGGACCAACACTGCAGACAACAATGGATAATATCGCATTTTGCCGTTTAAAATGGAAACTTCACAACATGAAGAAGGAACCCAGACTAAACAGCGACATCCACTGCCTAAGCAGACGGAAGAAAAACACCATCCCCAGAGGATTCACCATCTATAACCCTCTGACCACTCATACAACTCCAAATGTGCTGAAGGACCTGCAGAAGCTCTGCAGAAGGACCTCAGAAAAACTGAGAAACCATCTCTCCTGAACCTTACATACTCCAGAAGAGACTACCTCAAAACAAGAAATCACCACATGTTCCCACACACTGGAAGAAAAAAAACTCAGGAAATCTGGAGATCATGCAGGAAACTCGAAACAACTATAAAAAACCTGATGACAGCAATCCAACACAAAAACAAAAAGTGAAACCAACTACAACAACTCCACATCCAACAGACCACCACCTCCTGGAGAAACTACACCACCAGGACCCATCACATGGACACACCAACATCATCAATTTATCAAGACTGTTCCTAATCTGAACTGACATATCTACTCTGCAAGGGATTGAACTTCTGCCCTACCACTGAACCTATACGTGAGTATATATATTCTCCATACATGTGGAGAACTAGAAGAATTCTTCCTTTAATCAGCCTCAAGGAATTCTTTCACAACTACCATATCCCTACCAACAGTCGTCAAAAAGAGTCAACCTGCATCCCCAGAGATCACAAGCGACCGTTGGGCAGATCGAAAACGCACTGGGCAGATCCCACGACAAAATTCTTTGGTCAGAAATGGAAAGAACGTGCTTGCAACAAAACAGAATGGTGTGGCATCGACTTGTATTCGTGGAGGGACAGACAAGGACAAGCCAGACAAAGGTGATTATGGTATTTTCTGTCTTACTATCTAGCCCTTTCCCAATGATTCCTAATATTCTGTTAGGGTTTTTTTTTTGTTTGTTTGTTTTTTTTGACTGCGCCTGCACATTGAGCCGATGTAGTGATTGTTTGGCAGGCTTCCTGCTTCTAATGTACTTAAAATATTTTTTGCTGTTAGTTTTTTAGTCTTTGACTAGTTGCTCTTCAAAATTCTTTTTTGGCCAGCCTAATTATATTTTTACACTTGACTTGCCAGAGCTTATGCGCCTTTCTATTTTCCTCCGTAGGATTTAACTTACAATTTTTATAGGATGCTTTTTGCCTCTAACCGCTTCTTTTACTCTGTTTAGCCATGGTGGCACTTTTTTGATCCTCTAAGTTTTTTAATTTGGGGGTATACATTTAATTTGAGCCTCTATTATGCTGTTTTTAAGTATTTTCCATGCAACTTTCAGAAATTTCACTTTTGTGATTGTACCTTTTAATTTCCCTTTAACTAGCTCTCTCATTTTTGCATAGTTCCCCTTTCTGAAGTTAAATGCTACCTTGGTGGGCTTCTTTGGTGTGTCCCCTGTCACCCCCCAAGGATGTTAAATTTAATTATATTATGGTTGATGTTACCCAGGTGCTTTAACTATATTCACCTCTTGCACCAGATTTTGATTTAGTCCTATGTGGAACTCAGGAATTGCCTCTCCCACTGTGGGTCCCAGGACTAGCTGCTCCAAGAAGCAGCCATTTATGGTGTCAAGAAACTTTATTTCTTCATCCCATCCTGAGGTGACATGTACCCAGTTAATATGGGGCTAGTTGAAATCCCTTATTATTATTAGAAAATTTTCTATTTTTCTCTCTAATCTCCTGGTGCATTTCACAGTCACCATCACCATCCTGGTCAGTGTATCCCTATTGCTATATTCTTATTATTCAAGCATGGGAATTCTATCCATAGAGACTCTATGGTACAGTTTGATTCACTTAAGATTTTTTTTACTGTATTTGACTATGCTTTCTTTCACATATAGTGCCATTCCCCCATCAGTATGACCTACTGTGTCATTCCTATATATTTTGTACCCTGGTAGAAAAAGGAAGATTAGAGAGGAGGAGGAGTAAAGTTAATTTCTTGGTGTTAGTTTGGAGGAGGGGGGTTATAAAGGATGATTGGTAGCTTAAAGAAATTCAGAAAACAAACTGCCACCTACAGTTTTAGGGTTTTCTCATGGGAAAGTGTTTGGCAGGAGAACATGTAGTAGTTAGAGCAGGGACCTGGAAGTTATGGCTCCTGAATTCAATCACAGAATCAGTTACTGACTCAGTGTTACCTTGGAAAGTCACTTGCTCTACCTCAGTTTACCCATCTGAAAAATGGGGACATTAATACTTCTATCTCAGTGTGTTATAAGAGTTAATCAGTATTTATAAAGTTCTTTGTGACCCTGGACTGTATTGAAGTGTCAGTGAAATGCAAAACTTACTAGAAATAAAACCCCTCCTTTCAGATTAACACATATGCAAACAAAAATTAGGGGCAATCTCTCATGTGACTGGTAAAGGAGGAATAAGACTACTTTCACCTTTAGATCACTAGTTCAAATATTGACAAGGTAAGCAGTAATCAGAAGTAATTACCAAAAGCTGTCCACTGGCCTAGGTGAGACCATGTCAATACAATTCTTAGTACACAGACATGCATATCACAAGGATCATCATCAAATCAGTACCCACTGCTAATAATCTCAGCAAAGCAACTGAACTACTCACTCTCCCTAAGAGTTCTTCAGATCAGGAAAGAAGAATATTGCAAGAGAGCAGTAAACTACATTGATGCTGTCTGTGCTGCTCCTGTTCTGGGGATAAAAAGATTTTCTTTCTCCAGGATCTTTTATCATTACCTTTCATTAACACAAAGGCCATGTCTATACTGGCCCTAACACAAAGTTTAAAGACTATGCCAAGTCAAGAGTTGAAATTTGGCTGTAGTCAAACAACGCTCTGAAACAGTTTGACTAGCCAGATTGGAATGGGCAATGTTCTGCATCCAGTTGCTGTAGCTCTGTTTGGCCCCTTTCACACTGGCCTGTCAACCAAACCAGGTTAGAACCCACTATGGCAACAGCAAAACGAAAAGCATGCTTGCTTATGCACAGTTTTTCAATTCTGGTATTAGGCTACAAATATTTTTAAAAGACAAAACTTGCCAACAGTTTTGCTGAAAAGGCATTTTACCAGGTTAGACCAGAACAAGCGTAAACTACAAAGCACACCGACAGATGAACCACCTTTATTAGAATTCAAAAGGTCTCTACCATCTATAAAAGAAAGTGACTCAGCCAGCTTTAGTGAATCAGCACAATTCTGATTTTTCAGGCACTCTTTCATAAGTGACAGTTTTCCAACGGTCAGTTTCTCATCTTGGTTTATAATCAAGTTTGAGAATTTTCCAGTATATGGATAAATTAAATTAATAAGAAAGAAGGAGTAAAATGTTTTCCATCTGACACTGTGACCACCATTTTGCCACAGGAAGAAAAGAGATTTAGGAAGGAAAAAACACTAACACATGAGATTTTAATTTCTAATTTTTGGAGAGATCTAAACAAAATGCAATTTATATTTGCATTTCATCAACTTAAAATTTTTAAGTTTTTTAAAAAACCCATTAAAATGCCACTGTACAGTCCTGGTGCTCTCTGGAGCAGGGATCCACACCTCTAACACACTGCAGAAAAGTCACCTCGTTGGGGCCAATGTGTTCCCTGCAGAATAGCCCCCAGAATCTTTATGTGGGAACTGGGCCGCTTTTGCATCAGTATGCAAAAGTGATCTACTGGGTGACCTATTATGGTGCCTCCAGTTAATTTGTCAAGGCAGGGCCATGGGGTCCCTCATCTGTGACTAGGGATTAAGGAATATGCTACTACAGTTGCAAAGACCGCCTGCCCTCGAACGTTAATGATTTGCTCAGGGCTTGAAAAAAAGGAGAGGTTACTCACCTTGCAGAGTAACTGGAGTTCTTAAAGATGTGTCCATAAGGGTGCTTCACTTCAGGTGCACATGTGCCCCTGAGCCCTACACATCCTCATGTCCCACACCAATACATAGGGCCACACGAACATACCAGCCTCAGTTCCTTCTCTAACGCAAAGTCTCACAAAGGAATCTCCGAAGCAGAGGGGAAGGAGGTGGGTCGTGGAGCACCCACAGGGACACATATCTTGAACAACTCCAGTAACTGCACAAGGTGAGTAATCTCTCCTTCATGTGGTGTCCCTAAGGGTGCTCCATTTTAGGTGACTCCCAAGCAGTATCCCACAGCAAATAGGGAACTTTGGAACACAGTCTAATACTAAATACAGAACTGCACTGCGGAGGTCGCAAGCTGAACAGACAGCTACCAAAAATCTCAAATCAAAGGCAGAGGGGGAGCATACACACCTGAAGGGGAGCACCCATAGAGACATAACTCAAAGAAGACCCCATGCACCTGCTACTGTTATCATCATGTAACAGTTTCACAAGCAAGTGTGGGATGGGGAAAACAATGCCAACAAATACTGCAGAATCTAAGCTTTAAATTTCTATTCCTTTTTATTGCAAAAACAAAACCTTGTATTGGTTCACATTCATGAAGTCTTCCCACACATGCATGCAGACCACTCTAGTGCTTTTGCTACTCACAGCTTTCCCAGCTGCAGCAGAGTGAAAGCTAACCAGTCTTGTCAGTTTTCCCTGCTGCTGTACAAAACCCTGGCCTCATCTACAATGTCAGTTTTAGGGAAGTCTCACATTTCTGCAGTACCCATGTAGCTTTATCAGAGCTAGCAATGGAGGAAACAAGGGTGTAAACTAGCTGCCAGCGCTTTTAGTACCGTATCCCTCAGACCTACAGTATTATGAACAAAGTACATGGCAACCCTAGAACCAGATCAGTTCCACTCTTTTGCTGCTGCAGCTGCTTCAGAAAGCTGAGTTTTCTTGTTCAATGCCACTGTTTCCTCATCTTTCAGATCTGCTTCTGGCTAATAGATGTCCAGCAAAAGCTTCTCCCACTCCCCCATTAATTTAACTGAGTGGCAGCAGGACAGACAATTTTTTCATCAAAATTAGTGTGTAGTCTGCTGCAGAACCAGTAAAAATAGCATTTCCTTCTGCTAGTCAGCAGCAACATGAACCATTTCATTTTCTAATTCAAAAGCATTAGATTTGTCACCACTACAATCTTCTACCCCTATTTTAAAGGGGTTTATAACTTGACAGGGAATATTTACTTTGGGATGCAATTTAGAATATAAGGATTCACCTTAAACATATATTTTAGAAGAACATTTGAAGAACCAATTACTACCTTGATAATTTTAGGTTTCAGAGTAGCAGCCGTGTTAGTCTGTATTCGCAAAAAGAAAAGGAGTACTTGTGGCACCTTAGAGACTAACCAATTTATTTGAGCATAAACTTTCGTCAGCTACAGCTCACTTCATCGGATTACCTTGATAATATTTTAATGCAATGACATCATAATTTCTATGAGGTTAATACCTACTATCATGTTGATGGAGTTAGTTATATTTCAGAATGTGAACTATTTACTTAATATAAAATCAAACATAAGATCTACAGGAATAATTCTCATATTGGATAAATATGGTGTCTATTTGTATTTTATAAAGTTCAGAAAGAAAGGAGAGAAAAATACTAACGACAGATCTACTTTGTAGTAGACAAAAGAAATTTCCCATTAATCTAATCTTGCATTTTCTTTCAATTCCTGCCCACACTTGGCACTTTTTCTAGGACTCTGTCTTATTTCTCAGTCCTTACTGGGATTAAGAGTATTTTCCAAACAATATGAGCTGAAAGTTTAACACACACTTGATTTACACTTTCCTCCAAATCTATTAATAAAGATGCTAAATAAAACCAGGCCTTACATGAATCCCTGTAGTATCTTAACTCCATACACTGTGGTTTGTTATTACCCTTTCAGCCTGTTTTCAATCCAGGTGATGATGTTCATATCCAAGTAAGAGTATGAGGTACTGTATCAAAGTTTTATTGAACTCAACCTCTATTATCTCTATGGCATTCCCTTTGTCCACAAATTACATAATTCAATTCCCACCACCCAAAAATACAGTTTTTTCTTTAAAATATAATTGCTGTTCAGTATTCATAGGTCATTAGTGTAGCCTTTTATTCTATTTAATGTTAATTATACTCCAGTGGGTTCAGCTCTGGCAGCTACAGTCTCTAGTTCAACAGAGCTATCTCTGTTTGTTCTGGACCTAGAGCCCATAGGAACACATGAAACCTTAGGCAAATAAGTGAAACACACACAATTACAAAAGCATCTATCTTTTAGTAGTTTTATTAAAGTTATCAACGAAGTTATAAATGTCACAGCATATACAATTCCTAAATCTAAGTACCATGTACAAATTAAACCTACAGACATACTGACATCCTCCTAGATGGCGTTAAGAGTCTGTTGGCCCTCTCATAGATTGATCATCAATATGGGAGTGGTCCCTGCTGGAGTTTCCCATAGGAAGATCAATTTTCCTGTTCCGAGCAACCATTTTTAATATTGTGATTCTGTCTATACCTACATTATGCGTAAGTACATGAGAGTGTCAACCCTCTCTTTCTTATTGGTCTGTGTCCCCTAGAAACACAAGGGACCCCGAATTCTATAGGCTGTGTAGGTTCTCATTAACATTGATGTACCACCTTTATCTTCAAAAAGAAAAGGAGTACTTGTGACACCTTAGAGACTAACAAATTTATTTGAGCATAAGCCTTTGTGAGCTGTAGCTCACTTCATCGGATGCATGCAGTTTTTCCACTGCTTGCATCTAATGAAGTGGCCTATGCTCAAATAAATTTGGTAGTCTCTAAGGTGCCACAAGTACTCCTTTTCTTTTTGCGGATACAGACAAACTCGGCTGCTACTCTGACACCTTTATCTTGTGGTTAAGGCACATGCTGGAGACATTATTTGTTGTTACAGCTTTTTATAATTTAAATTTAATTTTCGGAGCTACACTTTCGCACTATTACCAGTTGGTATCTCTTTTTCCAAAATCTTTTGGGTTATTTCTCGGTCACTGACTTACACCATCATTTCTTGTCTCCAAGGCCTAAAATAGCTGAGCTAAAGTCTTGCAGGCCTCAGCCCACAGTTTCTTACGTTTCAGCTTGTCTTACTCATGTCTACTACTTGGTTCCCCTAAATACTGATCAATCTTACACTTTTATAATTCTACAAATCAATTCTAATTAACATACAATGAATATATGGTATATTGATTAATCATAACATCACACAATAAATGGATACTAAGCTAAAATCATTGGCTACATTATCCTCTGGGTTCTATCAGATTCCATACACATTTTAGTAGGGACTGATGCTAGGTCTACGAGATGGCAATTGCCAAAATCACTTCTTCTTTTTTATGGCCAATATGATATTTGCTTTCTCCTATTTTCTGTATCACTCCAGATCTCCATAACTAATGCAACTGAACAGAGTTTACTAATAGTAAACAAACTTACGAAAGTTAAACAGAAGAAACTTCTCCAATCTCACTTTAAAGGACACCAACTTCAACAGCCCAAAAAAACAAAACAAAACAGTTAATAGTTTCAGATACATCTTCCTCTGAAACTCCGCTAAATTTTGGACTTCACAGTCATATACTGTTACTTTTTTTAAAAAAAAAATGTTTCACACAGCAGCAGAGGAGAGAAACACCCACATAAAAATTTGGGGGGGGGGGGGGGGAAGTAATCAGTTGAACTGGCTAGTTTACTAAGTGGTGTCAAAATGCACAAAAAAAAAATCCCTCTCAAATCTCCTCCACTTACTTGTAACACCTAAAATTACCCAAAATATTAACAAAAACAGGAGCAATCAGATGAAGGAGACTTTAAGATAAAATATAGCTAGATGGTTCCAATCTTTGTAGAAAATATTAAAGGGCGAAAAAATACACACACACACACTTAGCTGCCATTTATTCTGCTGTATATTAATCCTTCAATTCTGCAGTTAATTATATGACATTTCTTAACACAGATTATTTTATTACTGTGACCAATATCTGGCTCATTTTATCACATTATACGATAGTTTATAATATACAATTGCACATAAATGAAAAATTTATTGGATTCATACTGTGTTGTATAAAGAAGACAATGATTGCAGCTATTATTTTCTGATCAAGCCAACACATAATCCCACATCACCACTGCTAGTTGTCAGATTAAATAGAGTACAAATAGCTATTCCCAATATACATACACTTGTTAAATGATACACAGCAGTTTTCAAAACCAATTAAATACCACTATGCTCAAGGTCTAGAAAGGATTTATGTTTCATTATTAGTGTTAACTTTAGCTTGGGAGCGTCGTACTTATAAGCCAACAAATACTGCAGAATATAAACTTTAAATTTCTATCCCTTTTTATTGCAAATAAAACACTATTGGTTCACATTCATGAGGTCTTCCCATGCACACATAAAGACCGGTCTAATGCATCTGCTGTTGCTACACACAGCTTTCCCAATCTACAGCATAATGGGTGAGGGAAAAATTGGGAAGAGACAAACATGGGAAAAGGCATAGCTACTCCAGTTCTAGTGTGGAAGGGGAGGGAGCCAAGAAATAGCATGATTTCAAATAAAGAGAATTAGAACAGAAGGGTGCAAACAATGGAACAAAAAAAATAAATGTAAAGAGAGGAAATGGAACAAACAAGTAAAAGAAAGCGCCACACAGGAACCCCATAATTTTAAGTTAGTAAACAGTAGGAGAGTTTCTAGATTTTTATAGTACTTTCTTGGCAGACATCCTGGTGTGGTAAGTTTTAGGAAAAAAGGATTGCAAGATGGTGTTGCTGCATAGAATCTGTCTCACACTGCTTCAAAATGTGATTGTCGACTAGGTATATTCATATCTTAAATGCCATAACAGCGAGTAATTTTGTCCGCTGGTTGTCAAGGACTGCGATGAAAGAGAGAATAGGAAAGGGTTTCAGATGTATGAAAGAAAGACACAAACTTGGGAATCGGAGTAAAGATTTTTGCAAAATGGGCAGCAGCCACCCAGCTCCATGACTCATTAAGAATATCAATAGCCAGCCTACCAGTTAGCAAGCAAAACATCCAGATGAGTTAAAGAATTTTTCCATTGCAGATGTGCATCTTTTTGGATATCAGGCTACCTGAATATTTACAAGAAAGTGATAGCATTAATCTGTGTAGGCCCCAAAATTCACAATAAAGAAGGCTATATTCAATGCAATACATAGCTTCCTATGCCTTGAATAATTTCATACATTTGGGTTGACAACCAAAATTATTATTTATTTTGCAACGTACTGTTAAAGAGTCTGGTGTTTTTGTTTTTGGGGGTTTTTTTTTTTTTTGCAGTTGTGTATGTACATATTACATAGTACACCTCTACCCCGATATAACGCGGTCCTCAGGAGCCAAAAAAAACTTACCGCGTAGTAGGTGAAACTGTGTTATATCAAACTTGCTTTGGCCTCGAGCATTTCCATTATTAATAGTCACTTCCCGCCCCCGACTGACCCCTCAGAACCCCTCACCCATCCAAACCCCCCTGCTCCCTGTCCCCTGACTGTCCCGACCCCTATCCACACCCCTGCCCCCTGACAGGCCCAATCCAACACCCCCGTTTCCCGCCCCCTGACCACCCCGCCCCCAGAACCTCCGAACCATCCAACACCCCCTGCTCCCTGTCCCCTGACCACCCCCCAAGACCCTCTGCCCCTTATCCAACCCCTTGGCCCCGGCCCGGCACCCTTAACATGCCACTCAGAGCAGCATGTCAGAGCCAGACATGCTGACACGCTGATCCGCCAGAGAGTGCAGCCCCGCCCCCCAGAGCGCTGCTTTACCACATTATATCTGAATTCGTGTTATATCAAGTCGCGTTATATCGGGGGTAGAGGTGTATATTCCTAGGATCCTGCATAGGTTTCACTTTTCTAAAATGAAAGTAAGCTTGAGAACCTTAACAAATTGTCACTGTCTATTTTAAAATATGCTGTACTCTATGTATAAGTAAGTGCTAGTAAGTGCTGGACTCTGTGGTTAAATAATAGAATCTTAGTTTCCGGATCTCTTATTTCTGTCTTTTTTCTCTTACTTCTTCCTCTGCTGGCAGTTTTCTCAGGCCTCCAGAAAGAATTACACCATTTGGATCATTCCCTTCCTCCTCATGGGACATTTTGCCTTTCTTTTGTACATATCTAAAGTGCACATTTGATTGAAGGCCTGGTGTGTCACTGAAAGTTTAGCAATAGAGATCAAACCTTCACTTCACGTGTGCAGTCACTGACTTAAAAGTGCTTAAGTATATGTTTAATTTTAAGAAGAATTTGACTTAAGCACATGCTTGAGCACTTTTCTGAATCTAAGGTGTGGCAAAGAAAGGTCTTTTCTATGCCCCTTTACTCATGCCCTTTTTTAAACATTGCCATTTTGCACAAAAATAACCCTACCAGAGATAAGGGGGAAAAGGGATAATGGAGGAAAGAATGAAAAGCTGTATTTTATAAGCTCCTGGTGGAGCAGTGCCTCCTCTTAATTCACCAGACCATCAGCTGTCAGCTTTTTCCCACATTCCCCCACTCCAAGAAAGTTTTGGAAACAGGAGGAAAGCATTTCCCAGAATCATCTATATCAATTCAACGTTTTCTCTAAATCATAGCATTAGTCCAAGAGAGAGAGACAAGCAATGACTACAGTATCTATGGGCTCGGATTCAAAATAATTGCTCAGAGAAACCCACAGCTTAATCTTTCAGTTCATTAGGAAGAAATTTAGAGGTAACGCAGCATCTTGGAGAAGCAACAGTACGTGGAAAGTCGCATTATTTTGTGCTGTCAAATAAGGCTTGTCTTTTAAATTAAAAGATAAACCATCTCCATGAAGCATTTGTAATAACATCTCCCCTTTGCCAAAGATGTAGAAGCCAAGCACAGCTGTGCCAGCATACCTAGTTTATATTTTTATGTGCAATTCACCCCAAAATTATCTATGTAGGCACTTTTATTCATCTACATTTATGCCATCCTAACCTGGCCTGCAGGGTCAACGAATACACATACCAATCCAAGAAACATTAGTTGGACTACCCCCACATCTTTTGAGTCATATTTCTTCGGTGGATACCACCACCTCAATAGTGCAGTAAGCATTTTTATACATAAATCTGCTGAGATGCAGGTGCCAAACAGAATACCTTGAATACGACGTATAACTTATTACAATTGAAAAACAATGTCAGACTACACTATGCATAAATCTTCAAGAAATTAGGCTCTAATCATAATGGACCTGACTTTTCACTGCACAGCAACTTGTGCAGTTATTTATGATTTGCAAAATGAGGATACAACACTATAGCTGAACCACTCGGTGATAAAGACCATAATGTTATAGCTGAACCACTGAGTAACAGCGACCATAATGTAATTAAATGTAGGGGGGAAAATACCAAAAAAACCCACAACAGTAGCATCTAACTTCCAAAAGCGGGACTACACAAAATGAGGAAGGTAGTTAAATGGAAATTAAATTAATCACAACAGTAAAATGCCTGCAAGATGTACAGCAACTATTTAAAAACACCATAATAGAGGCTCAAACTAAATGTATACCCCAAAAACAGTAAGAGGACCAAAAAATGGCCAACATGGCTAAACAGAGTAAAAGAGGTGGTTAGAGTCAAAAAGACATCCTTTAAGAACTGAAAATCAAATCCTACCGAGGAAAATAGAAAGGAGCCTAAACTCTGGCAACTCAAGGGTAAAAGTATAATTAGGTAGGCCAAAACAAATTTGAAGAACTAGCAAAAGACAAAAAAAAGAACAGCAAAATATTTAAGTACATCAGAAGCAGGAAGCCTGCCAAACAATCAGTGGAGCCACTGGACAATCGAGGTCCTGAAGGAGCACTCAAAGGAGACAAGGTCATTGCGGTGAAGCTAAATTAATTCTGTGTATTAGTCTTCACTGCAGAGGCTGTGAGGAAGAATCCAACACCTGAGCCATTCTTTTTTAGGTGACAAATCTGAGGAACTGTCCCAGATTGAGGTGTCAGTAAAGGAGGCTTTGGAACAAACGGATACATAAACAGTAATAAGTCACCAGGACCAGATGGTATTCACCCAAGAGTTCTGAAGGAACTCAAATATGAAAATGCAGAACTACCAACTGTGGTTTGTAACTGCTTGATTACATCAGGCTCTGTACCAGATGCTGGAGGATAGGTAACAAGACACCAATTTTTAAAAAAGACTCCAGATGTGATCCTGGCAATTGCAGGCCGGTAAGCCTAACTTCAGTACCAGTCAAATTGACTGAAATGATAGTAAAGGGCAGAATTATCAGACTCATAGATGAACATGATATGTTGGGAAAGAGTCAACATGGCTTTTGTAAAGGGAAATCATGCCTCGCCAATCTATTAGAATTCTTTGATGTGGTCAACAAACATGTGAACAAAGGGGATCCAGTGGATATACTGTACCTGGACTTTTAGAAAGCCTTTGCTTAAGAGCCTTTGGTGAGGGACCTTGTCAAAGTAAGCAGTCATGGGATAAGAGGCCAGGTCTTCTCACCAATGAGTAATTGATTAAAAGACAGGAAACAAAGGGAAGGAATAAATGGAATGGAGATATGTAAATAGTGATGTCCCCCAAGGATCTGTATTGGGACCAGTCCAGGTCAACATATTCATAAATGAATACGGAAAAGGGGTAAACAGTGAGGTGGCAAAATTTGCAGATGATACAAAATTACTCCCGATAGTTAAATCCAAATCTGACTGCAAAGAGTTACAAAGGGATCTCAGAAAACTGGGTGACTGGGCACCAAAATGTCAGATGAAATTCAACGTTGATAAATGCAAAGCAATGTACATTGGAAAACACAATACCAACTATACATATAATACTCCTGAGGACATTCTGCACCAAAAAAAAATAAAAATTCTGTGCACAATATTTTAAAATTCTGCAAACTTTATTTGTCAAATAAATGTGGAGGCTCCAGCATGGCATTGGGGAGCACAGGCCACCAGCTGCACAGAGGTGGGAGATCACTGTGCAGCTCCACCCTGACACAGACTCAGTGGTGAGGCTGCACCCAACCCTGACAGCACAAGGACTGGGTCTGCCCCAGAAACACCCCAGGGCCCTGCCCCTCTGTGCCAGGCTCAGCAAGGCAGGACCCAAGTGTGGAGGGGCTTCGTGGGAGGGGGATCCAGGTGTGGGTTGAGAGGGTTCTGTTTGGGACAATCTGAGTGTGGGCGGCTCAGTGGGGGATCCAGGTGCAGGGTGCTAGAGGGGTTCTGGGTGCAATGGCAATGGGACTCTGCAGGGGGGTCCAGGTGAAGGTGGTTGAAGCTCAGCGGGAGAAGGGTGTGTGTGTGTGTGGCAGGTCCTGGGTGTGGTGGATAGAGCTTGGCGGGGGGGGCTGGGTGTGGAGGGCTCAATGCGGGGTCCAGATGTTGGTGGAGTAGGGCTAAGTGGGGTGGGGATCCAGGTGCAGCTGACTGGGGCTCAATAGGATGCGGATCTGGGTGCGGGTGACTCGTCGGGGTGGTCCAGGTGCAGGGGGAGTGAGGCTCATCGGGGGGAGGTTTTTGGTGTGGGGGGTTGAGGCTCTGTGGGAGGGTCTGGGTATGAAAGGTTCTGGATTCACAGGTGTTGGGCAGATGGGGGAGCAGCTCCCCATACAGTGATCCCTCCCACTGCACCTAAGGAGCAATGGGTGCAGGAAGCACAGGGGGGTGTGGAGTTTGCAGAGCTTCCTAGAGCCAGGCGAGAAATCTCAGGGTGGGTCTGACACAACCCGGATGCGTTGTAGGGGGAAGAGGAAGTCCCATCCTCCCCCGCCCAGCCAGGACTAGCAGCTGAGCCAGGCACAGGGTAGGAGGCACCAGCTGGGTCTTCCCCAGTACCACCCACTACCCCACAGTGATTTACCTCTATGCCAGCTGCCCTAGGCATCGGAAACATTCTGCTGGTGAGGCTCGTGGCTTTCCTTTGCTTCCCCGTCAGAAAATCATTTTTCTGAAGAGAAGCAAAGAAATCTGCGGGGGACATAAATTCTGCACATGTGCAGTGGCGCAGAATTCACCCACGAGTAAAATGATGGGGTCTAAATGAGCTGTTTCCACTCATGGAGAGTCTCCGTGAACAGTTCTCTGAAAACTTCTTTTCAGTGTGCAGCAGCAGTCAGAAATGCTAACAGAATATTAGGAACCATTAGGAAAGGGATAGATAAGACGACAGATAATATCATAATGCCGCTATATAAATCCATTGTATACCCAGTCCTTGAACACTGCATGCAGTTCTGGTTGCCCATCTCAAAACAAGTATATTAGAACTGGAAAAAGTACAGAGAAGGCAATGAAAATTATTAGGGGTATGGAATAGCATCCATTTGAGCAGAGATTACGAAGACTGGGACCGTTCATCTTAGAAAAGAGATGACAGAGGGGATATCATAGAGGTCTATAAATGAATGGTGGGGAGTAAATAAGTGTTACTTACCCCTTCCCACAACACACAAACGAGGGGTCACCAAATGAAATTAACAGGCAGAAGGTTTAAAACAAACATAAGGAAGTACTTCTTCACACCATGCACAGTCAACCTGTGGAACTCATTGCCAGGGGATATTGTGAAGGCCAAAAGTATAACTGGGTTCAAAAAAAGAATTAGGTAAGAACCTGGCTATTAACCAAGATGGTCAGGGATATAGCTCCATGATCTGGCTGTTCCTAAACCTCTGCTTGGTAGAAGCTAGGCCTGGATAACAGGGGATGGATCACTTGATTGAGTGCCCTGTTCTGTTCACTCCCTTTAAAACATCTGGCACTGACCACCATCGGAAGACAGTATACCGTGCTATATGGACCACTGGTCTGAATCCGTGTGGCCATTCTTATGTTAACTATTGTGAATGAGGAATTATACCCTCTTTGCACAAGTATAAATAATCACGCAAGGTATAAAATAGTGAAGAATCAAGTCTAAAGAGTATACTCTTGCCCTGAGAAGTGAGAAAACAACTTAATGGGCAGGAGCTCAACTACTTAATCGTCCATCATGACCAGATACAAAAAGATTTTGCCCAAATTGCTCTAGTAAAAAAGTTACCCTAATCCATAACTAGATTATGTAGGCCAAAGGCAATAGTTGGAGAAATTGCCTGTTAGCCACAATAAGAGGCAGAATAGAGCAGATGGCAACCATAATGAAGAGGGACAACAATTTTAAACAGTGGTGTTGGGTTTTTTTGAGAAAAATAATTTCAGTCACTGCTCCACTGGGCCCTTCTGCCAATTTTGGTGGTTTTACAATCAAATATATATATATATATATGAAGTCTTTTTTTCCTTTGCAGCTGCCATTGATAAACCCATACAGAAACAAGAAACTAACCGACTATCTAATGGAAACTGATTATATATGAAGTGCTGTCAGGTGTACAACAGAAACTTGAAAAATGATAAATATTTTTTCTAATCTCTATTAGTAAGTAATTTTTAAAGACAGAAAAATAAAGAGATGTATGTTGCCTATCTTTGACAATTAGAAAATGACACACTCTTATCAGTCAGCTCCTGAATGCCTCTTTCACATTTGGATCATATAGTTCTGCCCCTTGACATGGAATGACTCTACATTTTTCATGGTAGTTCAGGAAATGTAACCCAAGGAGTAAAGCCAAGTACTATGGGCAAAAGAAGTGCACAAGTGTTTCAAGTCCAGGTTCTGCAGCAGCTGAGGGGTGATATCATAAAGCTTGGCTGAATAAAGCTCTTTTAAATTCATCTTCCTGATAGTGAGAGTCCATAGCAAATTTTTGTAATGAAATCTATTCTATGTAAAAGGATATTTGAGAGACCACAAAAGTAAACCTATTGTAATAATTATGATACAGCAGTTTAGTGACAAAGTATTATTGTAGTGGGACAAAGCTCACTGTTTGGTAATGCCAGTACAAAGTGTACTTTAAACCCCTTTCACAATTTCTGTATTTTAGTATTGTTTTTCCTGTTACAAATATAAGCTTCCAGCTTTTTTTTCCAAATCTCCTCAGCTTTAATCTCTCTCACCCTCACCTTAACTGCTTTCAGCGAAAGCTTTAAAAAGCAAAACTAAAAACTACTGGCCAAGCCACAGTTTTCAACAATCTGCTGATCCTCTGGCTCTTGCCCCTCACAATAAGGGCATTCATTCGTCTCTCAAAAGCCCCAGTCTTTATCACCCTTCTCTCTACAACTATCACCCCCATCCTTCTTCTCCCTTTCATCTCTAAGCTCATTGTTTACAATCACTGTTTCAAATTCTTCTCCTCCAATTCCATTCTCGACCCTCTTTAATCCAGTTTCTACCCTTTGCACTCCATTGAAACTGCTCTCATCAGTCTCTAATGATCCCTTCACAGCCAAAGCTCAGAACCACTACTCCATCCTCATCCTCTTTGACTGTCAGCCACCTTCAACACAGTCAACTATGCTCCTTTTCTTGAAATCTTGTCCTTTCTTGGATTCCATGTCTCTGCTCTCTAATTGCTCATTTAGCTCCTCACTAACCCTCCAACTTTCTGTGGAGATTCCACAGGGCTACTCTTCATCCTCCTCTACACCTTACCGCTGGGTAAACTCATCTGCAAATACAAACTCAAAAACCATCTACACTGACAATTCACAGATATAGCTCTCTACTCCAGAGCTATCTCCTGTGCAAACTAAAGGCTCAGTCTCTCTCTCTGACATCTCCTTGTGGATATTTAGCCATGAGCTCAGATTCAACATGGCTAAAACAGGGGTCTTAATCTTCCCCACATACACCTTCTCCCCCACCTCCTTTCTCAATCACTATGGACCACACCAACATCCTGCCTGTCACTCAGGTCCATACCCTGGGCATGATCTCTGACTCAGACCTCTCTCTAGGTCCTTACATGCAGGCTGTATTTAAGTCTCGCAGATTCTTTCTGCATAACATCTCTGAAATAACATCTTTCTTATCCATCCACAAAGCACAAACTCTCATCCAGGATTTCACCACCTTGATTATGGCAACATCCTTTTCTCTAGCCCTAACAAATGCAGTCTTGCCTCATACATATCCATTCATAATGAAGTTACAAAGATCATTTTTCTAGCCCCTCACTTTGACCATGCCACCCCTTTCTTCACATCCATCCACTGGCCCCTTCTCTAGTGCATCAGATGTAAGCTACTTGTCTCTGCTCTCAAGGACCCATCATATTTTTTCTTATTCACTGGTGAGATATTGACTCCTAACACAATCGGCCAATGAGGCAAGCCTCCATCAACCACTTGTTAATTTTTAAAACAAGCACCTATGTGCTATCTCCCATGCTGCCCCTCATAGTTGAGAAGAGCACCCCACAAATGTCTGCAAAGCTACCTCATCATCCGTCTTTAAACTTTCCTTTGCCAGAATGATTACAAAAAACTTGACAAGAGTTCACTGCTGCACTAAGACCACGGCCTACCATGCTGACCAATATTGCTTCGTTGTTTCCTTGTATCCCCCCATGTCTATCTGTAGCCATCTGTTGCCTCTTGTCTTCTACTTTGACTGTAAGCGGTTTGGGGCAGGGTCCATCTTTTAGTTGTTTGTAAAGCACCTAGTACAATGGGGTAATAAAGTTACATTTTTTAGCTGAAGTCAACCAAATTAAAACGTCACCTTACTTGAAGGCATTTTCCCAAAGGTAAGGAAAATCCTCCAAGCACGAAACTCTCATTGACTTTAATGGGAGCTCTTCCTCAAAAGACAAACAAACGACATGTCTTCATTATTAATGGCACCGATGGGAAAGCGCTCTCCCAGCGCTATAAAAAAACCCACTCCCACAAGAGGAGTAGCTCCCAGTGCTAGTGCACTCTCTACACTGCCACTTTACAGTGCTGAAATTTGCAGCGCTCCAGGCATGCTTTTTCACACCCCTAAGCGAGAAAGTTGCAGCAATGTAAAGTGGCAGTGTAGACAAGGCTCTAAATGTTAAGATTTTGAGATTAAAATTTGTTGCAGGTAAAGAGACCGTTGTGATCACTAAGAACCCGACTGAAGGCTCTGTGGGGGCATAGCAGTCCACCCATGCATAAAGAATTGCAGGACCAGGGTTTAAATTAGAAATTAGGTGAATGTGAAATTAAAGCTCTCTGGAAAGAAAGTCTTAGTAATTTGAAAGGAGCAGGGAAACATCTAAGAGCTGTAATTTGCAATGATGTTAACGCTTGAATTACAGTAGTTTACTTTTCAGAG
Organism: Natator depressus; assembly: GCF_965152275.1. NCBI lineage: Eukaryota > Metazoa > Chordata > Testudines > Cheloniidae > Natator > Natator depressus. The sequence goes on along the minus strand of NC_134236.1, from coordinate 162,622,933 downwards.
TAGCAGCTGTGTTAGTCTGTATCCGCAAAAAGAAAAGGAGTACTTGTGGCACCTTAGAGACTAACCAATTTATTTGAGCATAAGCTTTCGTGAGCTACAGCTCACGAAAGCTTATGCTCAAATAAATTGGTTAGTCTCTAAGGTGCCACAAGTACTCCTTTTCTTTTTTAGTAGTTTACTTTATCACAGTACCAAACTATAACTTCTTACATTTGGTTATGTTTATTTCTTTCAGTGTAAATTGGAAAGTATATGGGATTCTGTACAAAATGGTATTTTTGAAACCTTAAAAAATAAACTGATATCTAAAGCACAACTTTGGCAGTGGTTCAAGCGGAAAAAATATTTGCAAACCAGCAAACAACCTTAATTGCCTAATGGCCAACTTCAAGTCTTTATCTGAAATACACCACCTCTCCCAACATCAGTTTCTGCTTTTCCACTGTATGTTTAAAACCAATTAAATTATGGTGGTGTTTTAAGAGGACACTCGGTATTTCACTTTGCTGTGGAACTGTAGTGACGCTAAGCCAAGCACTGCTACCGCACTGTAGACGTGTACAATTCAGCTCCTTCACTGTGGTCATCGCTGAGTGCCTTTCCCTTCAGCTTTCCATGGGAAAGGACAAGCCATAAGGTTTTAAATCCGTTTAAATATGAAGCAAAGGGGAAATTTTATACTATAAATATATTTTTTAAAAAATCCCAGAGGGGCAAACCTTCCACAGCTTCCCCCCGTTTCAGCGCACACATCCTCGCCTGACATGGGAGGTCATGGGGGGGACAGGCACAGCCCCTACAGGCAGGGACCCTGCCCCACGCTAGGGGCCGCCCCCCAGCACAGGTGAACACCCCACGCGCGGGCCCGGGCGCTAGGGGCAGGGACAGGCTCCTGGGCGAGGGGACCCAGAGGACGGAGAAGGTCTGTCGCCCCGCACCGCGGGCCTAGGGAAGCGGCGGCCAAAGCGGGGCCGAGCCGGGCAGGGACCACTCACCGCTCTCCCTGCCGGCCGCGGCGCCGCCCGGGCGGAGATGCGGGCACAGGAAGTCCCGAGCCGCCGCCAGGTCCTGGAAGTGGCAGAAGGGGAGCAGCGAGCAGGACATGGTGCCGGCACCCACCGCCCAGCCCGGAAACGCTCGGCGCCTCGCCCACCAGCCTGAGCAGGGCGGCGCTGTGCGCATGCGTGGGAAGGGGGCGGGCTGAGGGACGCGTCACGTGATCACCGTGGCGTTGACAGCATTGCCCCTGCCCCCGCCCTTTCCTGAGAGGGGCTGGTGGCTGCAGGGCCCGTGCAGCACCACCGGGGGGACCCCGTAACAGGTCACCGCCCGCCGCCATGGGGGCTCGTCGGAGACCGTTGGGGCTGCGCCTCGGCGCTGGCGTCGCGGTGTCCCCTAGCTGCCTTCGTCTCCGTCCTCAGGCGCTGCGGCAGCTGTTCCGCTGCCGCCACCGCTCGGTGCCGGACACCGGCCGGGCTCTGCCGCCGCCGCCCCCCGCTGGGAACTGAAGCGTTTGAGCCACCCCGGCGTGTGTGTTTTTACCCCGTCACGGGATCGCTCGGAGCCGGGCTTCGTCCGTCCCCGCGCACCGGCGGTCCGAGCCCCGCCGCGTCGATCGCACCCACGCGAGGGCGAAATCCCCAGTGGAGCATCTGCCCGCGCCAGCCTCTCGCTGTTTGCAGAGGAGCGCTGCGGGGGTGGGTGGAGGGGGGGGGTTGGTTTCCACTTTTTTGTTTGCATTTTTGGGAGGGAGAGGTATTGCTGGGGGGAGAGGGGCATTGGTGAGGTGGAGGTCAGGGCGGTGGGGGGCGGTCAGTGGCATTTCTCCCTGTGCTGGAAAGACTTTTGGGGGGAAGGTTTTTCAGCATTTCTTAAGTACAGTCAGGGTCTGAGTTATCCTAAGCTGCTCTGGAAGTAAGTTCAGTAGCTGGGAACCCTCAGCTGAAAATGTTTTTTGTCCTCAACTCTCAGGTTCTTCACCCTGTGCTTTATGGTCTGTGTTGCCCCAGAGAAACATAACTGCCTCCACGGTTCGTTTAGCGTAGCTGGGCCTTGATCCTTGATGATTAGGACCGAGGCCTTAAACTTGCATCTGAAGCTAACTGGAAAGAAGTAGGACTTGAAGATCTGGCTAATGTGGCCTAGATCACGGAGGAGGTGGGCAGTGGCACAGAATGGCTGGCCCTTGTAAATGAAGCAGGTCCAGTGCCCCAATGTCAAAACTGGTACTCCTGGATTGGCCAATTAAAAGGGTAGGGCAGCACCAGGGTGCTATAAAATACACGGTCAGGAAAGGTTTCAGAGTAGCAGCCGTGTTAGTCTGTATCCGCAAAAAGAAAAGGAGTACTTGTGGCACCTTAGAGACTAACAAATTTATGTGAGCATAAGCTTTCGTGAGCTACAACTCACTTCATCGGATGCATTCAGTGGAAAATGCATTCAGTGGGGAGATTTATATACACAGAGAACATGAAACAATGGGTGTTACCATACACACTGTAACGAGAAAAGGAGTACTTGTGGCACCTTAGAGACTAACACATTTATTTGAGCATAAGCTTTCATGAGCTACAGCTCACTTCAGCTCACGAAAGCTTATGCTCAAATAAATTTGTTAGTCTCTAAGGTGCCACTAGTACTCCTTTTCTTTTTAAGGTCAGGAAAGACTCACTGAGATAGAGCCTTGGTGAGAGTCAGGAAAGTGGGGGCTGGGTCTGGGGAAAGCTTGAGAGAGCCTTTCTGCTCCTGAGAAAGAGGAAAGAATTATCAGGAAGCCAGTGGATGGGCTAGTTTGCTGATCTTCCTGAGCCAGTGAAATCCAAGTCTAGAGAAGGCTGAAGGATGAGAGCAGCAGCAGAAGATGCCTATTGGCTCTTGGAGATGGAGAGCTGAAACCAGAGGGCTAGAGAGAGCTCTGCTAGAGAGCCAGAGTGTGGTGAGGGAGGCTGGAGCTGTACTTGCATGGATTACGGTGTTGGGTCTTGGTGTGCATGGGGCTTTTTTCTGTAATAAACTAATCCCATCAGGGCCATTTTCACTAAGAAGGACCAGCTGGACTGTTTTGGGGGGGCGGGTCAGGAGGGAAATTGAGGTACGTGTTCTTGACATGCTGCAGCCTGTTGGCAGAGGGTGCTCCTAGGTGGGGCCGCTCTGTGACAGGCAGCGGATGATACCAAGATGGGAGGGGTTGCAAGTGCTTTGGAGGATAGGATTAAAATTCAAAATGATCTGGACAAACTGGATAAATGGTCTGAAGTAAATAGGATGAAATTCAATAAGGACAAATGCAAAGTACTCCACTTAGGAAGGAACAATCAGTTACACACATACAAAATGGGAAATGACTGCCTAGGAAGGAGCACTGTAGAAAGGGGGTCATAGGGGATCACAAGCTAAATATGAGTCAACAGCGTAACACTGTTGCAAAAAAAAGCAAACATTCTGGGATGTATTAGCTGGAGTATTGTAAGCAAGACACGAGAAGTAATTCTTCTGCTCTACTCCACACTGATTAGGCCTCAACTGGAGTGTTATGTCCAGTTCTGGGTGCCACATTTCAGGAAACATATGGACAAATTGGAGAAAGTCCAGAGAAGAGCAACAAAAATGATTAAAGGTCTAGAAAACGTGACCTATGAAGGAAGACTGAAAAAATTGAGTTTGTTTAGTGTGGAAAATAGAAGACTGAGGGGGGACATGAAAAAGTTTTCAAGTACATAAAAGGTGTGATGGGTTCGGTCACAGAGACTCCCTTGGGACTGCCACTTGATGTGCTGAAGTTACCTCTGAGCCCATTTTCCCTGCGAGCTTGGGACACCAGAACCCTGCCTTGTTGAGCCAGACACACTAGCCTGCTGCAACACAGACCCAGGTCTGGTCTCCCTACCCCAACGCTGCATGCTTAAACCTGCTCAGCAGGTTACTTGTCTCCAGCACCCAGACACCCAGCTCCCAATGGGATCCAAACCCCAAATAAATCCATTTTACTCTGTATAAAGCTTATACAGGGTAAACTCATAAATTGTCTGCCCTCTATAACATTGATAGATATGCACAGCTGTTTGCTCCCCCAGGTATTAATCACTTCTGAGTTTACTAACAAAAGTGATTTTATTGCATATAAAAAGTAGGATCTAAGTGGTTTCAAGTAATAAAATACAGAACAAAGTAAGTCACCAAGCAAAATAAAGCAAAAACATGCAAGTTTAAGCCTAATAAATTAAGAAACTGATTGCAGGTAAAATCTCACCCTCAGAGATGTTCCAATAAGTTTTTCACAGACCAGATTCCTTCCGAGTCTGGGCCAATCCTTTTCCCTGGTACATTCCTTGTTAGTTCCAGCAGGCATTTTAGGTGAAAAGCAGGGGCTTTCTCATGACTGGGACCCTCTTTGTTCTGTTTCACCCCCTTTTATAGCTTTGGCACAAGGTGGGACTCTTTTGTCTCTCTGGGTCCCCACCCCTCCTTCTAAATGGAAAAGTACCAGTTTTAAGATGGATTTCATTGCCAGGTGACATGGTCACATGTCCTGTGAGACCCCAGCCTTTATTCTTCCAGGGCAGGACCATGGGCACCCAAGAAGGTTTGCAAGTAAACAGACCAGTTACAACCAATTGTCCTAGTCCAGGGGTGGCCAACCTGTGGCTCCGGAGCCACATGCGGCTCTTCAGAAGTTAATATGCAGCTCCTTGTATAGGCACCTACTCTGGGGCTGGAGGTACGGGTGCCAACTTTCCAATGTGCCAGGGGATGCTCACTGCTCAACCCCTGGCTCTGCCACAGGCCCTGCCCCCACTCCACCCCTTCCCATCCTCTCCCTTGAGCCTGCCGTGCCCTCCTCCCCACCCCCCCAGAGCTTCCTGCGCGCCATGAAACAGCTGATCAGGAGGTGCTGGGAAGGATGGGGAGGCACTGATCGGTGGGCGGGAGGCGCTGGGAGCTGGGGGAGCAGATCTGATGAGGGGGGCTGCCGACATATTACTCTGGGTCTTTGGCAATGTACTTTGGTAAATTCTGGCTCCTCAGGCTCAGGTTGGCCACCCAGTCCTAGTCAATTGGAGCCGTCAAGCTTACAAACCGCCATTAATGGCCCACACTTTGCATAATTACAATAGGACCTCAGAGTTGCACTTCATATTTCTAGCTTCAGATGCAAGAATGATACATGCATACAAATAGGAGGTACACACTCAGTAGATTATAAGCTTTGTAATGATACCTTACAAGCACTTGTCTGGGAAGAAGGGGCTACGTTTCTAGCAAGCTGGAGTCAAAGAATGCATTTTTAGATGCTGATGCTACTTGGTCAGCTAAGCTTACTGAGGAGTCAGAAAGCACCTTGAGGTTTCACATCACTGACAAATGAGGGCTGTATGTTTTCAATAGAGTGTGGAGACAGCGTTTCATCTAGTTCTTCAAAGCAGTTCCTCTTTCTAGTAATGATCACTTTAGTCTTGTCTGGGTTCAGCTTGAGCAAGCAGCTCTTAATCTGTAAGCATTCTGACATTTTAGTAGTGGCAGTGGTTACATTTATGATGAATGAGATCTGTAGCTGAGTGTGATCAGCATATTGTTGACAACTGAGCCAAGACATCTCACCATCTTTTCCAGTGGTCTCATGGAGATATTGAAAAGAGGGGAAGATATTATCTATCCCTGTGAATAGAACTACCTTAGAGTGAATTCCCTCCTATTCATATTATTTGGAAAGATCCAGGGGGTAGTAAATGGCAACAGGTTCTTTGTGGAGACCCTTGACTCTTCAGTACACTTTCCTCACTCCTCCTTAATCTACAAAACTCCATATTTGTTAATCTTTCAGACATGCTGCAAAACCTCTCTGCCTTTTTTACATAGGGATGTGTTGGGGTCTCCATCATTTAAATTATTTAAATCAAGACTGGGTGTCTTTCTAAATCATATGTGCTAATTCAACCAGAAGTTATAGTCTTGATGCAAGAATTACTTGGTGAAATTCTGTGGTCCCATGTTATGCAGAAAGTCAGACTAGGTGGTGATAATGGTCCCTTCAGGCCTTAAAATCTGTGGTGAAATCCTGGCCCTATTGAAGTCAGTGTGAGTTTTCCAACTGACTTCAGTGGGGCCAGGATTTTACCCTAAGAATCTTTTTCTGGACATCTGGGGATAAAGCAAAACATGAACAGTTGAGCCTTATTTCCCCAAAACATGTCACTGTCCTGCTTTAAAGCTATGTTCTGCAAAACAATGAGGCATTGGTATTCTTGGTTGTTCCCATTTAAGTGAGCCACATCATTTTTTCTATCATGTCTAGGGTCTGTTGACTGATCCATTGCTGTTTGGGGTTGGGGGCACCTTTTCCCCACCACTTTGTTAGCAGTGTCCATAACAGAAGACCTGTAAACAATCCTGTTTAATAATTTAAAGATTTATCTCTGTAGTAGTAGGTGAGTTTTCACCGCATCTGTCTTGGAATTCTCCTACTGAGAGATGTTTAAATGTTTTGCTCGTATTTTCTGTCTTGTATACCCTCATTAAGAGCAGCTTTGAAACATCCCAAGATGCTGTGCTGTTACTAGCTCGCTAAGGTGCCATCAAGCAGGTAAAAATATTCACTTGCTGTCTTTGAAATGCACCTTTTCGATGTCTGTGTTCATTAGAGTAAGACTTTGATATCACAGATCTGGGAGAGAACTATCAGGGATATGATCAGGAGATATAAACATCATGGGGAAAAGGATGCCTGCTGTTCATGATCTTTGTCAGAGAAAATCTGAATGTCAATAAAGCAAATGCAGCTGTCTCTGAGGATGAGTTCAGGCGGCCTTCTGGGGGAGTCAGCATTGATACATCTGGGTGAGATACTTAACCTATGTCAGCATGGCAGATATCTATGTAGAGCTGGTTGAATCATTCATTGTAAATACATTATCCAATGAATTTGGCCCAGTTTTTTTCCATTCATGAGCAAATCATTCATGAGCCTGTCCTGATTTTTGCAAATAATGTATTCATTATTCCTAAGTACTTGCAGAGTAGGTTGGATGAACAATTTTCAGCCTTACATGTTGTTCACAAACTGTTCACTGCAGCTGTATGTATTTATGGTGTGTGATTGGTCACCTTATTCACATAGTAGTGCTTCTGCTTTCTGGTTGGATGACTAAATCCTTTTAACGAAGAAAATAAATGATGACTAGCGAATGACAATAATGAATACTCTTGATCACACACAGTGCCCATGTTCATTTGCAAATGTGGCCAAAGGATGCACAATAACCATTCACTAAGTAAGCATTTATCAAAGTGTGGAGTGTGCATGGAGGAGTGAGTATGAAGCACTCATCGGAGAGGGGCATTGAAAAGGTATTAAGATGGGTAGGCCTGTAACACCATATCAGGTTTCATCTTCCTGAAGGGGGAGTTTAGCTTTCCAGCATTTGGGAAATTATACCCTAAACATTTTTATATACAAAATCTTGGTTGTGCAAATGTTTATGAATAGTGACGCAAATATTGTCAAACTGAAAAGCCATTCAGAGTTTGAACCACTGTTCACAAGTAAATGTAATAAAGATGTAATGCACAGGAGGGCTATTAAGAGATAAGTCTCTATTTTCTGACCCCAGTCATCTGACATGGATCAGAGTTACTAAATGTTATATCCTGTCACATGACATGGGTCAGTAGCCAAGGGCTGCAGTGGCTATTGTAACAGGACTGTTTTTGCAGGATTGTGCCAGATCCATCTAACCCATGAGTGTTATATTTATAATTCTAATTTGCTGGGGAGGGAGAGAATTTCTTATATCAAACAGCAGGTTCTTTTTAGTCTTCATCAGGTGTTTTGTTAACATATTATATCTCTCTCTAAGGGTAATAGTAAGTGTGTACATTGGAGCATCTCCCCTTGGATGTATGTATACTGAAAAATTGAGTGGTGGCTCAAACTTTTTATGTTTAAATTTCAAATATAATTTGTCCTACTCTCAGTTTTGGCATCCATGGTATAGTCAGGATTTAGCATGATCTAGGAGATGGGACACATGGTAGGTTCTGTATCTGAGTCTGCAATTGAAGTATCATATTACCTTGGGCAAGTCTCATAACATCTATGCCTCAGTTTCCCCATTTGTTAAAGGGGAATAAGAATGTTTACCCACCTTTTTGAAATGATATGAAATCTGCGTGTGAAAATACTTATTCTTTTATTACTACATTTCTTAGAAGAGTCCTCTTGCTCTAATAAAGAGCCAAGCGGCCCCAGTCTTGTCCATCAACTTAACAGCTGACACTGTCAAGCTCTAAAAAAAGAGTTCAATCCAGTCATCTTCCACTGGAGCTTGGATGATGATATCAGCAGATATCGCAGGAAGAGCAATGTCTGGGATGATCACAAGATTCCTTTCATACTTCTTATAGAGCTGTGTTGGCTGGACTGGCTGTAGATAGAAAGCCATCCACAACAAGAAAAAATATCCAGAGTGTTGAGCTTTTTTGGTATAAGCTTCTCATGTGGATGGACAAAAGCTGTCTCCCATAGGACAACTTTCCTCTGCACAAATATCTCACCGCATCAAAGCCAAAATAAACTTCAGAGACTTGCTTTTTTTTTTTTCATATGCAGTTTAAAAGCAGAAGCATTTAGTTTTGGGTCTCAGGGATGATGTTTAGGGCCTTCTGAGAATCCATGATAATTGCTGTTTTTAAGCAGTGGAGCCCCTTAACTATGAGAAGTCAGACTAGATGAGTATCTAAACTTTCTACAAAACTGGAGTCATCTAACTACTAATTTTTTACCTTATTTTATTTTGTATGGAAGCATTAACAGGGAGAAGAAGGAATAAGTGATGACTTATCTATGCTGAGAGGAGTACCAAGCCAAAATTTAACTTTCATCTTTCCACTTCTATAGCTTGCAGTTTCCACTATAACAGAGGTTCTCAACCAGGGGTACATATGCTCCTGGGGGTACACAGAGATCTTCCAGGGGGTACATCAACTCATCTAGATATTTGCCTAGTAAAAAGGCTACATAAAAAGCACTAGCAAAGTCCGTACAAACTAAAATTTCATAGAGACAATGACTTGTTTATACTGCTCTGTATACTGTACACTAAGTACAATTTAAAAAGTTGTACAACTTCAAAGGGTGACTGGATGATAAAAGTGAGCGGCAAAAACATTCCAGGGTCTCCTGCCCTATCTGTCTCTCTCTCTTCCACCTAAGAAGACAAAGAAACTAGCCCTTTGACTTGCTGGGAGCATCCTGACTTGAGAATTTGGTCAGCAATGTTGCTTGGAACATGTGGTAAGCATTTTACCTTGAACCAAGTCTAGTTTGTTAAGTTTTAGTTACTAGAAAGCATTTTATCTTTCTGGTGTAATCATTTCTGACTTTAATACCTTATATTTGTACTCACTTAAAATCTCTCTGGTTGTAATTAAATAAACTTGTTTTATTTTTAATCAAAACTAATCCAGTGTTGTGTTTAAACTGAACTGTTTGGGTAAGTCCAATTAAAGTAGCAAACTGTTGACTATTGACCCCTTACAAGGGCAACAGACCTCTAATATCTGAACTGTCCAGGAGAGGGCTGCACATGCAGGCCACACATTTCTGGGAAAATTTAGGACTCTGAGTGTATTGGGGTCACCCTGCAAGTGGTAACCAAGGCTGCTGGAAGCCAGAATATGGCTGGTGTGTTGCTGGCAAGCCGTAGCTGTACACAGACACTCAGCGTGTGACCTGAATGCTGTTTGTGAGCGGCCCAACTTGGGAACTGCAGCAGTAAAGCGTTGTAAGGCACCCAAGGTTGCAGGATGGGTGGTGGCACAGCCCCTCACTAGTCTGAATTGCACACCAGACTATGACAAGAATAGGGAATAATGGATGAGTCTTTTCATAATTACATGAAGAACAAATTTCTATTAAGACAAGGGACCAAATTCATCCTTGGTTTAAATTCAGTGGAATTTCACCAGACTTCCTTATGTCTAAATATAACTTCAGAGGAGTAAAGAGGAGGTTTTGAAGACAAAAGTGAGACTGTCTTTTTCTCAGAAAAAGAAAGGGAGCATCTATTGATGCTTCCAGGCATATTGTCTGCCCAGAGAGAGTAGCTGTATATTGGGGATCTGGATTATAGGTTTAAAGATTAGATATCAGGTACAGCAGAATGGAAATTGCATGATGTGTGCCTACTGGGAGAAATGAGCCACATTTACATAGGAAAGAGTCAGACCAATTGTCAAATGTAAGCTTTGGTATTAAACTTTATAGAGCCACAGGCTGATTGGATTGGTGTGTGTCACACACTTTAAGCGTTTCAGTGGGCTAGTAGCTAATCCAATTAGTGTTAACTTCAGTTTCTAAAATTGAACTGAAATGTTGGATAACGTCATTTTTCAGCTTCATTAACTAGTGTTCTTCCTCAGGCTTGAAGTCTTAGATAACATGATATTTACTATGAGAAATAAATTCTCAATTAGGTTGGAGAGGGAAAAGGTCCTCTGTTCACTTTCAGGTCCGTGTGTGTGTGAGTATGTGTGTGTCTGTGCGCGCATTCATAATAACAAAGAGTGACTGTATCTGAGTTACACATTGAATGAGTTTATAATACTCTCATAAATGGCTCAAGATCACTAGCATTTCTTTGCTTCTAGAGCTGATGGGTGATGGCATCAATATATAGCTGTTAGTATATCACTGATCTCCTTTGTCCTTTGAAATGTGTAACCCCTGTTTCATGTGATATGCTTAGTGGGGGATGGAGGAGGAGGAGTTGGTTTCTTGCGTTCTTTGGGTACATCTACACTCCACACTCCTTAAGGCAGCCTGCAGAGTACATACACTAGCATGAGTATAAATAGCAGTGTAGACATTGAAGCATTGCTTTGGCGAGTCGAGTAAAGACATGCCTGAATCCCTAGGTTATGTACCCCACACTGTTCTCTGCACGGCCAAGCAGTGTCTTCCCCCATTTACACAGCTATTTTAAGCAGTGTAGTGTCCCACTGCCTCCCCCGCCAGAGCCTTTCACAGATGTGTGTAGCTGCACACTAGAGCGGACGTAGCTCACTTTTCAGTGCAGCCTGTAGCTATACATACTTTACATCAGGGGTTCTCAAACTTCATTGCATCACGACTCCCTTCTGACAACAAAGTTACTACACGATCCTGGTGTTATACCAATAAATTAAAAACCAGCAGGATCTTATTAAAGGGAAAAGGCAAAATACCACATTTATTGTGAATACAGAAAGAATCATAGTAAGCAGTTAGTTATAGCTATAACATTCCATTCAATCTCATATTTCTTCACACATTCATTCATATACACACACACACACACACACAGGTTCTGCAAGGTTGTTATCATAGTTACCAGCCTTAGAGTTGCTCATGCCAAGCCACTGGCCAGGTGGCCTGGACATGAGGAGGGAGCAGGGCCTTGTCAGATGCTCATCTGATGCTCCTGGAAGTTGGTTTGCAGAATCAGACCCCAAAGTTCTCACTTTTTAGAGTCTATTTTTATAGGAATTTCTTCCTATGCCAGTCTATGGGAATTGCTTCATCATGCTGTTGCTGAATCAATCAGCAGATAGCACATTCCTGACGGCTCCAAGAAGTTATCTTGTTCTTTGGTTCTCCCATTCTTGAGGCTGTTGGGTGGATTCCAGTCTGCCCTCCGGGGGTCCTCTGGTTATTTCCACTTGACGCCTTCTTCAGCCGATGGACACTGGATTCTTAGGCTGGCACCTCCCTGATCATTCAGTTGTTATCCACACCAAGCATCCGTCCACATACATCCTCTATCTCTATTTTAATCACAATTGTTAATACAACAAAAGGGCGGGGAGTCTCTGGGTGCTGTTTCTGTTGTTAGAGTATTGCTTTGAGTCTCTGTGAATTGCTTTGAGAACAGATTCTGTCTTAGAATGTACTAACACAATTAGCAGCTTGCAAGTTTCACACATAGAGGGAGAGAAACAGTACCAAAACCCAAGAGACCTCTTAATTAGTAATACCCTGGAATTTAAACTATGGGGAATCAAACTCATTTGTGATTTTAATACAGAACTTCTTTAATATGATCCAACACTGGGAGGGGGATGGAGACTGAGCCCCGCTGCCTCAGGTAGGGGAAGAGGGGACTGCAGCCTGAGCCGCGCCACCCCGGGTGGGGGTGGAGTTCGGGCTTCAGCTTCAGCCCTGGGTACCAGCAAGTCTAATGCTGGCCTGGCGGCCCCTTTATCCTCACCCAGAGTTTGAGAACCGATGTTTTACATGGTACATGCTGCTGCCAGTTGTGCATTGCAGACGTACCTTTCTTTACCACATCATCCTTTCAGGAACCTAGTAGAACAATACTGTACATCCGTGTGAAGTGGAAGCAAAGTGGGTAACTAGTGCAAAAAAGTATTCGCAAACTAATTTCAGCAATTTTCATGACCCTTTTTATGAATACTTATGAATACGAATGGTTCTAGAAGGAAGTATGATCTTGTTTCTGCAGCATGTAAGCCAATCCATAATTTTTTCTTTAAATATTTCACTGATCCTGGAGTGGGTAAACTCCTATGAGATTAAGTTTTGTTTTTTACTAATGCAACTGCAGCTGTGATTCAAATAGACTTTGTATGTTATCTACCAAGAGACTCATACATAAGTGATATATGGAATAAAAATCAAATCAAAAGTTCTGTTGCCCGAAGTGATTATTTTTTTAGGTGAGGGCCATAAGTAGGAGACTGGAAATTGAACCAAATTTAAGTTTCCTTTTGGAATCCTAACAATCTAGACCAATTGAATTGATACTCGATCAGCCACGCTACTGCAAGGAACTACAAGCTGCTATTCTGTCATATTGTCTGTTTTTATTTTCATTAACAGTAATCTGTACTTAATAAAAGATTCTGTTGGCCAGATATTCTGGATTTATATTTGTATAAATGCAAGGAGAAATGCCAGTGAACTCAACAGAGTACAACAGATTTATGTATAACTGTTTAACTAAGAGCAGGATTTGTCCTTGTGTCTTTTCTAGTTTATTCTAGTGAGCAAGCATATGTTATTCTTGCTTATAGCTGTTAGGGGGCAGCAGATATCATGAGAAGGGATTTGGGAACTTTCATGAACTGTGTTCCTCCATGCTACTGTTTCAGTATTCAGTGGAAAGTTTTATATTTGGGTGAAGCATGTATTGCCTAACACCCACTTCAACTCCCTATTTTTCAGTTACTTATAACTTGGCTAAATTTGAATTGCGCAGGCTGAAATTTTCTATGCTTTATCTCTTCCTCAGTTCAAGTTTTTCTGAAAGATTCAGCAATAGCAGTGCAGCCATTTCAGGAATGGGTCTCATGAAAAATTGGTAGTTCTGCCAATGTTAAAAATGTTATTGTTTGCTTGTTTTTTCCAACCATTGCTTCAAACATCTCTAGTGATTTGAGCAAACATTTGAAATTAGGTAGGGAAATAGGTATGGAGTCAGAGAGGTGACTTTAAAAAAAAAAATCCAGAGCATGTAAAACTCTGAAAATTATCCTGTATTCCTCTAGGTCATAGACCAGTTTTGGGTGGAAATATAGTAGCAATCCCAGTTTAAATGTCTCACAAAATGAATAGTATAATTAGTAACATTTGAAACAATAATTGGATCAAATATGAAACATATCTAAAAATCCATGCTTCTAAAAACCATCACTAAACAGCTCACTGTTATAATTTTAACAACTCTTTGTTATGTTAATAGTACAAAGGATTTGCTATAGTAAATATTTCTGTCATTTGCCACTTTTACATTTTCTGACTAACGTACCATTGTTTACATCACTTCTGATTCTGGCATGCTGAGTTGGATTTTTAAGTGGTCATGGCTCAGCTTTGATTTACATCTGTCCTGCCTCCTAATCATGTGATAGAGCAGGCCTCCTGGGAAATATAAGATCTGCCTGTTCTCAGTAGGAGAGGGAGCCGTCAGAGGTAGCACTGTGTTGGGAGATGAGGATACCTGCTGAGAGGGAACTGGTGAAGGAGCCCGGGAAGGTGCGTGGAAAAAGCTAAGAAATCGCTAAAATAGAGGCCTAGAGGCAGGTTACAGAAGGTCATGTGGGAGTGATTTGAACTCTGGGAAAGCCAGAGAAGAAGACCTCACCTGCAATAGGCACTGTTACAAAGTGGCCCAGGGAAGCAGTGGAGAGGGCCGTTATATGTTTAGAACAGAATAGTGCTCACAAGGCAGGTTCCCAAGGCTAGCACCTGTAGAAAAGATGGGCATGAGTTCCCTTATGGTGACACCTAGAGATGGTATTGAAAACCTCTGCATTGAGAGGAAAGGAATTGTTGAGCCTGGGGTACAGCTGATGAAGGAATTATTGGCTTGTGGAATGGCTGAAGGATTGTTTTGTTTGGACTGTCTTGTTTTGCCCTGGAAGGAAAGGACCTCTCTTGCTGTGCTCAAAAAGTCAAAGCACCAAATCACAAAATGACTGTCCAGTCCAATGGGAAATGGCAGTGGATGAGGGTCATAGCATGATGGTGAACTGCATAAGTGTCCCTATTACAGATGACTAGAAGTAAAGAACACAGTGATAAAAATGCCTGAGCCCTGTCTTCACTGCAGCTTCTGTTACTGTGATTGCCAGCGGAGCTGCGCTGTGGTGATCTACATGTCTGGTGATTTTTCTAGTGTGGACAAGCCCAAAGAGACTATGGCCAGGTTTTGATCTCAGTTACACTGGTTTAAATCAGCAATTCCATTCATTTTTATGGATCCATTGGCCCAGATTCTGAGCCATGTCCTTGGTGTATTGGGTATGCCGAGGTTGGGACAAAGGTTCACCACATTGGATCAGTTCCTGACAAGTTCCTGACAAGCACTCGTCTGTCAGTTTCCCAAAAGGGCTATTTAAGCAGCTGGAAATAATGAGGGGTTCTGTGCCCCAGCCATGCCCCTTTTCCCTGGTAGGCACCCTCCCTACTTTTAAGAGCAGGAGGATGGCATAGAGTTGCTCCACCAGCTTTGTGCCACCCAGGGATTCCCCCTGTGTAGGGGTAACTCTCCATTAGCTGATTAAGTGGGCTTTCCAGATTCTTTGTACAGCACAAGCAGTGCAAAACTGCTGGACTAGGGGGACCTGAATCTGAGTCATCAACTTCATGTGAGTTACTCCAGATTTACACCTGCGCAACTAAGATCAGAATCTGGCCCTATATCTTTTTTTCTGAGCAAAACTGAATCTTTTAAATTCTACAAGCTCTGCTTTATTATAAGTTTCTTGCATGCAAATGTGCATGTTTGATGGGGTAGGGGAGTGTTTCAAGGAAAGCATTTAAAATATAGAAGTGTCTCCTCCATACTGGATAGACCTGAGATTTTGCACGTCAGGGACGACTGTTGCTTTGGAAAGAACACTATACAACCAATTAGTGCATTGTGCCAGGGAGGGAACTTCAACCTTTGTCTAGTTTCAGACTGTTTCTCCTGGAAATCCATTACTAAAACATGTGAGGTTGATCAAAGACATTCGATCAAAAGGCCTCATCTTCTTTCTGCTTAAAGAACTTGATGAAAGAACGTCCCATTGCTGCATGCTTAGTGACCACAAATTTCTCCTGTGTTTCCAAAAACGAGAACTGGATGTCATAAAGTGTGAGCACAGCAAAGATAATCCTAAATCCCAGCACAGCAATTTACAAAGCAGATTAATCACTATTAGATATTAATCACTATTACAAAACCAGAGCAGAAAAACCTGCTGGAAGGTGACTTAGATCTCAGGGGGGAAAGGGGGGGGAGGATGGGGAGAGGGAAAAGACTCACTAGAGCAGACATAGCAATCCCATGAAAACTCTCTGCTTCACTGGGGACTCAAGACATTGCTTAAGTTTGGCAAAGCAAGAGCAAAAGTGTGACTTTACTGCTATGTGGATGAAATTCACTGCTGTGTGGATGATCTACAAAAAGAAGCTTCACATAGTGAGAGGATGCCAACACCAAAGAGGCTTGAGAGCAGGTCCTTCCCACTCTTATGCTGATTGGTTATGTGAATTAGTCCCTATTTCATTAAAGATGACCGTACCCTGTTTTTCCTCTAGTTATTTCTTTGTGATTTCTAGTCACCTCTGAAAGAGCTACAGTCAATTCCTCTCCATCTATCCCTAGTGGATATAAAGTATACAGGAGTTCAATGGAGGGCTTCCCTATCCTGAACCATTTTCAGAGAAGGGAAGCTCCTCCACTGTCTCTCTGAATGACTGACAGTTTGTCTAGCAAGTCAGCTCTCTTTCCATCACTCCTGTTTCTATATGGGCTTTACCCCATGACAGGGCTAATATAATCCTTGGATGGATGAACTGGGGAGAAGTGCGTAGGAGGTGATTTTCCCTCTGTATATGGCATTGGTGAGATGGATACTGGAATATTGTGTCCAGTTTTAGAATCAACATTTTTAAAAGGATGTTGAAAAATTGTAGAGGATGTTGTCAAGAGCCCCCAGAAAGATCGGAGGGCTGGAGAAAAAGCTTTACAGTGAAAGACTTGAACAGCTCAATCTGTTTAGTTTATCAAAAAGAAGTTTGAGAGGTAATTTGAGTACAGTGTACAAGTGTCTTCAGGGGGAGGAAACACTAATGGGCTCTTTAACATAGTGAAAAAAGGCAGAACAAGTACCAATGTCTGGAAGCTGAAGCCAGACAAATTCAAATGAGAAATAAGGCACAATTTTTTAACAGTGAGGGCGATTAGCCATTGGAACAAACTCCCAAGGGAAATGGTGGATTCTCCATCACTTGATGTCTTCAGATCAAGACTGGATGCCTTGCTGGGAGAGATGCTTTTGCCAAATACAGGTTATGCTTTAGTCCAGTGGTCTCAAACTTTTTTATGCCCAAAATCACTTTTTGAATCTAAGGGCAACCCAGGATCTACCCCACCCCTTCCCCAAGGCCCTGCCCATTCCCCAAAAACCCCACTTTGCTCACTCCATCCCCCCCACCCCGTTGCTCGCTCTCCCCTACCCTCACTCACTTTCTCCGGGCTGGGGTAGGGGGTTGGGGTTCGGGAGGGGGTGCGGGCTCTGAGTTGGGCCAAGGGGCTCGCAGTGTGGGAGGGGGCTCTGGGCTGAGCCTGGGGTGCAGGATGAGGTGAGGGGTGCAAGCTCTAGGAAGGAGCTTGGGTGCAGGAGGGGGCTCTGGGCTGGGGCAGAATGTTGGGGTGCAGGAGGGGGTACAGGGTGCTGGCTCTGGGAGTGGGGTCAGGGCTGGGGCAGGGGGTTGGGGTACAGGAGGGAGTTCAGTGTGCAGAAGGGGGTATGGGGTGCTGGCTCTGGGAGGGAACTCAGGGGTGGGGCTTGGGGTGTGGCCTTCTGCCGGGCAGCACTTACCTCCAGCGGCTCCCGGTTGGCGGTGGGCACAGCGAGGCTAAGGCAGGCTCCCTGCCCACCCTGGCCCCACATCACTCCCAGAAGGGGCCAACACACCCCTGCGGCCCCTGGAGGGGGACCGGAGGCACTCTCTGCGTGCACCGACCCTTCAGCTCTCCCGGCCAATAGGAGCTGCGGGGATAGTGCTTGCAGGCAGGAGCAGCATGCAGAGGGAGACCCCTGCCCCTGAACTGAGAGGGCTGCACTGGCTGCTTCTGGGAGCGGCATGAGGCCGGGGTACGGAGTCTTCCTTAGCGACAGCCACGCTGCGCCGCCGGAGATCACGATCGACTGTGAGATCCTCTAGGATTGACCAGTTGATCGTGATCAACCGGTTGGTGACCACTGCTTTAGTCCAACACAAGTTACTGAGCCCAACACAGAGATAACTTAATGAAATGTAAGGGTCTGTGGTATACAGGAGGCCAGACTAGATGATCGAATGGTTCCTTCTAGCTTTAAACTCTGAGAATTGAAGTAATTTCTAGTCCCTGTTTGCCTTTCTCTGATGGATCCCTTGCTGTAGTATCTATATACCAAAAATTTAATGTTCTACCCAACTGTATGGTTTCTTGATGTGTATTCAAATATGTTAAGGAAATAGACATAATTTATCAATGTATATGGAAGTAAAAAGCAGGTGGGGGCAGTTTGCCACTATCTGCCTCTACTCTGGTGGTATCTGTGGGTATGTGAACAAGCCAAGTACTGCAGTCACTGATCTGAATGTGGTGTATGACAGGAAGTGAGGATGAATAGTAACAGACTAATACCATAAATAAGCCTTCCGAGCTCCTAGTGATATTATACTTGTCCAGTGGATTAATAGGGGGTTTTAGGTTCACTCTCCATTGTTAATTCTTTCAATGTCATCGGAACTGAATGTATGACTTTTCAATTAAGGCTGAGTTGTAAGGTTGTATATGATCTTGGGCCTGACTGGGATCTTTGCCAATCACTTCAATGGGAGCAGGGTTGGACTTTTAGTGGCTATAGCACTGATCTCACTTCAGTGATTAGTGCTATTAACTCTTCCAATCCAAGTATTTTAAACTCAGTGGGTGGGTTTTGGTCATCAACATCTTTATTTAGGATATGGTGCAGTTCAACTATCTCTATTTGGCAAGTATTCAAAACTAAGGCCTGGTCTACACTTAAAAAATTAGATTGACCTAACTATGTCGCTCAGGGCCGTGAAAAATTTTGCTCCCTGAGTTCTGTGGTTAGGTCGACCTAACCCCCAGTGTAGATGTGGCTAGGTCAATGGAAGAATTCTTCTGTCAAGACAGCTACTGCTTCTCGGAGAGGTGAATTAACTACATAGTCAGAAAACCCTTTCCTTTGATGCAGGAGCTGTCTAAACTGTGGCACAGTTGCACTGCTGTAGCTGTGTTGCTGTAGTGTCTATAATGTATACATAACCTAAATTGCTACCCTCTGTGGTTATTATTATGTCTTCTGTGGGTCATTGCTCGGGATATCTGAAGAGAAGGTTAAGTATTAAACTCAGCTACTTTATGTTTTTGGATAGACACAACACAAACTGATTTTCAGTGCTAAATCCTTCTTTACTGTCCAAGTTTCACATGTAATGACACAAATACACTTGGTTAATTGTTGTTATAAATTAATGTTACATACTGTGGGTCAAATATTGCTCCGGCTTACACCAGAGGAACCTCATTGTCCGATGCAAACTGTGCATTCATAGTTTGTTGCAAGAGAGCTGGCCTTGTTGCTATGTCACAGAATTGAACCTGCCTTTGTTTAGCCTCAGCAGTGTCTGGGCTGAATAAAGATGGTGGGGTTGCTTTACAGAAATTTGTTTGCAAAGTCAGTATCATTTTTTGCATATATTTTCTTTTAAGTAAAAAGACCTCCAACTGCTTAATAGCAGTTTATACAAAAATAAATTTGTTCTCAGCAACTCTACAATACCAAACTAGTGGAGAAAAACAAATTTCATTTCTCAGGTCTCCAAGTAGGCAACAGAGAGTGAAAGCATGATTTTTTAAAACATCAAAATATTCCACGGTGCTTTTAAATGTATTGCCATATTTTAAAAAAAATTCCTACATTTTGACTAATAGATTAATATGTAAAATAGTTTTCCCTTCCTGTTATGTCAGATTACTAGCAGGACATATGTTCATTTACAGTTTTATATGTTTAGTATATCAGTTCTTACAGCTGTCATATCTAAACCATGATACTTGGTTAACACAACACTTTCCTTTCCTAGGTCAGTTCAAACTATTCCCCTTCTCTAGATCAACATGCTAAAAATTCACCACAACTAGTTCACACACTGTGCACCTCAAGATACTCTGATGCTGTAGCTGACATAAATGTACTTGCCTTTATTCTGACAACTGGGAAACACATTTTGCAAAAACAACTTACATTGTAAGTCAGTTTATTGAAGTCTATCAAGTTTGACATGTTACTGAGGATTCACTAAGCTGCAGTTTGAGGGACAAATCTGCTATTTACTCCTTAATCCCTTCTGATAGAAGTCAGACATCTGCTACTAAAGCCATTTTTATAAAAGCCCAAGGAAAACTTGCCTGGTATGTTTCTGGTTAATAAATATTTCCAGCTATATTTGCTTTTTGCAAAGAAACGAACCTCTCACAATTGCTCTGTTTTTTAAATTATCTTGTGCTGATCATTGACTGTGTACATGCGTCTGCTGTACCGTTTTTTATTTAAAATTTAATCCTATTCTGATTTACTGAAAAATACAGTGGAATACTTATAACTACATAGTCACATTTACTAGCAATTGGCAGCCTTGCCTAATTTAAACATCCAGTAAGCTGTAAGTTGGAGACATGGTACATACCATCTTTGCTCTGTTCAAAAGATGTCTGTATACATTTAAATCACGTCAACTTCTTTTATTCACAGATATTCATTTAATCAAAGTAGACGAATGTTCCTGAACCTTGACGGGTTCTAGTTTAAATGGCAATTATGTGTTTAACTTGGTCTATGACAGATTTTATTGAATAGGAAAACTAAGGTAATAATTATGTGAATAAATCATTTAAACCCAAACAATGAAGAGTTTAGTTAGAACTCACTGCTATGTGCTGTTTATTAACTAAGTATATAGGCCCAGATATTCCAGAGCAGCTGCAGTCAGTGCAAGTCTGGTTGAGATGGGCACTAAACTACCTTTGCAAATCCCAAATCCTAGGCCAGCAATCATCAGCAGTGAACCAGATTAGAGCAGTCTAAATAGTGTATGCCCTGTCTGTTTGTCAGTTCTTCAAGAACCACAGCCTGATTATTCATAGACTCATAGACTTTAAGGTTAGAATGGACCATCGTGATCATCTAGTCTGATCGCCTACATATTGCAGGCCACAGATCCTCATCCATCCACACCTGTGATAGATCCATAATTAATGTAATAAAATGTCATAAGTAATAAAAACGTAAAATAAGATTGGTCCCAAGACCAATCCCTGAGAAACTCCCCTAGTAACCTCCCTCCAGCCTGACAGTTCGCCTTTCAGTATGACCTATTGTAGTCTCCCCTTTAACCAGTTCCTTATCCACCTTTTAATTCTCATATTAATCCCCACCTTCTCCAATTCAACTAATAATTTCCCAAGTAGAACTGTATCAAATGCCTTAATGAAATCCAGGTAGATTAGAGCTACTGCATTTTCTTTGTCTAAAATAGGGGTCGGCAACCTACGGCACGTGTGCCAAAGACAGCAGGCAGCCAATTTTTAATGGCAGGCTGCTGTCTGCTGTGCCCCAGCTGCCAGCCCCGCTCAGCCCACTGCCGAACCCAGGCCGGGGACCCCGGCAGGCAGCAGCGTGCCATTAAAAATCCTGCCCGCCCCGGCCTGCTCTTCTCCGCCTCTCCCCCCCCCCCCCATGGGGGCAGGCTGAAGAAGCTTGGTCCTGCCGGCTGCTGCTGCAGGGCAGGCAAGCTCCCCACTCCCCCACCGTGCTGGATTACTGCCCCTCCTCCTCTCCCTCCCTGCCGCCGATCAGCTGATGGCCCTTGCGAAGGAGGGGGAGAAGCGGAGCTGGAGCACGCTTGCTGCTCCGGGGAGGAGGCAGAGAAGAGGTGGGGACGGGGCCTTGGGGACAGGGGGCGGAATCGGGGCATATCCCCTCCAGCTCCCTGCCGTGAGGTGCTCTGGGCAGGGGTCTGGGAGCACCCCCAGGACCCTAGCCCACACCCCCAGCCCTCTGCCCTGACCCCTGCACCCCCTCCCCACAATCCCAGCCCTGATCCCTGCACCCCCCACACATGCCCTCAGCCCTCTGCCCTGACTCTTCCACCCCCGACATTCCCATCCCCCCCCCCCCCCCGCACCAAATGGGAGCTGCCCAGGTAAGCACTCCACACCCAAACCTCCTGCCCCAACCCTGAGCCCCCTCCCTCATTCTAGCTCCTGGCCAGACCCTACACCCCAACCCCCAGCCTGCTCCTTCACCCCGAGCCCTCTGCTCAGTGCACTCCCACCCTCAGCTCAGTGCAGAGAGAGAGGAAGAGAATGGGCTAGAACCAGGGAGAAGGTAGGTACCCACTCTGTGTGGACAGGGCCAGGACCCCAGACCAGCAGTGGGCTGAGAGGAGCCAGCAGCCGGGATCCTGGCTGGCAGGAGCTGGCGGACGGAACCCCAGACGGGCAGCGGGCTGAGCCGCTCAGCCCACTGCCGGTCTGGGGTCCCAGCCACCGGCCCCACTCAGCCCACTGCCAGTCTGGGGTTCTGGCTACTGGCCCCTTGCCAGTCGGGGTGCCAGTCGCAGGCCCTGCTCAGCCTGCTGCCGGCCTAGGTGAACGGAACCCCAGGCTGGCAGCGGGCTGAGTGGGCCGGTGGCGTAAGATCAGCATTTTAATTTAATTTTAAATGAAGCTTCTTAAACATTTTGAAAACCTTGTTTACTTTACATATGACAATAGTTTAGTTATATAATATATAGACTTACAGAGAGACCCCTTCTAAAAACGTTAAAATGCATTACTGGCACACAAAGCCTTAAATTAAAGTGAATAAATGAAGACTCGGCACACCACTTCTGAAAGGTTGCCGACCCCTGGTCTAAAATATCAAAGAAGGAGATCAGGTTGGTCTGGCATGATCTGCCTTTTGCAAAACCATGTTGTATTTTATCCCAATTGCCTTTCATCTCTATGTCCTACTTTCTCTTTCAAAATTTGTTCCAAGAACTTGCATACAATTGAGGTCAAATTAACAGACCTCTAGTTTCCTGGATCACTTTTTTCCCTCTTAAAAATAGGAACTATATTAGTAATTTTCCAGTCATAGAGTACGACCCTTGAGTTTACAGATTCATTAAAAATCCTTGCTATGGGGTTTGCAATTTCATGTTCCAGTTCCTTTAATATTCTTTGATGGAGATTATCCAGGCCCCCGAATTAGTCCCATTAAGCTGTTTGAATTTGACTTCCACTTCGGATGTGGTAATTTCTACCTCCATATTCTCGTTGCCTTTAGCCACCCTGCCACTACCCGTAAGCTCTTCATTAGCCTCATTAAAAATGGAGGCAAAGTATTTGTTTAGGAGTTGGGCTATGCCTAGATAATCTTTAATCTGCACCCAGTGCTTAGTAGTCCCACTTCTTCTTTCCTTGTTTTTTTTAAAATTTATATGGCTATAGAACCTGTTACTATTGGTTTTAATTCCCTTTGCACGGTCCAGCGCTGCTTGGCTTTTGGAAGTTCTCATTTTAGCCCTACACTTTCTGACCTCCAAGAGGTAGCTTTCCTTGCTGATCCCCACATCTTCCATTCCTTGTAGGTTTTTGCTTTCTCTTAATCACCTGTTCAAGATGCTTTCTCATCCAACATGGTCTGCAACCCTTCCATACAAATGTTTATTCCTTGCTTGGGGTGCAGGCTTCAGATAGCTTCTGCAACTTTGACTTAAAGGAATTCCAGGCCTCCTCCACATTCACATCCTTGAGTTCTTCACTCCAGTCCACTTCCCTAATTCCCTTAATTGATTATAGTTCATCATCATGTTCCTATTACACCTCTGGCGTTTATGGCAGTGACGAAGCTCCTCCACTCCTGTCTGTTTCTGGCAAGTCTTTCAGTGGTTACCCAGCTGTGCCCCAGGTTTTTCAGCTCAGCTTCCACAGCTCTTCGACATCTTGTTTCCAGGTGGCCTCATTTTCACTTGCCTTCAGGTGTCCATCTTATTGCTACTCTGGTGATGGAATCAGTTTCCATCCGAAGCACATGGCCAATTCATCTCCAATGCATCTTGGCAATGATGGTGCTCAGATCCTCTTGGCTGCACTGCATCAATAGATATTGGTTTGAGATGGTTCTGGGCCAAAAGATATGGAGGATTTTTCTGAGGCAGGCTGTTTGGAATGAAGACAGTTTGGACATGTCATACTTTCTTATTCCCCAACATTCTGTGCTATAAAGTAGTTTTGAAAGTATGCAGCTCTGATAAATCTTGAGTTTGGTTTTGGTGTTGTATTTTGATGATTTCCAGACTGTATTTAAGCTCCTGGAGGTATTCCTGGCTTTATTGATTTTGTTCTGGATGGCCTGGCTTGTTCCACTGTTCTGGCTAATGGCACTGCCTAAGTATGTGAATGTTTCTACATTGGTGAGAACATAATCCTCTATCTGTAAATCTGCCTGGTAGCACTTTTTGTAAATACAAATTACTTACCCAAAAGTAGTATATGACTATATCATGTAACTATGGCAAGAACTACGCTTTGATGAACAAATCCTTTTTGTCAAGTGTCATCTGAATTAGAATGACAAACTTGCTTATTACAAGAAATCCCTGATCATCTCTCTCCAAAAGAGAGAAATATGAATTCAGAATACCCATCTTTGTGAAGTAAGACAATATAATGAAAGAAAGAGAACTGGTTTCATTAATGATGGTGCTGGACATTGAGCTGACACAGGTCCTTGCAACTTTTCAATCTGTTGCTTGTAAATTGTTAGCTTCCTATTTATGATGGGGGAAAATTCATGCAGGTGCAAGGGAGTAACATGTGGCCCTGAAACTAAAGCTTAAGTGTGACTGCTGGAGTGGTACATCAAACTCGTGCTGACTGGCTACACCGGGTTGAATTTCACCCTGTTTAGGTGGCTCAATTTCTGTTTTATAGTGTTCTTTAAACATTCTCTGCACTGATTTGTATCTTTTGCAACCCCAGTAAATTCAGTGGGATGTAAGACGGCACATATTTGGCCTTACTGTGAAGATGTTCAAATAATGAACATTATTTTCTAGCCTGAAGGAGAGCCTACCCACCTTTCTTCTCTGATTATAACATGACTGTACAATTGACAAGTCATTCTGCTTGCTGTGATAACTCCTTTCATTTTTGGAAGAGGAGACAGTTAAGTTCTTAGAAATAAGTACTGTGTAATTGCACTGAGCCCTGGTCTATGCTACAAAATTACTTTAGTATAATTACATTGCTCAGGGGTATGAACAGTCTGCACCCCTGAGTGACGTAGATATGCTGACCTGGGCACTATGTCAGTGAGAGAGCTCTCTCCCATTGGCTTAGAGCATCTTCACCAGAAATTCTAAATTTGTAGTGTAAATTTGTAGTGTAGACCTTCCCTCAGTTTCATAAAATCACTAGAAACAACATGTTCTGGGGAGGTGTAAACTGGCTCACCCTCTAATATGATAACACCCTGCTAAATCGAGAGATTTGATGATTACTGTACATTACTGCATAATGTTTCTCTAAACAAAACGATCAGCTCAGTATTGAAAGGATTAAATTTTTATTTCTGATGGTTACATGGCAATCATTTTGTAAACCTATTAAAATGCCCTAAATAAATAGTTATAAAAAAAGGAAAAAGTAGTACCATGCTGCATGAAAACTTTCGGAGTATTCACATCCAGATATAAAATTTTAGGATTAGGGCCCATCTTTATTCTGAAGGAACAGAAGTTTGACACCATGTAGAGTCAAGCACGAGGGTTTATTATGCACAGCGCTGGCGGAGTGTCACTTCGCTTATTAGGCTCAGTGAGACACTGCTAAACAACTGATTACAATAGATTATATAGGGTGCGGTCATAAATATAAAGGGAAGGGTAAACACCTTTAAAATCCCTCCTGGCCAGAGGAAAAATCCTTTCACCTGTAAAGGGTTAAGAAGCTAGGATAACTTCGCTGGCACCTGACCAAAATGACCAATGAGAAGACAAGATACTTTCAAACCTGGACGGGGGGAGAAACAAAGGGTCTCTCTGTCTGTGTGTTGTTTTGCCAGGAACAGAAAAGGAATGGAGTCTTAGAATTTAGTAAGTAATCTAGCTAGATAAGCATTAGATTCTGTTTTGTTTAAATGGCTGATAAAATAAGCTGTGCTGAATAGAATGTATATTCCTGTTTTTGTGTCTTTTTGTAACTTAAGGTTTTGCCTGGAGGGATTCTCTAAGTTTTGAATCTGATTACCCTGTAAGGTATTTACCATCCTGATTTTACAGAGGTGATTCTTTTACTTTTTTCTTCAATTAAAATTCTTCTTTTAAGAACCTGATTGCTTTTTCATTGTTCTTAAGATCCAAGGGTTTGGGTCTGTGTTCACCTACACAAATTGGTGAGAATTTTTATCAAGCCTTCCCCAGGAAAGGGGGTATAGGGTTTGGGAGGATTTTGGGGGGAAAGACATTTCCAAGCGGGCTCTTTCCCTGTTATATATTTGTTAGACGCTTGGTGGTGGCAGCAATAAAGTCCAAGGGCAAAAGGTAAAATAGTTTGTACCTTGGAGAAGTTTTAACCTAAGCTGGAAAAAATAGTTTTAGGGGGTTTTCATGCAGGTCCCCACATCTGTACCCTAGAGTTCAGAGTGGGGAAGGAACCTTGACATGGTGGCAGAGTGGTGGGATTAACTTGAAATCATTTTGAGATCAATTTGAGATTTTTTGAACAAGAAGCACAGATTTTAAAAAGGGAAATTTTTTTTTCTTTGGGCTGCTGGGAAGCAGGTTTTCAGCTGAAAGCAGTTAGAGGGTTTTTTTTCTCTCTGCCTGGGGGCCAGAGCAAAGACAAAAGGGAATTGTCTTTTGTGAGCTGGAGTTTTCTCTACCTAAAGGCAGGGTAGTTAACCTCCTGCAGGGAAATTCACAAGTCTTCACAGACCTGAAGAAGTTGTTTTTTTTTTTTTTTACCTAAGAGCAACTAGAAGGGTTTTCTGTCTATTTGCTTGGAGACAAAGGTGTTAGGTTTTTTTTTTTTTAAGGATTTTTCTGTAGGCTGACAATCGCTATCAGAGAATATAGGAATCTGATTACAGCACAGCAAAATTTTACAAGCCAAGTTTTTTGTTTGTTTTATTTCTAAGTCTCGGGGGTAAAGTTAGCTAAAAATAGAGAGGCAAACATGACAGAGCCCAAAACAGAAACAGCCAAAGAGGCTGCCCACAGGAGAGCTATGGAGGCAAAGGAAAAAGAAATGGAGGAAAAGGAAAAAGCCCAAGAGGCTGCCCACAGGAGAGCTATGGAGGCAAAGGAAAAAGAAATGAAGCATACACTGGAGATGGAGAAGGCAAAGGCTCAGCAGAATAGCAATCCTTCTCCAGGTACCGCTTCATGTCCCAGGAAGTTCCCCACCTACAAGGCAGGTGATGATACTGAGGCCTTCTTAGAAAACTTCAAAAGGGCCTGCCTTGGGTACAGCATCTCTACAGACTAATACATGGTAGAGCTGAGGCCGCAGCTCAGTGGACCCTTAGCTGAGGTGGCGGCTGAAATGCCTAAGGAACACATGAACAAGTATGAACTGTTTAAAACCAAGGTGAGAGTCAGAATGGGGCTAACACCCGAGCATTCCCGTCGGCGGTTCAGAGCCCTAAGCTGGAAACCAGACGTGTCATTTATCCGACATGCCTACCACATTGTGAAACATTGATATGCCTGGATATCAGGAGCAAATGTTAAATCTCCAGAAAATTTGCCCTTCCTAATGCAAATGGAGCAGTTCTTAGAGGGTGTTCCTGAGGAAATAGAAAGATACATCCTAGATGGGAAGCCCAAAACTGTAATCAAGGCGGGGGAGATTGGAGCCAAATGGGTGGAGGTGGCAGAAAAGAAAAAAACTGGTTGCAGTTGGAGCAGATACCAGAAGGGACAACCTCAGACCACACCTTACTACCGGGGGCAGCCCAAGGTCCAACTACCCCCGTCCAGCCACCTTATCGTCCCGCCACACCATTCTCCAGCAACCCACCTCACCCCAGTGATCCGTCAGCTGGACGATGTTTTAAATGTAACGAACTGGGGCATGTGAAGGCCAACTGCCCCAAGAACCCCAACAGATTACAGTTCATTGCACCGGAATCACACCAGAGGTCCTCAGACCCATATACCTCCCAGATACCCTTGGAGCAGAGGGAAACTGTGAGTGTGGGTGGGAAAAAGGTCACCGCATGGATGGACACCGGAGCACAAGTGTTGGCTATCCATGCTTCCTTAGTGGACCCAAATTTAATTGACCCAGGGATCCAAGTGACAATTCAACCCTTCAAGTCCAACTCTTTCAATTTGCCTGCAGCCAAGTTGCCTGTCCAGTACAAGGGCTGGTCAGGAACATGGACTTTTGCAGTCTATGATGATTATCCCATCCCCATGCTGTTGGGGGAAGACTTGGCAAATCATGTGAAGCTAGCCGAGAGGATGGGAATGGTCACCCGCAGCCAGGCTAAAGAAACCATCATGCCTAGCTCTGTTCTGGAAACTTCTACCAGGACCCGGTCAGAGGTGATGGACCCAAACCCCAGGCCAATGTCTGCAACAGCAGTAGTGGATCCAGTCCCAGAGACCCAGACAGAGCCAGTCCCAGAACCGGAACCAGCAGAACAACCAGCACCAGATCCATTGCCAACACTGAATCCAGTGCTTGCAACCCCAACACCAGAGGGCCCCACCAAACCTGAACCAGCAGCAGCCAATAACCCTACACCAGAGGCTCAGCCGGAGCCTGAACTCCAACATAGTGCACCAGCGGAGAGCGGTTCACAGTCAATGGAAACAGCCCCATCCCCTACATCGCTTCCAGAGGGACCAGCCTAGGTCCACAAAATCCAATGAGGAACTGATGTCTCCAGCATCAAGGGAACAGTTCCAGACCAAACAGGAAGCAGATGAAAGCCTCCAGAGAGCTTGGATGGCGGCATGGAGCAACCAATTGCCTCTCAGCTCTTCTAATCGATCCAGGTTTGTTGTAGAAAGAGGACTTTTGTACAAGGAAACTCTTTCTGGCATCCTCAGAGACAGTTGGCAGTTCCAACTAAGTACCCGGTCGAGCTTAGCCCACGATCATCCTAGTGGCCATGCTGGGGTGAACAGGACCAAAGACTGTTTGGGGAGGTCATTCCACTGGGAAGGAATGGGCAAGGATGTTTCTACCTATGTCCAGTCTTGTGAGGTATGCCAAAGAGTGGGAAAACCCCAAGACCATGTGTCATAAATATAAAGGGAAGGGTAAACCCCTTTGAAATCCCTCCTGGCCAGGGGAAAGCTCCTCTCACCTGTAAAGGGTTAAGAAGCTAAAGGTAACCTCGCTGGCACCTGACCAAAATGACCAATGAGGAGACAAGATACTTTCAAAAGCTGGGAGGAGGGAGAGAAACAAAGGGTCTGTGTGTCTGTCTATATTCTGTCTTTGCCGGGGATAGACCAGGAATGGAGTCTTAGAACTTTTAGTAAGTAATCTAGCTAGGTACGTGTTAGATTATGATTTCTTTAAATGGCTGAGAAAAGAACTGTGCTGAATAGAATAACTATTTCTGTCTGTGTATCTTTTTTGTAACTTAAGGTTTTGCCTAGAGAGGTTCTCTATGTTTTGAATCTAATTACCCTGTAAGGTATCTACCATCCTGATTTTACAGGGGGGATTTCTTTATTTCTATTTACTTCTATTTTTATTAAAAATCTTCTTGTAAGAAAACTGAATGCTTTTTCATTGTTCTCAGATCCAAGGGTTTGGGTCTGTGGTCACCTATGCAAATTGGTGAGGCTTTTTATCCAACATTTCCCAGGAAAGGGGGGGTGCAAGTGTTGGGAGGATTGTTCATTGTTCTTAAGATCCAAGGGTCTGGGTCTGTAGTCACCTAGGCAAATTGGTGAGGCTTTTTACCAAACCTTGTCCAGGAAGTGGGGTGCAAGGTTTTGGGAAGTATTTTGGGGGGAAAGACATGTCCAAACAGCTCTTCCCCAGTAACCAGTATTAGTTTGGTGGTGGTAGCGGCCAATCCAAGGACAAAGGGTGGAATATTTTGTACCTGGGGGAAGTTTTGACCTAAGCTGGTAAAGATAAGCTTAGGAGGTTTTTCATGCAGGTCCCCACATCTGTACCCTAGAGTTCAGAGTGGGGGAGGAACCTTGACACCATGTCAAAGCCCCTCTCCAGCCATGCCCCATCATTGAAGTTCCATTTCAGCGAGTAGCTGTGTATATTCTGGGCCCTTTTCCGAAAAAGACACCCAGAGGGAGGGAAGCAATACATACTGACTTCCATGGATTTTGCCACCCGATGGCCGGAAGCAGTAGCTCTAAGCAACACCAGGGCTAAAAGTGTGTGCCAGGCACTAGCAGACATTTTTGCCAGGGTAGGTTGGCCCTCGGACATCCTCACAGATGCAGGAACTAATTTCCTGGCAGGAACTATGGAAAGCCTTTGGGAAGCTCATGGGGTAAGTCACTTGGTTGTCACTCCTTACCACCATCAAACAAATGGCATGGTGGAGAAGTTTAATGGAACTTTGGGGGCCATGACACGTAAATTCATAAATAAGCACTCCAATGATTGGGACCTAGTGTTGCAGCAGTTGCTCTTTGCCTACAGAGCTGTACCACATCCCAGTTTAGGGTTTTCACCATTTGAACTTGTATATGGCCATGAGGTTAAGGGGCCATTACAGTTGGTGAAGCAGCAATGGGAGGGGTTTACACCTTCTCCAGGAACTAACATTCTGGACTTTGTAACCAACCTACAAAACACCCTCCAAACCTCTTTAGCCCTTGCTAAAGAAAACCTACAGGATGCTCAAAAAGAGCAAAAAGCCTGGTATGATAAACATGCCAGAGAGCGTTCCTTCAAAGCAGGGAACCAGGTCATGGTCTTAAAGGCGCTCCAGGCCCATAAAATGGAAGCGTCGTGGGAAGGGCCATTCACAGTCCAGGAGTGCCTGGGAGCTGTTAATTATCTCATAGCATTCCCCACCTCCAACCGAAAGCCTAAGGTGTACCATATTAATTCTCTAAAGCCCTTTTATTCCAGAGAATTAAAGGTTTGTCAGTTTACAACCCAGGGAGGAGATGAAGCTGAGTGGCTTGAAGGTGTCTACTACGAAGGGAAAAGTGCTGGTGGCGTGGAATAGGTGAACCTCTCCATGACCCTTGGGCATATGCAGCGACAACAGATCAAGGAGCTGTGCACTAGCTATGCGCCGATGTTCTCAGCCACCCCAGGACTGACTGCACGGGCATACCACTCCATTGAGACAGGTAATGCTCACCCAATTAAAGTCCAACCTTACCGGGTGTCTCCTCAAGCTAAAACTGCTATAGAACGGGAGATCCAGGATATGCTACAGATGGGGGTAATCCGCCCCTCTGGCAGTGCATGGGCATCTCCAGTGGTTCTAGTTCCCAAACCAGATGGGGAGATACGTTTTTGCGTGGACTACCGTAAGCTAAATGCTGTAACTCACCCAGACAACTATCCAATGCCACGCACAGATGAACTATTAGAGAAACTGGGACGGGCCCAGTTCATCTCTACTTTGGACTTAACCAAGGGGTACTGGCAGGTACCGCTAGATGAATTCGCCAAGGAAAAGTCAGCTTTCACCACACAAGTTGGGCTGTATGAATTTAATGTACTCCCTTTCGGGCTGCGGAATGCACCCACCACCTTCCAAGGACTTGTAGATGGTCTCCTAGCGGGATTAGGAGAATATGCCATCGCCTACCTTGACGATGTGGCCATATTTTCGGATTCCTGGGCAGAACACCTGGAACATCTACAAAAAGTCTTTGAGTGCATAAGGGAGGCAGGACTAACTGTTAAGGCTAAGAAGTGTCAAATAGGCCTAAACAGAGTGACTTACCTTGGACACCAGGTGGGTCAAGGAACTATCAACCCCCTACAGGCCAAAGTGGATGTTATCCAAAAGTGGCCTGTCCCAAAGTCAAAGAAACAGGTCCAATCCTTCTTAGGCTTGACCGGATATTACAGGCGATTTGTATCACAATACAGCCAAATCGCTGCCCCACTGACAGACCTAACCAAAAAGAAACAGCCAAATGCCGTTCAGTGGACCGAAGAGGGTCAGAAGGCCTTTAACCAGCTTAAAGCGACACTCATGTCTGACCCTGTGCTAAGGGCCCCAAACTTTGACAAACCGTTCCTAGTAACCACAGATGTGTCCGAGCATGGTGTGGGAGCAGTTTTAATGCAGGAAGGACCGGATCAAGAATTCCACCCTGTAGTGCTTCTCAGGAAGAAGCTGTCTGAGAGGGAAAGCAACTGGTCAGTCAGTGAAAAAGAATGTTACGCCATTGTCTACACTCTGGAAAAGCTACGCCCATATGTTTGGGGACGGCGTTTCCACCTGCAAACCGACCATGCTGCACTACAGTGGCTTCATACCACCACGGGAAATAACAAAAAACGTATTTGGTGGAGTTTAGCTCTCCAAGATTTTGATTTTGACATCCAACACATCTCAGGAGCTTCTAACAAAGTGGCTGATGCACTCTCCTGTGAAATTTTCCCGGAATCAACTGGTTAAAATCGTCCTTGAGATGTGGAAAATATTGTTAGTCTTTATATACTTGGTAGTATATTTAGAGGTGCATGTGTCTTATTAACTCTGTTTTCTCCTAGAGCTCCAGGAAGAAATCCCAGCCAGTGTTTCACCCTATCTGTGATTTGGGGTGTGTGTCATAAATATAAAGGGAAGGATAAACACTTTTAAAATCCCTCCTGGCCAGAGGCAAAACCCTTTCACCTGTAAAGGGTTAAGAAGCTAGGATAACTTCGCTGGCACCTGACCAAAATGACCAATGAGAAGACAAGATACTTTCAAACCTGGACGGGGGGAGAAACAAAGGCTCTCTCTGTCTGTGTGTTGTTTTGCCAGGAACAGAAAAGGAATGGAGTCTTAGAATTTAGTAAGTAATCTAGCTAGATATGCATTAGAATCTGTTTTGTTTAAATGGCTGATAAAATAAGCTGTGCTGAATAGAATGTATATTCCTGTTTTTGTGTCTTTTTGTAACTTAAGGTTTTGCCTAGAGGGATTTTCTATGTTTTGAATCTGATTACCCTGTAAGGTATTTACCATCCTGATTTTATAGAGGTGATTCTTTTACTTTTTTCTTCAATTAAAATTCTTCTTTTAAGAACCTGATTGCTTTTTCATTGTTCTTAAGATCCAAGGGTTTGGGTCTGTGTTCACCTACACAAATTGGTGAGGATTTTTATCAAGCCTTCCCCAGGAAAGGGGTATAAGGTTTGGGAGGATTTTGGGGGGAAAGACGTTTCCAAGCGGGCTCTTTCCCTGTTATATATTTGTTAGACGCTTGGTGGTGGCAGCAATAAAGTCCAAGGGCAAAAGGTAAAATAGTTTGTACCTTGGGGAAGTTTTAACCTAAGCTGGAAAAAATAGGTTTAGGGGGTTTTCATGCAGGTCCCCACATCTGTACCCTAGAGTTCAGAGTGGGGAAGGAACCTTGACAGGTGCCAATGGGCGGAGAGAAGCGACGGGGTGGGAGATCCCGAGCCCTTGTATAGGTTCTAGCAGCAAGACAAAATTAGCACAATAAGCCAATAGTCTAAAAGATTACAAAATGGCTCTTCCCATAGCTCAGGTTAACATGTTTGCTAATACACAGGTGTTAGCCCTCAAAATTCTCCTCTTTCAGTGTGTAAGGTAAATCCTGATTTCAGGTTCATAGAAATGACGGTGGCTCTTTCCAGGCAGGTTGGCCCACAGGTACATACCTGGAGGGTTTTAAAGCAAAAAGAACAGTAAACAGTACACAGCAATGACAATCATATATGGTTTACCAATGCGTTTCTGCTTACTAGGACTGGCATTTTTGAGGGAGGATGCCATAACTCATGCTATCATGTTAGGCCTCTCCCTGAATCCTGGTCGGCATTCGGGGAGTATGTACCATTATCTCTTCCTGGACCAGAGAGCAGACTTTAAGGCTCCTCTCAGTGAGTTACGTGTCTATAACTCATGATAAGCCTCCCAATTACAGCTCCCCACCTGGAGTTATGCTTTCTCAGCTTATTTTATGTATAGTTGAAACAAACAAGGTTGTCTCCTGCTTATCCCAGCCTTTCATTAGCCATGTATTGTCCATTGTTAACTAGGCCTTGTGCCTCAGACCAGGCCATGGAGTATGGGCCTATGTGAGAGATTCTTAACAGAGACTGTGGTCAAGATATTATTGAGATTTTGGCCCTTCGATTTCATGGTGTCTCATGACTCCCTCTGATATGTAGTCTCCTTTTCTATATATTGCACCTTCTACACTCTTTTTCCCAGCTGCTCTTCTGATCTGATAACCAGAATTGGTGACTATGCCTTGAACAATACAATATGAGGATAATCTTCTAACATGCAACATCAGCTGCATCTCTCAACTTGTTTTTTTTTTCTTGCTGATCGAGGTGAGTGGTTTCTGTGGCAACCTGAGTATTATCTCCAGGTCCCCTTCTACCTTCAGACTGGCATACATTAAAGAGTCAATGTAAATCTTAATTTTTTTCCTTTCCTCAGTTCTATACCTCTATTATCAATATCTTTGATTTAAAAAAAAAACAAAACTGGAAACATTCTTTTCATGGTTATATTTTGCTGGGCTTTTAGCCGTACGATGAAAACAGACTTGTGAGTCAGACTTTTTTTGTCTGGTTAGATTGACTTTAAGGTTCTTATGCACTCGCACAGTGTTGTTGAAGAGAAATATTTACATTTTAAAAACCTATTTGTTTTCACTGAATTAAAAAAAGACTGAAAAATATTTCTATTTACAAAATAGCAGTTTACATTTCTGCAGAAACATTTATGTGATGATCTTAGAATGTTTTACTAAGCAAGAATACGCTGTTATATCATTTCACAGATGGGAAATTGGGACATGAAAAGGTTAAGTAAATTGCCCAAAATCACAGCAAGTTTAGTGGCAAGAATACAACCCATGTCTCCTGACTCCAAGTCCTTTCCTTTAACTAAACACTAGAACACACTGCCCTCTTATAGATTTACAGGGATTTGTTTAATACCACATTAACTTTTAAAAAACAAACACCCCCTCATACCCCCACCAACGTAGTATTTCTAAATCAACATGTAATCAACACATTTTTAATCTATCAGAGAGAGATGGAATAATGAAAGTTTACACAGCATTAGTGTCTTATTTCTGGATGTTGATCACAGGTTCAATGTTAACTTGTCTCTTCATACTAACAGATGTGGCATTACTATTTGAACAAATCTGTTATTAAAAGCAATGGCTGTGAGGATAAAAGTTGTGAAATACCTGCTGTTTGCAAGGTTAGGTTAACAGTAAACACTGATACTAGTAAAAGTACATTAGCTCTTAAGAACTGGCACAGTCATGTTAAGGATTGTATTTTCATGGGCATTCTTTCATACACTAGCTGCAGTCTGCAAAGATGGCTTTCTTCCCCTTGTCGCTGCAGATGGGCATGCATCATCAGATTCCTACTGCGATCCTAAAGGCTAGATGGAAGTTTTTGTGATTATCGGCTGCATCAAGAAAAATGCCTTTTATATTTTCCTGTGTATGTAAAGTTTGTAGTATTGCTTGTGCTATAATAGTTTCTCAAAGGTGGTAAACAATTTCTGGGGTTTGCATGTGTTTTCTCTATAGTAATTGTTTTGTTTTTGGAAAATGTAATAGAATATTGCTAATTCGCACTTATGACTGGGAGACCCACTGCAGGCTACTGATTCATGTAGATTAGACAGTAAGGCTTGAATTCTCAGTGGCCTTTGGCCCCTTCACCCCACTCTGGAACCTGTTCCACTTCACCAATTTTAAGGTATACCTGCTTTTCGAACTGAAGGTGCAATTTCCAACTTAAGTTGGCATATGCACTAAAAATAGCTGTCGCAGTGCAAATGGTAGAAGGGGCTAGCTGCCCGAATATATACCTAGCGTCTTGGACAGGATAATTCTTGGGGTGGCTAGCCCCTCCCGCCGTTCGTGTCTCTGCAGCTATACTGCTATTTTTAGTGCGCTAGCTTGATCAGAGAGTATGAGTCTGTCTACTTGAACTGGAAATCACTCCTCCAGCTTGAAGTGTAGACATACCCTAAGGCTCCTTTATACTGGCAGAGCAGTGTAAGAGGGCCTTAGTGCAAATGAGAATCAGCTCCCATTGAAGTCTATGTTAAAACTCCCTTTGGATTCAACTAAGTGGGAGCCAGAACAGGCCCTGAGCAAACAAACTTACTGGTTACTGGCCTAGCGGATGGGGGGGAAACAGTAGATGTGATATATCTTGATTTTAGTAAGGCTCTGGCACAGTTCCACATGATATTTTCATAAGCAAACTAGGGAAATGTGGTCTAGATGAAATTACTGTAAAGTGTGTGCACAACTGGTTGAAAAATTGTACTCAGTGTAATTACCAAAGGTGTGGCTGTCAAATTGGGAGGAAGTATATAGTGGTGTCCCAAAGGGGTCTGTCCTAGGTCAGGTACTATTCAATATTTTCATTAATAACTTGGATAACGAAGTGAGAGCATACTTATAAAATGTACAGAGGACGCCAACCTGGGAGGGGTTGCAACCACTTTGGAGGAGAGAATTAGAATTCAAAAGGATCTTGATATATTGGCGAATTGGTCTGAAATAAATATGATGTACTTCAGCGCAAAGTGATACACTGAGGAAGGAAAAATCAAATGCACAACTACAAAATGAGGAATAACTGGCTATGCAGTAGTACTCCTGAAAAGTATCATGTGAATCACACGTTGAAGATGAGCCAACAGTGTGCTGTAGTTGTAAAAAGGGGTTAATTCATTCTGGGGTGTACTAACAGGAGCGTTGTATGTGAAACACTGGAAATAATTGTTCCGCTGTACTCAGAACGATGAGGCTTCAGCTGGAGTACTGTGTCCAGTTTTGAGCACTGTACTTTAAAGAAGGATGTGGACAGACTGGAGAGAGTCCAGAGGAGAGCAACAAAAATGAGAAAAGTTTTAGAAAACCAGCTCTATGAGAAAAGGTTAAAAAAAGGGGTGTGTTTAGCTTTGAGAAAAGAAGACTCAGGACGGATCTGATTTCAAATATGTTAAGGGCTTTTATAAAGAAGATGATGATCAGTTGTTCTCCATAGCCACTGAAGATAGGACACGAAGTATTGGGCTTAATCCGCAGCAAGCGAGTTTTAGGTTAGATATTAGGAAAGGCTGTCTAACTATAAGGGATAGTTAAAGACTGGAATAGTTTACCAAGAGAGGTTGTGGAAACTCTGCCACTGGAGGTTTTTAAGAACAGGT
Source organism: Natator depressus (assembly GCF_965152275.1). Lineage (NCBI taxonomy): Eukaryota > Metazoa > Chordata > Testudines > Cheloniidae > Natator > Natator depressus. The sequence continues at coordinate 162,585,967 of NC_134236.1, read as the reverse complement.
TAGACAAACACATGTCAGGGTTGTGCTAGGTATACTTGGTCCTGCATCACCATGGAGGTATCTACCAAACCAGTGGTTCTCAACCAGTAGTAGGGGTACTCCTGGGGGGTACGCAGAGGTCTTCCAGAGGGTATATCTAGCTATTTGCCTAGTTTCACAACGGGCTACATAAAAAGCACTAGTGAAGTCAGTACAAACTGAAATTTCATACACACAATGGCTTGTTTATACTGCTCTATATACCCTGAAATGTAAGTATAATATTTATATTCCAAGTGATTTATTTTAATATGGTCAACATGAGAAAGCAAGCAATTTTTCAGTAATAATGTGCAGTGATACTTTTGTATTTTTATGTCTGATTTTGTAAGTAAGTAGTTTTTTAGTGAGGTGAAACTTGGGGTACACAAGACAAATCAGACTCCTGAAAGGGGTACAGTAGTCTGGAAAAGCTGAGAACCACTGGACTGGATGATCCTTCAAGGTCTCCTCTAGCATTATATTTCTATGAAACATTATGGGGCAGGGGGAAAATCAAGGATTTGTCATTACAAATTGCACCTAATTTATTTTGATAAGTGTGGTTGTTATTTACCATGCTTACTAGAGGTACTCTAATATATTTTGTAAGTAATGAAGCCTTAGAACTGTGAGACCTTGCTACAATATTATACAGTTAGATTTTTGTTTAGAATGTTGTTGGTATTGGTTTTGGTGAAAATGATCAAGTTTGTAGATTCGTGGAGCAGAATTAGTGACTTTTTATAGCAGAGCTCCCTAGGGATGGGGGCAGAGAAAGAGATGTAGTAGATCATCAGCTTTTAGGTCCTGATTCTCCACTGCTTTGCACCTCAGAGAGTCATTTCCACGTGCGCAAATTGGGTCTAAATCCCTACCATATCAGAACAGCAGTATTTTACACCCATTTTGCAGAGGTGACCAGAATTATGTCTATTTAGTTTTCTTTTCTAGCTCATTTGGATACACAGTTTGGTAGGATCATTGACTGGGCACCTGACTTCTTTGGTTTCCCAGAACAACATAACTGTGTATTCAACCCTGAATAACTATAATATTGACTGTAGTCCATATATTTTCCACCATCATATGTGCACACACTTTTGTTATTGTACACACCTTACTAAGCTGCATAGTTTGGATCAGAATGGAATTTACACCCCTTTTCTGTGTGCTCTAGGGTTTAGGTTAAAAGCCATCCCTGATATCTTGACTAACCATTGGGGGTGTATTAACTCTCATGAGTGTGCATTAATGGAATACGTATAGTACCACCTAATTCTGGTGATATTAGAGTTATTCCAGATAATGTATACTATCACATTACTGATTTGAATGTTGGCTTAGCACAGGATAGTACATGACTTTGAGAATTCACTGAAGGCTCTTTGTGAGTACTGTAGCAAAGGCTAATGTAAACAAACAAAGATCAAAGTAAACCTTACAGTGGGAATGGAGACTGACATAACCTAGTGAGGCCTACTTCCCCAACAAACTGAAGTCAAATGGAAATATTTCAGTTTCAGTTTCCTGCCTAAGATACTCACCAGTCTTAAGCTCTACTCTTTTTATATACAATTCTCCTTCCTGATATCAAATGCAAGCTGTAAGGGAGACCTACTTTACACTCTTTCCATAAAGATATGAACTGTGTTTTCTTTTTATAAACACATTTGACAAGCACATACCACACAACAGAGCAAAGCGGTTGGCAGCTTAACTAGCACATGATGAATGCTGTCTCTATTGCCAACCATTATAACATCACATAGGGAAGGCTAGAACGTGCATGGGCCTTGTATGAATGCACAAAAGGTAAGGATGGAAGGAGTCTTCCTCCACTTGCCTCTTCATGCAGGGCCCATAATAAATTGCCCTTCCTGCATCAGCCAAATGACTCAGTCATCAATTCTCAACATATAATGAACATTACTAACAAAGGGCCAAACCATGGATCAGCCTTATGTGAGCTGTGTAGGGAGCTATGGGGGAATAAACTACCACCTTCTCCACCCAACAACATACCCCAGGGGTGCGCACACACACGGGCTCTTTGGACTTATAACTCCTCCCACAAAATCCTTTGAAAGTGTGCAGGTGGAACATCAATTCTGCACCACCACATGCTAGTCAGCAGAGATGGGCCAATGCAGGGAGCAAAGTAATCTGTATTTAGCGCAACCTGATGGCTGTGCCTGAGGCACAATCTAGGCCAAGCAGTGTTTTGCCAACTAATTGTGTCTAACTGGCCACTGGGATACAGTCATGAGCCACATTTGACTGTTTCCAAAAAAAAAAAAATGCAGGCAGAATGAAACCATTCCTGTGTATTGAACTGTCTGTATAAGAGATGAGTCTGAGTGACAAACCTCAAATCTGGGTCTGAATTTCCCCACAGTTCCAGAGTGTTCCCATCCAAGCAGTTGATGTGGACCCATCTTTGAAATAAACAAGACGTGAATGACTTTAACTTACTTTGTAAATGTCAGTCATTTTGAATTCTATTAATTTTACACTCCCAGGGCCAGATCCTTGTCCCCATTTCTCCCTTTTCTCCCAGTCTGGTGAATGGCTGGATTAAACCTTGTTTGGGGGAATTCCTGGATGGCATAAAGCTGGCATGGCCAGTTCTACATCACCCACTGCTGCCCCCCTATTGAAATTCTGGGGGAACACCAGAGGTGGAACGGAGCATGGCGGGCGGGCAATGCGCTCTAGCAATCCTGGGCTAGGTGAAGTGAGACTCTAAATTGTATTGGCAGCTGGCCTGGACTATGACTGCCCTCAGGACTGAGAGGAGAGGCAGGAAGGTGGCAAAAAGCTACTTATGGCCCATTCTCCCTGCTCAGGTGCACCCAGCAGAGCACCTTAAGGATCTTCCTGGTTCCACAGTGTTCCATGCACATACATATTGTATCCTCCACAGGAGAAAATCCAGCATATAAATAAATCTTGGCTTTGTGGTAGATCAGCTATATCATAAATGCTGACATTTCCAAATGGGTACAGCCATTTGTGGAGATTAAAACAAATCCTGCAGCGTTTTATTCTACCTATAATCCTAAATAACAACAAATCTGGATGTGCTGCATAATATTTAACATGGAAAACAGATATCAATTTTGAGGTTGCAAAGTCCAATATTCAAAAGTTAGGAGATACCAGACTTCAGGTTGTCAGTGCAACCTTAATTTGCCCCCCTTGTGTATATGTCTTATACAGTCTGCAGTTACATGCCTTTTTTAATATGAGCAAAACATGTTCTTGGAAATGGATGAACCGTGCTGGCTGAAATGTTTTAAAAAACAAAAATTCAACCTGAGTCAGACACCTGGCATGGAAAATTTTATCCCCAAAGGTTCAAGTTTGGCAAAGTTATCAGCAACTGAAAACAGAGGTTTATAATGGAAAGTGTCAGACAATCTGTATAATAGGTGGCGCCGTCAGCCCCACCTAAAATCAAGGTGAATAGAATAAATTATTTTAAGTAACTGTAAATTACATAGCTCCTCCCCTTCTGCAGAAAAACCTGTAAAGGGGAAAAAGTTACTTTGAAAAAGGTCAGGTTTTTTTTAGGCCATATCCTTTGGGCATCCACCCCTCCATCTCGTGGTCTGGTGGAAGAGGGAGCAGCAGAGTTGTTAGGCCAGGGATTATCATTATTATTTTGTAAGTTAACATTTATATTATGGTAGCAACCAGAATCATAGAATCATAGAATATCAGGGTTGGAAGGGACCTCAGGAGGTCATCTAGTCCAACCCCCTGCTCAAAGCAGGACCAATCCCCAATTAAATCATCCCAGCCAGGGCTTTGTCAAGCCTGACCTTAAAAACTTCTAAGGAAGGAGATTCTACCACCTCCCTAGGTAACGCATTCCAGTGTTTCACCACCCTCCTAGTGAAAAAGTTTTTCCTAATATCCAACCTAAACCTCCCCCACTGCAACTTGAGACCATTATTCCTTGTCCTGTCATCTTCTACCACTGAGAATAGTCTAGAACCATCCTCTTTGGAACCACCTCTCAGGTAGTTGAAAGCAGCTATCAAATCCCCCCTCATTCTTCTCTTCTGCAGACTAAACAATCCCAGTTCCCTCAGCCTCTCCTCATAAGTCATGTGTTCCAGACCCCTAATCATTTTTGTTGCCCTTTGCTGGACTCTCTCCAATTTATCCACATCCTTCTTGTAGTGTGGGGCCCAAAACTGGACACAGTGCTCCAGATGAGGCCTCACCAATGTCGAATAGAGGGGAACGATCACGTCCCTCGATCTGCTCGCTATGCCCCTACTTATACATCCCAAAATGCCATTGGCCTTCTTGGCAACAAGGGTACACTGCTGACTCATATCCAGCTTCTCGTCCACTGTAACCCCTAGGTCCTTTTCCGCAGAACTGCTGCCTAGCCATTCGGTCCCTAGTCTGTAGCTGTGCATTGGGTTCTTCCGTCCTAAGTGCAGGACCCTGCACTTATCCTTATTGAACCTCATCAGGTTTCTTTTGGCCCAATCCTCCAATTTGTCTAGGTCCCTCTGTATCCTATCTCTGCCCTCCAACGTATCTACCACTCCTCCCAGTTTAGTATCATCCGCAAATTTGCTGAGAGTGCAATCCACACCATCTCCAGATCATTTATGAAGATATTGAACAAAACCGGCCCCAGGACCGACCCCTGGGGCACTCCACTTGACACCGGCTGCCAACTAGACATGGAGCCATTGATCACTACCCGTTGAGCCCGACAATCTAGCCAACTTTCTACCCACCTTATAGTACATTCATCCAGCCCATACTTCTTTAACTTGCTGACAAGAATACTGTGGGAGACCGTGTCAAAAGCTTTGCTAAAGTCAAGAAACAATACATCCACTGCTTTCCCTTCATCCACAGAATCAGTAATCTCATCATAGAAGGCGATTAGATTAGTCAGGCATGACCTTCCCTTGGTGAATCCATGCTGACTGTTCCTGATCACTTTACTCTCGTGTAAGTGCTTCAGGATTGATTCCTTGAGGACCTGCTCCATGATTTTTCCAGGGACTGAGGTGAGGCTGACTGGCCTGTAGTTCCCAGGATCCTCCTTCTTCCCTTTTTTAAAGATTGGCACTACATTAGCCTTTTTCCAGTCATCCGGGACTTCCCCCGTTTGCCACGAGTTTTCAAAGATAATGGCCAATGGCTCTGCAATCACATCCGCCAATTCCTTTAGCACTCTCGGATGCAACTCGTCTGGCCCCATGGACTTGTGCACGTCCAGCTTTTCTAAATAGTCCCTAACCACCTCTTTCTCCACAGAGGGCTGGCCATCTACTCCCCATGTTGCGATGCCCAGCGCAGCAGTCTGGGAGCTGTCCTTGTTAGTGAAGACAGAGGCAAAAAAAGCATTGAGCACATTAGCTTTTTCCACATCCTCTGTCACTAGGTTGCCTCCCTCATTCAGTAAGGGGCCCACACTTTCCTTGGCTTTCTTCTTGTTGCCAACATACCTGAAGAAACCCTTCTTGTTACTCTTGACATCTCTTGCTAGCTGCAGCTCCAGGTGCGATTTGGCCCTCCTGATTTCATTCCTACATGCCCGAGCAATATCTTTATACTCTTCCCTGGTCATATGTCCAACCTTCCACTTCTTGTGAGCTTCTTTTTTATGTTTAAGATCTGCTAGGATTTCACCATTAAGCCAAGCTGGTCGCCTGCCATATTTACTATCCTTTCGACTCATCGGGATGGTTTGTCCCTGTAACCTCAACAGGGATTCCTTGAAATACAGCCAGCTCTCCTGGACTCCTTTCCCCTTCATATTAGTCCCCCAGGGGATCCTACCCATCCGCTCCCTGAGGGAGTCGAAGTCTGCTTTCCTGAAGTCCAGGGTCCGTATCCTGCTGCTTACCTTTCTTCCCTGTGTCAGGATCCTGAACTCGACCATCTCATGGTCACTGCCTCCCAGATTCCCATCCACTTTTGCTTCCCCCACTAATTCTTCCCTGTTTGTGAGCAGCAGGTCAAGAAAAGCTCCCCCCCTAGTTGGCTCGTCTAGCACTTGCACCAGGAAATTCTCCCCTACGCTTTCCAAAAACTTCCTGGATTGTCTATGCACCGCTGTATTGCTCTCCCAGCAAATATCAGGAAAATTAAAGAACCCCGGTCAAGACAGAGCCACAGTGTATCGAGTGTTGTGCTGGCTACATAAATATAAAGATGAGGTCCCTGCTCCAAAGGTCTTATAATCAAATGGAAGAGAAAACACAACAAGTGAGCTAATAAATAATTAGGACAGTAGTAGGAGGAAGGTAGCATCCCCCGCCAGACCTCTACCTAGCTGTTGGCCATTTCCTGTATGAATCGTGATAAAGGTAGGTCTTGTGGAAACTCCGGCCAAAACCCCATGTGTCCCAATGAGACCGAGATCCCTTTGCCTGGCTAATGTGACCATTCCTCCCCATTAGCAGCTAGTTGATATGTGGTGCTACCACTGACTCACCACCTGTGACGTTGCACTCCATATGTTTTACAGAAATATGCTTATGAGTGTAAAGTGATGTAACTGGAATATGCTTTATGCAAAAGGTCTTTGTTATGATACCTTACAAAAGGTTATAATCTACTAAATATATATGTATTGTGACAAATTCCTCCTCTGCCTTGGTGGGTCCTGCGCTTATTGGCAGATTTTCTCGCCTCAGAGGTTCACGGCAGCCCTCAGTTTGGCCACTTTCGTGGCTCAAATCTGCCATTCACTCAGTTAGCCTCATCACTGGCCAGCATGGGGAAAGGAAGAAGAATAATCCCCACAGTCTCTGCTGATCCACCTAGTGGATCAGGGAACAGGCCAGAGACCTTTCCTCTGGTGGAACCCACAGTCCAGTTCAATTCCTCCGGTATCAAGTAGGGAGTTGGGGAGATGGAGGGATGGGGGGAACCCGGGCCTGCCCTCTACTCCAGGTTCCAGCCCAGGGCCCTGTGGATTGCAGCTGTCTACAGTGGCTCCTCTAACAGCTGTGCGACAGCTACAACTCCCTGGGCTACTTCCCCATGGCCTCCTCCCAACACCTTCTTTATTCTCACCACAGGACCTCCCTCCTGATGTCTGATAATGCTTGTACTTCTCAGTCTTCCAGTAGTACACCTTCTCACTCTCAGTTTCTTGCGCCTCTTGCTCCCAGCTCCTTGCACGCACCACAAACTGAAGTGAGCTCCTTTTTAAACCCAGGTGCCCTGATTAGCCTGCCTGTCTTAATTGATTCTGGCAGCTTCTTGATTGGCTGCAGGTGTTCTAATCAGCCTGTCTGCTTTAATTGATTCCAGAAAGTTCCTGATTGTTCTGGAATCTTCCCTGTTACCTTACCCAGGGAAAGGGACCTACTTAACCTGGGGCTAATATATCTGCCTTCTATCACTCTCCTGTAGCCATCTAGCCCGACCCTGTCACAGTATGTATCATTCTTGTATCTGAAGCTAGAAATATGAAGTATAACTCTGAGATCCTATTGTAATTATGCAAAGTGTGGGCCATTAATGGTGGTTTAGAATCTTGATGGCTCCCATTGACTAGGACAATTGGCTGTAAATGGCTCTGTCTACTTGCAAATTTTCCTGTGTATGTGTAGGCCAGCCCAGGAAGAATGGAGGCTGAGGGTCTCACAGGACATGTGACCATGTCACATGATACTGGAATCCATCTTAAATCTGGTACTTTACCATTTAGAAGGAGGGGTGGGGACTCAGAGAGACAAAAGATTCCCGCCTTGTGCCAAAGCTATAAAAGGGAGTGGAACAGAACAAAGGGGGCTGCAGTCATGAGAACACCCCTGCTTTCCACCTAAGATGTCTGCTGAAACTAACAAGGACTGTATCAGGGTAAAGAATTGGGCCCAGACTAGGAAGGAGTCTAGTCTGTGAAAGAAGCTTATTGGAACATCTCTGAGGGTGAGATTTTATCTGTAATCAGTTTCTTAATGTATTAGGCTTGAACGTGCATGTTTTGTTTTATTTTGCTTGGTAACTTACTTTGTTCTGTCTGTTATTACTTGGAACCACTTAAATTCTACTTTTTATTCTTAATAAAATCACTTTTGTTTATTAATAAACCCAGAGTAAGTGATTATTACCTGGGGAAGCAAACAGCTGTGCATATCTCTCTATCAGTGTTATAGAGAGCAGACAATTTATGAGTTTACCCTGTATAAGCTTTAAACAGAGTAAAACGGATTTATTTGGGGTTTGGATTCCCATTGGGAACTGGCTGTCGGGTGCTGGAGATAGGTGACCTGCTGAACAGTTTTTGGTTAAAGTCTACAGCTTTGGGGCCGTGGACCAGACCTGGGTCTGTGTTGCAACAGGCTAGCATGTCTGGCTCAACAAGGCAGGGTTCTGGAGAGCCAAGCTGGCAGGGAAAAAAGGGCTCAGAGGTAAATTCAGCACATCAGGTGACAGTCCCAAGGGCATCTCTGTGACCAAACCCATCACAGCCCCCGTCCATAGAGTAGACCAGTATTGTACCCAATGGCAATTTCCTGTGCAGTTTTAGCCCCTTTCCCAGGAGAATATGCCATGTAGAATCTGTGCTTTCCAGCTCCACTCCTGCTAATCTGCTGCACTCCAACATGTATTGTTCACAGGGAGGAGCTGTGGCTCCCTAAGGAGCAATACAAAGTGTAGTTATCCTCCACCTACCACCCAGCTCCATTTCTCATGTGTTTGCTTCCTTCCATGCTCTCCCACAGAGAAGAAATGTATCCCAGCCAAGAATCCCAGTACTGATTGCTAGGTCTGTACTTTTATTATTACAGGTTCCTAGTGGAAACATAAAAACTATGTTGTTTGTACAGCTCAGCAGATTTTATAGTATATTTTTGTTAACAATGGAGTATTCATACACAGACAGCTGTTGACATGCACACATACTTCAGAATTTGTTTTTGGCCACTATTTGGGAACATGTAATCTTAAGAATAAGAATAGGTGTATATCACTGTAATGGAAGGCATATAAGTATCTTCCTCCCTCTGCCTGGCTGTTGGTGTATCACTGTATATGAGGAATCTGTGCTGTTGGAATATTTTTCTGTATTTCCAGAAGATCTGCATGCTGTAGATGTATCTCTGTCTGTGTTGCCAGTAGGTTGTGGGCTGTGGGTATAGCTCTTTGTGCTACTTGAAGGCTCTAGGCTAGCTTCTTTGCACTCCAAGACCTATGTGGTGTAAAGGTTCCACAGAATTTAGAGAACATACTGTTTTGCCTTGACATGTCAGTGTGTGCGATAAGGTTCTAGGTGGGATCTGTGTCAAATAAGTCTGTGGAGCTGGAAAATTTCTCTCTTTCACCAACAGAAGTTGGTCCAGTCAAAGCATTTATATTAGGGCTGTCGATTAATCGCAGTTAACTCACGTGATTAACTCAAAAAATTAACTGTGATTACAAAAATTAATTGCGATTAATCACAGTTTTAATCACACTGTTAAACAATAGAATACCAATGGAAATTTATTAAATATTTTGGTTGTTTTTCTACATTTTCATATATTGTTTTCTGCGTTGTAATTGAAATCAAAGTGTATATTATTTTTATTATAAATATTTGCACTGTAAAAAATGATAAACAAAAGAAATAGTATTTTTCAATTCACCTTATACAAGTACTGTACTGCAGTCTCTTTGTCCTGAAAGTACAACTTACAAATGTATATATATTTTTTGTTACATAACTGCACTCAAAAACAAAACAATGTAAAACTTCAGAGCCTACAAATCCACTCAGTCCTATTTCTTGTTCAGCCAATCGCTAAGACAAACAAGTTTGTTTACACTTATAGGAGATAATACTGCCCTCTTCATATTTACAGGGTCACCAGAAAGTGAGAACAGACATGGCACTTTTGTACCTGGCACTGCAAGGTCTTTACAAGCCAGATATGCTAAACATTCGTATGCCGCTTCATGCTTCGGCCACCACTCCAGAGGACAGGCTTCCATGCTGATGAAGCTCGTTAAAAAAAGAATGTGTTAATTAAATTTATGACTGAACTCCTTGGGGGAGAACTGTATGTCCCCTGCTCTGTTTTACCTGCATTCTGCCATATATTTCATGTTATAGCAGTCTTGCATGATGACCCAGCACATGTTCATTTTAAGAACACTTTCACTGCAGATTTCACAAAATGCAAAGAAGGTACCAATGTGAGATTTCTAGAGATAGCTACAGCACTCGACCGAAGGTTTAAGAATCTGAAGTGCCTTCCAAAATCTGGACGAGATGTGGAGCATGCTTTCAGAAGTCTTAAAAGAGCAACACTCAGATACGGAAACTACAAAACACAAACCACCATAAAAGAAAAATTAACCTTCTGTTGATGAAATCTGACTCAGATAATGAAAATGAACATACGTTGGTCTGCGCTGCTTTGAATCGTTATTGAGCAGAACCTGTCATCAGCATGGATGCATGTCCCCTGGAATGGTGATTGAAGCATGAAGGGACATATGAGTCTTCAGCGCATCTGACACGTAAATATCTTGCAACGCCAGCTACAGCAGTGCCATGAGAACGCCTGTTCTCACTTTCAGGTGACGTAAACAAGAAGCGGGCAGCATTATCTCCTGCAAATGTAAACAAACTTGTTTGAGAGATTGGCTGAACAAGAAGTAGGACTGAGTGGGCTTGCAGGCTCTAAAATTTTACATTGTTTTATTTTTTAATGCATTTTTGTACATAATTCTACATTTGTAAGTTCAGCTTTCATGATAAAGAGATTGCACTACAGTACTTATATTAGGTGAATTGAAAAATATTATTTCTTTTTTTTTTACAGTGCAAATACTTGTAATCAAAAATAATTATAAAGTGAACACTGTATACTTTGTATTCTGTGTTGTGATTGAAATCAATATATTTGAAAATGTAGAAAACATCCAAAAATATTTAAATAAATGGTATTCTATTATTGCTTAACAGTGTGATTAATCGTGATTAATTTTTTTAATCACTTGACAGCCCTAATCTATATATCTCTCTAGTTCCTTTCATTTGAGGATCTTGAAGCACTTTACAAAGTTTAATTAAACCTCCTTCATCTCTGTGAGGCAGGTAAGGATTATTATACCCATTTAACAGATGGGCCAATATTCTGTCTATATTTACCAAATACCCACATACAGATTTCTAGTTATGTATTTTTATGTCCTATCTTCAGTTCAGGGAGAGTTTCTAGCCATTACTTAATCAGACATAACATTGACCAGAATATCAACTGAGATTACACTGTGTAACAAATACTAAATCTTCAGTGGACGCTGCAGGCTCCCAAGAGTGTTGCCAGCATACTTACAGTATGAGGAAATACAATATACATTAGCTTGTTCCACTTTCAGGACTATTCATGTGCAGCTCTTGGTTCAGAACAAGCCCAGAATGTTTCCCATTGATCCAGTGTTCAGATAATCTTGGTTTACCTGTATATCCATAGGAGATTGACTCTTGAGCATCAGACACAAATTCACACATTCTGCTTTCCTGAAGGCATGATTTAATCTGAAGAGCATGATATATTAATACATGAGGACTCTGTTCAGATCTTTATATTTCTGTCTGTGTACAATCCTTCTTGCTGTGCCTCTTCCCATGTACAGTCAGTGGCTCCACAGATGTCATCTAGACAATACTCTCTCTTTCATTCTGAGGTTGAAAATATGTAAGTGTGAAAAGATGTTGAGCTCAGACAGACGTGTGACTGACTGAGAATTCTATATCGTCATGGGGATTCTGTTTCTCTTGCTCATGTATGGTATGAGCATAATGACTTCATTGGTGAATTGCCTCTGTATCTTTTTCTGCCCCCTGCATGGGAGGAAATACTTCAGGAAGAAGCAATATATAATTAAATAGTAGCTTAAACATAAAGTACATTTCCCTCCCAGTGCTTGTAGATAGTGAGACTTGATATGCGTATTGCCATAAGGTATGCCTAATGAGAGGCATATGAAAACCTAGGCTCCAAACATCAATGCACTTTGAGGCTGTTTGGATCTGGATTCAGATGTAAACTCTGTGGCTCAGACCCATCACTGATGGAAAGAATGACAAATGAAGGCATGACCTCATGATCACATAGCCTTGAACATATGTTTCCAATATGCCATGAACAGTACACATTTTAAATCTTATGGCTGTTGCTACACATAAAGAGCCAAATGCTGAATAGCTGTTGAGCACCTGACATCAGTGGGTGCTGTGGGGGCAGTATCACCACCTCAGCATTTAGCCCACAGTGGGTACTATTTCCTGGTCCTTCGCTCCTGTAGTTAAACATCTAATATTGCTTGTGAATCGCTTGAATTCTTCAAAAATATAACAGAAATAGGAAAGACAATCTGCCTCACTTGGTTCATAAAAATATACAAACATTCTTTTTAAAAGGTACTGGATATGATACGAGTGACACTATTTGTATACTGATGGTTTTATTCCATTGAAAAATGAGCTCATAAAGAACACTTAGAAAATCAGTCATGGTTACCAGGAAGTTTATCAAATAATGTTGGAAAGGGTCTGGAGTCTGTTTTCATTCCTTTTGTTTTTTTCTTTGCTACCCTGCTCTGCTTTTCTAATGGAATCTGCAGCATTAACTAGCTTCTCACGTGATTACTTGCAATGGACATAGGAAATTGATCCTAATTTTTCCCCCCTAGAGCTAGATGAATATTCCAAAAACCTTTCCATGAGTATTTCTCTGAATTTTAAAATGAATTTGCTTTGACTGTGGTATGCTTATTTGTTTGCCTTCCACAAATACTCTAGAAAATGAATTTATAGTTATATATGGAAACAGTAAATTGCAAGCAAACATTGCAGAATATTCCTGAAAGGTGTATTTTTTTTTAGTTTACAATGATGAGTATTTACAAAACTAATTCTAAGAGTTTACTCATCCCATCAGAGAACAGAAATATACCACGTGAGCTAGGTATCAAAACCACATTACAATTGGAATGGTGAATATCATAACGAATTATTGTTGCTCCTCCTCCTACACAGGTAGTAGGCAGAAGCCAGGGACCTTGACTCCACCCCTGACCCCCCCAGTGCTGCCTTGCACTTCAGAGCTGGCTCAGAGAGGGAAGTAATCTGCACCAGCAAATGGCCTACTTCCACCTCCCTACCCCTTACTGAGCAAAAAGGAAGCTGGAACCAGATGATGACTCAGTTACAATCTGGTTCCTGCCCTCCTCCCAAGGTAATGCAGCTATGCACTCCCCTTATTTGGGCTAGATTGTAATCCTATAATCCAGCCCTATACAAGCGCAAGAATCAGGTCCTGAGGCCCTTACTCAGATAAATTTCTGCTGAAAACAGTGTAAAATTGGAATCAGAACCTCAGGATATCAGAACCCTAGAGTTCTTTATTTTATTGCACATAAAAGCCTACATTAAAAAAACATTATTTAGGTTGCAAAGTCAAACACTTGAAAGTTAGGAAAGGCCAGATTTAAGTTTGCCTTTGCACCCTTAATTCTGCTTCTTTTGCAACCATCCTGCACACCGGATGAGGCAAGGGTCCCATGGAAAAAATACCATATAGTCATGTCAGTAATGATACACAAGGGGGCCAAATTAAGCTTGCAAAAACAATGTTAATTCCGGCATTTCCTATCTTTTCAGTACTTGACTTTGCAATCTAAGTAATATTCTTTTCACATCTTTTTTTAAAAAACTGATTTCCTGGTTTTTTTAATGAAGTAGGTAAAAACACATATTCTTAAAGCAATTGTAACAACCCCTCCATTATGCAGTTGCAGTATTTGAACCCTGGATTGTCAGCATTGCACCACAGATATATATTACTTGAGCTACAAGCCTCTCTGCCTTGATTAGTAGGAAGAAAAGGCTGTTATCCTGGGCGAGATGGGCTTCTGGGGCCATGCACTGGATGTGATAAGGAGGAACCTAGCCTTGCTCTTTCTCTGTCTTCTCTGTGGGAGTTGGGGAAACTCCTGCCCCATGTGTTGCCCCTGGGTTACTGGGGCCATGTGCTGGTTTCACGGGATGGTTGGAGAAGCCTGGACTAGCACACTCTCCACAAGCCTGTTGGTCTGGAAGCTCCCAGGAATTCCCAGTTCATTGTTATCTACTGCTGCTGCTTTGATGGTAGCATGAGCCCCACTCTTAAGAATACTTCTGTTTAGTTATTATTTTGGCATGCTGCCAACATTTTCTTGAACAACTCAACCTACAGAAGGATAATAGTGACTTTCAACTTTCAGAGGGGTAGCCATGTTAGTCTGGATCAGCAAAAACAACGAGGAGTCCTTGTGGCATCTTAGAAACTAACAGATTTATTTGGGCATAAACTTTTGTGAGCTTCATTAGATGCATAGAGTGGAAAATACAGCACAGGTATAAATACACAGCACATGAAAAGATGGGAGTTGCCTTACCAAGGGGGGGGGTCAGTGCTAATGAGGCCAATTCAATTAGGGTGGATGTGGCCCAATTCCAGCAGTTGACAAGAAAGGGTGAATATCAACAGAAGGAAAATTACTTTTTGTAGTGCTAAGGAGGTCAATTAAATCATGGTAGATGTGGTCCATTCTCAACACTTGACAAGAAGGTGTGAGTATCAACAGAGGGAAAATTATTTTTTGTTTCTCAGAAAAATCTGAACAGAATTTCATGGAACAAGGAAAGACATTTCTCTAGCCTGATGGCTTTTCCCTGCCAAATTTCGAAGACTCGATGCAAATAATGAGGATGTTAGAGCTTGTCAAAAGAGGTTGCAAGAATCTTTTCCAATGCAAGGTATTAGGCAATTTAACAGGGGTCACTCCCAACTACTTCTATAATAGCTGACAGCAAAATTTGGCCCAATTAGCCTAATAGCAAAAGGCCCAGCTAGCTAAACTCTAAGTTTAGTTAAAGAAAATACTGTGCTAGTTATGCAAGATGAAAACCTTTCTATAAGGACATTCTTTTCTCAGACAGCTGCTACCAGCCTGTCAGTCTTTATGGCCCAGAAAGGTAGTGGTGTGAAAATTGGGCCTACAGATTTGCCCTAATTGTGAGTTTGACTGTGAAATTTGAGTGAAAATCCATAAGGTTTCATAATCTATAACAATAAATGCTGATGGAAAGAGGTGCAAGGGTGAATTAGTACAAATGAAAAGGCCTACCGAGATAAGTCAAAGACTGCATTAAGATAGGTTTCAGAGTAGCAGGTGTGTTAGTCTGTATCCGCAAAAAGAAAAGGAGTACTTGTGGCACCTTAGAGACTAACAAATTTATTTGAGCATAAGCTTTCGTGAGCTACAGCTCAGATGAAGTGAGCTGTAGCTCATGAAATATTATGCTCAAATAAATTTGTTAGTCTCTAAGGTGCTACAAGTACTCCTTTTCTTTTTTGTATTAAGATAATGACTGGTAAGAGAAGGGAGAGACCGGAAACCAGTGAACCAAAATTGGTGTGTCAGAAATTAGGCCTAATTGGTGGACTAAATAATGAAGAGATGGGCTATTCTGCCCATCTCTTCCTTTTGGAGTCCTTAAAAGGGGATGGGGGGGGTTGGGGGGAGGGAGAAAACTGGCTAATGTGATGCTGGCTGACTGAAAGAAGAGGAAGGATCAAGCTTCATCATCATGGTTGGAAGGACCAAGCTTCACCACCACTCCCACCATCTCCTGGGGCCCCAGAATCCATCATGACACCATTGTGGCTTTTTCATCCTAATCCTGAGAGATGTCTTGACCAGACCAGGCAAGAGAGAGGGACCCAAATGACACCACCGCTTCCACTGGCTCTGGTTAAAGCCCAAATACCACCTGGGATGTGAGACTTTGTCTCTTCCCCCACACCGCCATGTCTCCTTTTTCCTTCTGTCTCATAAAAGTCTGGCTTAGCTGGCCAAGACGCCATATTCTGCAGCACTATGATAAACCTGTGACCAAAGCGGCTGTTAAAAATAATGCCCAAAACAGGCCGACGCTGGTACAAGTTGGTCAGGTCTTGGCATGGCTGATCAGACCATGTGCTGGGCCTATGTTTTTCCAGCTGTGAGGTTGTAAGTGAAAGTCAACCCCAGAGACAGAAGCTGCATTTTCTATCTTTGTTGTTCTTTTCTTTCCCCTTTAGTTTGTGTTTGTTTTGCTTTGTCTTCTGGTAAATGGGATCGGACTTTAACCATAACAGCTCTAGCCTATCTCGACTAACTTCTTCTCTTTTCTCCAAAAAGACAGTTATCACCATCTTTAATACCATCTGAAAGACTCTCAAGCAAGGTGTGTGGGTCTTTTTTCCTTCTAAAGACTCTGTACAGCTAAAGGGAAAGAGATTAAGAAATGTTGTTAGAATGAAAGCCTTACCTAATACTTTATATTTCAACTGCAGTAACTGTATTTTTCCTTCTTTTTCTGTATCTTTTATAAAAGGTTAACAAGGATTTTTACAGGCATGTTTGCCATGATACCAAACATGCTGAGTCTCTGAATGCCAAACCCCAAACTTTGTTTAAAACTGTTTCATGTTGGACAGTTTCAGGGTCAAATTAACACCTTTGACTCTTTGGGCCTATATAATCCATCTAAATTAATATAACACTGTGTGTGTTTTTTTGTGTCACTCTATGCCTGTAGGTATAGTTCATGGGAGTTGACTGCTCATCGGAAGTTTATTAGCATTTTTGCATTGCATCATGCAAAACTAAATCACTAGTCCAGTTGGCATGGCTTTGGCTTTCTTCTTGCCCCAAAACACGCAGGTATAACATGTCTAAAACTATTAGACAATAACTTTTTTAAAATGTGCCCTTTTTCATGCATAATTATTAGTCTAATGCTACTCTTTACAGATGGGCCATCTGATTTCTCTCCCCCTCACACCAGATTCCCAGTTCCTATATGTAGGGGTGCATGTCTTGACATGTTTTGTCTCTAATGACTAGGCTACCCTCATGAGCTATTTTCTCAAGAACATAAATTCTATTTATTCACATAGAAATTAGGGATCGTGATTTAACCTCTCATTTGAAGGATAGAACCTCTAACAATACAGTACTTTGCTAGTAATGCCATGCAGTAGTATCAATCATTGAAATAATTAAACAATCAATTTGCAAACACCTAGAAGATAATAAGGTGATAAGTAACAATCAGTACAGATTTGGCAAGAACAAAACATGTCAAACCAACCTAATAGTTTTCTTTGACAGGGTAACAAACCTTGTGGATGGGGGGGAAGCGATAGATGTCATATATCTTGACTTTAGTAAAGCTTTTGACTCTGTCTCACATGACCTTCTTATAAACAAACTAGGGAAATACAACCTAGATGAAGCTACTATATGATGGGTGCATAACTGGTTGGAAAACCATTCCCAGAGAGTAGTTATTAGTGGTTCACAGTCAAGCTTGAAGAGCATATCAACTGGGGTCCTGCAGGGATCAGTTCTGAGTCCGGTTCTGTTCAATATCTTCATCAATGATTTAGATAATGGCATAGATAGTACACTTATAAAGTTTGTGGACAATACCAAGCTGGGAGGGGTTGCAAGTGTTTTGAAGGACAGGATTAAAATTCAAAATGATTGGGACAAACTCGAGGACTGGTCTGAAGTAAACAGAATGAAATTCAATAAGGACAAATGCAAAGTACTCCACTTAGGAAGGACCAACACATTGCACACATACAAGTTGGGAAATGACTGCCTACGAAGGAGTACTGCAGAAAGGGGGTCATAATGGATCACAAGCTAAATATGAGTCAACAGTGTAACACTGTTGCAAAAAAAGCAAACATAATTCTGGGATTTATTAGCAGGAGTATTGTGAGCAAGACACAAGAAGTAATTCTTCTGCTCTGCTCTGTGCTGATTAGGCCTTAACTGGAGTGTTGTGTCCGTCCAGTTCTGGGTGCCACATTTCAGGAAAGATGTGGACTAAAGGGAGGAAGTCCAGAGAAGAGAAACAAAAATGATTAATTTGGAAAACATGACCTATGAGGGAAGATTGAAAAAATTGGGTTTGTTTAGTCTGGAAAAGAGAAGACTGAGAGGGGACATGATAACAGTTTTCAAGTACATAAAAGGTTGTTACAAGGAGGAGGGAGAAAAATTGTTCTTCTTAACCTCTGAGGCTAGGACAAGAAGCAAAGGGCTTAAATTGCAGCAAGGGCAGTTTAGGTTGGACATTAAGAAAAACTTCCTAACTGTCAGGATGGTTAAGCACTGGAATAAATTGTCTAGAGAGGGTGTGGAATCTCCGTCATTGGAGATTTTTAAGAGTAGGGTTAGACAAACACCTGTCAGGGATGGTCTAGATAATACTTAGTCCTGACTTGAGTGCAGGGGACTGGACTAGATGACCTCTCGATATCCCTTCCAGTCCTATGATTCTATATAGGACTTGACTCCAAAACTTTCTGGCTCAGAAGTGAAGGTGATACCAACTGCCTTCCACTGAGATCTAGCGGGAACTCCTCAAGGGTTTATATAGACACTTTTTAAAAATAAGGCCTGGTCTACATACAGATGTTGTACTAGTCTGACTATTTTGAGTAGAAGTGTGCTTTATTACCCACATAGTTACAGTGGTATAAAAGTGCTTTTACCAGTGAATAAGCTGTACTAGTATAAGCACTTTTATACCAGTATAACTCCATTCACACTATGGCAGGTTGTACTGTTTTAACTATACCAGTGTAACTAACTATACTAGTAAAGTTAAAGCAGTACATCTTGTATGTGTAGACAAGGTCTTAACTTGAGTTAGTTTACATGTTTGTAAATGCTGTCTAGACACTCTACAAATGTTTTTTCCAGGGCACCATCACTTAACCCAAATTAAGCTCTAATGTAGACATACCTCTAGTGTGAGAAAATAGCCCAGTCACTGAGCCCATTTAGCCAGTGCCCTCTGGTGAGACTGCCAACAAAGGTGCCAGGTAGTGCTGACCGTGGTGATGATTTTTGTGATTATTTTCACTTTGCATTATGCTTATTTTGACCATTTTAGTGTACTTTCTTTGTGCTTTGCTCCATCCCCAGGATGAATTTGGTGGATGTATCAGATAACTTGGGATACAAAGAGTTGAAGCAGTGGAAAAAAAATTATGCCAGGACTTTTCATCCTAAATCAATATTTACTTGAAAGGCCCTAACCCACTGGCAGTCTGTGTTCCTAGCAAATATATGAGCAGAGCCTCAAAAATGGGACCCTTCATTATAAAGCTGTACTTTAGGGACATCTGGGATTTCTGAGAGACATTCACATTTTTTGTTCATTTTTTTACTGTTAGTCATTTGTAGTTTGTCACTTTGTTTGCTTGTTTCTCAAAGATTGTTACCAAAGAGTGGAAGGCAAATAAAATGTAATATGGTCTGAAACAGACCGACTGCCAAGTCTTAATATATATATATATACAGATTAAATATATATATATGCTGATTAAATAACCCAGTCATCTGATATTCACTGGAAGAAATGGAATGCGCAGTAAGAAACTGTTTTAGGAGCATTTCAGGATTGGCAGTGAAAACAGAGAGTTTAAAATCTGCAAAAAGTGACATCCCACGTGATAGCCAGGAAAAGTCAGAAATAATAAAAAATCTAGGTGGATAAACTGATATAGTGATAGATGTCACAAATGCTTATGCCAAGCATAATATGTACTAAAAGCCAAACTAAAGTCCTTGGTGACATTAGCAATTCGGAAATATTAGGACATCAAGAAAAAACATGTTCTTTCTTAATTATGCAGTGGACTTTCTCCCTTGGGCCCTTTCTCAGAAATAATAATAACACTTAATTATCTCTTTTAACCTTCAAAGGATGTTACAATATTAATTAATATACCAGTATTAAGTCATCTTAATTTAATTCCTAAAATAGTCTCCTGCCAAGTAACTTGAGGTATGACAAAAAAAATTAATAATAAACAACAATTAAAACAGAACTTTTATTTGTTGAAGATTATTTTTGAGACACTGAATATGCTGAGTTATTTAAAAACACTTCAAGAGACAGGATTAAATACAGACTCACAGAGAACAGTTTAGAAACATAGGACCCAATCCTGAAATCTCTTCTCAGGCAAAATCCCTAAGCCCTGATCCAGCAAAGCATTTAACCACATGCTTAATTCTGAGCACAGGAATAAGAACCCTTTTGAAGTCAATGGAACTAAGAACCTGCGTAAATGTGGTTGCTGTATCAGAACGATAGAGATTTTGGTCTCAGTGCTAAAGTCTTGTTTGAGTTTGGACTACAGGATCAGGCCCATTTAGGTGCTAGTATGTGCTTGAGGTGCTGCAGAAAATCTTGCAGAGATCATTGTGAAAGGCTTCTTGGAAGACTCTGGAGGAGGAGAAAGGGGGTTGTTTTGAAACAAACAGTAATTTAATGTTCTGCGGAGGGATCATCCAGTAAAATAGAGAGAGCGTTGTGGTTGAATCTAGACAGGACTTGGATTTAGCTGGTTCACAGCATTATGACATACTGGCACTTCTCTTAACCTGCTATTTTGTTCTCCGCAATCTCAGCTTGCATTTCAAAAAATAAAATAAGAAGTCTCAAGGTGTCATAGTTGCAAAGAACCCCCCCACACACACACAAAAATAAGGATTGAGTGTAATCGATTGAGAGACATCTAATTGAGCCTGAGCAATAGCTTTGAGAGCTGTCAAGTGTTAATTCAGCCACCCAGAGATGATAAATAAAATATCGACACTTCAGCTATTTAATTTCATATGTAAGAAAGGAGAGGGAGGGTCACAGATCTGCACAATTTACTGTGAGTCATGTCTCAGTCTGGTGCCACAAGTGGGTGGCATGTAGGAGGTACCATAATTTCCTTCTCCCACTCCCCCGGTCAAGAAGGGCCCAAGTCTAAAATGCCTAGTAGAGTCCATGGGCATATTCAAGTCTCACTAGAGAGGAACCCAGAAAAGCTCAGAGAGCATGCAATGATATTTTGAACAGCTGCACAATTTGTTCCGAGCAGCACCTTATTTTGATGATTCATATGGATGCAGCTGATTCTGTGGGCAAAACCTGAAATAGAAGCACCACCTTTTCCCCTGCAATGGGACCCCTGCATTTAGGGACAGATTGCCACACCCTCCGCCCTGCACCAAGCCTGAGTAAATATCAGACAGTATTCTGCCCTGCCAAACCAAGGAACATCAGCAGCACCAGTCTGCAACTGCTCCTGCAGCCTCCAGCCACCCTCTTTCTGCAAAGAAGTTTGCCTAGTGAATTCACATAGCCATTGTTTTCTGTTTGCCCTGTCTCCAAAATGCACCTCTGCACTACTGGAGCACACCTCTAGGGCACTGATGAGAAAATTGGTCCTGAGTGGGCTCCCTGCATCCAGTCCCCCTACCCTGTGCAGTGAAAACATACCAGTTCTACTTCCTTGGCTTAGTTACTCATGCACAAGTTCAGGACATGGCTCAGAGAGCTGTGTATGATCCTACTGAAAGGAGTCAATTCAACCCAACAGACTAAACCAGAGGTTCTCAACCAGGGAGTATCCTGGGGGTACACAGAGCTCTTCCAGGGGGTATATCAACTCATCTAGTGATTTGCCTAGTTTTACAACAGGCTACATAAAAGCACTAGCGAAGGCAGTACAGACCAAAATTTCATACAGATAATGACTTGTTTATACTGCTGTATATACTATACACTGAAATGTAAGTGCAATATTTATATTCCAATTGATTTATTTTATAATTATAAGGTAAAAATGAGAAAGTAAGCAATTTTTCAGTACTAGTGTGCTGTGATAGTTTTGTATTTTTATGTCTGATTTTGTAAGCGAGTCATTTTTAAGTGAGGTGAAACTTGGGGGTATGAGAGACAAATCAGACTCTTGAAAGGGGTACAGTAGTCTGGAACAGTTGAAAGCCACTGGACTAAACAAGGTGTGTTTCTGAACCATGGCACCAGTGGTATTAATGTTTGTATTATTAGACAATAAACTGCAATACATTTCATTCTTGTTTTAATACAGTGCTCCCCCATCACATAATACACAGGAACATTAGCACTCATCATCTTGTTTCTTGTTCCATATAATTATTAGCTCTTGCTTCATGGATGGAATGATCTATTTAAATCAGTCCCCATTTAATTAGCCCACATTCCCTGCAGAATGCTACAGGCATATCCTGTGCAAGTAGAGTCTTGAAACTGTGGGTTCAGTTTCAGAAGTGATTCCAAAAGGCGCTGAGTGATTTGTCCCAGGCTGAATTCCGCAGTGCTATTCCCCTTCTAAATAAATGTTGCCATTTAAGAAAAACTAAAAGGACATTCTTTAAGGTTGTGTAACCACAAGTGCATCTTCTTCTGAACAGGGCTCCAGCTGAGCAGAATGACCTCTTCTTGAGTAAACAAGGGGATAAATAATTGTAATAGCTACCAAAGAACAGAAGTGAGGGCAAGTCGCCCTTATTAATGTTGCTATTTCAGCCCTGTTTATAAGAGAATTTCTCCCCCCCCTTTCTTTTGTGCTTGATGCTGTGAGATGTTGAGGGTTCTGAACTCCCACTGAAGCCAGCAGCAGTTGAGGGAGCTCAGCACCTTGCAGGATCATGTCCGAATTAACTGATCGATCAAGGGTCATGTCTGAAAAATGAATAATGGGTTAGGGTTGGGTTCCATGTGCAAATAATGGATTAAGAGAAAAGAGTGATTTAAATGCACACGCAAGTCCATATCCTGGCTTTGATCCATGTGTGCAACTCCTGCTGATATCAAGAATTTATGCTAATAGATGGGACATGCATAAAGACTGACAGTGGCCACTGTCAGGGTTTCAATCTGTATTCAGAGGGAATGTTTCTTTAGCCTGAGAATGATGGCAACTCTCCTGAACATTCAATACTCTGAAGAAATATTTCCTCACATAATGGAAAGCATGAAAGGAAAAGTTAATAGTGGCTACAGAAAAAAGTTATCTCAGCATTAAAGAAGAGAATAGGGGAGGAATAGCTCAGTGGTTTGAGCATTGGCCTGCTAAACCCAGGGTTGTGAGTTCAATCCTTGCAGGGGCCATTTAGGGATCTGGGGTAAAATTGGGGATTGGTCCTGCTTTGAACAGGGGGTTGGACTAGATGACCTCCTGAGGTCCCTTCCAACTATTCTATGAATAGTCATAATAGAATGGCTGCACCAATGATTGTTGCCTGGTGACATCTGAGAAAGTCAGCATCCATGACCCATACCCTTCTTTACAATTTTATCTATGTCATGTACTTATGTATCAGATATGTACTGGTCACAGGGCTTCCTTTTGAGCAAGAGACACACCAGATGTATTCATCATAAGATCCTTTAATGCTCTGCCAGGTATGACTGAGGTTAGTTTAAATAAGGTATTTTACACAAAATGCCACCTACAGGCTGAACAGTATAATGTAGTTTAACATTCCATTACATCTTCCCCTTTAAGTTTTACATGCCTACCATTTACAATATATACACTATCACACTGTCTTTGAAGCTCAGTAAGTATCAGTCTCTTAGGTGTCTCTGAACCATGCTGATTTTCTAATTACACAGCACTAACATTTTAACAACTTCGTCATCTAGTTGTCCACTAGTTGCAATGACTGGCTATAGTTGTTTTGGAATCCTTGTGTCTTCTTCCTGTTCTGCATCTGCCATCTTGCTCTGTTGATTGTTCTTTTTGAGGAACAAACTGTAGATTTATCTTGAACTATCCATTGTCAGTCTCAATCACATATGAAGGAGTACTGTGGAAAGGAATCTGGGGGTCATAGTGGACCACAAGCTAAATATGAGTCAACAGTGTAACGCTGTTGCAAAAAAAGTGAACATCATTCTGGGATGTATTAGCAGGAGTGTTGTAAGCAAGACATGAGAAGTAATTCTTCCGTTCTACTCCACGCTGTCCAGTTCTGGGCGCCACATTTCAGGAAGGATGTGGACAAATTGGAGAAAATCCAAAGAAGAGCAACAAAAATGATGAAAGAAAACATGACCCATGAGGGAAGATTGAAAAAATTGGGTTTGTTTAGTCTGGAAAAGAAGACTGAGGGGGGACATGATAACAGTTTTCAAGTACATAAAAGGTTGTTACAAGGAGGAGGGAGGAAAAATTGTTTTTCTTAACCTCTGAAGACAGGACATGAAGCAATGGGCTTAAATTGCAGCAAGGGAGGTTTAGGTTGAACATTAGGAAAAACTTCCTAACTGTCAGGGTGGTTAAGCACTGGAATAAATTGCCTAGGGAGGTTGTGGAATCTGCATCATTGGAGATTTTTAAGAGCTGGTTAGACAAACACCTGTCAGGGATGGTCTAGATAATACTTCGTCCTGCCATGAGTGCAAGGGACTGAACTAGATGACCTCTCGAGGTCCCTTCCAGTCCTATGATTCTATGATCTGGGTGTTGAATTATTTTTCTTTATGACAGTTGGAGTTCTCTATCCTTTTCTCTGTCCAATTTGACATGAACCCAGTAACCAGGTTCTGGAGCTAGCAGCTCTCTGAGTCCACTTTTTATCCAGTTTGGCTACTGTCTCCTTGTCTGGCCACTTTGGAGATAGATTCTTTTCCCAAGTTGGAACAGTAGTTCTGAGTTGTCCTCCCATCAGGAGCTGTGCTGGACTATATCTAATGGCTGCTTTTGGTGTTGATCTGGAACTCAGAAGAGCAAGGAATGGGTTGTCCTGCAGTAAGATTTTCTTGGCTGTCTGTACAGGTCTTTCAACCTCTGCATTCGCTAATGGGTAATGTGGAAAGCTAGTAATATGATCAAAATCATATTTTATTCAGAATTACTTAAATTCTGCTTCAGTAAATTGTGGTTCATTGTCCATTGCTAGTCGTTCTGGAATAGCAAAGTGAGCAAAAGTGCACTTCAGTTTCTCCATAAAACTGCGACCTATGTCATGTCTTTCTAGTACATTATTTCTATATACCTGGAAAAAATAATCCACATCAACCAGATAATGATGTCTTCTGAATTTTCATAAACCTGCAGCTCTTCCAAAGTTTCTCTGGTAGAGGTGTTTGTACACTGTGTGGTTCAGCATTGTCTCTTAAGTTGATTTGTACTGGATCTCCTTTCAAAACTCCAATATCATCAAAACTCCATCGAATTCTTCCACCTTTCTTATTAGGTCCATCATGGCTGCCACATTGCAACTGAGAATGTTGTTGAGCTTTGATCCTTCGATCACATGTGCTCTAAATGCAAAGCTTTTTTCTTTGCAAGTTGTTTCTGTGGTGAACTGGCTCATGTAGTTCAGAATACCTGCAGGGATAGTCACAGCTATGTCAGGTGACTTCAGCTCTGGGCGGAGTTGAAGGTTGTAAGTCCCTTCTGAGATGACAGTGACATCAGCTCCTAAATCAATTTTAAAGTCAATGGCCTTGACATGAATATTGAGTTTTACTCTCCATGCAGGCTTTATGTCATCACAAGTGTTAAATCCCAGAAACAATGGCTCTTGATTGTCTTTAATCTGAGTTAACTCCCTGACTGCTGTGATGTGGCAAACAGCTGCAAAATATTCATATTTCATGCATTTATTATATCTTGTGCCTCTGGCTGAACATGCATCATCTCTTGGGATATGACTTTTTCCACACTTTGTGCATGTAGGCTGCAAGTTGTCCCTCTGGGCCTGGGAGTTCTTTCTCCTTGCCTCAGGGGTTTTATGATAATAACTAAACATGCAAGTGCCTGTTTACATTCTCTAAGCTAGTTTCAGGTTTTTTAAGTTTCACTAGGCTTTGCTGTTTCACCATTTCAGACTTTTGCTATTTGAATAGCTGTGGCTAAGGTTAAATCTCTCTTCAGTTGTGAAAGGTTTTTATTGGTTAACCCAATAACAAGCCTGTCTCTGATATTTTTATGTTTTGCCTTCCCCAAATCACAGTTTTCAGCCAATATATGCACATTGCTTATAAAATGTTCAGCATTTTCACCTTGTTCTTGAATTCTCTGGTGGAAACATGCTCTTTCATAAACCACATTTCTCTGAGGTATAAAGTATGCATCAAACACCCAGAACCCTTTCATAGTCATCTTTGTGATTGTCTTCCGTAAAGTCAAAGGATTTAAAGATATGCTCTGCCTGCCTCCCCATAGTATAAATTAAAGAAGATACATGAATATCTTAAATTTCTTTGCTGAGGTTGGCAGCAATGTGAAATCTTGCAAAATATTGTTTCCAGTCTGTCCATTCTGAAAATTTGTCAAAGCTGAAGTTCTCTGGGGTATTGAAGAGTTGCATGTCGCTGAGATCCTGCAACCTTTGTTGCTTCTGTTTGCAACCTTTGTTGCTGTTCCTTCTATCTCGGTTCTTAGTTTACTCCTGACACTATGTCATGTACTTCTGTACCAGATATGGACTGGTCACAGAGCTTCCATCTGAACAAGATACATATCAGATGGGTTCATCATAAGATCTTTTCATGTTTTGCCAGGTACTGCAGCGGTTAGTTTAAATAAGGTATTTTACACACAGTGCCACATAGTGGCTGAATAATATAAAGCAGTTGAATATTCCTTCACAGTCTACAAACCACAAAAACTTTGGCAGTCTATTAAGCAAAGTTTTCAAACTGCAACAACAAAAAATATCAGAAGCAAAGGTATATAACTCGAGTTTATCTGCCATGGTGGTCCAGAAACCTGTGAATTCCAAAAAATGAATGAAGGAAAAAATAAAAGGAGAATAAAAATGTTCTTTTCAACTTGAATGATCACCACTGCTCTTGCTGGACAGGATGACTTACTGACCTAAGCACTGGGGCTGAATTCTGCCCTTTGTTGAAACAGTGCATCTCCTTATAATCTGAAACACTTAAACCTAAATTTTTAGAAGTGATTAATGATTTGGGCTGTTTCAGTATTGGGGTGTTCAGCTTGAGATGCTCCTGAGAGGCCTGATTTTGAGAAAGTAATGAGAATGTAATGAAAACCAAGGCTGAGCTTTTCAAAAGAGTGTTTAATTTAGAGCACACACTTCTTGGAAGAAAAGATTCCAAATTTTGGCAGGGTCAGTTCATCTCTTCATCCTTCTGAGGCAGACAAATTGAGGTCTATGCAGTTTAGTATGTGTGGGAATTTCACATGAAACTTTTCAAACCCGTTTCCTGTTAACTTTGTGTGGATGCTAAATATCCCATGATACAAGTATTTGTCTTTGTGCCCTTGGCCCAATTTTCTTCACTCCTCATTATTGTGCAGTGTGTTTTGGCCTATTGTCAATCCAACTGCTACTCTTCCTTCCCAGAATATATATGGCTTTTGTTCAGAGAAGTTTTCTGGTGCTCAATGAGATTTATTTCCCTGACTGCCTCTCTAGCCACTCCTGTAGCTCATCAGTTACAACAGCCTCTGTGGATGTTGCAGTTGGAGGGAATTTGGCAAATTGATTTGACTGCATGGAACCACTGGCCATGCCACTACTCCTCCCTTGACTCATCTTCAAAACTTCCTTTGTATTAAAGCAGATGAAGCTCCCACTGAACACCATTTCACAGTATGTAAAGGGTGATTGATCCTGTAAATAGTCTTCATTTTCTGTCTCCACACCTCCCTCTTTTCTGCTGCCCTTTGTGTGTGCTGAGGCAGAGGGGAGGCAAGGTTTTAGCCTATGCACATAGGATAGCATTATAATTATTATTAGTCTTGGATGATATCCCAGAATGACATCAGGCTCACTAGAACCCATTATAAGTCATTAAGAGGATTAAACCTAATTTAAGCTCTTTCCTAGCAGTCAGTATCTATTGCCTACATACTTGCATCTAAAATGGAGAAGACTGTTCTCCCTAAGATAGATTCTGGTCTCATTTACACTAGTGTAAATGTAGAGTACTCCATCAACTTCAGAAGAGATACTCTAGTTTTAAACTAATATAAACAAAATTGGAATCAAGCCCCTAATATTAAACATTCAGTTCCTCTGTTTAGCTGTCATCATTTTTTCCCCCATGAGGATACTATATTTGGTGTGTTTTTTTGGGTAGGATACTGAATCAATCCCAGTTAAATGGGGGAGCTTTTTCCCAAAGCTCAGTTCTGGGGTATGGCACCACAGTACATTTCTGGATATGGGGTACTATTGCCATCTGTACCACAGATTTGTTAAACTCCCAAACTTTAATTTATTTTATATTTTTCCCGATGATGCTCATTGCAGTATCCGAGCACCTTAGAAATGTCAATGAATTCAGACTCACAACACCCCTGTGAGATAAGAAAATATTAATATCCCCATTTTACAACTGGAAACACTGATACAAATAGCCATTTAATGCCCAGGTTTTCAAAAGTGGCCTCTGATTTTGGGCGACTCAATTTCTGGGTGCCCAGAGTGGGACTTTTTGTTTGGATTTGTACTGGTAAAAAATTACCTGTAGCTCTCATTGACTTCAAGTTGGAGTTATGCATGTTGACCCAATGTGGGTCAAGTTGGGCAACCAAAAACGGAGGCACCAAAAATCAGAGGCAACTTTTAAAAATTCAGCCCTTGGTGATTTGCCCATAGTTACACATGCAGCCTGTGGTAGTCAGGAATAGAACTCACACTCTGGAGTCCCAATTCAGTGCATTAAAAATAAGATCATCCTTCCTCTTTAAGGGGGAAGTTACCCAAAGATCTCAAAGACAAATTCAAGGTGAAGTGTCTCATATATTTAGCAAATGATAATGCAAATGTCAAAAAAAAATGTGGTGTTTGATGGGAGAGATTCCATTTCCTGACTGAGAAATTATTGACCATTTAATGCCAAGGAACAGAGTTTATAAGAGAGGAATGGAATATGTGTGGCTTCCCGCCACAAATAAATCACTGAGTAGTAGCCTGCATGTAATGACAGTGTTATAAATAAGTGTGTTAGTTTCCTAATCTGTGATTATTGACCTTTCCTCTAAGATGTTCTTGTGGTTGCCGTACCTGCCTCCTGAGAAGTGTAGGTTGTATTGATCATTGTGGATTTGTTAACTACACGTGAATTTTCTAGCATTGATTTTGTCTTTTACTTTTCCTCCTTTTTTGACATGCCACCCCAGAGCTTCTCTTTGTGTATTTAACACCAGGGTCTCAGTCCCACTCTCTTTTCTAAACTGAAAGATATTTCATAGGATACTCTAAGCAATAGCACATAAAAGACCATGCAACAAGGTTGTTTAATGCACACCTATTGTGCATTCATTTTGCATCTCTGGTGTACCTTAAGTGATTGTTAATCAGCACATTCATCAGGACAATTGCACAGTCTGCAGTATCAGCTTGTAATTAGAAAATTGATTCTTAAAAAAATGTTAAATATTAAGGCTAATTCTGCTTTGTCTTGTGTGAATGCACTCAGGATGGGTGGGGAACAGGATTCAGTCAGCGGAACACCACACAAGAGCAGGGGTCTATACTAGTGGATCAGGCTGCTGGATCAAGATCTAACTAACTATGCAACAGGAAAGACAGTGAAATTGACTAGACAAAAAGTCATATGAAATGTACAAAAAAAAAAAAAAAGTTGAGAAAACAGGTCTTTTTGTCCTCCAACCTCTTCCAACTATATTAATCTCGGTTGTTACCTGTAACAATAGTAGGTAAAAAAATTCAGACAGTAGTGTGATTTTTAAGTTGTTCATTTCCCTTTAAATTAAAAAATATCGATGACAACATTCATTTTAAGCTGGATCAAGCCCTTCTTGAAAAAATCAAGCCAAAATCTAATGAACAAACAAAACAAAAAGAAACCCCTTAAATTCTGAGCCAAAACTGCTTGACCATGTCCCTTTTAAAAGGTCTTCCGCTAAAAATAATAAGTCAATGAGTTTAAAAAAAAATTCTGGTGTGAATGACTGAAGGTCAAAGGGTAAACCATTCTATCCTGGCAGTTAAAGACACAGAATAAAACCAAATAGGTTTCCATTTGTGCATCTGTGTAAAATGGGCATCAAATTAGACATTTCCAGGATGCTATTGATCTACCTTTCTGAAGTGAGCAGCTAACAAGATGAGGCAACCAGTCTAGAAGTAGAAGACTACACAAGCCTTGGAGTAAGAGAGTTTCTTGAAGCAAAGGATTTTTTAAATTGGGCAACTGTCACTTTTTTAGAATTAAAACATTTTTTTTTTGCCTCTTTATGATGTTGAAAGGAGGCCTGAAAGGATTTAACTGAAAATTCTGCTTGCTTGCTTGCTTTCATTCAACCTCAGACTATCAGGGATGTCAGCTCTGGTCTTTCCTGATTTAGCTGGAGGACCTGTTGGCAATCTGAGAGAATGCATATTGCTTAGTTTTCACATTTTAATTGAAGGTGTCAGAAGGAAGGAGGGGTGTGTCTGTCTCTC
This sequence comes from Natator depressus, assembly GCF_965152275.1. Taxonomy (NCBI): domain Eukaryota; kingdom Metazoa; phylum Chordata; order Testudines; family Cheloniidae; genus Natator; species Natator depressus. Next base: position 162,555,625 of record NC_134236.1, on the reverse strand, counting down.
TCTCTCTGTGCGTGTGTGTCTATGTCTGTGTGTGTGTGTGTGTGTGTGTGTGTGTGTGTGAGAGAGAGAGAGAGAGAGAGAGAGCATTTTAACAAGGACTTCCTTTCTCAAAAATGTTACTTAGTCACTGAAGTCATATAGGTGGCAACAAAATAAAGAAACAAATATAAACAATCCAACAGAGAGTTTAAATAGTCTGAGTATAAATTTGCTACCCTCTCAGTTGCTTAGCTTTCAGTCTATTGGCTTTGCTCCTGTAATTTCCTTATTTCCCTAATTCTGCAGCCATCATTGTGTCTTCTGAGGAAGACAAGACTGAATTTCTAATGCAAAAATCAAGACTTAAAATGCCTTTTTGAGAGGCTAGGTGGGGGTGGGGAAAGAGAGACCATTTCAGGCCTCCATATATTATAAGTAAACATTGTGAGCTATCTTTAACACAGAGTTCTGTAAAATAAAACAGTAACTTGTATTGCACTCTCACTATCAGACATATTAAAGCATATTGAAAAAGGCTATCTTACTAACATCAATCAACATGGTACTGTAACTTTGTAAATAAAAATGACGAGGAGTCCTTGTGGCACCTTAGAGACTAACAAATTTATTTGGGCATAAGCTTTCGTGTGCTAGAACCCACTTCATCAGATGCATGGAGTGGAAAATACAGGAGCAGGTATAAATACATGAAAAGATGGCAACTCCCATCTTTTCATGTATTTATACCTGCTCCTGTATTTTATTCATATATAAAACAGAAATGGTGAAGAAGACTGAATATTCCATCCCCAAGTGCCTACTTAAATGGGTTTTGTTTAAGGAAGACGCTCTCTTTATATATGTAGGTTCTTTTTTACTATTTCATACACCCAAAAGGAGAATATATAGGACGTGAGAGTGTTTATTTGAAGTGCTGATGAAATTTGGCATGATAGGTCTTATTTTAAAATCAATCCAATGGATTTCTAGTTCCCTCAGGCCACTCGTCACAGTTAATGCTGTAGATAATGTTGTGCACCTATTTTCAAGCTAGACATGCCAGACAATGCCCATGATGATATTTGCTCTTTACTGATGGAACCAAATCCATTACACCAGTCTTGAGGGCACGGGTGATGTAGAGTGAGACACAAAGCAGAAACTTAACATCATCCTGTGTATTACAAACCCAGATGATGCTGTAGATTCACTATTAGGTAGAATATAAAGTTAGCTTGGCCGACTCACTTATAAAGCTGGCCAGGTAACAATATGCCCCTGTGGATCTAAAAGCACCTTTCTGGTGCCTCCACTAAGAATTTGTTATTCTTTGGAGTATATATATTTTCTTCTACATTCAACTGTAGGGAATGAACCTCACTATACTCTTAAATCTATGACTTCAGATGATGGGGCGAGGTTCCTGCAAAAAAAGAAAACCTCAACAATATTAGCCTCTTTGGCTTCATGGTAGAATTGATGGGCTTAATTCTGACCTTTGTTACATCTGGTGTTGGAACCTCATTGGGCCTAATGTATTACCAATGTTTGAAACTAATGAACTTTTGCTTGCTTATGACAGTGGTGAATTTGCTTTATTGACTTCAGTAGGGTTTCATAGGTGTAATAAGTGACATGAATTTGTCCCAACCTCCATAATAAATCATATGGAAGTATGGGTGTGTTGAATTGCAATACATATATTATTTGCCCAGCTCTTTTCTTTAACTGCCTACTAACCATTTTTTAGCAATGGAAATCAATTGCCTTTACTAATACAAATTCATAGGTGATTATTTTAAATACATATTTTAAGAACTGACCTCCCTTCAGGTTTTGGTATCTGCAAGTAAGTCAGTGTTAACTAGCATTGTTTTCCTTTACTGTATAAATTTGTTAATTTTTATTTTCAAAAAGCAAAGGATGCCTTTGAGTCTCAGACAGAAACAAAGGAGCAAGGAGTTTATAACTAGAGATGGACCTGCTCCACAAACTTTAGATCTACCACTGAACTTACTTCAAATTTGGCAGAGTTCTGATTTGTGGTTTAACTTAAACCTTTATAATGATACAAAGTTTAGATATGGATCTGAGGTTCCCCAAATGTGATCAAAGTCAGTCAGAACTTTTTATGAGTTACATTGCTCATCTTTACTCGTGTTTATTTGCTACAATCCTGATTTCCCCTGTTATGCATTACAGTGTTATGCTGTGGGGGAGAGGGCGTAATTAGATACAGTCTCATTGAGGTTGTCCGGTGTAACTGCCACCTTCATTTGGGATATATGTAAGAAACAATCAAGCTCCTTTATGGAACCACAAAGCTAAAACAATGGGAACCATCACCCAAAACACAAACATAGGGCAAAGCTTGAGCCTAAGATGAACCATATGGCCAACGGGTTTTCTTGAATACTGATGTAGCAAATGCAGGGGCTGGGACATTGATTAGTAGAGCTGTGTCTCTCTCTCTTTGTGAGAGAGAATCAACGGAAACACACAGACAGACATAGAAGGATTAAAGAAGCTGAGCAGACAGAGAATCCCTGGAAGTGTGATCCTGAGAAAAAAGCTAAAAGAGAGGGAGGGCACTTTTGGGCTAAGTACTGGCTGAAAGAGGCTTGGAACTGTGAACAAAGAAACTGTCTCCTGTTGTTTGACTCCTACAGTGTTCAGGGGAACAGGATTTTGTACGTTCTTTGTAAATACACAGGATTGCATCAAAGAAATTCCTGGGTCCATTATCGATTTCACCTCCTAACAGAAACAGTTCTCTAGATCCTGAAAACTGACTAACCATGAAGGTCAAAAGTGGGTAATAACAGCATCATTTAGAAATATAAGTATTTGGATAGCTGCAGAACTCTTTAAGGAGCCAGTTGAAAATTGCACAAGTTGAAAATGACACAGTTATACAATACACATTTCCATGGCAACTTAGATACTGTGTAACTTTCTAATGAATCAATTCCAGCTTTATTGATCATCAGGCAAGACATAATCATTAGATGATTCTCTGTTCCCATCATACTCTAGATGTTTCCTGACTACTGGTTAATATGTTGCCACATGACAACCAGGGTTCGTCTTTGGAGTAGAGATTAAAATATTCCTTTTAAGGATGATATAAATGAAATAAATGTTACTATGTACATATACTCTGTCATTTTCAACATGAGTACAGTACAGAGAATGAGCCAAATTCTGTGTAATTTCATTGTGTATTTTCCAAATATTGTAAGAAATTTAAAATTACAGACAGGTCTAGACAACATAGTGGTAAAAACCCAGCGACCACCTACTCTAATGTTCCTATCATCGATGGCAACAGTGGAGTTGCACTGAGAGAAGATTTTAAGAAAAAGTTTAGGGGCATTTGGGATTTTAACAAAACAGCAAACTTTTGCCTTTTGGATTTGAATAGGAGCAATGTACTTTGATTGAGGATAGCACACGGCTTTAAGTGTCAGGAAAATACACAGTATGTGAACAGCAACGAGGGGGATTATTGAAAGTGTATTTTCCCATGGTGAGTCAAGGAGCGGCCAGCTATGAGGCAGTAAATACTGAATCCTAGGGAGTCTGAAGTAGATGCTATTTTAACAGAAGCACGGACTATAAAATTGCAGTCTATGATTGTTGACTGTCACTAGCGGCAATATGAAACAACAGGATATAGTTTTGTGTGGTGTGAAGAATAAAGTTAAATTGCTCTGTGACGACTTTGAATTTGCAATCAATCTTTAATGGTTAAATGGGAATTAGCATGGCCAAGGGAAGGTGGTGTGCATCAGGTGTTTTGTAGGAATCTTGCAAAATTTACTGGTAAGTATGTGAAAGACATTGTCAAATAATTAGCCAAAGAAGCACAATCTTAGTGATCCTTGAAGAATCTACAATACATAGGGCTAAATCTGGTGTCCCTGCATTTCTCTGCAGCTGTTGCAACAGTTAATGGCCTGACACAGTGGCCACTGTCACTGCTATTTACCCATGCAAGGGTTTTGGCTAGTCGATCTGCACACAGCTGTGTACCCACGACCTATTGATGGTCACTCACTGGTCTGCCCCCAAATCCCCACTCCATATTTCTACAGTGTCAGACATCACAAAATTGTGTTTCACAGTGAGATGCAGATACCCTGCACAGACTATCTATGGACTCCCCCTTTGCACCAGAACTGTGGTGGTTTCCCTGCACTTAAGGTCTTTCAGATCTGTGGAGGGGAAGGATTTGACCCAATGAAACCAATAAATGTGTATTATTATTATTACATTCCTTTAGCACCTAACAATATAGAAACTCCCTCTATACCTTATCTCTGGGTAATCTCATCTGCAAACACAAATTCAACTACCATGTCTATGCTGACAAATCATAGATCAGCCTCTTTGCTCCAGACCTGTCTTCTATCCAAACTGAAACCTCAGCCTGTCTCTCTGCCATCTCCTCATGGATGTTAGCTGTCAGTTCAAGCTTGACATGGCTAAAGCAAAGCTCCTAATCTTCCCCCACAAGCCCTCCTCACTACCAAGGTTCTCAATCACTGTGGACCAAACCACCATTCTGCCTGTCACCGAGGCCCATAACTTGGGCATCATCTTTGACTTAGACCTCTTGCTAGTTCCTTACATCCAGGCTATGTCTAAATCTTACTAATTCTTTCTACCGAACATCTCTAAGATATGGCCTTTCCTATCCTCCACATAGCTGAAACTGACAGGTTTCAGAGTAACAGCCGTGTTAGTCTGTATTCGCAAAAAGAAAAGGAGTACTTGTGGCACCTTAGAGACTAACCAATTTATTTGAGCATAAGCTTTCATGAGCTACAGCTCACTTCATCGGATGCATACTGTGGAAAGTGTAGAAGATCTTTTTATATACACACAAAGCATGAAAAAATACCTCCTCTCACCCCACTCTCCTGCTGGTAATAGCTTATCTAAAGTGATCACTCTCCTTACAATGTGTATGATAATCAAGTTGGGCCATTTCCAGCACAAATCAAGGTTTTCTCACCCCCCCACACACACTTTAGATAAGCTATTACCAGCAGGAGAGTGGGGTGGGAGGAGGTATTTTTTCATGCTTTGTGTGTATATATATAAAAAGATCTTCTACACTTTCCACAGTATGCATCCGATGAAGTGAGCTGTAGCTCATGAAAGCTTATGCTCAAATAAATTGGTTAGTCTCTAAGGTGCCACAAGTACTCCTTTTCTTTATAGCTGAAACTCTTGTCCCAGGTCTCATCATTTCATATCTTGATTTCTGTAACATCCTTCTTGCTGGCCTTAACAAATTCAGTCCTGCCTCACTTGTATTCATTTAGTGTTGCTGCAAAGATCATTCTTCTAGCCCACCATTTTGGCCATGTTACCCCTTTCTTTGCATCCCTCCACTGACTCCCCCTTCTCTAGCACATCAAATATAAGCTACTTGTCTTTTTCTTCCAAGGCCTTTCACAATGTATTCCCACTGTACTTAACATCTCTCTTTCACTATTTCATTGTTGATGCTTGCCTCTGATCAGCCCAAAATGCCAGCTTCTATGTCCCACTTATGAAATTTACAAACAAGAACCTTCATGCTGCCCCTCACACTTGGGAGGAGCTCTCTGTAAACATCCACAAAGCGTCTTCATTATCCATCTGCAAAACACTCCTCAAAATACTCCTTTGCCATGATGCCTACAAAAACAAAATGAAATGAAACACTCTGATGCTCTGTACCTCGGGGGAACACCGAGCACCCCCATGTTCATCCTTCTAAAATGATTGTGTGGTATCCAATGCAAAGTTTGTCATGCCTGGTGTCTTCGGAAGGCTTATGATGCACTGATTATTGTTGTTATAGTGATGTTATAGTAAATGTTACAGTAATGTTATAGGTTATAATTTCATGTATATAGTTATGAGGCTGAAAATGTATCCTCGTGGCTTAAAATGAACCCAGGCAAAAACTCTCCAAGAGCAGAGAGGCAGTTCACACCTCATCAGGGCAGGTATGAAACAAACCCAACCCAGCCTCACAGGAACAAAGGACGCTGGCCTGGGCAGCAACAAAATAATCTGTTTGAGTGAGTCATCCCCGTTCCTTTGGTTAGTATGTGACTGTGATGAGGTAATGCTCACCTGACTCTGAAGGCGGGGGGGCAAAGCCAAGAGGGAAGCAAGGACATGATAAAAGGGAGAGATGTTTGCCATGCTCTCTGTCTTCCACCTACATCTACAAACACCACCACACCAAGCGACTGAAGCACTGATCAAAGGGGAGAGCCTGGCTGAAGAGCAACCAGCCAGCCTGTGGTAAGAAGCAATCTAAGTTTGTAAGGGCATTGAAAGTGTTAAGATCAGCTTAGAATGCGTTTTGCTTTTATTTCATTTGACCAAATCCGACTTGTTATGTTTTGATTTATAATCACTTAAAATCTATCTTTATAGTTAATAAATCTGTTTGTTTATTCTACCTGAAGCAGTGCATTTGGTCTGAACTGTGTCAGAGACTCCCCTTGGGATAACAAGCCTGGTACATATCAATTTATTTGTTAAACTGATGAACTCATACAGGCTTGCAGCATCCAGCAGGCATAACTGGACACTGCAAAATGGAGGTTCCTAGGGTTGTGTCTGGGACTGGAGATATTGGCTAGTGTCATTCGGTTGCACAATCAAAGGAGCAGCTTACATGCCAGAGGCTGTGCCTGAACAGCCCAGGAGTGGGGGTTCTCACAGCAGAGCAGGGTAAGGCTGGCTCGCAGAGTCAAGGATTGGAGTGACCTAGCAGATCACTGGTCCAGAGGGGAATGTCACAAACACTTTGGCAAGTTAGGCTGCTATTGTGCTGAGACCACTCCTACCATGCTGACTAATATGATCTCATTGTTTCTTTGTACTCCCCCACCTGTCTTTCTGTATCCATCTGTCCCTTGTCTCATGGATGGATTATAAACTCCAGGGTTCTACAAAGAGAGCAAAGCTCCCCTCTACTTTCATAATGTTAAAGAGACCCTAATATTTGCTTCTCCCTTTAGGGCCTAGGCTTTGTCTATCTATTTGTCCTGCAAAGTGCTTAGCACAGTTTTTGGTGCTTTAATAATAGCAATAAACTTAACAATAATATTAATGATCAGGGTCCATATTCTGATGTCGTTTACAGAAGTATAAATTTGAACTCACTCCATTGACCTCAGCAGAGTTCCCCTTAGTAAGTTATTTCAGACAAGGATGGTGCCAGTATCTATGGCTGTGGTCCTACAGTTGCTTGGGTGCAGGGTTCCATCTGACCAGTCCTCAATGCAGGATCAGGACATATGTTTGTACAGTGCCTAGTTCAGTAGGATCAAATCTCACTCAGGGCACATAAGCAATACTATAAGATAAACAATAAGGATAATAGGTTTCAGAGTAGCAGCCGTGTTAGTCTGTATCCGCAAAAAGAACAGGAGTACTTGTGGCACCTTAGAGACTAACAAATTTATTTGAGCATAGGCTTTCATGGGCTAAAGCCCACTTCATCGCATGCATAGAATGGAACATATAGTAAGAAGATATATATATATATACACATATACACACATACAGAGAACATGAAATGGTGGAGTAAGAGGCTAATTAATTAAGATGCGCTATTATCAGCAGGAGAAAAAAAACTTTTGTAGTGATAATCAAGATGGCCCATTTAGACAGTTGACAAGAAGGTGTGAGGATACTTTACATGGGGAAATAGATTCGATATGTGTAATGACGCAGCCACTCCCAGTCTCTATTCAAACCCAATTTAATGATATATTGGTAGGTAGTAGGTGTTTGTCTCTGTATGAGGGATTGGAGCAAATGTGGTTGTATCTTAGAGCTTGGCTGTAGACAATGGATCGTGTGGTGTGTCCTGGATGGAAGCTGGAAGCATGTAGGTAAGTATAGCGGTGTCATAAATATAAAGGGAAGGGTAAACACCTTTAAAATCCCTCCTGGCCAGAGGAAAAACCCTTTCACCTGTAAAGGGTTAAGAAGCTAGGATAACCTCGCTGGCACCTGACCAAAATGACCAATGAGGAGACAAGATATTTTCAAAGCTGGAGAGGGGGGAGAAACAAAGGCTCTCTCTGTCTATGTGATGCTTTTGCTGGGAACAGAAAAGGAATGGAGTCTTAGAACTTAGTAAGTAATCTAGCTAGATATGCATTAGATTCTGTTTTGTTTAAATGGCTGATAAAATAGCTGTGCTGAATGGAATGTATATTCCTGTTTTTGTGTCTTTTTGTAACTTAAGGTTTTGCCTAGAGGGATTCTCTATGTTTTGAATCTGATTACCCTGTAAGGTATTTACCATCCTGATTTTACAGAGGTGATTCTTTTACTTCTTTTTCTGCAATTAAAATTCTTCTTTTAAGAACCTGATTGCTTTTTCATTGTTCTTAAGATTCAAGGGTTTGGGTCTGTGTTCACCTATGCAAATTGGTGAGGATTTTTATCAAGTCTTCCCCAGGAAAGGGGGTATAGGGTTTGGGAGGATTTGGGGGGGAAAGACGTTTCCAAGTGGGCTCTTTCCCTGTTATATATTTGTTAGACGCTTGGTGGTGGCAGCAATAAAGTCCAAGGGCAAAAGGTAAAATAGTTTGTACCTTGGGGAAGTTTTAACCTAAGCTGGTAAAAATAAGCTTAGGGGGGTTTTCATGCAGGTCCCCACATCTGTACCCTAGAGTTCAGAGTGGGGAAGGAACCTTGACAAGCGGTCAGTAGGTTTCCGGTATAGGGTGGTGTTTATGTGACCATCGCTTATTAGCACAGTAGTGTTCAGGAAATGGACCGCTTGTGTGGATTGGTCTAGGCTGAGGTTGATGGTGGGATGGAAATTGTTGAAATCATGGTGGAATTCCTCAAGGGCTTCTTTTCGATGGGTCCAGATGATGAAGATGTCATCAATGTAGCACAAGTAGAGTAGGGGCATTAGGGGACGAGAGCTAAGGAAGCGTTGTCCTAAGTCAGCCATAAAAATGTTGGCATACTGTGGGGCCATGCGGGTACCCATAGCAGTGCCGCTGATTTGAAGATATATATTGTCCCCAAATGTGAAACAGTTATGGGTGAGGACAAAGTCACAAAGGTCAGCCACCAGATTTGCCGTGACACTATTGGGGATACTGTTCCTGATAGCTTGTAGTCCATCTTTGTGTGGAATGTTGGTGTAGAGGGCTTCTACATCCAACCCCTCAGACAGAGACAAACACCTACAAGATCTCTATCAAGCATTCTTAAAACTACAATACCCACCCACTGAAGTGAAAAAACAGATTGACAGAGCCAGAAGAGTACCCAGAAGTCACCTACTACAGGACAGACCCAACAAAGAAAATAACAGAACGCCACTAGCTGTCACCTTCAGCTCCCAACTAAAACCTCTCCAGCGCATCATCAGAGATCTACAACCTATCCTGAAAAATGATCCCTCACTCTCACAGATCTCGGGAGACAGACCAGTCCTCGCTTACAGACAGTCTCCCAACCTGAAGCAAATACTCTCCAGCAACCACACACCACACAACAAAAACACTAACCCAGGAACCTATCCTTGCAACAAAGCCCGATGCCAACTCTGTCCACATATTTATTCAAGTGACACCATCATAGGACCTAATCACATTAGCCACACCATCAGGGGCTCGTTCACCTGCACATCTACCAATGTGACATATGCTATCATGTGCCAGCAATGCCCCTCTGCCATGTACATTGGCCAAACTGGACATTCTCTACGCAAAAGAATAAATGGACACAAATCTGACACCAGGAATCATAACATTCAAAAACCGGTAGGAGAACACTTCAGACTCTCCGGTCACTCAGTAAAGGTGGCAATTTTGCAACAGAAAAGCTTCAAAAACAGACTCCAATGAGAAACAGCTGAGCTTGAATTAATACGCAAACTAGATACCATTAACTTGGGTTTGACTAGAGATTGGGAGTGGCTGGGTCATTACACATATTGAATCTATTTCCCCATGTTAAGTATCCTCACACCTTATTGTCAACTGTCTAAATGGGCCATCTTGATTATCACTACAAAAGTTTTTTTCCCCTGCTGATAATAGCTCATTTTAATTAATTAGCCTCTTACTCCACCTTTTCATGTTCTCTGTATGTATATATACATATATCTTCTTACTATATGTTCCATTCTATGCACCTGATGAAGTGGGCTGTAGCCCATGAAAGCTTATGCTCAAATAAATTTGTTAGTCTCTCAGGTGCCACAAGTACTCCTGTTCTTTTTAATAAGTATAATAGTAATTAGTGTCAACGAGAGCAAAATCTGGCTCCAGGGATGATTATGATATTGTAGCTAGATATTAGGTATAGCCTCTGAACATAAATGGTCTCCCACTGGGGCTGATCCTGTTCCCATTGAAGACAATGGGGGCCAAATGGTCTGCTGGTATAAACTGGCACAGATCCACTGTGATTGATTGAGCTGCTCTGGTTTACAACAGCAGAGAATATGGGCCTGGGAATTTTGCCCAATGGGAGAAGAATCAGCTTCCACATGTATTTTCTCTTAAAATGTATAATGAAACAAAATGCAGGAGAGGGAAATACTTGCATGAATGTGGGGATCGCATAGTGATTCCTATTTACAATAGGTGCTGCATCTAAACGAATCTCTGCAATTAAATTTTTCTTAGGTGAAGGGAGGTTTTTCTGAACTCCTACATGCTTGTTAAAAGCTTAAAACAGCATAATTAGGTTGTGCAAGGATCTTGTTGAGGCTGATTAGGGAGGAAAATATGCTGTGACCACTCCTATCCAGAAACGAAAGGCCAAATCCTGAAGTTCAGCCTTACCATGGCTTGATCCTGCTCCCACTCAAGTTAATGTCTGAAATACCATTTATTTTAGTGGGAGCAGAAGCAGATCTTGTCATTACTCAGGCAAAACTCCAGTGAAATCAATGGGCGCTTTAGTGCACAGCACCTGTCAGAATTTGGACGAGAGTGAGTTTTGTCTTTAGTAAGGACTGAGGTCCACAGCCACAAAGATATTTCCATAGATTTTAAAATGACATGAGGAGCCTGAATACCTTTCAGGATCTGGCCTCAACAAAAACTGATTAGGGATTTCAAATTTGGCCCTGTGCTTTTAAAATGTATTACACTGCAGAGCCTATGTTGACGATGTGATATTGCTGAGAAACAGTACCAAGGATTACCTTGAGCGATTAGTCTGATCTAAGGGGTTTGATACATTTTTAGCAACTAAAAAACTTTTGCACTGTTGTCCTTCTCAAAGCTGGTGTGGCAAATCTTACCAGAAAGTGCTTTGTAAAGTTCTCTGATGAGGTAGTCTCATGTACTTCACTACAAGTGTGTTGTGCTCCTGAAAAATGAAAATCCTAACTCTAATAAACTATTAGTTTGTAAAAACTGTTTTGTTATGGTTATTAGTTTTGTTGGTTTTATGAATTTTTAGTGCTCACGAAAGGTGCTGAACTTGTCAGTATCTTAGACTTATGTCCTTTATTCACTGAACATGTGTATAGCAGTAAAAGTACAAGTTTCTCCACACCTCACCACCAAAATGCCTCAGCTCTGTTTTGAGTAAGTACTTCTAGGGCTGAGACTGGAAGTCAGTCCCCATGCCCATTCAGTCATTGGCATCTCTGCAGAGACTTCCAAGATGGACCAAACTGTTAGTGGTTTTGCGATGTGAACAACTTTCCTATAGGAAGTGGAGATAGACTGTCAACCAGTTATCAGATGGTAATGACTTTTGCTCACTACTAACCTCAGATAATTTTGAACGGTGACCTAGAGGTGAAAAGCTCTATATCACATAACAATATGAAATAATGTCATTAATAATAGAAAACTAAAGTTGTGTTAAATATTTTTTGCATGGTCATACTCTAAAAAATGCATCACTTTCATGCAGAGGGAAGGATGAAAACAGCATGCTTAATATTTATTTATGTAACACTTAATAGAACTTAGCATTTATATAGCACTTGTCATCTTCAATGTGCTTAACATCAGTTAATCTTCACAATATGCCTGTGAGGTACATACATATATTCCCATTTTCTTCATTATTTTTCCTTTAATATTCATGCATAAGTGCATCACCTCAAGCAACAGATCTATGGCCAGACTGTGATCATGTGTACGCTGGTGTAAATCTAGACTATCACTAAAGTCAATGGAGTATTTACATTACTGTAACCAAGATCAAAATCTGGCTCCTACATTCCAGCAACCTGAGCTGTTATTGGACAGTTTGGTTCATCTGAAAACAAAGTTTTAGCTCATTCTGGAAATTATTTTGAAACTGATTTTATTTTTTTAAAAGCTAGCCTAAGAATCCAACGGAGAAAAAATGTGCTTTCTTTCCTTCTTCTAAAGTTTGGTTCCAGTATGTTTTCTCTGATAGCGAAGGCCTGTGGTATTGGGGGCTGTGGTTTGGACTACACTTAAAATTAGGCTGATATAGCTAGGTTGGTCAGAGCTGTGAAAAACACACTCCATGACTGACATGGTTATATTCACCTACTCCCCAGTGTAGAGGCAGAATGCTTCTGTGGCTATAGCTAACTTCATATAGGGTGGGTGCTTTCCTACACTGACAGAAAAATGCCTTCTGTTGGTATAGGCTGCATCTACACTACAGGGTTATGTCAGAGCAGTCTCCATAGTATAGACATACCCTATCCTGGCTGAGCTTCCGAGAGTATGAGAGCGGGGTGCTGTAAACCCTTGTTGTTAAGTAGAGCCAGTTGGAACATAAAGCAGATCTCTTGAAAGCACCATAAGCTTTGACTCTGAAGATACGTCTACAGTGCAATAAAACACTTGAGGCTGGCCCATATCAGCTGACTCAGGCTCACAGAGCTCAGGCTGCAGGGCTATAAAACTGTAGTACAGACATCTGGGACCCCTGCGCCCAAATGTCTACACTCCAATTAAACAGCCCCTTTGCTCAAGCCCCATACGCCTGACTCAGCTGACCTGGGCCATCTGCAGGTGTTGTATTGCAGTGTAGACCTACCCTGACTGATCACTGAACACCATCAGGCCCACATTTCCCTCACTGGGCCTGATTCTTAATAGTCGTGTGTAGCCATTTACATATACACAAAATAGGTGCAAGCTTCTTTCATTTCAAGCTTGGGGTATTTTACATTCACTTTACACAGTTGTAAATGGCTACTCAAAACAGTGAGGAATCTAGACCAAGTGTTAGTAAAGGTGATCCACAGCTCTCAGCCCCTTGGTCGTCTGCTGTATCCTCCCCTGGAGACCAGAGGCATAATGGGATGGTATGGGGGAGGGCAATCATTTATCACAGCCCTTCTGTCAAGTCAGTGCTGGATGTGAGCAATAAGGCAAGCAGCATTGGATCTTGGCCTCATTGCGCTCCTCTGGAGCTAAAAGCAGCACTGAAATAGTATATACCAGGGTGGGCAAACTACGGCCCATGGACCAGATCCGTCCCCTCAGGGCTTTGGATCCGGTCCTTGGGATTGCCACCCCCGTGGCGCTGCAGGCCCTGTACTGCTCCCAGAAGCGGCCGGCACCACGTCCCTGCGGCCCCTGGTCCGGGGTGGGTGGGGTGGGGCAGAGGGCTCCGTGCGCTGCCCTCACCTCCAGGCACCGCCCTCCACAGCTCCCATTGGCCAGGAACAGGGAACCGCGGCCAATAGGAGCATTGGAGGAGGTACCTGCAGGTGAGGGGAGCGCGCAGAGCCCTCTGCCTCCCCTCCCCCAGAGGCCGCAGGGAGTGGCACAGCAAGGGTTCAGAGCAGGCAGGGAGGGAGCCTGCCCTAGCACCGGGGCATGCTGCTGCCAGCCCAGAGCTGCTCCAGGTAAGTGGCGCCGGGCCAGAGCCCAGACCCCTCCTGCACCCCAACCTCCTGCCCTAAGCCCCCTGCTGCACTCTACACCCCTCCCCACACCCCAACCCCCTTTCCTGAGTTCATACATCCCGCACTCCTCCTCTGCCTCAACCCCTTGCCCTGAGCCCCTTCCTGCACACTGCACCCCCACACACCCCCAAGCCCCCTGCCCTGCATGCAATTTCCCCACCCAGATGTGGCCCTCGGGCCAAGAAGTTTGCCCACCCAACCCCTCGTATATACTTTATTCTTCAGTGAAAATACCAGTTTGGTACCTTTGAAAGAAAACACAAGATGCAGTTGTCTTGTTAAGATAGCCCCTAATCCAGCAAACTCTTCACATGCAGGCTTCCTATTGACTTTAATGGGAGTTCTGCTTACCCAAAGGGCTTGCAGGATCAGGCCTACAATAAGTATCTAGTAGCAAAAATACTTAGGAAGACTGTTTCAATTCCAGCAGTGTATTTGTCTGCAATGTGGTAAGCTCTCTAGAGGAGTCCTTTTGATTCTTTCCTCTTTTAAATTCTTCATTTAGGCTATTATACTCAAGGTTACTAGCTCAGTTGCTATTACAGGAAGTCAGATAGCCTTTCCCTACTCTCTGATAACCTTAGTGAAGTCTGTACCAATTTTAGTTTAGACTTCAGTCTCCTGTAAGATACAGATAGTACAATCCATAGCAGTAACCCGTTGGTTGCCTGCTTTTTCTACTTACATCCCCTGCAGGGGATCAAATTTACTTAAGGCCACGTCTAGCACTAGCACTTAGTCTAACACTAACAACGTCATGTCTACACTAGCACTTAGTGAAAAAAACACTCCCCTGAGCAACATAAGTTTTGCCGGCATAAGCCCTTGTGTGCTCAGTGCTATGTTGGCAGGAGATGCTTTCCCGCCGACATAGCTACCGCTGGTTTTATTATGTTGGTGGGAGAGCTCTCTCCTATCAGCATAATACGGCTACACGAGTGATCTTACAGTGGTACAGCTGTACCGATACAGCTATGTCTTGGCAAGCTTGTAAATGTAGACATGGTCTTAGCTTGTGGGACTATTTCATTCATTTGAACAGCCCATGAATGTGTTTGCCAAATCTTTCCTTCCAACTTTTTACTCTATCCTGCCATTTCTTCAACCGCCTTTAAGATTATCCTGCCAACCTGATACAGTCAGAGACAAAAAGGGGAATTTTTTTCTTTCTTTTAAATAACTTTTATTGGAAAAAAACCAACAACTTTCTAATATATCAACACAAGCCTGGGGAGTGACTCAGCGGGAAACAAATACAATCAAATCAGCAAAGTATCTTCAGTAAAAATAATGTTTAAAACAAGAAATCAAAATGAGCTAACAATATTTTTAACCTCTCCAAAAAAAAAGAAAATGTCCCAGGCTAGGGTTTAACTTAGTCCTAAATGACCTTGCCCCAGAGCTTAATTTTCCTAAAAGCATTTCCATATTCTATCTTTCAAACAGGAACTCTTTTATATACCTTCCCCTGAGCACCTGTGCAAGGTGAAGGGAAAGTGTTGCTGGAATTAACCCTTTGCACACTGAAGACTCACTATGCACCCTGTCACAGAACCTTATACTGGCTTAACCAAAACAACTGAAATTAACCTACAGGCTAAAAGCTGTTGCAATTTGGGCCTGAATAGCTGAAGTTAGTTCAGAGAAATGTACTGTACTTTTATCTTCCTGCACTGGCAAAGCCTTTTGTGCTGCAGTGGGATACACCATAAGAAAAAGAAATTCCCCCTAAGGAGAGCAGCTGTACACAGACATCTGCTTCAATCAAAGGGCACGTCTACACTGGCAAAGTTACAGCGCTGGCAGTTACAGCACCACTCAGAGAGCGCTGAAGGGAAACCGCTATTGTGTGTCCACACTGACAGCTGCATGTGCAATAGCTTGTCACACTTGCGGCACCTGCAGCGGTATTTGGAGCGGTGCACTCTGGGCAGCTATTCCACAGAGCACCTTTTTCTCTTCTGCCGCTAAGACTTGTGGGAAAGCGGAGGGGGGTCGCGGGGCATCCTGGGTCCTGTCCCAATGCCCCATGATGCATTGCTTCGCATCCCAGAAATCCCCGTGCTTCTGTCCGCATTTGATGCCATCTTTCAACGGTTTGTGTATTGTGCGCCATGCCGCATTCCTTCGGGCTGAGGGAATGGATCCCAAACTGTTGATCAGTATGCTGCTTGCTCTGACCAGCATGTCACGAGTGGCAGTGGAGTTATTCCTTAAACTACAAAGGAAAGAGGAATGTGACATTGATCTCGCCACGCGTAGTAGCTATGACACGAGATTGTTTGTGGCATTCATGGAGGTGCTGACCACAGTGGAACGCCGCTTTTGGGCTCGGGAAATAAGCACTGAGTGGTGAGATCACATTGTTGTGCACATCTGGGATGAGGAGCAGTGGCTGCAGAACTTTCGGATGAGGAAAGCCACATTCATGGGACTGTGTGATGAGCTCGTCCCAGCCCTGCAGCGCAAGGACACGAGAATGAGAGCTGCCCCGTCACTGGAGAAGCACATGGTGATTGCACTGTGGAAGCTGGCTACTTCGGACTGCTACTGATCGGTTGCTAACCAGTTTGGAGTGGGAAAGTCAACTGTTGGACTCGTGTTAATGGAAGTGTACAGGGCTATTAATCGCATCCTGCTCCAAAAGACCATGACTCTTGGCAACGTGCATGCCATTGTGGATGGCTTTGCACAAATTGGCTTCCCTAACTGCGGAGGGGTGATAGATGGCACACATGTTCCAATTCTGGCACCAGACCACCTAGCCACCAAATACATTAATTGCAAGGGGTATTTCTGAATGGTTTTCCAGGCGCTTGTATATCACTGTGGGCGTTTCACAGACATTAACGCAGGCTGGTCGGGAAAGGTGCATGACGCACACATCTTTCAGAACACTGGCCTGTTCAGGAAGCTGCAAGCAGGGACTTTGTTCCTGGACCAGAAGATCACTGTAGGGGAAGTCAAAATGCCCACTGTGATCCTGGGAGACCCCACCTACCCCTTAATGCCGTGGCTTATGAAGCCATACTAGAACTGGCAGCTGGTGGGCACAGCACCAGAGTGGTGGTTTGCCTCCCGGGCCTTGTGGTAGGTATTCCGTAGCTCCTTCACTTTGACCCTGCATTACAATGTGTCCCGGTCATGCCCCTTTCTGTCATGCATTGTGAAATCTGTCTGTAGATACTATAATTCCTACAGCTGGAGCACAGTTGGGACTGGACAGCCTCCTCTCCCCAGATGCTGATGAGGTCTAGCAGCTCAGCATTGCTCCAAGAGGGGGATCGCCTGATGCGTGGAGCAGGCCTGGCCACCTGGAAAGATGCACTGAGACCACTGCACGCATCACCGAGCAAACAGGAAGGGGACTTTCAAATTTCTAAAGGAATTTATGGGGTGGGTATGATGGTTGGTCACCTGAGGGCACGGCAGTAGAGTTCAAAGCAATGACCAGAGAGGTGAAAACAGGCACTGTGGGACACCTCCCGGAGACCAATCGCAGCGCTGTAATCGCCATGGTGTCTACACTGGCGCCCCAGTGTAGAAAGCTGTACGCCTCTTGCTGGGGTGGGGTTTTTTTAAAAGCGCTACCACTGAGCAGTTTCTGCACACTAGGTGGTTTGGCAGTATGTACACCTTGGAAGTTATAGCGCCGAAAGCTGCTTTACTGTGCACAAACTTGCCAGTGTAGACAGGGCCAAAGATTGTAGAGTAGACATGGTTTGAGTTAGTGTATGAAGCTTCTCTGCAGAAGCCACACCAAAAGAGGCTGATGAGGGTATGTGCTGAATCAGTGCATCCTCTCCCTAGCTACCTTGGACAGTCCCCATTTCTTGTCAGCACCCCCACTTTTCCCACAATCTTTTCCCACATCAGGGGCCCTCATCAGGCATTAAACTTGTACCATTTCAGTATCAATTTGTTGTTTGTAGCTCAGCCATATTCTTAAACAAAAGAGACAACAACCAAAAACCACAACAACAAACAATCCCCCAAACAAACACAAACAGCAACAACGCATCACTGATGCATAAACATCTCATCTCTATATATTAAACATAAAATTTATTTCCATTAATTTCTGATATGTACCATAATGTTTTCTAAAGTTGATCATGTTTCCAGAATAAACAGTTCCTCTTCAGCAATGTCGGTGCATGAAAGTGATATTGAACCTTACATACTGCAGAAATATAATCAATGTAAATTGAAGTTATATTATGTACTTTGAAACAGTACCAGTTATATTATGTACAAGAAAGAATTGTAAAAATGAAACTTTCAAAATGCAGGTGAGAAACCACTGCTGAAAGCCACAGCAGCCCAAACACTGACAGCAACAAAGGAAACCAGGTGCTAAAATCCATGCCATTACCATTGCCCCAGTTTCAGTGTGGCTCCACCACAGCCCTGTGATGGCTTGTCAGTTCCCATTTTGAAACACTTTAGAAGTGGGGAGAAGGAGGATATGGCTGTGAAGAGAGGGAGCAGATGGAAAGGAGAACCAGATATCAAAATACAGACTGGGAAATGTCAATTGAAACTGGTTATTTTTAGCTATGAATTACATAAAGGTCAACAGGGGGATCCTCCTGTGGTGGTGAAGTGCATAGTAGTTCCTACATCATTCTTCTTCCTGGTCTGGCATAAGTGGTGTAGCCAGGGAGAGAGAGATCCCTTGTGATCTCCTGCTACTCTATCAGCTTCTTGGAGCCATTGGCAACCAGCATAATTTAGAGGAGCCTTTGGGGTCACTCCTGAAAGGTGCAGCACAGAACCTAGCCCTATTTCTGTAAATGGGTATAATGATATTTACCACCTTTGTAAAGCCCTTTGAGAGCTGCTAAAGAAAAAAAACTATATAAGTATTTATATAATAAAGTATTGTTATTAAATATATTTTTACACTCCTTTTAGGGATCCACATTGACCACTGAAAAGTTGTTATTCTTCTTTACTACCCTATACAATGTTCCTTCGTGCTGTAAGAATGCTCAGTAATCTGGGAAATTTGGAGAAACGTTTTAGCTACAGTTTGGTAAAGGAGACATTGGGACAAATTCTGGCCTCTGTTACACATGTGCAAACTTATGCTCCAAACTTGATCACTATTTCCTCAAACAATGCACTGTTCCTATTAAAAAGAAAAAAAATAAAGGTTATCTGAGACATAAAACAACTCCCTGTGACGTGTTTTAGTTGAGTCTTTTACTTTTGACCATTTCACCTTGACTACATTCCCTAATTGTTGCCATGTCAGAATCACAACCTTAGTTGTAGCCAATAGTATACTTCTAACGTCTACATAAATTCAGAGCTACAATTATAATTGGGACTCTGATAAATTAAATAACCAATTGAGCCCTGTCTCTGTGGTTTATGATGACCCCAGAGAACCTCCTAATGGTATTGCAGTCTTATTATGTACAGCTGGAGATACATTATTCCTTACGTTTCTGCCAGCTGTGACACAGTTCAAATTTAATTTTCCACAATAAGGGTGAAATCGTGGCCTTCCTGAAGTCAACAGTTTTGACTTTGATTCCAGTGGGACTAGGATTTTGGTCACATTTTGGTCACATTTAAATGATCATATTTTCTGTGCAATTTTAGTGTCTGTCACTATTACATTATTGTGAATTAAATTTGAAAATTGTGGAAGAGATTTCATTCAGGTTAGCATTTGAAATTTGCCACTGGAACTGTTTAACTTGTAGATCACTATTAAAATAATGGACTATCAACCCTTCTGTCACTGAAGGTAAAACTGATTCTTTAATTAAAACTACAGTGTGCTTAGCTACTCCAGTTACGTGCAAAGGGAGAGGTGGCTGCAAGAAGCAGTCCCTATGCAGTGACTGGACACAATTGCAGTCCCATTGCTCCTGACTGCAGAAATTGCTTCTGTCTAGTGTACCTCCAAGTGGGAAGGGGAAGAATAGAACCCATGGCTCTGCCTAGGCACCAGCCAGCTGGCTTTATGTACAGGAGAGAGTGTCCTGGACTCCACAAGAAGCACAACAGTTAATCCACTTTGCCTGCATGCCTAGAAGCTAAAGCAAAATCGCTCCTGGAGCTCCCCCTTGGGTAGAGGGGCCAGTGCACAACTGAGCCCATAGTTTCTTCATGGAACAGGGTATTGTGGTATCTGTTAACAAATACAGATTTCAGAGTAGCAGCCGTGTTAGTTTACATTCGCCAAAAGAAAAGGAGTACGAGTGGCACCTTAGAGACTAATCAATTTATCTGAGCATAAGCTTTCGTGAGCTACAGCTCACTTCATCGGATGCATTCCATGAATGAATCCAGAATACATCCAATGAAGTGAGCTGTAGCTCACGAAAGCTTATGCGCAAATAAATTGGTTAGTCTCTAAGGTGCCACTTGTACTCCTTTTCTTGTTAACAAATAAAAGATCCAGGGGTCCTATGCATGCCTATCATAGTATGTGTTGTACCTCATCCAGTGCACCAAATGCCCCAACAATTATGTGGGTGAAACCAGATAATCACTACAGTCTTGAATGAACTCACTCAGAAAAATAATAAAAGAGAAAAATACCCTATCAGTGTGGGCGAACACTTTTCACAAAGCGATCACTCCATATCTGACCTCTCAGTCCTCAACCTCAAAGGAAACCTGCACAACACCTTCAAAAGACAAGCCTGGGATCTCAAATCCATAACTCTGCTGGAGACTAAAAGCCATAGTCTTAAAAGAGACCCTGGTTTTATGGCTCACTGGAACAATTTGTAACACACCCTACTGCCTGCTCACCCTTAATTGCCCTCTTTATTTTAAGTGGTCTCCTACAGCATGTGTGAACCCCTTATGCTTAACAATATGTCCCACCTTATATTTAGCTTGGACACTCTGGTTACATTCTCCAGATCTGAGGGAGAGCTCTGAGAAGCTCAAAAGCTTGTCATTTCCACCAACAGAAGTTGGGTCCAATAAAAGATATTACCTCATCAGCCTTCTCTCTCCCATATCCTGGGACCAACAGGGCTACAATAACATTGCAAACAACAAATACGTGTGTGACATTTCTGGCAAAAATGCAGAGGGAACAAAAATGTAAAAATAAATAACTTCCTGGTCTAACAGTTGTAGCCTAGTACTCTGCATCCTCTCTACTGGCCTCCAAGATTAGTCAGAGATAGAAGGGATAGGGATTTAAAGGACCCAAAACCCAGCCACTATTCTTACTGTCTGCTGTTCTCCAAGTCCCGCCAAGCTACAGCAGAGCAGCTGAGCTTACAGCCATTGCGCTTATGAGATGTGGTTGTGCTCTGGGACTCTTACAGAGCACAAGGTGGGAGTTAATACTGCATGAAGCAGCAATAACTTTCTACATATTTTACTGCAGATCTTTGACAGTTCTGGGAGGGAGGGAGGAGCATACAGCTTGGTTCAGTTCCTCTCTCCATCCTGGCCCTGCCCTTTTTTTGCACAACCCATTGCCCAGGGCCATTTTGGGGGGAATAGGGCAGCATCACTGTAATCACTTTCCTTTTCCACATAGCCCATCAGTTGCTTTCTCTGTGATATTGCACCTCTCTATACCACTTGGCATGGGGCAGCAGAGGTGTCTGTATTAATTAATCAGTAACAAAATATATTTGAGCTACTAAAACCATAGGTAACAAGCATGGATGAGACAAATGCAAAATAGCACTTTCAATGACACAAATTGTAAGGCAGTATTATATGTTTTTCTGGCAAAGACTCTTATGTATTATTAGCCAGCTCATGTTCAAATACTATTTCAGGAAGTCAGACAGCCTATCCTGACTCACTGGTGACACTGAATACATTTATACACATTTTAGTTTAGGCTGCTTTCTGCTGTGTGACCACAAATCCATACTGTGATGGGCCTGATCTTGCAGTCAGCAGGAGTTTTGCCTGAGTAAGGGCCCTATGCAGATATCTGGGTCTATCTCCACAAGGTTCTTATTTGGAATAAAACAATGCATTCTGACATGAGCTGAGCGACCAAAATGGGTTAACAACCCAGGCGGGCCACGAACTTATTTTGGCATAGTGGTTAGATCACAGTTGTTTGCCCTATGTAACCCAGTCTTAGATTCTTTTGTTTTTAGAGACACAGAACATTGGACCCACCCAGCAGATTCCATGGCATTTGGGAATGACATGTGAGTAGTTAGCAGGCGGTGAGCATGCCTCCAATACTTCCCGTATCATCTACCTACAAGTGACAAGTACCAAAGAGGTACCTACCTGTGAATCCACTAATTGCATCACAGTGCATGAGGACTGCTTTGTGGGG
The DNA here is from genome assembly GCF_965152275.1 of Natator depressus. Taxonomy (NCBI): domain Eukaryota; kingdom Metazoa; phylum Chordata; order Testudines; family Cheloniidae; genus Natator; species Natator depressus. The sequence continues at coordinate 162,533,438 of NC_134236.1, read as the reverse complement.
AAACCTAGGAGAAGGGCACTCACATACAGTCTATCTGGCACATTTCAGAAGCACAAGCTTTGCTCAAAGGAGGCTGCTCTGGAGGAAGAACAGTATTTAGAGATTTTATTTATTTATTAAAATTCAGGTTTAAAAATCTAGTGAAACACTGTCATAGAATACTGGGTTTTTGTGGGTGTTTTTTGTTGTTGTAATTGTTACGTTTCCTGGCAGGGAAGGTATTTTTTTTTTCAGTTTAGAATGTTCATTTTTAGAATTTGCGGAGGGAGGAAGACTGGGTCCACAAGGTTTGGTTTTGTATCAAAAACTGATGTTACGCAGAAGCTGATAATTTCTCAAAGGACAACATAAAATGTATCTAACTTCAACAACATGAAATTCATTGTCACTTTCAGGTTCAAAATCCACACAAGTGGCCTCTGTCCAGCAACCTGTGCTGCATGGCAGCCCCTCTGCCTGCACAGTGTCTCAGTGACTTCCATTTAGGTGCCTAAATTAGACTGGCATATTTGGGCTCATAAATAAATAGCCTAATTTGCAAAGATGCTGATCCAGAATTTCCCAGTCACCATAAAGTCTGGGTGTGCAAGCTGCACAAACTCCATAAGAAATAGGGAAATCTGCCTGCTCTTCAATGCTAATGATGAGTATTGGTAAAAAATAAGGTTAAAATGTCTGTGCATGCTTAACTTTCGGCATGCCATCATGCCCAAAGAACCAGGACCTGAAATAAGCACTGGAAACCTCCTATGCTACAAGTCTTGCCTGGGGAAACATTAATGAGTCTGCAGTAACAGGGTGTTCATCTGGATCCCTTAAATCCAAAATTCTTTCTTTTCACATGTGGCTATGACCCAGGGAAACCTCCCTCCTTATCTACAGGCCAAGGTAGCCACAGCTTAGTGTTGACTCCTATCAGCGGTGAAGCCCATCCAAGACCGCAGATTCCCTCTTGGTTGTGTCCCCCACAGAAGGGGGTACCCGAACCTCGGTTTATCCACACCAGGGGCATAAATCGCTCCCCCAACCCTTAGGTACCCGAACCTCAGTCGTGCCCTAGGGCATAATTTACCCTCTTAATAGTTACTGTCTTCCCCTCACCCCCGTTATCCGAACCAGCGATTACCCGTGCGGGCCCTGAGTCACTCCCAACCGCGCTTATCCGACCCCAGGGGCCTTGCCAGCTCCCCCAGCCCCCGAACCTCGGCTCCGCCCCAGGGTGTGAACTGCCCCCTTCGGATCAGGGGTGGGGGGGGAATTAACCCCTCCGCTCCCGACCCGCACCGGGCCCCGAACTCCCCCGGCTGGCTCGGGAGCGCAAGGCCCGTCCGCCGAAGCGCTGCCAGGGCTCGGGCCCAGGCGGGACCCCCGGCAGCCGGCGCGGGCAGGGGGCCGCGCCCCCTCATTCTTTGCCGGCCCCCGCCCTGCCGTCAGCGCCGCTCTGCGCCCGCCCACCCAGCGCTGTTGAAGCGCCCCTGTTTGCTGCGCCCGCCCGCGCTGGAAGCAGCCGCTGGCTTCTCCCCCCACCACAAGCAGCGGCTGCCGGATCGAGCGAGCCGGTGCCTTGGGCCGGGCGGCGCGGGCTGGGAGGGGCAGAGCCGCGTGGGGAGGAGCCGCCGCCGCCGGATGCTGTGAGGAGGCAGCTCCAGCTCCCCCACGCTGCCGGCCACTCACCTGGGTGGGCAGCGGCAGCAGGAGGAGGCGCAGCCGGTCGGGCTGCCCCGATCCCGGCCCAGGCGCGGAGGCGGAGGCGGAGGCGGAGGCGGCGGCGGCGCCATGGCCCCGGGAACCTAGCGGGGCCGGCGCCGCGGCACGTCCCCGGGTCCCCCCCCGCTGGGGAAGCCGGTCTCCCCGCACCGCCGCGGCCTAGGACTCCCGGGCGGCCCGTCCCCGGCGCGGGGCCCGCCCGCCGCCCGCAAGATGTCCACGCGGACGCCGCTGCCCACCGTGAACGAGCGGGACACCGAGAACGTGAGTCCGGGCCCCGCGCCGCGCCGCGCCGCCCTCCGGCGGGCTGGGCTCCCTCCCCGCTCCCGCGCTGCCCCCCGCCCCGGCCTCCTTCTCCGGGCTCACCCCAGCCCAGGTAGCCAGCGCCCGGTTAGGCCGCCGCCGCCGCCGCCTCCCCACAAGCCCAGCTGGGCCGCTCCCCCGTACGCAGGCTCCGGGCGGGCCAGGCACCTTTCTTCAGCCCTTCCCTTCCGTGTTGGCCCGGATCGCCTCGTCCTCCGGCTCCCCTCCTTCTGGGCAAGCGCCCCCACCGCCTTGTCCCCTAGGCCGGTCACCCCTCTCTGCCTGGGCTTCTCCCTCCCTCCTGCATTCTCTGCGTGAGCCAGGCACCCCCGTGTGCCCCCTTCCTCCGCCCCGGCCCACTCCTCCGAGCCAGACTGAGCTCCTCTCTCCCATCGACCCCCACCCCCTAGGCTAGGCAACCCCCTCTGACGTACCCAAGCTGGACAGTGACTCTTATGTATTGTCTGTTCAGGTTGGTTAGGACTATCCTTGGGCACAAGGATAGTCTGGTAGAGTCTGCACCTCCCCACGCCAGCAATCAGGTTTGGTTATGTCCTTCACTCGGGGCAGGTCTACGCTAAGCCAATCTAATTTGGGCACTCTGGGGTGTGGAAAAGACCCCCCCCCCCCCGAGTGACGCAAGTTACAGCGACCGAAGCGCTGTCCACACTGCCGTTATGTTGATGGGAGACGCTCTTGTGCCAACATGGCTTCCGCCTCTTGGGGAGGTGGAGGAATTATGCTGATGGAAGAGCGCTTTCCTGTTGGCATAGAGCGTCTTCACCAGACGCACTACATCGGCACAGCTGCGCTGATGTAGGACTTCTAGTGTAGACCTGTCCTCAGGCTTGGGCTAGCTGCACATGTTTCCTCTCGAGGCTGGTTTGCGCCCTTTCTCTATTCTCCAACCCCTCCATGCACCAGAGGTAGGAAACCTTTTATGTTCTTTCTGCCTGGGCTGGGCACGCTACCCCATCTTGCGTCCCCTAGGTTGAGCTGCTCTCGCTTTGTAGCCCTTTGGGGATGGGTTGACCTTTGCATTCCCCTTACGGTACTTCCTCTGATGCATCTTGCTCCTCTGAAAGAGGCTGTACTCCCTTGACTAGTACTCCGTTGGACTACTTAGCTGTGTCTCCATTTGTGCTCTTCTTAAACATCCTTCGACCCTTGCCTCCTTGTTCCGCAGCCAAAGTGGTGCCTTATAAATAGGGCCCTACCAATTTTACGACCGTGAAAAATGCATCACAGACTGTGAAATAAGCCTTTCCCCGTGAAGTCCGATTTCCTCCTGCTGCTAGGAGCGCCCCTGCCAGGGGGCTCCTAGATCCAGCTGGGCTGGGGAGGGAGAGGACTTGTTCATCCCCTGCACAGCTGCTCTTGTGGGTAGCTCAGACCCACCTCCACGAACCTCCTGTGGCTACAGGAAGTTATGCAGTTGCTGCCTTCAGAGTCCAGCTCTGAAGGCAGCACAGAAGTGAGGGTGCCAATCCCGTGAACACCCCGCCCACACACACATACAACAGGTTTGCGACCCTCTTCACAATCCTCTTTTGGGTCAGGATCCCCACGGTTACAACACCCTGAAATTTCAGATTTGAACATCTGAAAATGTGAAATTTACCAATTTTCAAATCCCATGGATGTGAAATTGACCATAATGGACTGTGAATTTTGGTAGGATCCTACTTACAGAGTAGAGGCCTAAAATAATACTGGCCACCATAAACGGGGTGGATATTTCCAATGTTAAGCTTGTTATGTGGGAGGGCAGGGTAAATGAAAAATTTTAAAAGATTTGACTTTATGTATATAAATATCTTTTATGTTCCTTTCCAGTGGTGACATTTTATAGATATACACAGTGGTGGTATACGAGATGTGAAACTTTTTTTGTGTGGGGTACAAAATACGGGGACGGAAACCTAAAACAAATATGTCTAGAAAGTGCCTATCATTAATAGCTATTAGGATAGTAATGGAAGGGGTAGGAGGAAGAATGGAGACAACATACAAGATCTGGCCTTATGTTTACACATACAGTTTCTAGTGGACAGATATGATTATTAGGAAACTGGAGGGGGAAGTGAGTGGGGAAAAAGATACATTTTTATTTATATTGCAGTAGTACACAAAGACCCTAACTAAGATTTGGGCCTCATTGTGCTTTGCATTTTATAAACACACAGGCAGATATAGTGCCTATTCCAAAGAGTTCACAGGCTAATATGAAATAAGAGAGAGGCGGTAGGGAAGGGAGGACAAAGGTAACAGAAATAAGATCATGTGGTTACATTAATTAGTATAACTTAATTGTTCTGTATCTGAATTTTTTAATGTACATAATTCAGTGAAACTTAACTGGCATAACAAGCCATACTAGCCATAGCCCACGTGTAAAAAATATACATGAATATAATTAATCTGTCCCTTACTGTTGAACAATTGATCTGTAACACATGTCAAAGAGAAATGAGCCCCTTCATGTCATGTCACATCATGTGGTATCGTTGGAAAATGATTTAGTTGAGGTAAAGGTAAAAGAGGACAAATAAGTTTGTAATTATAAATACCATTCCTTATTTATTGTAAAGTTCCAGGTCTGTTTGGTTTTTTTTATTTTGCAGAAGATAAAATGTTGGGTGATGGTGGAGGTTGGCCTTTTCTTGCTTGCTTTGGTAAAGCTAGTAATGGCTTTAGTCATCTTCCTGACGTAAAGGCCACTTAGCCTCCCAGTCTGGGAACTCTTTGGAATTCCATAGTCAACTTCAGCTGAACTCTTTTGGATGTTTTTAGTGTTGTTTGTGTTATGGTAGCACGTAGGAAATGCAACCAAGGATCAGGGCCCCATTGTGCAGTGTACTAAACAGACAAATAACAAAGATATCAGTCGCTGCCCCAGAGAGCTTGCACTGTAGGTGTCATGCAGCGTGTAACAAATGCATAAAATAGTGTGGGGATGGGGTGGAGTGGAAGGATGAGATAACAAAATGAACAGAGTTGAGAAGAAAAATAGAAGTTGCAGCTTGCCCCATGTCTAACTAATGCCGGGTGGAAAAAATTGCGACCTAATGGTAGATTGATTGCAGAGAGGTGTTTTAAGAAGGGATAGAGAGGAGAATAAGAAGGTGGCTTTATGAATTTTGATAGATTTCCCCTAAAGCTTGGAGGTTGAATGAGAGAACACGGTAGTTGGAGAGGCAGGTGGGATGCCTTTTTGATGACGGTGAAGGCTTGAGTATTACTCCTGGGGGAATGCTGCTCCACTGCACGTGCACAGAATTTATGCCCCCCGCATATTTCTTTGCTTTTCCTGTAGAAAAATGACTTTCTGGCAGGGAAGCAAAGGGAAGCCATAAGAACAGTCATGTGACCCTCCCCAGCAGTATGTTTTGAGTTCCCAGGGTAGATGGCAGAGAGGTAAATTACTGTGGGACAAGAGGCAGGACTGGGGAAGACCGGGCTGTTGGCTCCTTCTCTGCGCCGGGCTCAGTTGCTAGTCCTGGCTGGGCTGGGGAGGCTGGGACTTCCTCTTCCCCTGCACAGCATCCAGGGCCAGGTCAGATCCACCCCCAGATTTCTCTCCCTGCTGCAGGAAGCTCTGCAAACCACCCCGCCCCCACTTCCTACACCCATTGCTCCTCAGCTGCAGGGGGACGGATTCCTGTACAGGGAGCTGCTCCCCCATCCGACCAACCCCCATGCATCCAGACCCTCCCGCTGAGTCTCACCCTCCCCCGATGAACCCCACTCCCCCTGCACCACCCTGATGAGCCTTGTGCACCTGGATCCCCACCCCACTGAGCCCCAGCCAGCTACAGTGGATCCCCACCCCACTGAGCCCCACTCCCCCAGCATCTGAACCCTCCCCCACTGAGCTCCCCACAACCAAACCCCCCTGCCGAGCTCTCTCCCCCCCACACCCAATCCCCCCGCCCTGCTGCTGAGTCCAAACCACCTTCCCCTTGGCCTCCCCTGCAGCGTTCCATTACCGTTGCACCCAGAACCACCCAACAAGCCCCTGTGCATCCAGATTTCCGCCCGTACCTGGATCCCCCACTGAGCCACCTACACCCAGATTGCCCCACACAGAACCTTCTCAACCCACACCTGGATCCCCCAACATTAAGCCCCTACACTGTTGGATCCTGCCTTGCTGAGCCTGCCTGCCCACATGGAGGGGTGGGACCCTGGGGTGTTTCTGGGGCAGGCCGGGTCCTTGCGCTGTGTGAGGGTTGGGTGCAGCTTCACCGCTGAGTCTGTGTCCCTGGGGTGGGGGTGGGGGGGTGCGAAGCTGCACAGTGATCTCCATCCTCTGTGCAGCCAGTAGCCTGTACTCCACAATGCCATGCTGGAGCCTCCACGTTCATTTGACAAATACAATTTGCAGAATTTTAAAATATTGTGTGCAGAATTTTAAATGTTTTGGCGCAGAATGCCCTCAGGAATAGTGTGTGTTGCTTGAAGTACTATGATGGGAAAAATTATTTGTATTATTGGATTGGAAAAAATTGTGCAGCAGGAAAAGTATACTCAAAGGTCACCTGTACAACAGTGTGCATGCAATGTGACAATCTTATGAACCTCGCCTCCTCCCCCAATGATTTACTATTTTCTGGTTCATGAAGATAAGGATATTAACCTATTAGATACCAATAATGCCCTGAGTTTTAATTTCTCTTTGGGGGTTAATTGGACAGCCTCGTACAAATGGCTAGCAGGGAATAAGCAGATTAGTCAATTAAATGCAGCAACCCAGACAAAGTACTGACATGAAGTCTGGCTATTTTGCACCAAGGAACTGAAATTGTCCTGAGGAGAAGGATAAAACTGAAAGTGGGGGTGAGGAAGATAAGGGGACAGCATGGGATGGGTTAATTGGGTATATTAACTATGCTATAGTTAGAATATTTTTATTGTCTGGATTTGCTTTACATGATAAGAACATATGGTTTTGGTTTGGGGAGAAGGGGGCGTGGGAGAAAATATCCTGACAAGAATTCTTTTTTCCAGTGCCTTAAGCAACAGCATGGCCTGGTTTCTGAGCTTTGCCAGTTCAAAAGTACGCTGCATCTTTTTTCTCCACAATTTGATGGAGTGGTGTGAATATTTGGCATATCATCTCCATGTCAGATTATTTTTCTGTGTATGTAAGTGTGCCACTACATACATGGCTTAGGTGGTGGGAACATAAAATGTTGTGTTATCCTTCTGTTGGAGATGATTTTTGCTTCTGTCAAAGTTGTACAGTATTGTTGCATCCACAGAATGGGTTTCCATGCTGTAGGGAAAAACCAGTTGTCGAGACACAGTGTTGTGGAAGAAGATGGAATGTGTGATACCTTTTTAAATGTAGGTCAGCATCTTTGTTTTTTACAAAACTATGTCAACCAGTTTGAATTTAACTTTTCATTTAAAATGTATATGGCTACTAATGGGACATATGGAATAAAGGTTTAATTTCTCACCTCTCTGTTAAAGGAATTCATCTCATAATTCTGTTCTTAAGTTCATGTCTTTTTCAGGCTATTCTTTTGTCAAATGATATTTTGATTTCTTATTAAGTAGAAGAAAATGTTTTCGGCAAAGCAAGTGAAAAAAATCTCCACACATGACTTTAACTTTATTTCCTGACTCTGTGGGTTTTAAGGTTCATATGTAACAGTAACATGAATTTGCTTGTGTTCCACATCCTGAAAATTGTAATTTTACAACCAATACTGATTGGTTACACATTTAACCAGAAAAACAAGAAAAATACTAAATATGTGCAATGTTGTCAGATTATCATTGCTGTTGAGACCTTCACTTTTTTTTTACATTGTGATTTTAATTGTGCAGACCTAATTTGCATTAATGTAGCTTTTTGAATTTAATACCTTTGTCTTTTTTAAAAAGGGGAAAACTAATTTGCCTTTTCAAAGAATAAATTGGGAGCCTTAAAATGGTAAAATTATTAGAAGTTAACACTTTGTTGTGAATGGGTTAAGTTCCTCCCTGTGCTGCTGCTGTTCATATGGAGTCAGTTTTCTATACGTTTTTAATGGTGATAGAACAACAGAAAAGATTGAGCTTTAACTTTCCCTTTAAATGAAAATACAGCATTTGTAAAATATTGTAAAATCTGGCAAAATTAGACTGATCTGTTTGTATTTGCATTTAAGATTTTTTTCTGACCCTGAAGTTAAGGAAGTTGAGTCTTTTTGAAGAGTTTGAAGTTTCAGTAAAACTTAAGGGAGTGTTTATGCTGTAATAAGTTAGAAGTGTTTTTTTTTGTTTTGTTTTGTTGTGTTTTGCACTAGTTGATGTCTGTAAGCAGAAGCTATTGTGTAGACAGGGCAAAAGCGGTTTTACTACTGATCTCTGAGAGCTGTTCAATGAGAGTGAAAATGTGTAAGCCTTATCTTCGCTACAGTTTCCACCACAGGTAATAAGGAAGGAGCTTCACTGGTGCAAGCACAATTCCTCCCTCTCCCCATCAATTTTCCAAGTGCAAACAAAGCCCCAAAATATCCTTCATGCAAATTGTCCCAGCAGTAATTTAAGAGTATCAGTTCGGTGATCAGGGCAAGCTGGTAGAATGTGCCATGATGTCCCAAAAAGACACTGGTTTCATGGGCAGTGTTCAGAAGTGATCTTTCAATTGCACAGCATGTATTTCCTCCACCTCCCTTCACCAAAAAACACTGCTCAATGCAGTCAGTGCCAAGTTTCAAACTCTGGCCCTTATCCTTTAGCCATTGTTTTTATTTTTTTTTTAAATATGTGGCTATAATTTAACAGTACAGATTTTTTGTTTTTCTTCTCTCCACGATTTCAGAATCACTGGAGGGATTTTGCTAAAACTCTCTTAAAATTGGTCTGGTGTCTTCTGCCCTATATAATATACCCCTTTGGGCAGTGGTAAAGCGTGAAAAGATTCAGAGCAAAAGGTGAATGTTTTGGAATGTTATGGGCATGTGAAAACAAGAAGTTAAAATGGAAACTATTTTATAACCTTCCCTATAGTGGAAGTTTGAGGTACATGCTATAAAATAGCTTAATAGTTTTTCTTCCATTTTAACTACAAAATCAATTTTGATTCTTTTCTCCATATCTTCCTTCTCCCCAAAAAAGTTTACTGCCATATATAGTTAATTTATAGCGATGTTTTCACTTCCCCAGTTCGTAAATGAACTTTTTTGTTAGTCTCTCAGTCCAATGTTAAAGTAAAACTTCCAATTTTAACTGTAGGTGGTTTTCTTGTAATTAAATGCTGTGAAGAATAATACTGTGTGATGTCTTCTCAGGCTAGATAATTAGCAAAAAGGTCTTCTAAATACTGAGGCTGTCTCAAAGTCAATTTTGAGTTTTGTAACCAGGTAGGTTATTGCACATTAGGCAGAATTTTGGCAGGTATCCCAGGGAAACCAAGGTAAGAAACTACAAATTGTTAAAATAGTACTTTTTGCAAGGCAGGTTTCCTGTCCTGCTATTTTCAACTTCATTTACATAAATATGACCAAGCGTGTGCAGTAATTATATCTGTAAAATAATTCTGAGGTCGCTTCATTGAAAGGTATATGTCATATGTAGGTTAATTTTGCATCCTTGTGAAATTGAGGACAGTTGCGGAATTTTTTTTTCTTTTAGATGAGTCTTAGGGTTTTTTGTGTGCGAACTTTAAAAGAAAATGTTTACTTTTGTCGAAGGACATATGTTCACATTCACTGTAATAGGCTTCTGCCCAGTTAAATTCAGCTGGGCTACAATTAACCTTTAAGGCAATGAACCAGACACGATCAAGTAGGAATGGCATGATTCATACTATAGTGGCAAATCAATAGAAGGCTGTTTACACGTAAAATATTGAGTAGATTTTTCTGTGCATCAGCTTGTAAATCCTACAGTGATATGCATTGTTCTAAAATTATTTGTCCTACCAAGACAGATGATTTGCCTTCACTTTGATGTGCACTTGTATCATTGTGATTGTGAGAAGCAGTAGATGATAGTAGAACAGATTAATATTTTTGTTGAAGTAAATACATTTTCTTTACTAGCTTTCAAGTGTCATGGCTTGCTCTTGTTCATTTCGAAAACTTTCACCCTGTTCCAGAGTGTTGACCACTTGAAACTCCTACTGCAGTCAACAGGCTTTGTAATTCTTCAGTACTAATCAGGAGCAAAACGCTTTGTGTGCAGAATGGTTTAGATTTTTGAGTTATTTTATAAATACTTAAACACTTAATAAAATTGATTGTTTTGAAAGTGGAAACATTTATGTTTACATCCAAGTGTTCCCTGCACTGTTTAGAACTCCAGCTTTGCAGTGCTGTGGTAATGTGTGAGGACCAAAAAGTTTCACGTTTGTTGTGGTAAATTTCTAGTTATTTTCACTGTCTTCAGTAAAGATGAATACAAAACCTAAACAAACTTTTTCAAAAAAGCAAGTAGTGTATAAGTTATGAGATACAACTTGAATTAATAAAAACTGCCTGAATAGTATGGGAAGTCTCTCTAAAAATCTTCAAGTATCTGTTTAACCCACTAAATGAATGAATAATAAATGTTTTCATAGTACTTCATATGGGAAATCTTAAGAAGATTGCTAATGTTGATTGAAATACTGTGGAAAGCTTATTACGCAAGCATATTTAATTTACTCATAAGTGCAGACAAATACCAACACTGATCAATACAGAACTGTCAACAGCATTTTCTGCTTAGGTGGTTGAGTGGTATTGCAGAATCCACTTCTGTTTTATATTTGTTTTGTATACTATATGTGAGAGTTACAAAATGAAGGATGTTAATGAAAAGAGAAAGTAGCATTCAAACTTAAAATAACATATTACAATAATTTAATATGTTCCAGTTAATCCATAGAAATGAACCTAAAATAATATTTCATTCTACACTGGTCTTTTAAACTAATAAGACTGTAGATATGAAACTTCTGTTATAAGAAAGGACCTTAGTTCAACTCTGGTACTAAGCATTCACGCAGTACGTATAGTGGAACATCTGTGACCACCTAAGATCTTGTAGCTCTGTTTTGCAAGAGTAAGAGATGTTATTAATGGTGACAAATTCTTATTTATTATTACAGTAAAACACAGAGGCCCAACAGAGACTGGGCCATTATGTGAGGCACCATACAAAAACATAGTAGTAATGTCCCTGTCCTGAAGAGCTTACAGTTTAAGCATCAGTCCTGCAAACACTTAACACAGCTGAACTCTAAGCACATGAGCAGTCCCATTTAATTAATTGGGACTACTCATGCATAGAGCTAAGATCATGCACAAGTGTTTACAGAATCAAGATGTAAACAGAGCAGGCAGACAAAGGGTGAAAAAGGGATACAACATACAAGCAACTGAGAGGGAACACATGCATAGAGGGGTTGTGACTTGCTCAAGGTTACACAAGAAGTCTGTGGCAGAGCTGGAAATTAAACCCAGATCTCCTGAGTTCCCATCCAATATCTTAACTACAAAAAAACCCCCATCATTGAAGAAAAGAACTTAAAACTTGAAGCTAGCATAAGAAATGTCAAAGGATTTGAAGAAACAGATGTATTTTAATAGCAAAATAACTATTTACTTCTTTTTGTAACCCTGATGAATACATTAAATATACTGTTGAGTAATTTCATTCTGTAAGCCTACATTTCTGTTTGAATTATCTCATGTTCTTAATTTTGTGACTTAAACTGTTACTTCTTATGTCCTTGCATTGTTTGAACAGCTTCCATTGTTCCTCCCCCAACAGTGATTGCATGCCAGTAGTGAATGAAATGGACTGTTTCTAAAAAACACACACAAATATGTACAGAATATGATGATGACTGCATGGCAGTGAATATTGTGGTTTTATTGGCTTGAGTTTGGGTGACATTTGTTACTCATGAGTGCCGATACCAGCACCGATAAAAACTTTATACCACACAACACCATTGTGTATTCGCTATACGTCATACAGAGAAACGGTTTTAAAAATGTTCTTGTCTTTTTAAACACTTCTGTCGGTATTACAGCATGTTACGTTTCCCACATGTAAAATGGTGCTGCCTTAGTTCCAGGGAGTCCACTTTTCAAGGCTTAGTGGGAGAAAAGATTGTAACTAATTTTAGAATTTTAATAATTCAAAATATTTTTTCCATATTTAAGGTTGGACTTGTGAGATTCAATATCTCTGAACCTATTAAGGGCAAGAGCTGTATCCAGTCCAAAAATAACAGTCTCCTGTTTCTAGCCTTGCTGGGTCCTGAGGTATTGAGCTTTAAACTGTCAGCGGTCTAGGGTTCAATATTCATCATGTAACTACAGGGGTTGAATTAGGAAAGGGGGAAAACAAATAAATGAAACAAAAAATGTGGTATTCCCAAGCAGAGTGGATAAAAATCAATGATATTTTAAAAATAAAAAATGGTCTTTTTGTATTTAATTTTCTTAATTATTTTTGTTTTAAAAAATCTATTTAAAAATAAATTTGAAAAGGATGACAACCTATGTTAAGTCTAAACTTACTGTAATGTATTAACATTTAAATTAAAAACATTAATATTAAGCAGTATATGTTTGCTGCAAAGTTTTAAAGAAAGTCAAGCCATTAAACTGTTGACTGAGTACTTGGAACCAGAGTTTGTTGAAGTGCTAAGCCAGGTTTTGACAGCAGTAGCCTCTTCTGCAGACAGAGAGAGAATATTGCTTTGTTTTAAATCAGTCTGCTCTGTTCATGTCAAATCTGACCAGTTGAAAAGCTAAAATAAACCAGCATTCACAATAGATCGTGTAGATGTTCAAAATGTGATTATGCATGCTTTGGTCTGTTTGGCAGTAGTCTCTTTGGGAAGCGCTCTCTACGTGAGGCTCAGGTGCTCTGCTATGCTCTTTGATCTTTTCTCCTTCTTAGGTGGATGATAGAGGGAGAAGTAGTGCTCTTAGAACCACCTATTCGTAGTGCCAGAAGCATGTGTGTGCAGATCTTCATACTAAGGTCTTCTCTCTGCTTTCTGTTGTTTGTTCAGTAAACAATGTTAACAAAATCTCTCTTACAGTGAGATAATTTGCACATTAGGATTATCTCACTGTAAAATCCTAAAAAACGTCATTTGTAATATTTACTGTGAGCGTAGCATTGTGCCTCTGCTAAAGATGGCTGATTATAGACAGGTGAGAGAAAAAACCCTTATTCCATTGTAAAAAGAGTGGAAATAAGGCAACTGTGGTTTTACTGAATGGTAAACTAAGCAGGCCTTGCTTATATAATCTATTTGAAACATGGTGATAGGATCTCAACTACCACCTCAGCTGATTCATTTGAATAGATTTATTATTACATGCTTTCTAATATCTGTCATCTTGAGACACACATTACTTCTGCTCATTATGGTGCTACTGTAAGTTACCCTCTTCCATAGGCACTGACTTCTGCTTTTGCCGGTGGGTGCTCGACCCCCCTCTGCCCCCAGCCCCGCCCCAACTCCACCTCTGCCCCCTCCCTGCCCCTATTCCGACTCCTTCCCCAAATCCCGGCCCCGCCTCTTTCCACCTTCTACCCTGAGCGCACCACGTTCCCGCTTCTCCCCCTCCCTCCAAGCACGCCGCCAAACAGCTGTTTGGGAGCAGGAAGTGCTGGAAGGTAGGCGGAGGAGCGGGGACATGGTGTGCTCGGGGGAGGAGGCGTAGGTTGGGCGCCAGGGGGGTGGGGTGGGGGAGCTTGGCTGCCAGTGGATGCAGAGCACCCACTAATTTTTCCCTGTGGGTGCTCCAGCCCTGCACAGTCGGCGCCTATGCCCTCTTCCAAATGCTAGTCCTGCAAACCGTTAAGTAATACTCTACTTTGTCTGTCTGTGTGTGTCTCTCTCTTCAAACTGTACTTTCTAAACTCCTTTATTTTGTCCTCTTTGGTCATTTATCCTAACTTTCTTATGTTTCCCACCCTTCCCTGTATTATCTCCAGATTTTTTGTTTGTTAATGATGTGAACCAAATTGTACACAATACTCAAGTGTCTTTGTCTTTACCAGGGTTACATAGTTATCTTTTCTTGTCAGGCAAGTGATAGCTGTGTGTGTGCACATCCCGAATAGCATTTTAATAGGGAAATAATCTGACTCAAAGTTCTGGTGAAGAGACCAAAGAACGCAGAATGTTTCGAACCTATTGGTGAAAAGGGACTATTAGACTGTAGACTATTACAATTTTAAATGCTCAGCCAGATGACAAAAATGTTTTTTCCTTAATCAGTGTTTTTTTCCCCCAAGTAAGTATCACATTTTGTTCTGTACTGGGTGATATAATAAATACATAATGAGAATTCCTCTATATGAACTGAGATTAAACATTTTCAGAAGTCATCTGTTGAGAGAGAGAGCATATTGTTTTGTTACTGTAAGGCAGTATATTAATTGTAACTTTCTTAGCTAAAAGTATCTTCATAGAGGGAACTTCTGATATAAAGAGTTATCTGATAGGTGGGTAATATCTTGAGGAAGAATTATGAAGCAACAGAAGATTTTAGAGTACCTATTACAGCAACATGTATGGCTCTAGGAAAAAAATACATGAACTAGTGAGTTTTTCAAAAACTCATCTATAAAGGATATACACTTGACCTTTAACATCTTCAGTTGTTTCTCACCTATGAGTTCTGAGACTTGCTACAAGATAGGTACTTTCTGGAAACCACATTTGCCACCTATGTCCATGGATAATAAATGTGCAATTTAGGTCTCATCAGAAATTTCAGGATAAAAACTTTTCACTGAATTACTGAATAAAACAGGCACCCCCCTAAGAGAACATAGAGCTGTTCAATTTACAAAGGATTACAAATTTTACAGTTCATGTATTCCTTTCATAGTGAGCAATTCTCCGTGTACTCTAGAGGATATTCTGCACAAGAAGATGAAAAGTCCATCCTTTGAATTTCCTCCATTCTATTTAAAATAATCACTTATTCTTCAGGAACAGTTCATGATTGGCAGATTCACTTAACCATAACCTTTAAGAAGCGTAAGTGGATTCTAACAATTTGGGGGAAATGGACACTCAAAAAAAATCTGGGAAGTTTACTTCATAAAAGTGAAGGCATATTAGAAAAAATAATTGTAGTTTCAGAAGTTGAAGAATATATGGAAATATACATTATAGGGTACATCTTTTCTATTTTATCTTTTGAGAGAATATTCTCATCTTTTTTACAGCACTCAATAAATTGAGGAGTATAGGATATGAAGACTCTAAACGTATATGAAAGAAAATACCAGTTTCACATGAAAACACTGAAATTTCACTTATCTATCTAATATCTAACTTCATTTTTAATTAGATATGGAATTAGTAGAAGCATATTGCGAAGGAAGCATTATGACGTGTTTAGTTGTTCATGTCTGCATCAAAACATGCTTGATAAAGAGGTGGATCTGTGGATGTAGATGCTAGTGTGAAGCTACAAGCTCAGATGCTGAGCCTATTCCTCCCTTTGCCAAGATCCTGCTCTTTGTCAGTGGGGAGACTCAGCCATGGAGTTGGCAACACTACTATCATCCAGGGTCCTGCTTCTACTTCTGAGTTTAGTTGATATTGTGAGGGGAAGGGGAAAGAGGCACATTTCTGCCCTTTGTAGCAATATTGGTTTATCTTGTCCATTCTCCCCCCCCACCTCCCCAATGTCCTCACAAACACAGGGAAGGTCAGGGGAATGATCTGTGCCTTGATAATAGCCTCCCCCTGTAGTGCTCCAAAAATGCTTCCCCCTCATGCCCTCAGTGTCCCCCATAAGTTTGGATTCAGTGAAACATCTGTATTTTGTAATACTGAGAGTCCCATCCAGTGAGCCACCTTGATGATTTGCTGGATGGGACTGTTGTTAGAAGGCTGCTACTTGGAAGCTGTGTTTATCCTAGCCCTCCAAGAACTAGAGAGAGAGTAATTAATGGCAATTTTTATATCTTTGAATAAGTGTTTTATTTTGTTTTGACCTCTCCTCATTTGTAACTGTAATTTCTTTACTACTCTACTTCTCCCTTTCAATCTCAATTTCATCTTTAATTTTCTCAAGAGATTCCTCCCAACCCTTCTTTCTCACTTTCTTGGATAGTAGGTCCTATTCCCAGTGTCACTATCTGCAATTTTTTTTTCTATGGCCCTGAGACTTTCCTTCTGATCTTCTCTTGCTAATAAAATTATCCAGTTCTGATTCTTATATTTGTTCTTATTCCTTGGCTTTGGCACTTCTCTTCACCCTATACTCTGTCACAAGAATATAGTTGACATAGCTTACTGTACATAGTTTGACTTTAAATGGCTGTGAAACTTTGTGCAATATACTTCGATATGAATGACAGTATCCAAAAAAAGCTGCTGTTATCAATGAATGAGTCCACTCTGACTGTTTAAAGACTTTTGATGTGTATCATGTATTTCTCAGTTGCTGAACGTTGCTTTTGACTGATTTCAGAGTAGCAGCCATCTTAGTCTGTATTCGCAAAAAGAAAAAGAGGACTTGTGGCACCTTAGACTAACCAATTTATTTGAGCATAAGCTTTTGTGAGCTACAGCTCACTTCATCGGAGTGAGCTGTAGCTCATGAAAGCTTATGCTCAAATTTGTTAGTCTCTAAGGTGCCACAAGTACTCCTTTTCTTTTGACTGAAAATAGGGTCTTAGAAAGATTTAACTTTCAGTCTCAATTATTTTAGTGTTAAACTTAGGATGGTCTGAGCTCATGGATTGTGAGAAAATTAAAGCTCAAAGATTAATTTAGGTGAGAACATCAACTCAGGAATGCAATACCATGGGGTATTTGTAACTTAAGCTCTGATCTTGAAAAGACTTGGCACCAAGTTAAGCATGTGCCCCTGGAAGTAGTCCATGTGCCCTGTAAGTGCTTGGAGGGCATAAAGTTAAGGACATCCATAAATCTTTGTGGGATTGGGGCCATGTTTGCTAAATCCTAGGGCAATGTAACGATTTCGACACATAGGTGAATTGTTCCTAAGGAGTTAGGGTAGTCTCAACTGTTTGCATGTTACTTAATCACTTATTTAAAACTGTATTAAAATAGGGACAGAGTGCACTCCTATTGGGAGAAGGAAAGATTGTTTTCCATATTATCTGAAGATGCCTTTTCTTTTAGCTCAAATCTACACTGTAAGTACTGCTATATCTGACTAGTTGGATACAACATAATTATCCTGTTTCACAATTAAAACACAGTTTTCTCTTGCAAGATAAAAAGGACCAGACTGCATTGTAACAGCATTCCTGAACAGTGCAATACCCTTTTACTTCAGCAAGTTGCACAGTTAAATGCAGTTCATTCCTATGGTAAGACCAAACTTTTAAACAAATCAGGGAATTATTGTGTTGTAACTGAGTCCCCAACTATGGTGGTGGTTTCATTGGTGACTGTATCTTACACTTACCCTTACTTACAAAATGTCGGACAGGAAAAAGTTGGCACGTATGGGCTTATAACAAAAAGCTAGCTCCACCCTTACTGTGGCAAGACTACAGTCTCTGTGATGTAAATCTTGAGCCTAAATTAAGAACCATAAAGTGGTTTTTCACACACTTCCTATTGATTATGTTCTTATTTGGTATTTAGAAATTCATTTTTAGCCTATATACATTTTTATCCAAAATAATTACAAGTGGCGTTCTCAACAAAACTGCATTCTCCAGACTGTCAGCCAAATGACTGTTTGAGAGAGATGTGCATGTGTCTAATTATTAACCAATTTTATGACATAACATATTCCATTAGGATACAGAAATTCTAACTAACCAGCATAAACACTTTTCATAGAGCACTCTGTGTAATTTTATAAATGATGTTTGTTTAAGAAAACCTATGTTTTACACGACTTATTAAAAGGTTCATGCTGCTAATAATAATGGTTCATAAGGAACTTATAAAAATATTTAGAGTTGGAAAACTTCAACATAAAAATTGTCAAATTTTAACTAGTTGTTTCCAGAAACACATCAGGAAACCTACTTAGAAGATTATGCAGGAAACCCAAACCAAAAAAAAAGCTTGATAGCCGTCCAACACAAAAACAAAACGTGGAACCAAATATAACCATTTCACAGTCAGTGGAACGCCACCTGCAGGAGAAACCAAGACAAGTGACCCATCATATGGACACTACATGACATCCCAATATCATCAAAGACTACTTCTAATCAGAATGGAGGTTTCTGTACTCTCCAATGGAGTGAACTTCAGCCTCAACTTAGAATATGATAACATACTAACATGAACTAGAAGAATTCTTCTGACTCTGCATTAAGGAATTCTTTCATAACAAAGACTACACCAACCCCAATGTCCCCACTGACTGTCGTAAGAAAGAATAATCTGAGTGGACGCCCCTCAGAGGACAAAACCATACAGTAGCTCATTACGTTGATTGCATCAGGAAAAACATTGACAAACCTGGGAACTAAAATTCATAATTCTGCTAGATACCAAGAACCATGCACTTAACAGGGACACTCCTTTTGTCACCCACAACACTGTTTGTTACCCATAATTGCCCACTTCAGATCTTTCATGCATAATAATCTAATGCCCAGTTGCCTGCTTCATTTCAAGTGACTGCCTCCAACATTCAGGGCACACTGAGAACAATGATGCAACAACAAAACCACTTGGGTTCCTCTTTGTTCTTGGGATTATATATAATTTTTGCTTATTGCAATACAGCATTAGGTGCTCATCTGTTACTGTGGGTGCCTATCCCACATATTGGTCTTTAATCGCAACTGTGATGATATATCATGGGAAAAGCAATGATCTCTCATGTAAGCATCCATTTAGGGCTTTATAAGTTAAAACTAGCAACTTGCTTTCCACCTGGAAACTTACTAGACATGAGTGCAGATCACAGAGAAGTGGTCTAAAGTACTCTGTTTGCAACTCCACTTAGGTGGGCTGCAGTTCTCTGCAGTAGCTTCAGCTTCCAAATGGTCCTAACACTTCAGCCTTACAGGGTGTAAAACCTCTCCCAGCAAAGTCTAAGGGTGACTTCTGCCTCTGCGGCTAGTTGCTAAAGCACAGCTTTCTGGTAGTGTTTCTTGTTAATTACCACAGAGATTTACTCCCTAACCCTGAAGACCTGCAGGATGCAGAGGATGACCAGATTTTCCAAGTGAAAATCTGTCATCTGTTACCTGGGTGAGAAACAGGAAGGCTTGGCAACTGAGAAGTAAGGGTTTGTGGTGTCATGTCATATCTGACCTAGATTGCAAGTTGCTTGGGGCAATGACTACATTTTTGTTCTCTGAAGTGCCACACTTGCCCAGTGGCACTGTAAACAACAGCTAAATAATAAGACTGGATGGTTGTTAAATGCTTTTTTCCACATTCCTTTACTGATTTTTTTTTTCTAGTCTTAGCTATGTTACCCATGTCTCTTCCACTCTCACAGCCCATTATCTTCCGCCAAACCCTATCTTATTTCTTGCTCCTTTTCCTTTAAGTCTTTGATTTCTGTTCAGAATTTTTTTCTTTTTTTCATCATTTTTGCTTTCTGTTGATTTTTTTTTGCCCTTCAATTATACCTCCTTTCCTCCTTCACATCCCAGTTGGTCTCTTATCCTCTCTTTTCAGTGACTTTCCCCACCCCACTTCCATGTTCTCCCCAGCATACCTCTACCGTGGCTATCTGGGCTGGGCACAAGCACCCTGGTGAAGAGGTGGTACAGTTTTTGTGTCGTGTTTCATTTTTGGATTTCTTCAGAGAGCCTCGGGTCTTTCTGCTGCTTGGTAGAGAAGGTTGGCTGGGGAAGGTTCTGCTGTGATATTTTGTAAGAACAGAAAGACAGTCTTGTAGAACTCTTAATTTGGGTGCTCAGTATTAAGAACCTAATTTTTTTTCGTGTCTTTATCATGTTTTGTTGCCTGTTAACCTTTTTTTCATCTTTGAGGGATATAGACAGGTATAATAAGAACTTTAAAAAATAAGTTCTTATTTTCAGAGCAGTGTCAATGTAGTTTCTTAACCATGTGTGAAAATGTTTTTACTATCATATTCATGAGAATTGAGATGTTTGCATTTTTAAATGAAAAGTTGGGGTTTAGTTTGTGTGGGTACTTCGGAGGGGAAATACTAATTATTTTACAAATAGGTAAGAGAAAAGAGGTCATTTTGTACTTGCCAATCCTGATAATATCCACATAACTCATTGGTGACATTTCAGAGGTAAGATGGCCCAATGGTATGTATTAAGATCTAATGCCTACAGGTGGTGGTTTGTGTGTTGAATAGAATTCACCAGTGTTCTCTCTGCCCCACCTTCAGACTGCCTTCATGTGGAGAGTTCAGTTGGTTACTACCAAAGTTAAATTCTCTACCACATCATTCACCCAGTTGTCTGCCCCAATCTATAACCACCTTTTGGGAAAGTGAATTCAGTAGAAAAATACATCTCTTGCTCACATTGAGCTAACTACAGGTTAAGAGCAGTCCTGTCTCTGACTGTACCTCTTTCTCCAAAAAGCTGTTTAAAAAGGGTTTTCAGAGTGTCATGTTTTAGTCGTAGCACAGTTGTTTGACAGATTGTGTATAATTCAGATTTTAAGATAACAGTGTAACTTCTGGAGATTCCAGTAATTCTATTTCAAAAATATCTTGGTTTTCTTCCATTTAAAAATTTCAAGCTATGACGTGGTAGCATCAAATATAGTAGTATACTGACCAGCAATTTATTATAAGGTTAGTTTTTCTGGAATAAGGGCTTATTGCCTATAAATATAACTTTAAAAAATACTTCTCTCTCTTACTGTCCTAGAACAATTAATTCTGTTTTATGATTATCATAACTTAACTTGACCTGCTGATTATTGGTGTGCGGGAGAGGTTACTAACAGTGATTTGATGAATTTTGGTAGGCTGAGAATAGATACCTTTGGATCCATTTACTTACTTTGAGTCAAGTTCTCATTTGTTAAAACTGGTGTTTGTGATATTCAAATCCCTATTGTGAAGGTAGCTGGTTCAAATGTTCTGTATAGGAGAGCTGTAATGTATAGCGTGAGTGGTATATAATTTTTATTTTAGATTAACTGCAAGGTTCAAATTGATTCTGAATCTGAAGAGTCTGCTGAGAAAATGCTTTGCTGCTTCTGGGGATGTGAAGATGGACATATAGAAGTTGTGTAACATTTTTAGCTACTACGTATGAGAAACCAAACTTAATTGTTTTAATATGTTCCTGACTTCCATGAATTCCTCCTACTTTCACTGAACACAGATGGAATGTTAGCTATTGTTTCCTTCTCTTTAAATCTTTGGTAGGTTTTGTGTGTGTGTGTGTGTAGGGTTGGATTCTTTGGTGGTAATATGGTGTCTCGTGTTCTCTGTCTTCTGTTCTTTCCGGAGATGGTGATCTGTTTGTCTCTGCCCACAAGGAATCAATTGTTCAAACAAATTGTTCAAAATTGTTTCTTCAGTGCCTTGTAGAAGTAAACACATTCTTAGATGTTACTTTCTGCATTAATTCTGTCTCAGTGTTTTCCAATTTGTCAGCCAATTGCTTTATTAGCTCTGTTTCTTCCATAGGTATTAATTCACTGTCCACTTAGAGCTTTGTCCTTCCATTTCTGAAACAGCTATTGTAATGCTCATCTCGTCTATGTTGATGGTGGTTATATTACAGTACAATAAAGTCTAAATGCTCTGTGAGGATTGCAGCCCCCTTGTACTAGGTATTTTACAGATATCTAGTAAGACATGGACCTTACCCCAAAGAGTTTACAACCTTAATTTTAAGACAAGTTTAATTTTATTTATATAAAAATATTTTAAATATTTCTTCTCTGCCGATGTTTAAACTCTCTGCTTCTCCAAATTTCTAGTTATCCTGGGTTAAAATAGAAATAGGAGAGATTTAATATAATCTGTACAAAACATAAGGAAAGGGGAGTTTTTATAGTTTTCAAATTAAAAAACAAAAACCCGCAATTGAAATAACAACATGACCCTGTCCATGCCCATGCCCAGTTGATACCATTTAATCTGAAGTTAATTGTCAAGCCCAGAAAAAAGACATGCAGTTAGTGGTTGGTGATGTTATTGGGTTCCCGAGGCACTGCATGTATGCATTCCCACTGTTGCTACCTCTTGCCTCCTTTTATTGGTTTAGTCCCCGCACGCACTCAGGGCACTGGCTGCAGCCCTGTGTGTTCATTGGTTGGGAGTGGGAAGACATGGTAGAGTGGTGTTCCCCTATATTGTCAGATGGTATTCCCTGGACAATGTCTGTTTCACTTTTTTCCTCTGTGGGGATGAGATGAAGAGGAGAAAGAGGCTATGCAGCTTGGAGTCATCATGGATAGTTCTCTGAAGACGTCCACACGGTGTGCAGCAGCAGTCAAAAAAGCAAATGGGATGTTAGGAATCACTTAAAAAGGGATAGAGAATAAGACGGAGAATATCTTATTGCCTTTATATAAATCCATGGTACGCCCACATCTTGAATACTGCGTACAGATGTGGTCCCTTCATCTCAAAAAAGATATACTGGCATTAGAAAAGGTTCAGAAAAGGGCAACTAAAATGATTCGGGGTTTGGAACGGGTCCCATGTGAGGAGAGATTAAACAGGCTAGGACTTTTCAGCTTGGAAAAGAGGAGACTAAGGGGAGATATGATAGAGGTATATAAAATCATGAGTGGTGTGGAGAAAGTGAATAAGGAAAAGTTATTTACTTGTTCCCATAATATAAGAACTAGGGGTCACCAAATGAAATTAATGGGCAGCAGGTTTAACACAAATAAAAGGAAGTTCTTCTTCACTCAGCGCACAGTCAACCTGTGGAACTCCTTGCCTGAGGAGGTTGTGAAGGCTAGGACTATAACAGAGTTTAAAAGAGAACTGGATAAATTCATGGAGGTTGAGTCCATTAATGGCTATTAGCCAGGATGGGTAAGGAATGGTGTCCCTAGTCTCTGTTTGTCAGAGGGTGGAGATGAATGGCGGGAGAGAGATCACTTGATCATTACCTGTTAGGTTCACTCCCTCTGGGGCACCTGGCATTGGTGACTGTTGGTAGACAGGATACTGGGCTGGATGGACCTTTGGTCTGACCCAGTATGGCCATTCTTATGTTCTTATGACCCCTGGTGGTATTGCTGTTTCTGCCAAGTTGGAAGGATGGGGGGGGGGAAAAAAAAGAAAAATGGGAAAATGAGTGAAGAGAGAAAAGGAAGGATGGAAAGGAGCAAGCAGGACAAGGGAGTACAAGGCTGGAAACACAGTGCGGGGACTGAGATGGAGAGGGGCAGAGGATAATAAATAACTAAGGGAAGAACATTTTATTGATATTTCAGGTAGTTTACAATAAAACATTTCAGTTGGTGCCATGACACATAAGTACCTATCTTGTTACAAAATTAACAGTATTTAATTGTACATTTGTTATTTCATTAGCCTTTTGCTTTTTAAAAATTATTTAAACACAACCATACCTTAATATGAATAGTTAAATATACATATATCAACTTTTAAACTAGTCTTTTATTGGGAAGCTGACAGTTTTCTAGGGGTGGGAGAAAAAGTCTCAGAAGATAAGTAGAGAAAGCTAAAGGAAAAAAGGATGTAATTTGATTGTTGTCTACGTAGGCTCTTCCTGACTATCTGTACTGTAAGTACAAGATTATGTCCATATTGAAGTGTCCCAGGGATTTCAATTTCTCTGTTGTTTTTTGTGAAAGTTGTAATATTACTTCTATCCATCTTTTGTGAGCTTGTCTCTCCCTGTTCTCATAAATTTTTCATTAGTAGATATTCTACTAATAGTTTATTCCTGTTGCCTTGGGTCCATGGCTATAGGGTTTCTTCTTTTGATGTAAAGGGCAAGAAAAACTGTGGCTTGCTTGTTCCCTCTTTAAATCCTTTTTATAGACCATCTCCCAATACATGTCCTTAAGTCCTGTTTGAGTTCTAGCTCAAGTATTTTTTTCTTTTTTATTTCAGTATAGATTTCCAAAATATTTTTACTATCCAGCATTTCCATATCATGTGTATGAAAGAGGATCTGGCTGTCTTATATTTTATACTGTCATGTGGGACAATATTACATATTATAGATAGAGGTGGAGAAACATACATTCTGTGAACCACACAATGCATGTGTAGTACTATCTGATTAGCATTACAACCCAATAATTATTGTCTGTATTATTCTGTTCTTTTGCTGTTGCTTAATATTTACAGTCTGTACTCCATAACTTAATAGCTTAATCTAGTTTGTCTTTTTAAATCATAGTAATGAAACTATACATTCTAGACAATCTTGATTGCTGAAACTTCAAACCCTTGTATGAAAATTTCTAATTCAGATAGCTTTGCCTTGCTTTTATTAATAAAAAATCTTCCATAAAAGAAAAGACTCAAACAATCTGTATAAACTCATATTGTGCTTTTTCTTTTTTTAATATCTTGCCTACATGAATTTGTTTGAATTTCAGGGATGGATAACTCTTTTTTTTTTTCCAGTTATATTTGCCTCAACATGTGAATATATTCTTCTTCAGCCAGAGTGCGAAAGCACCATTATTTATTTCATATATCACCACAATCTGCTCTTTTTGCTTGATCAGGTGTCTCACATATGTTCAGTTAGTAAGAGCACGTTTAAGTAACAGGATGTTTTATGGATGCCAGAATTTTGGAATATGTGTCTAGCACACAATTTTGTAATGTGACTGTCTTGCCAGATTCGGTTCTGTCTGTATGCATGATGGACTCGTTCCAATAGAGATTCATTCCAGAAACTAGTCTGATTTGTTCCCTAGATACATCATGCAGGATTTTTATGGATTATTTTAATCCACTTCTAAAAGTATCCCCCAAAACCACATATAGATAAAAATTGGCTTTCTGCCAAATCAAAAGCCTTTTCTGCATCCAGAGAGCTGAGCGCTGTATGACGTGTAGAAGTTTTCTCATCTTACATCTTTTCATAACGCCCATTTGGTTTTAGGACACCAATTTAGGCATTACTGTCTCTTCTCTGGATGTCTGTACTGTATTTAAATCTGAATCTTAATATCTATATTTATTAGAGATAGGTCTGAGTCCCTGGATCCTATAAATCCTTATTTCGTTTAGATCTCAATACTACTCTGCTTGATAGAAGGTGTCCTGTAAATGTTCTGTTGCATCTGAAGACAAGTGCACTTGCTAATAAGCAAGAGAGAGCTTGGTGCAAATGAGCATCAGCAAGCAGAAAGTAATGTCCAGAGTTAGAATTGAAGAAGTCAGTCTGATATCATCATTGTCCAGGGGGCTCTGAGGATGCACTCCTATTCCCTTGAGAGCTGCTGCTTTACTTCTCTCAACTAGTGTGTCTCTGGAAGGGCACTATAGGGCCTGGTATCTCTGGAATAGACTTGGTAATTTTGTTCTGGGTCTGGAACATGTACTCCTCTTCCCACTCTCTTTCCAGCTTTTGGTAAATTTTGTAAGATTAAGAACTTCTGCTATAGTTCCCCTGGCCATCTGTAAATTAAGCAGTGAATCTCCAGCAGCATCTAGGCCTTTTGGCACAATTTATTTATTAAACCTTATTTCATTTATTTTGGAGTCTTCTGCATTGTACTACTACTGTTGGTCCAAATATTGGGCCAGTTACTTCACCAGCGAAAGGTTTAAAGAGAGCAAATTGTGCACTCTAATGCCAAGCAAAAACAGATTACGTGGGAGGGATAATTGGAGATGGAGCTAGAGCTACAAGAAACTTGCTCTATCATGCATCCTGTGTAACTCCAGGTTTATAGCTATGAATTACTGTAGGTCAGTACTAAAATTTGACAGTATAAACTGTTGTTTTATAGTACTTGTTCAACTTGTCAGACACAATGTTTGTATGCACTTTGAAGCCTTTAGAGAGTAGTTTAAAATAAATTAAAAGTAGCAAAAATAAATTTGTAATAGATAAAAGTATGCTAGATAAACGAATGCTTTAGCTGACTATTTTATCTCATGAAATATAAACAGTTTTTGTGTTTTGGTTAAAGACAATTTAAATCCTGCAAAGTCAGGCATCATTTTAAGACTAAAGTTTTTCATGTGGGTCCTGGTTGGAGAGAGAAATAAAATTTAATAAGCACTAAGTCTTTAAGTAAGAAACAAGGAAACCTCAGTCTTTTAAAACCTTGATGAGATCTCCTGCTGACTGCTTCTGTTCCTGTTTTCTACCTATTATGATTTTAGTGTAGCAGTTAATCATGAACTTTAATATGAAAATTAATACAAATATACGTGTTTTCTTCAGATGACATAATTCTCCCATAATTTTGGTATTTTACCCTTGGTGAATGGGAGATCCCATTTAATACTCCTTCCTGCCCTCCTCCCTCCCCCCCCCCCCCGCGCCCTTTAATATGTGGAACTTCTTCTATAAATAAAGAAAGCAGTAAAAACATTTTGTCCTATATTAGTGGGATGGGAATTGACAATAGCAATTGGAGTTTATACACTGAAAACTTCTGAGTCATAGGTTTTACCAAATTAGGAAATTCTAAGTGTGTTTTTTTTTTTTTGTTGTGGATGAGAGAATAGGAGAATAAAATAAGGAGTTCTAGGATTTAGAGTTGTTCATTGCCATGGTGAATGATCTGTTTTAAGTCTTTGCTTTATTATGTTCTTAAGTGCTAATTATGTTTCTCAGCTGTCTTGTTTCTTTTAAATTCATAGTACTGTATTTCACTTACACTTAGACACTGAAATTTATGGGAAGTTTGGATAATTTATAATCTGATTGTAATAACTTTGAGCACAAGTTAAAATGTTTTAAAATCCTTTTGATCGTTCTGCTGCAATGGGCCATTTTGGTGGAATAGTGTCAGTGTTGGGGTTTCCTCATAGTCATACATGGGGCAATATCAGAGACAAGTTTTAGCCTATAAGCCTTGCACGTCATGCAGTTTCACAATGGTTGTTATGATTATGAAATACATTTTTTTTTATTGTTGGGTCAGGATACCGTAACCCATCAAAGTACTGTAGATGCTATTGAAGGTTTGATATAAATTGAGTTTTGAAAATAATGGAGAGAGAGTTTAACTTCGTCTTAAATAACTTCTTTTTATTTTGGGCACTAAAAATGAGAAATTAGATCAAAATGACTTAATCTTAACATTCAGTACCTTGTAATGATCTTTTGTATTTAATTTATAATAACTTTATGTATATGTCAAAAGGACAGAACAACTCTTAAATGAGGGAATACTGCTGTTTTTTATTGATCCTTTTCTCCATGACACATGCATCTTACACTAATTCAGTGTTAAGATTAAAAGACTTGATTGTGCAAATAGATCTATACTAATCCAGATGTTTGCATTATAGTTTTTCTCAATGAGAAGATAGAGACAAAATAGTAAAGGCCTGTCCTGACATATGAGACTAACCAGTTCTTGGCCTTTAGTTTGTCTCCAGTAAAGGGAACGCTGTCCTCTGCAGTCTGTTGCTAGACAATATTTCTTCAGTTAACCCCGACTGCTGTTCTGTTTTATAATGTTCAGCAATTGAAATATTTGACCTGCTAAACAAATTGAAATATTTGACCTCCTAAGAAATAAACTATTTCTTAGTAATTAAAGTGCATGTTTGAGTTAAAGTAGGTATACACTATGTAGGCCTCTTAATCTATAGTCTCATTTAATATGTTTCAGAGTTTTTTGCACAGTGGTTTTTCATATGTTGAATATTTCAGAGTGCAATCAAATCTTGATGCACAGTAATACAGTAACTCCTCACTTAACGTCGTCCTGGTTAACATTGGTCAAACTGGACAGTCTCTACGTAAAAGAATAAATGTACACAAATCAGATGTCAAGAATTATAACATTCATAAACCAGTCGGAGAACATTTCAGTCTCCCTGGTCACGTGATTACAGACATGAAAATTGCGATATTACAACAGAAAAACTTCAAAACCAGACTCCAGCGAGAGACTGCTGAATTGGAATTCATTTGCAAATTGGATACAATTAACTTAGACTTGAATAGAGACTGTGAGTGGCTAAGTCATTATGCAAGGTAACCTATTTTCCCTTGTTTCCCCCCCCCCCCCCCCATTCCTCAGACGTTCTTGTTAAACCCTGGAAATGGCCCACCTTGATTATCATACACATTTTAAGGAGAGTGATCACTTTAGATAAGCTATTACCAACAGGAGAGTGGATTTGTTGGGGAGGGTGGGGAGAAAACCTGGATTTGTGCTGGAAATGGCCCACCTTGATTATCATACACATTGTAAGGAGAGTGATCACTTTAGATAAGCTATTACCAGCAGGAGAGTGGGGTGGGGGGAGAGAAAACCTTTTGTAGTGGTAAACACCCATTTTTTCATGGTTTGTGTGTATAAAAACATCTTCTGTATTTTCCACAGTATGCATCCAATGGAGTGAGCTGTAGCTCACGAAAGCTTATGCTCAAATAAATTGGTTAGTCTCTCAGGTGCCACAAGTACTCCTTTTCTGGTTAACATTATTTCATTGTTACATTATTGGTCAATTAGAGAACATGCTCGTTTAAAGTTGTGCAAGGCTCCCTTATAACGTTGTTTGGCAGCCACTTGCTTTGTCCACTGCTTGCAGAAAGAGTAGCCCATTGGAGCTAGCTGGTGGGGCCTTGGAACCAGGGTGGACAGGCAGCCCCCCTATGTTCCCTGTACGGCAGCTGCCCTGCAGGCTATCAGTTGCCAGCAGTTCAGCTGTCCCTCCCCCCACTGCCATGTGCTGCTCCTGCTGTCTGCCTTGGAGCTGCTTGCTGGAGACTCCTGCTTGCTGTGCGGGGGAGGTGGGGGGGGCTAATGTAAGGGTGTCCCCCTGCTCCTGCACCCCGCTTACCCCATTTCCATAGAGCAGCGGGGAAGGAGGGGGAGGACACACGACAGGGCTCAGGAGGGAGGGATCTTCCTGGCAGCAGCTTGTCTCAACTTGCTGATCTGCTTTAAAAGGCAGTGTACTTAGAGTGGGGTCAGCGTACTTAAAGGGGCAATGCGCATCTCTCTCTCTCTCTGTCTGCCATGCTTTCTCTCCTCCCTCCATTCATGCTGCCTTGTAGAGTGTGAGGCTACATTAACAACAATGGGTTAATCCTTGAGGGCTCAGCTGGTTGCTAGTTCATCATTTCGCAGTAAGGCATTCCTGGGAAATATCCCACCCTCTGACTTTACCACCTCAACCAGGCTTCACAATCATCATCGCTATGTACAGTATTAAATGGTTTGTTTAAAACTTATACTGTGTGTGTGTGTGTGTGTGTATATGTGTGTGTGTGTATATATATATATATATATATATATATATATATATATATATATATATATATATAATATAGTCTTTTGTCTGGTGAAAAAAACTTCCCTGGAACCTAACCCCCCCATTTACATTAATTCTTACCAGGAAATGAGATTCGCTTAACATCGTTTTGCTTAAAGTCGCATTTTTCAGGAATATAACTACAATGTTAAGCGAGGAGTTACTGTATATGCAAACTTAAATCCCTTAGTCTTGAAAAGACTTTCAGCAAACTTTCCAGTTTGTCTGTTGAATAACTGAAGTATCCTTTGTGCTAATGGCTAAAACAATTATCGAGTCACGTAATACATTTCTGAGCTGTAGCTTCTACCTGTTCATACCTTGCATGTTCCTTCTCCTTTTGTCATTCAGCCAGGGAGCCAATCCGGATAAGGTAGAATTTTGGAGCCCAGTCCTCCTGGCTTTGCTCCACGGTTATTTCCTGTCTTCTTACAGGAAGGGAGCAAGAGTCTGGTGGTTGAGGTTTTGCTGTTTGCTCCCTTTGCCTCTGAATTCTCCAAAAAGTCATCTAAGCACAGGGTCCATTGTCATCTGTGTTGTTGTGTTTGGGTCTCTGGCATGCAAAAAGAAAGTTCTACTTCAGATTCACAAGGAAGAGGGAATGGATTCTTAGTCCTCTCTGATATCAGCCATATTTTCTCCTTCCCTAGTACATATGTGCTATGTAGAAAACCCTAGAAGATTGCCCCTGAGGAGCTGGGCCCATTTGGTCTCATGTATCTGGGACCCTTAAGATTATAATTTAGCAGGAGGCCCAGAAGAGGATATAAAGCCTCTTTTTTTAATGCAAGGGGACTCCTTGGTGTTTGTTCCCATCATCTGTCTCTCGGAAGCTGCAGGTGATCTGCTCTTTTCCATACACATCTTCTACATTAGATTCTCTACAGATTTCTGTGTAAAAACTCATTGTAGCTTTCCAAGATCTGTAACTGTGGCAATCCAAAGTACATTAAATAGGTCACCAGAAACAATCTGGCCTTTCCTGAAATGCTGTCGCTATGCAGGGACCATTGACTGGAAGATGGAGGGTTCTGTAATGTGGATATTTCAACTAATGAATATTCTGCTATAGCCCTCTGCACATATTCTTTTAGGGTAACCACACAATGGCTAACTGAAGCTCAGACAGGACTCTCTGTGCCAGACTCCTAAAACTGGTATGTATGTATCTTTCCAGATGTTTCCTGGAAGTGCACAGCATAAATGATATAAATTAGGATCCATTTTGTCTAGAAGCCAAACTTCAGGTCACTTTTTCGTTCTAGTGACCATGCCTTTTGTCTTCATTCTTGTGGGAGAAGACACATAATTAGGGCCCTACCAAATTCACCATGAGAAACACATCCTGGACTATGAAATCTGCCAAAGAGGGGCAGGGCTGGGGGCGCCCCAGCTGGGGCTCCTACTATTCGCCATGTTCCAGCTGCTAGTCCTGGGAGGGCTGGGGAGAGGCCTCTCCCAGGACTGGGTCAGTCCCACCACTGGGAACCTCCTCCTGCTGCAGGAAGCTCCACACTCCTGCCTACTTCCTGCCCCCATTCCTTCCCAGCATGGGGGGAGGGGTCAGTGCACAGGGAGTAGCTGCGGAGACTTGCAGTTGGTGGGGGGGGAGGGAGGTCAACACTGCCCCATTCCCAAACTATGCCCATGTTAAAAAGTGTGTGGGGGGGGCATGGCCCCCAGCACCCCCGGTTCTGGTGCCAGTGGCTCCCCACTTCTACGAAGGTTCCTGTGCCCTTGGCCTTCAGCTCTACCCCCTCCCTGGCTCCGGGCCTGGCACTTGGGGGCTAAAGGCGCCTTGGGCTGGCTGTGTATGTGTGTGGGGGAACCACAGGGCCCTGGGTGGTCACCCACCTGTAAGACTGTTCCTTCCCTCCCAAAAAGTGATGACTCCCGCCCCCCCGCCCAATACCATCTGACCTTCACGTTTGTGTTGCCCGCTACTCTCTGGCTCCCCAGCTCTGAAGGCAGTGCCATTGTCGTCAGCAGCAGTGCAGAAATAAGGGTGGCAATACCACAACCTCCTACAATAGCCTTCTGGCACCGTGTCTCTTCTCCCCCCCCCCCCTCATTTGGGATAGGACCCCCATAGTTATAACACTGTGAAATTTCAGATATAAATAGCTGAAATCGTGAAATTGACAATTTTAAAAATCCTATGACTGTGAAATTGACCAACATGAACCATGAATTTGGTAGGGCCCCACACAAATTATCAAAACTCTTCATGCTCCTTATCCTGTCCTTTCGGGAACCTGAGACTGTGTGGGGATATTCTTTCTCTCCAAAACCTTAAGATTAGAATGAAGTCCTTTCACCAGCAAGGCACTCCTGTAAGTCGTCATCTTCATTGCCATCTTTATTCCATAGGGGCAAGCCTAACTTTTCCATATGTTGGTCTCCAGTCAAGTTATAACAGCAGTCCTTTTTAAAATACAAACTTTAAGTCTTACCTTACAGTAAAGGTAAAGTTCTGACTTCCCCCCACTCCCTCATTGAAGTCTGAGAATTAGAATTTCTGAGTTTTGCACTCCTGGTTCAGGATCATGTCAGATGTATGGATCTTTTCAGTAGTTTGCGAAGGCTATTTCTTAATTCCTTTTTGTCTCTCCCACCCTCCACCTTTTTATCAGACCAGAGGAGAAGTGAGCTGTCCAGAATCCCTTTTCACCTTCAGTAATGGAGCCATCACACCACTGCCCATCCTGAAATGTTGGTTTCATTCAAAACTATGCTAATTTTTAAACAATAGCTACTTACAAAATGAGAGGCAAGGAGCTCTGCCATCATGAGCTCAGGCAGTTCAGTTGTCGTGAAAGTTACATTGGATGTTGCTTGACTATTTTGAAGGCCTTTTATTTGCAACCCAGCTGAAGGAGCAAGTAGTTGAGTAGTGTAAATTGGGGAGAAGCCACAGAAGGTCAGTGTTTGTGAGGGGAGAGATGAGGTTTGTGGGGAAACCAGAGAGTTGAGGGTGGTGGAGAGCTGTCAAGGGCAGATGCAGGAGGCCAACCCCTTGGAAGAAGTCTGGGAAAACCCAGAGGTATTGTCAGGATGTGTATACTGTGGGAAGGTGAGTTTTTGATCAGAGGTTGGTTGTGTCGTTGTCTATCTCTAAAACCCAAAGGAAGTGTTTTACCAGTTGAGAGGAGGTGACGGTGGCAATTACTGTACAGCTGCGTGTTTCTAGTCCCAAACATGCTTTTTGTTACTGGCTTACAGAACTAGAGGGGGCACAGATTTTGGAGGCAATCTATGCTCTTCTGGTAGTACTAGACATGAAAAGAAATATACTGCATACTGAGGATAAAATATACACAACACACATACATGCACAGAGATAGTGAACTTTTCTAAAAAGTGTAGGAAATGCCAGCTGTTTCATATGTCTGCTAGCCCTCTGATCTGCCTGTTATGATGACATCATCAGGCTGTGTTTCCTGTTGGAATTGGCTTTCCAATGTCAGCTCTCAGGGACTCTTCATCTGCCCAAATCTTACCAATGAATTTTTGGAAACGCTTTAATTTTTTTTAAATGCAGTTTGATTAAATTTATTTTTCTGTAGCTATCTATGGTAGTAATAATTACTGCTGATTTCCTTTGTGTGGTATGGTTTCCCTGAGTTTCAGCCTTCCGTACTTTTGTCTGGTTCAGCTTGCTCTTAACACATTTTTGGTTTAAGATGAATTTATTTTTAATTCTTTTTAATCTTTCTCTTTGCAAATTTTGATTGCATAGCAGTTGCAAATCATGTTTGCAAGAACTCAGCATCTCCGGTATTCTTACTGTGTTTATCTCTTAGTGTTCAACTTGGTACTCTGTATCTACATGTTTAAAGTTCTCTTGAATTAAACTAATTCAGACAAAACTCACTGGGTTAAATTGCTAACTGACAGAGAAGAGATGACCAATTGTTGGTATGGGGTATTTAAAAAACAAACAAAAAAACACCAACCAACCAACCCACCCACAACTCTGCAGAGGAAGGATTTTTGAAATGTTTCAGTGATGCTGTAGTAAGAGTAGTTTGTTCTTTTTTTTTTTTTTTCCAGCTCTAAGAAAGAGACACTGTTTTTTAACAGGACTAATCCATACTGGGTTTCTGTCATGTGGTTATGATGTTGCAAAGCCAAAATCTTGTAGGCACTGATCCTATAGTCTGTCTCACAAATCCTTTTGAATCAATGGGAAGTCAGGGTGTGGAACGGCACAGTCGTGTGTTATCCCATTCAGTCAAAATAAAAGAAATTGAGCATAACTTAAAATGTAAATTAAAAGGCTCTCATTCTTTATTAAGTTAATATCTTTAAATGAAAATCACAGTCCTAAATAACTTTCGTTTTTATGTTTCAAATGTATAAATGCCTTAATGCAGTTCAGGTGACCTGATATTATAATATAATTGATGTGTACAAGATACATTCAGCCTTCTGTCTCAGAGTGCCTGGGGCTGAGTTGTAAACATGTCTTGTCTTGAATAGCTGTGTGATTAGAAAAGCAATTCTGTTAATTACAGGGATCTGGAAATGCTGGGCATTGCCCTGTGAAAACTATGAAAAATGTTAGAAATTTGAGGAGCTTAGATACCATATTAACAAGTGCAGGATAAAAACTTATCATTGAGTGTTGAGCAGTGACTTATCTCCAACATATGTGTATTCTTCTGGGGAAGAATTATTGTATAATTGTATTGTATAATATATAAAATATGGATTGTACTGTGTCTAGAAGCAGAAATGTGTGTTTTTTTTTCTTCAGAAACATCATGTATAATAAAATCTCATACCCGTCATGAAAGGGAAAGAAGGCTGTACAAAAGAGGTTAGGTAGAAGGGTTATTTGTTAATCTCCAACTGGCCAATACATATGGACTCAATATTTAAATTTTCCTTCATCCTTCTGTAGTTAATAAATTATGCTTTTCAAATGCTTAAGCATCAGTTAATGATATTGTCCCTTCTTGTATTTTCAGTCATGCATCAGATTTGCTGTTCTCAGAATAATTTTTGTTGCTGATAATTCAAGTCATGATCTTTTGATGGAGCTTGAAGCGCTTACATATTATGTCAACATAAAGCTTGTGCCTATATGACTGACTGACTTATAGAAAACAGTTACTTGAACAATCTTAAGGCTGTAGTCAAACTAGAAATGAAAATCTTCACTATTTGAGAATACCCTAGACCCAGTCACTGTGGTGTCATATTTAAGATGTGCTAGTCCTTTTGCTGCTTTTGAGGACTGAGTTCAGCATTTCGATCAAACTTAGTTGAGTGAGCTGGTTGTTATGAATAAGGAAACATTAAATTAATATTTATTGAGTCTCTAATAGTCTTGAGGTTCTGTTCCCCATATACAGTAGTTGTAGCCAAAGACTTATGAAAAGAATCGTGCACCAGACATTTTTAAAATATCAGCCTCAAAAGTACTGTATTAAAAAGTCCTACAAAGAAAAGCTAAGTGTGAATGTGAAAAATGGTGGGAAGGAGGGGGGAAACGACTACTGCTTTGCTTTCACTGAAGTCTGATGTGGCCCCATGTAAATGGTACAGTATTCTACAGTATCCATGTAATAAGAAAGGACTGGGGTTTGCGTTTGGTGACATGGAGGAGTACTGACATTTGAAGCACGTGATGGCTTTGAGCTCCAAGCATCTCCAGGTGGATGATTCATGGAGTTGCATTGGCACAGCTGTTGATTTCTAGACTGAGCATCATGAAGACCCTTCTAAACTTTTGCTCTGCTAGCTTCAGTTTTATTTTTATCTTGGTGAAAGAAAAATCTTTGCTTTTATGGCTGACAGTAACTTCACTAGCACCAAAGAAACAGTTATACAAAATATACTAAAATAGGAGAACAAAGAACAAGACACTCAGGAGGCTACCAGTGATGATAAAAACAAACCACAATCCTTTATGACAGATATAACCTATTTTCTTTCTTTCGTTATAAAACACCTAATACTAAATCTGCTTTGCTGCTTATTTTGTGTCAAAGTATATATAAATATGAATACTGACATTTGTCGGATAAGAGACAGTAATACTCAATTAAATCTCTTTCATTGTAGCTGTTGACAAAGGGTATTAGAGTTCGTGAGTCACACCTGAGTACAATTCATGGAATGAAACCCCAGGATAACAGAATTTTTTCTTTTCTTGCTGAAGGAACTGGAAAATAAAGACAACTCTATTTGAAAATACAATATATGAAAGAAATAAGCAGTAGGCAAAATAATTTCTGTTTTTCCAGGAATGTGTTCAAGGAGAAGTACATGATTTATCAGAAATGTTTCATCTTTAAATATCCATAAATTATACGTATCCTTGTAGAATGTTTCGGTCAAAACCCGCTTTTTTGGCTCAAGGCATAGTTTACATAAGATACTATAATAGCCGTAAGTGGACCACATTAACTATTGTCCATATAGCTCATCAGACAAACCAAACCTATTAACATTTCAGGGTAGTGCTTTGTGCAAGCTATGCAAATATATGTACTGCGCAGTCAAATTTCTTAATTAACTGTCACAATATAAGGGTTAAAGATGAAAGGAAGACCAAAGCAATATTAACAAATTTGCAATGTTTTAGTCACATCAAAGCAGAGAAACTAGGACTGGTTATATACACATTCACCTATTCTTTTGTTGTTGTATCTTAGCCTTTCTGTAATATTATGATTGATTTCAATACTTTAAATTCTGTTCAGCTTGTACTACCCCCTTTACTGTTATCAGAGCGCTTCCCAGAAGCGCATTAAACTACATGATTTAATTTCTGTTGCATGTGGGTTCATTCTTTCTCCACATACAGCTACGTTGCATGCCTCTCTTGGTGTTGTGTAGAATATATACATCACAGGCCTCCCTAGAATGGGTATAAATAACAGTGTGGTAGATGGTGAGTAAGGACATGCCTGGACCTTGTGGGAATGTACTCTGTACATAGGGTCCTACCAAATTCACAGTCCATTTTGATCAGTTTCATGGCCAGAGGGTTTTAAAATTGGTCAGTTTCAGGTTTTCAGTTGTTTACATTTGAAATTTTATGGTTTTGTAACTGTGGGGGTCCCAACCCAAAAGGTGTCCGAAGTGGGTCTCATCTCCCCCCAGAGTTGCCATTCAAGGGAAGAATAAGTCTTGTCCCTCCCCAGCCCAGCAGAGACTCGCAGCTAGGAGCCCCCTGGCTGGAGCACTTCCAGGAGCTGGGGGAGATTGGACCCACCTCCACAAGTCTCCTTAAGTTGCAGGAACCTCCCAGTGTTTCCTGCAGTAGAGGGAGGCACTCAGAGGTGGGTCTGATCTCTGCCTGAGAGCGACGGTGACCATGCAAGGGAAGGACAAGTCCTTTCCCTTACCAGCCCAGCGGGCACTTGCATCTAGGAGCCCAGTGGCGGATTAAAGATTTTGCCCCCCTAGGCCCTGAAATAATTGCTGCCCTTCTCCCCCGCCCCAGCTCACCTCCGCTCCACCTCCGCCTCGTCCCCTGGGCGTGCCTCCGGTTCCTGCTTCTCCCCACTCCCTGCCAGTGTTTGTGCTTGAAATAGCTTCGCAAAGGGGGGGGAACGCGGCATGCTCAAAACAGGAGGCGGGGCTGGGGCGGGGATTTGGGGAAGGGGACCAATGGGGGTGGGGAACAGGAGTGGGGAAGGGGTGGAATTGGAGCAGAGGGCGCGAACTGGCGCCGGGGGAAGCGGCCTCTGGCTGCTATTATAAATTTGCCGCCCCTGCAAATTTGTCGGCCTAGGCGTTAATACGCCGCTGTAGGAGCCCCCTGGCTGGGGCGCTCCCAGCAGCAAGGGGGAGATCAGATTTCATGGGGAAGGGCTTATTTCAAGGCCTGTGACACATTTTTCACGGCCCTGAAATTGATAGGGCCCTACCTATTCATCTCTCTACACACCCAAGCGCACCTCTCCTGTCTACACTGCTACTTTTAGCAGTGTAGTTTCCTACTGTCCAGCTCTGCTGGAGCCTTTCCCTGCTGCCCTCCCCTCCCCTCTGCCAGAGTCTTTCACTGACATGTGTAACTATACACTACTGTGTGTAGCTACACAGACTCTTCACACTGCCACAAGAAGTGTGGTGTAGATGTCACCTCTGAGAGGCATCTTTGAGACTATTGAGCGTCTTGAAGATAAGGACTATGACCAAGAATTTTTAAATAGTAATATATGGAAAGCCAGCATAATGAATGGAGGATAGGTTCAATGCGCTCATGGTAGCATATGTTGCTGAGGGGATGTGCAGCCATGTTCTGTGCTAGTTGGAGTTGGTGGAAGCCGATGGCTTCATGCAGAGGTAGATAATATTGCTGCAGTCCAGCCAAGAAGTGCAAAAAGGCATGTATAACTCGGGCTGGAGTTGTCAGGATTGGGTATTGTCTCCTAAGCAGCTGTGATAGAATACATTGTTTGCAGACATTGCTATGTGACAGTTTATCGCTAGTTAATATTCCAGGAGCAATTCTAAACTGCAAATCAGTATGATCACTTATGGGTGGAAGGAAACTTCAGAGTGACTGCGTAGTCTCCAAGTGTTTTTTCTCCACTGGCTGGCATAACCTCCCTCTTGCCTGGGTTCAGTTTCAACCAGTTACTCTACATCTGTGAGCTGATTTCGTCCAAGCCTTTGGGGAAGCTTGGTGATAGTGGTATTTGTAATGCTCTCAACGGTGACTCAAGACTGTGTGTATGAACCTCAGGGCAGACTGTTTAAAAAACAAAATAACCCCGCAACCCCCCCCCCCCCCCCCAAAAAAAAAAAGCACAAACTCCAACTGCACAAAGTGCAAACTCCTCAGGCACTTTAACAGCCTTAACACAGTCATAGATAGTTCCCTTGGGTACTCCATTTTGTCTTGTTATCCAGGTGAGTGTATCTCTGTGATAGAGGGGCCCTTACACCAAGAATCCCAGCAGTATTCCGCAAAGGACCAGTCACTTACCCCAGGTCAGTTGCACTTCAGGTTTCACACCAATACTACAGTAACCAATACTACAGTAAACTATATGAAGATTCCTTGAAAAGGAAATTAGAAAGTTATTTACCAGATTAAAGCAAGCAAACATAGACGCATGAATGAGTTAGTTTTTGGTTTCAAAAGGTGATATAATCAGCAAGCTCTATTTGTCCTTTAGGGCTACCCAGGCTAAGCAGCTGAGGATCTCTTGTTTGTGCCAAGAAACACCTTGCTCTCCCAGAGTCCAGGCAGCATAGAGATAGCTAGTTCCTTTTTGTCTGGGGTTTTTATTCCCCTCCTGCCATGTGCTCTGATCTGCAAACTCAGCTGATGGGAGGAGTCCACTCGCATGACTCAACTTCATGGGCAGGAGAGCAGAACAACAAGTCTTTAACCCTTTTGTTGACAATTCCTCAGTCCAGCTGTAGGGAGCGTCCAGCTGTATGATCGACCCGCAGCCTGTCTGATATCAGTGGGTCTCCTCTTTGGGAGCTGTTCGCACTAATTAACATCCTTCTCCAGAATGGCAATTCATTCAGTCACAGAGGCTCACAATAATAATCACTCCAATATTACATTGTAATATGGAACATAGATATTACAATTAAGATTAACGCATGCAGCAACTCTCAAGAATTCAGTAGTCTAAACACTTATAACTGTCATACCTATTTTATCAATATTAACCTATAAGTGAGCCAGACAGATTCCAGCTATGTGTCTGTCAGCGTCCAGCTGAGACATGGGGGACCTTGGCATGAGCTGGCAAATGGTCTGCCAGCATCACAGTATTCTCATATGTGGTGCTGTATGTCATTACATACTGTTGGCACTAAGTCCATATCTCACCAGTTCTCCTAGTGGCTTCATGATGTGGTGATGTAGTGGTGTCAGAGGTGCAGTTTCCCATCACCACTCCGTGTACCTTCAGCAAGGACTCAGACAATTTTAAATCATTATCTACCTCAAGCAAGACACTGTATCTCATGATAGACTGTCAAATGCTGTAGAGAGGACCAGTGGAGTGAGAATGGATGTCTACTCTTTCAAAGAAGAGTGGGGTGATGATCCAGTAAGACTACTAATGCTGTTTCTATTACATGTTTTGGCTTAAAACCAAATGGTGCTGAATCTAGGATTATTGGCTTTGACTAAATGAGCTTGTAGGTATCCTTTGGCTAGCTTCTGTAAGCTAGGTCAGAAATGAGCGGTTTGAAACTGAGCAGTAACTGGCTACAGTCCATGCATCTAGTGTAGGTTTCTTCAAGGTTGGTCACATTGTTCTGTGTTCTGAAGAAGAAAAGGGAGATTCTGCCACTGAATAAGTCAGTGAATGTTTTAGTCAGAAGTATCAGTTGCTTGTGACTCACTGTTGCTTTCAAAAAGGGTTGGGATCAGGACACACCTTCAAGGTGACCAATGCTTAGGGTAGCATGAAGGTGGCTGTTTGTGGCTGGTGTAGGGGGAATTGTAACCATTCAGCTTGAGAAACCTTCCCAAATGTGTGATTGTTTCAGCAAATCAGGAGGATAGTTCCATGTGTATAGTCATCCTCTTTATCCCACCTGCCGTATCAACCCAGTTTAATATTTGAAAAACTCTGGCACATATCCAGTAGACTACACACCGCCTAAAATTTTAAGTACCCAATTACAAACTCCAACTCTTCAATACAAAATGTTCATCAATATTTCCAGTAGGTTGGTTAATAATTTGTACGTTCAAATAATAATAATAATAATAATAATTAATAATTTAAAAAAACCTAAACAGAATTCTTCTCCTCTTCCCACCTGCCAATGTGTTTGTCCTCCTTCAGCCTCTCTTCCTATGAACCTCAGTCTCTCTGAAAGCATGAGAAAAGGCAGTCTTTGCAGTGTTCATGGGAGGTTAACAAATATGGGCTCTGGTGTATCAGGGATAAAAGCATATTCCAGAATTTAGGTCCCCTACATAGACCAGTGTCAGTTGCTGTTTTCTTTGTTATGGAGGCACTGGTTGAGATTCTATAACAGAACTCAACCTTTTGAGTTTAAAACAAGATTTCAACCTCTTTATTTTATGGAACTATACAGCTTATCCTCCCCAAACTTACAGCACTTACTCTTTTTTGAATACAGAATAAATTTTCTAAGAATTCACAATTAAACCAGTTAATTTGAGTTAAAATTAATTAAAAATTATTTCCTTTAAGAAATTTAGAACTTTTCCTTGTCCTGAATTGTCTTAATGGAATAACAGACACTTTAAACTTTACATATAGTTAAAATTGAAATCTTATGCATGGGCTATAATTAAAGTAAGTAGATTGTAATTAATCAGTTATTAATAATTCTTATATTTAATTGTTATGATTAGATTTTTCAAGGCTCAGATCGTCAGCTCAGTAAATCACAAGTGGGGTTACTGTGACATCAGAAATAAATCAACCAATCACCAACTTCTCTCTACAGCTAATTTGCATGCATCACTTCTGTTGGTTGTAATGATTCAATAGCGTACCGGAGACTAGACACATGTCAAATTCTCATTGGTAAATTACTTGGCTCAGTTGTCACTGCTAATTACAGATTAAGTGGCTGCATGCTGGCTTTGGCATCAGTGCTTGAAAGGTTTCAGAGTAACAGCCGTGTTAGTCTGTATTCACAAAAAGAAAAGGAGTACTTGTGGCACCTTAGAGACTAACCAGTTTATTTGAGCATAAGCTTTCATGAGCTACAGCTCACTTCATCGGATGCATCATGAAGTGAGCTGTAGCTCACGAAAGCTTATGCTCAAATAGGCTCCCCATGGCATTACAGCTTATGTTACATATGTACTGAGGCAGCATTGCCAATAGAATTGAAGTAGGAGTGCAGGGAAGCCTTTAAAGCACAAATAAGTTGAGACTCGGAGACTCTGCTTTCTCCTCTCCCTTTCTCATAGTCATAGTAACTAACTCGGGCCTCTAAACTTAATAGGTCAATTGCAAATTAAAGTCCAGATTCACCAGCACACTTGAGTTGTTTTGTGCCACTCTGGTGATATCAGGCAGTTGCAGTCCTAACTGATCTAGATAGTGTGCTTGGGCTATTCTGATACTTTGGGGCATCAGTGGTTCATGTTTCTTCCAGGATGGGTGAACATGTGCCCCAAGCACCTGACCATGGAGAATTTCTACTAGTGGTATCTGTTGGTCTGTGCCTGTGCAGCCTCATGCTCTAAACCAATGGTATGCCACCTCAACACAGGAGAAGGGTTTTTACTCCGGGTATTTCCTCATTCCCAAAAAGAAGGGGGTCTTGAAAGATGCATCTTGGATCTCAGACAACTAAATGTCTTCACACAGCATTTGAGATTCAGGATGACCATCCTGGTCTTTATGATTTCCTCTGTAAATGAAGGTGACTGGTTGTAGCTCTTGATTGGATGCCTGTTTTCCATATAGACATTCATTCAGCCCACAGGAGACTCCTGTGCTTTATGGTGGACCTAGATCATTATCAATACAGAGTAATTCCCTTTGGTCTTTTAGTGGCCTCCAGAGCATTCACAAAGGTGCTGTCCCTGGTAGCGGCATACCTGTGTTGCCAGGGCAGCCCAGTATTTCCTTACCTTTATGATGGGCTGCTCACGGTATAATTCACAGCCTCCTTCAAGCCATAGGACTTAAGTGAACCTAGAAAAATGCACTTTAGTACCAGTGCAAATTGCAGACTTTTTTGGAGTGACTCCAAACTTGATTTCAACTAGTACATATTTACGCGAAGACAGATTCCATGCTCTGAGGGACCTCCATTTTAAAATGAGCCCTCAAATGACAGGTCGATCCTACCTGGTCTTTCTAGGCCACATGGCCTCCTGCACCCATGCAGTAATTTTTCAAAACTTCATCTCGGGTGCTTCCAGGTATGGTTATGGACAGTCTATACTCTGAGCAGAAACAAACTGGACAAATGAATCTTGATCCTGCCCAGTTTCCTGGCTTCATACATCTGGTGGAAGAACAAAGACCCCATATGTATAGGGGTTCCCTTCATTCTTCCACCTACCCACCCATGAAGAGGTGGGGGTGAGGAAATATTGGGCTGCCCTGGCCTCACATGTATGCCTCCCTACTGGGTTGAGGAGCACACCTAGACGATCATGTGGATCAAGCCTCACGGTGCTAACATGAGTCCAAGCTGCGCACCAACCTTCTCAAACTGCAGTTCACAAAGCTTGCAAAATAATTCTGACCTTCATTCATGCTCAGAATGTTCTGGTCATGTTCGACAGTATGACCACACTTCATTACATAAGCTGGGAAGAGTGAGTGTGATGGTTCTTGGGTCCCCCGAACTCTGAGTCACCCTTTTAGCTCTCTGCATCAGCGAGATGGAGTCTTTCTTGTGGTAGTTGGGTGTCAGCTCCCTAGCACCACCAGCCTTTCAACCACTCAGGTACTCTTCTCTTACTATGCCACTTGGTGCACCCCATCCCCAAGCATACTTGAATTATAAGATATCTAGCCCCTGACACTGGCTACTCACAGAATTTCCAAATCCTCTGCACCCAAAGGTGCAGTGTACCCCAGTTTATCAGTTTTACCTTAAACTGCTGCTCCTGGAAACCACATAGCACTTTTGAGCACTTACGATAAAGCAGAAGTAGTAATTAAGAAAGAATAAAGATATAACTGGAGATAAGAGAGTGGTGGAAACAAGTGGTTACAATAAAAAAACATGGGTCTACTTTATTAATAGTTACCTTTACTATATTATAAAGTAGATTTCCCCCACAAGTTCAGTTTTTTGCAGAACTGGCTGGTTGCAGACAAAACAGGACCCAAGGGTTCATGAATGCCCAGCCTGCTTCTTAAGCAGTTTCCTCAGTTGACGGTTGCAGAGTGTCTTTCCACACACATGATCATACTAAAAACAGTCTTTTGTTTCTATTCACCGACAGGGTGAACCCCTGTCTTGTTGTAGAGTTTCCTTTTTATGTTTAAGTGGTTTCGACTCTGTCGTGGCCTCTGCTTGTTCTTTGTTCTAAGTCTTACTAGTGTGCAAGGCTAAGCAATTTAACCTTGCATTGCGTCACTGGCTAGAAGGGGTGTGGTGGCAACTTCCTCATACCCTAGTGGGCCATTACTGAAATATCCTGGTGACTAATCTTTTACTTTTTATTCCAAGTCCATAAAGCATACTTTAAATATAAATATATTGTTCCTTAAATGTTACCTATGCACACATGTTGCAGTGATTGAGCCTTGACAAGTTACACGCTCTCTGTAGACACTTTACATGACACCCTTTATAGAATCATAGAAATGTACGATTGGAAGGGACCTCACGAAGTCAAGCCCACTCCCCCCATACTGAGGGGGACCAGGTAAACTTAGACCATCGCAGACCAACCTGTTATTAAAAACCGCTAGTGATGTGAATTCTACAACCTCCCTTGGAGGTCT
The DNA here is from genome assembly GCF_965152275.1 of Natator depressus. Taxonomy (NCBI): domain Eukaryota; kingdom Metazoa; phylum Chordata; order Testudines; family Cheloniidae; genus Natator; species Natator depressus. The sequence goes on along the minus strand of NC_134236.1, from coordinate 162,489,703 downwards.
ATTCCAGAGCTTAACTATCCTTATAGTTAGAAAGCTTTTCCAAATAACTAACCTAAACATCCCTTGCTGCAGATAAATTAATTACTACTTGTCCTGCCACCAGTGAACATGGAGAACAGTTGATCACAGTCCTTGTTAGAACAGCCTTTGACATATTTGAAGACTGTTATCAGGTCCCCCTTCAGTCGTCTTTCTGAAGACTAAACATGCCCAGTTTTTTTTCCCCCCAACATTTCATCATAGGTCAGGTTTTCTAAACCATATTTCATTTTTGTTGATTTCCTCTGGACTCTCTCCAGTTTGTCCACATCATTCCTAAAGTGTGGTGCCCAGAATTGGACACAGTACTACAGCTGAGGCCTCACCAGTGCCAAGTAGAGCGGGACAATTGCCCTGTTTGTCTTACACATAACGCTCCTATTAGTACACCCCAGAATGATGATAGCCATTTTCACAGCTGCATCACATTGTTGACTCATATTCAATTTGTGATCCACGAATACCACCACATTCTTTTCAGCAGTACTGCTACCAATTATCCCCCATTTTGTAATTGTGCATTTGATTTTTCCTTCATAAGTGAAGTACTTTGCATTTGTCTTTATTGAAATACATCTTGTTGAATTCAGATTCTCTCATTCACAATTCTCTCATTTGTCAAGGTCCTTTTGAATTCTAATCTTGTCCTCCAAAGTTTTTGCAGCCCATCCCAGCTTGGTGTCATCTACAAATTTTATAAGTATACTCTCGACTCCATTATCCAAATCATTTAATGAAGATACTGAATAGCATTGAACCCAGGACTGACCCCTGAAGGACCTCAGTAGATATACCCTCCCAGTTTGACAATGAACTATTGATAACTACTCTCTCAACTAGTTTTGCACTGGCCTTCTAGTAAATTCATCTGGATTGCATTTCATTAGTTTTCTTATGAGAATGTCATGTGGGGCATGGTACGTTTTAGTAAGACTTTTGACAATGTCCACACTTCCTCCCTATCCACTGATCCGGTAACCTTGTCAAAGAAAGAAATTGGGTTGGTTTGACATGATTTGTTCATGACAAATCTGTGCTGGCTAGTCCTTATAATCCTGTTATCCTCTAGGTGCTTTATGAATTGCTTCTTAAATAATTGGTTCCAGTATCTTTCCAGGAATTGAAGTTAGGCTGACTGATCTATAATTTTCTGGGTACTCTTTGTTCCCCTTTTTGAAGATAGATACTATGTCTGCCCTTCTTCAGTCCTCTGGGACCTCACCCATGGATAAATACCCTGTAAGATATGTATTTGGTGTGATGAGTTTGTCTGATCCAAGGTGAGAGCACCTTGCCAAGGGGTCTCTGTGTCACAGTTAGCTTCTGCACAAAGAGGAGGGAGACCTATTAAGCTCTGGAATTGGTGCATCTGTCACCAGATTCCCCCTCTTGGCATTGCACTGCCTGGGAATAATGAACACCTTGTCAGATAGCCTCAGAAGGGACTTTGACGGAGACCACAAGTGGAACTGTGTAACTCAGTGGTATAGAAGATTTTTCTAGCAGTTTCCCATTGTGAGACTTCTTTGTGTCCTAAGATGACAAATTATGGCAGTCTACTGTTCCTGAGCACCTTGGAGTCATGATTCCAATGGGGATGCGGTCCTAGTTCAGTGGCGGGAGCTGGTAATGTATCACTTCCCTCCCATCCATCTTTTACCCAAAATCCTGAGAAAAATCAAGCAAGACAGTGTATCTGTTGTTCTAGTGGTGCCCTGCTGGCCAAGGCAGTTTTGGTTCCCAGCTTCTTACAGATGTCAACACAACCATGCATACAAATCCTGCCATTTCTGAACCTGTTGACGTAGGACTAAGGCAAGACCAAACATCCCAACTGAGCACTCTGCAATCTGACATTCTGGTATTTGGATGGATGATGAGCTTAGAGAGGTAATGTTCAGAGAAGGGAAAATCCATCCTCAATAATATTAGAAAATCTCTTCCATTTAGGAAAATCTCTGAGATTTTCCTAGGTAGTGTCAACATCATCTCGTACCTCCAGAGGATTCAGAGAGCCCTATCTTCTTTGACTAACTTCTCTCCCTAAAGAAGTCAAGCCACTTCTCAGTTCACTGTGTGTGCATTTGGCAGTGACCAGCACCTTCCTTCCCCCAGCAGAGAACTGTTCAGTCTTCACTCACCCTGAGACTGTAAGGTTTCTGAAAGGCCCTACCAGAGCCTTCTCCTTGGAACGGAAACTGACACCAACTTGGGACTCAAATCTAGTTTTTTCAGAGCCCATGAATCCTCGTTTGAACTCTTGGCCCCCCTGCTTCCTTCTCATTTGTCCTGAAGGTGATTTTCCTGGTTGTAGTCACCCTTGCCAGAAGACTAATTGAATTTGGGGCCCTTTTGCTGGACCCTCCCTACATGGCCTTCCATAAAGAGAATGTTTCTTTGAGGTTATACTGTACTCCAAATGAATTCCAACGGTTCCCTTTGAATTCCTCCTAAATCAGGTCATACACCTACCCAAAGCCTCATGCCACCAGAGAAGACAGGAGCCTCCATTCTATGAATGTCTGTCGGGCCATAGCTTTCTATCTGAAAAGGATGAGACCCTTCAGGAGCTCTCTGAGACTTAGTTTCTGTTGCTGAATGGAGGAAAGGGGAAGCAAGCAGTCTCCCCACAGACTTTCTGAATGGATTTCAGGTTGCATTACGCTTTGTTGTGAGATCTTGGAGACACTTTCACTTCAAAGTATGAGGGCCCACTTGACCAGAACCCAACCTGACTCAATGGCTTCTTTTCAGGGTATTCCACCTCCTGGAGCTCTGTAGAGTGGCACATTGGGGCTCTATGCATATCTTTACTAGGCATTATACCCTGGTACAAGCTTCTTTAGCAGAAGCATCCATTGGCACAGCGATCCTGCAGTTAGTGGTGCAGCTTGGTTCACTGCACCCACTTCCTCAATGAATACTGATTAGGACTACAGTGGAAATATGCATAGGGACCATCACTTGGAAAAGAAAGAAAGGTTACTTAATCATTGGAGTTCTTTGAGATATGCAGTCCGGATATGTATTTCACTACCTGCTCTGCTTCAGATACTTTCCTAAGGTGATTTGTGGTAGAGAATGAACTGCAGAGGTGGTCGATCTGCGCTTCCACTTATGCCCTTGGTTGAGTGCATGAGGAGGCACGAGGAGCACTCATGGACTGACAGACGCTGCTAATTAAAAATTTCCAGTTCCGGGCACATGGTGGAACGAACATAGGGCCCAAACATCTCAAAGAACTCCAGTTACTGTAATGTAAGTAACCTTTCTGTCTGCCCTTAAAAGTTAACCTTAATTCATTTTAAAAACTCGGTACATTCTTCTTATGTGGCATTTCCATTACTGGAGGTTTGCAACCATGGTATCCCATTTTGTACAATCCCCTGCTAATCACTTTGTGAATAAATAATCCTTCTGATCCACCCAAGGCATTGTATTGTTCATCCAAGATCTCCTTTTTCTGCTCTTGTTCCTCTGCCATCAGCTTTCCCTTATAGTGCCTGTAATGTGCATTGCGTGCTGAATCCCTTAACCGAGTTTTGCATATCAGATCTTTCTTTTCATAAGATCTGACTAGGATTAATGTTAATACAATGCCTATCTTCAAATCATTAGGAATATTGCATAGTAGCATTCTCTTTGGGTGTCTTTAGTATTTGTATATGACATTTTACACACCTTTTAAAAAGTAAGGAAATTCCCAGAAACAAAGCAACATTAAAATGCAGTAAAGAATGGGAGTATATATCAGTAACATTAAAGGTTAAAAATCATTCCAAAGGCTGTTTGTAATTAGCTCCAAACCAGCATTCTAAAATCCAGGAAACTTAAGAGTTAAAGTTACACTTCAAAAGAAATCCAAACGTATTAAGGTAAGAAATGCAAATAAGGCACCTGACAAGCTTAACTCTGTCCTGTCCTGATGCCTTGGCAGGGGTGCAGGGAAGGGAATCACGTGGCTTCTAAAAATCAAGAAATTGTGCTGTTAAACTGCTGAAGGTTTTGAAATGTCCTCGGAAAGTAACTTCTTGGCCCTTTTTTCTCTTTCCTTCCTGGTTGGTTGACCAAGCTTTTAGAATTTAGAGCTTGCAAATGTATTTAGTGCCCCTGAAATGGCACTTTTTAATTATCACACAACTAGTTGATGTACAATGAACCATAAATAACAAGCACAGAGACAACAAACTCCTGCAGAATGCCAAATTCAGATTTAGATGCAGCGATTCCAAGTAATGCATATGTAATGCTTACGCTGTCTAAGCGTTTACTTGGCTCTAACTTGACTAACCTTTTTAGGCATATCCTGATTTTCTTCTTATCTGTACTTGTTTAATACTGTTCATTTAGAGGAGGTTGGTGAACACTTCAGGTTTCGTGTTCAAACTTTGCTGCAAAGTCTCCAACAAAGGAAAGCAAAAGAGAGAATAAAACAGCTGTAATCCGGGAAGGTAGTCTGATTTATTTAAATATGGAAACCCTAATAACCAGATTAAACAAAAAAACAAACACTATCTTTCACACCTTGAAAGTTCCTAGAATCACCCTTATTGGGAGATGTGTTGTCTGTTTTAGACTGTGGTCCTACATCATTTGTATGATGCTGATGTAAGATTAATAACTGTTTTCCCCGCAAAATGTGGATGAAATGACATGTCCCGTGAAGATCTCTCCACTCTGCATATTGTCTGTTCATCTACTACTCCAGCAGGTGTCTTTAAATCCCTACTCAAGGTGCACTTATCCCATGATGCCTATGGAAATTAACTCATAATGTCTAATTAGATGGCCTCTCCATATTTCTGATAGCTGTTTATAGATTAGCTTTTATCTGACACCATCTAGTTGTAGATGTTAAATGTAGAATGTAACCGTACGTTAAAATCGCTGTTAACGCTCTTCCTTTCTCCCCCAGTCTCTGTTTATACTTGCATCTAGTAAGAGATGATTCCAGCCCCGAAAAGTTGAAAATTTGCTTGTATAGCATCTAGCCCTTGGGTACAACTGTAATATAATAAGGAAGAATCTTAAAATGCTCTTTCTGCAGCCTTTCATGATGTGTGCATAATTTTTACTTTGGCTCTTATTTAACTCTATGTAAAAACATCAAGAAAGACCTGCTTACCTTCCTGTGCTAGAAGAAACGTTCTGAAGTTTTTGGCCTAGTGTCTATTTCCAAGTCTAATAGAAACATTTTTATTTAATTACATGTTTTTAAAATACACATACCATGCTATCATTTTATTAGACAAATGAGCATCTTCTGTCTTGTATATGCAACCTAAACATTACAGAATTGTGTTGACGTATAAGAATTTGAAAGTAATATTGACTATGAACTAAACAAAGTGAAAGAAATTAGTGTATTTTCACTATGCAGGTCAGTGCAAAAATTAAATGATATACTTCTAAAGCTACACCCACAATCATTTTTACTAATTTATGGTGGTGGTAGTGACATAAGTTATTTTTCTTTTAACTGATTTGATCTGGCAGCGTCCTTTTCCTTTTTCAAGGGGACTGAGGCACACACAGTTAGGCTCCTTGCAGTTTACATATTTAAATAATGCAAATTATGCAGCACTTTCACCCTTTATAGATTTTAAGGCCAGAAGGGAATGTTATGATCTGCTTTGTTCTCCTCCATAACATACACCTTAGAACGTCTTGCTTTAATTTTTGCATCAAGCACAGTAACTTCTGGTTGAAACTAGGGCGTGTTTCTTACCTATTCAGTCTTGATTTAGACTTAATGATGGATAATCTGCTGCTTTCATTGGTAAATTGCTCCATGGTTGATTACTCTTACTGTTAAAAATGTGCACATTATTTTCACTTTGAATTTGTCAACTTCCAGCCATTGGTTTTTGTTATGCTGTTGCTTGCTAGATTAAAGAGCCCACTGCTATCAGATACCTTTCTTCCTGTGTAGGGCTTAGACTGTGATCAAATCACAGAGTGAGCTTCTTAAAGTCCCTTGTTGTAAGGCATCTTTTCCGGAATTTGAATGATTTTTGTAGGTCTGTCTTTAGTCATTTCAGATTTTTCAAAGTCCGTTTTAAAGTGTGGACAGCAGAACTGGACACAGGTTTCCACTAGTAGTCTCACTAATGCAGTATACAGAGGTAATACCAACTCCCTACTTTCACTTAGTGTTCCCTTATTCAGACTTGTCCTCTCTGGGATTAACAGCACCTCTGCCCCCTCTGTTAGTTTTCCCCAAGAGCGCTCAGTTAGGTCTGAGGCCTCCAGCTGTCACCTCTGTAAGGGCTTGTCTGCACTACCCGGGAGATCGATGCCACTGCAATCTATGCAGCAGGTGTCGATTTAGCTGCTCTAGTGAAGACCTGCTAAATAGACAGCAGAGCAGTCTCCGGTCAACTCCAGTACTCCAGCTCACTGAGAAGATTAAGGCAAATTGACTGGAGAATGTCAATTCCGCCCAGGAGGTGGTACTTCTCTGCAGTTGTTTACTGTTTCCACTGATTTTGGCTCGGGAGGGAGCTCGGTAATCCTCCCCCATACAACTAGAATACAGTCCCTAGCTCACAAATGTAAACATATGTAACATTTACAGATGCACAAGTTGATGAATAAGCCTATGGACCATATTGTCTTGTGCATAACTGTCTTTTGAAGTTTCCATGCTTCCAAGGTCTCACATCTGTCCCACATACATCCAAGAATCTTGTCCCTGTTACTCACCTATCACAGTGTGAGCTCATTTCAGTTGGTTATCCACCATGACCTGTAGGTCCTCTTCAGTCTCTGCTTTACAGAATCCAGGCCCACATTCTGGGTTAAACTTACTATACGGGCAGAGACTATAGAAATAATGTAATGGTGTTCCTTACCTCGAACACTGCATTCAGCTTTGTCCTCATCTTAAATGTACAAATGTAAATTTGGATGCTCTTGAAGGAAGCAGGTGCTTCCCTACAATGTGAAGGAAAGGACTAAAGGTAGAATTCTGCCTTCCAGTACATATGTACAGCTGCCATTGGTGTTGGACAATTTGTGTGCGGGTGGAGGTAGGAAGAGTTTAACAATGACTGGTTTGGAAGGAAAAAGTAAAATGATACAAGTACACCGGCCCTCGCTAAAACGCGGGATTTGGGATCCATGCACGGTACCGCGTTAATGTGGGGACTGCTTTAAAATGAATTCCAAATAAAGTAATTAAATTTGGGATTCATGGGCACGACCGCGTTATATGCGAATTTGTGCTATATAGATGCGTGTTCTAGTGAGGATCCGGTGTACTATGCATTTTATATACCTCTATGTAAAGTGCCAGTTCAGTGCTTGCTAGCATTCTGGCTTATAACTCAAGAAGGAAATACAAAAGGCATAAGGGACCATATTTTCAAGCTGGTGCCCCCTCAGCCCAGATGTAATTTGTGCAGATATAAACGCTTGCATGTTTTTGTTTTTTTTGTGGGGGACGGGTTGTTGCGCTTTGAGGAGGGAGGAAGTGATGTCGTATGTGCAACCCCAGGAAGCAGAGGTAGCCATTTGAAGGCTGAGATATGGAGGCCCTGCAGGATCACGCTACTGACTTTCACAGTAGAACTGTGATACTGTTACTGGTGGTCAGCACAGCCTCTTTATTTCTTTGTTTTGGTGACTTATTAGCAATGGACTTAATAGATGTGGGAATATTTTTTGATAGAAAACAGTCCATTTTATTAAAACTAGGGTCCTAATAACGTCAGAATTTTTTTTTCTAGAGAAAGTGTGGAAGTACAAGTTATGAAAGTAAAAATATTCTTGGAGCAAAGCTGGCTTTTAAGATTTTATTCTCCTTCATCTCAAGTACTGTTTTAATGGAAACATTTTCAGACAAATGATAAATCCATCTTTCTTGCAATTTGCAAAAATATACTTTTTATTCATAACTTCCAGGAAAATAAGGGTGACTGTTTAAAGAGGAAAGTTCTTTTGTATTTTTTAAGGGCTCAAAGATGCTTACATCAAGATTTGATAATTAACAAATACACACTATATCACAATTTGTTCTGTTTTAATAGCACACTCTCATATTTGAAGAAAAAACTGTATATGCTTTAATGGTTTTTGATGAGTCTAAATATCACTCTTGATTACATTTAGAAGCAGCTGTAGTGCGCCTCTGAATTTCTTTCTTGATGCATAAATCAAACTTCACCTAGTGGCAACAAATCTGCTTAAGCTACAGTTGAAAATTATTGATCAAGTTTTTTAAAAATTGCGGACTCAGATTTTTACTCTTAAAATATTTTGTAACTTTTTAAAACCTGTGTGGTTTTCTTTTCTTTCTTTATAGCATACCTCTGTGGATGGATACGCTGAACCACATGTCCAGCCCACCAAATCGAGTAGCAGACAAAACATCCCCAGATGTAGAAACTCAATTACATCTACAAATGAAGAACACCCTCACATTGGAAATTATCGCTTACTGAAAACAATAGGAAAGGGAAATTTTGCCAAAGTGAAGCTGGCAAGACATGTTCTTACTGGAAGAGAAGTAAGCTTTTTGAGTATGGCTAGTGAAGTATTTTGTATTGCCTTCATGTGTAGTCTTCTAATAAATGTTCCTAACATTGTTTCCAACTGCATCCTTGATTATTGAAAGACTTGTTTAATATTGAAAAATGTAATGCAAAGAAAATAGAACCAGTCGCTGTATGTGTGAAGATAGAATTTTCATTTCTGTACTGAAAACTCTTTTCTGAAAACTTTTTTTTTTGGAGAGGCTGTATAGTTTTAAGTCAGGTATTAGGTTGTTTTTTATTATTATTTGTTCCTTTCAGGAAAAAATTTTCTTTCAGTCCTTTTCTCTTCCCACCTCACTCCCAGTCTCTCCCTCTCCCTTCTCTTTCCCTCTCTCTCCCGTTGAAAAAAATTCAGGCACCTCCAAAAGAAAACGAAAATATCTTGTTGTTGGGATCTCGACAGTGTTTCTGTGCAATGTTGCATTTTCCACAGTGCTGGAAGGAGTGTAAAACTGACTGTATGCTACTGAAGCTGCAATGGAAAGTGATAAAGCACAGTTGGATTATTATTAAGAAATTCTGCTAGATGGTGTGGAAGATAGAATGGCAAATGTGCTCATTGTACGCACACCTTTATAGCTATGTGTATGCACATTAGATACGCAGTGTGTTTAGCTACTAAGGTGCACATTGTTGTCAGAGCTTTTCACAAGTTTAGTAATACCTGTTTTTCCCCTAGGTTGCTGTGAAAATAATAGATAAAACCCAGCTAAATCCTACCAGTCTACAAAAGGTAAGTATGGAACCTTTGTAATTTTGTAAACAATTGAACTATGCTGCCAAGGAAAGTAAAGATGATTTTTTGACCCTTTATATCAAAAATCAGAAATCTTTGGTTGTGCTGACTATTATTGCGTGTATGCTGCTGAGGGATAAAGTGGTATCCTGCTACCTCACATACCTAGCTGTATCTGGAGTCTTAATTGTGCTGACAATAGTTTTTGTACATGGTTCTTAGTTGAATGTTGCTCACTTCTATCCTCATCTCCCTCTTCCCTCCCCCCCCCCCCAGCGGGTTTTGTTTTGCTGAGTCTGAAAACTGTCATTTAAAGTTTTGCTACCAATCAAACGTAGAATAATTCTATATAAAAATGTCTATCTCCTCACTTAAAATCTAGGGAGCAGTAGTTTTCCCTAATTTAACTTGTCCTGTTGGATTTTCCATAATAGTGAAACACATTTTGAGGAGTCAGAGTTACTAAGGCTTAATTGACTTGAAGCTCTGTTTGTATATATTTCAATTTTATTAAAAAATATTTGTTACTCAAGGGATTCTTGTCAATTACTTTGCTTATATATAATCTTACAGAAATTCCTTAAGTGGTTACAGAAACTGCTGATTTGTCTGGCTTCCTGTTTCTCTGGTTAGTACAAACTATTCATAAACCCCTTTATAGGCCGTCCATATTGTTGTGATAACAGTATTTGCCCATGATGGGCCAACTCGGAGCTTCTGGTTTTCAGTGAAGAGTTGATTTTTTTTTTTAAAGTATGCGCATGACAGATCATGTGTCCTAAATTTTGACCATTTTCCGGTGTTTCTTTAAGGTTTAAGTTCACCCAAATATGGAAAATCCATACAAAAGCCCTCTATCCTTCCTAATTAAGTTCCATAGCAGATTGGAACAACCATATGGGGAGCTTCTGTACCCCAAAAAGGTAATCTTCATGCTAATGCACTTACGCTAGCTAAGAAGGGACCATTTGGGGTGCACCTCCTGCCTGTTGCTGGGGTGAATTCAGCTCTCTCATCTTTGTTCAGTTCCTCATATAAAGCTTAGTTATTTAGCCTTTCTGTTGGGATGGATGAATTTAGTGAGAAGGGTTAAAAAATGAGTAGAAAGCAAGAGATGCACTCTGAAAATACTTATGCTGATTAGCTAGTGCTTTGTAAAAATGCCAGCCTACTCAAAAATTTTTCTAGTTTCCTCTCTTCCTGTCATTTTAAATAGAATTTGTGGCTGAGGCATGTGAAAATTTGCCCAATGGCTTGTTTGTTGTTACATTCTGAAATGACAGCATTTGCACAGGGTACCCTTTTTGACTAAACCAATTGTTGAACAGTCATTTTGCAGGAAATATTTGTGTTCTTCACCTTAGTTCTACTTTTCAAGACTGCACTTGCTATTCATATATGGCCAAAAATTTTCAGACCAAAGGGAAAAAAGGGGGATGGCACCTGGACTTGAAGCGATGAATGAAGGCATTTAGTTTCCTCAAGATCAGGGTGGTAACCCTTGCCTCCATAATTCCATCGTCAGACTCACAGGGCTGCTTTGCAGCTCTTGACCTGCAAGATACTTGGTGAACAAATATTTTATCTAACGTTATAGCCGAAAGACTCCAGGAACTGCTATTTGGTTTCTAGAGATAGTGAAGAGATGTAAATAATCTGTCTAATGTTAATATTAACATAGATGAGACATACGCACAAATAATGAAAATCTATGCAGTTTATCTATGTGACATTGACCTCTAACTGGTTTGAATGAGAAGGTGATGTTTTAATTTGAAACTGTTGGTTGTTGCCACAATTGTTTTTCCATTATGCTAGTGCCTAGAGGCTAGGGCCCCATTTTGCTAGTCACTGTAAAACCATATAACAGATAGTCCATGCCCTGAAGAAATCACAATCTAAGTGTAAGACTGCAGACAGCAGGTAGATAAAATAGACCAGAGAAGCACAAGGAAACAATGAAATGATTCATGCTGACCAGTAACAGTGGTCTCAACAAACCAGCTGTCTGTACATTTTTGAGACACTTTTTTTAAGTCATCACATCAAGAAGAGTTTAAAGGAAGGGTTTGAAGGAGAACAGTCAGGTGGCTGCGTGGATATTCATTGGGGCAGCATCAGAGAATATGCAAAGGTGCTTGTTGGAAAATGGTGGTTAGACTGTAGTTTGTGGATTTTAGCTGTGTGGACAGAGAAAATACTCAGTCTTCAAGATATTATGCAGGACATAGTGATATGATTTATACAGTACCTGAATATGAAGAACTAGAAAGGGCTGAGTTGAGGGAAACCTAGTTTATAGGTCTGAGTGACAGAGAAGTTGGTGATGTCCACAGTGACTGAGAAAGGAAGGATGGGGAAGGGCTTATGGAGAAAAGATTAAGAACTTAAGAACTCTATTTTAGTCATGATTACTTTAAACTGACAGCAGGACATCCATGAGGAGGTGGCAGGAAGACTGAGATTTTTAGTTGGGACAGGCAGAGACAGGTCCGGAGTAGAGAGTTAGATTTACCAGTCAGTATAGACATGAAAGCTGAATTTGTGTTTGTGGATGAGATTGCCCAGAGATAATATGTAGAGGAAGAAGAGGAGACCAGGGATGGAGCCCTGTGAGAGCCCCACAAAGTTGAAGGGGGTAGTGAGCAGGACCCTCTCCGAATGCCACACTAAAGTTTTAAGTGATGTATGCTGGCAGGAGAGGACTGTAACTAAAGCAGAGGGAGGACAAGATGTTAAAAAGAACAATATAGTGGTTGACATCAGATGCAGCCAACAGGTCAAGAAAGATGCAAATAGAGTATTTGTTCTGGATTTTGGCTGGGAAGAAGTTGTTAAATACTTTGATAGCTAGAGCACAAGGGGTGGAAGATGGTTTGCAGAGCATCTAAAATGGAATTGTCTTGGAGAAACTTCAGATGGCAGTTTTAGACAGCATGTTCAATGAAATTCAAGATGAAAGGGAGGTGGGGTGGTCCATGTGGGATCAAGAGTGGGATTTTTTGGGTTGGAAGAGACTAAAGTTTGGTCTACACTACAATGTTAGGTTGTGATAAGGCATCTTAAGTCCACCTCATTATGGTAGCATACACGCTATAGCCTTGCTCCCACTGATGTAAGTGCCATACTACACTGACATTATAACTCCACCTCCACAAGAGGCGTAGGGCTTACGTCGGTGTAGTTAATGTGACACAGTGTCTATATAGACACTGCGTCACATTTACATCTGTTGTTGCTGTCATTCTTGTCAATTTCATGGCTCTGTGCTGGAGCCATGAAATTGACAAGAAAGCTGCGCTGTCACTGGGGCTGGTGGGCTTCTGGGCTCCCTGAACCCAGTCTGGCTGCTCCCGTGCGGTTCCCAGCCCTCCTGGCTCCTACCCCGCTCCCAGCCCGGCTGCTACCCAGAGGCTTCTCATTCCAGGTGGCAGGGACCCCAGAGCCCAGTGGGGCAGTTGGGCTCTCAGTGATGGGGAGCTACGTGGAGCTAAGAGCCCAGTGTGACAGGTTAGGTCACAGAGACCCCCTTGGGACTGTTACTTGATGTGCTGAGACTACTTCTGAGCCCGTTTTCCATGCCAGTTTGGGCCTTCAGAACACTGCCTTGTTGAGCCAGACCCAGGGTCTGAACCACGCCCAGACCCAGGGTCTGAACCCCAAAGCTGCAGACTTAACTGAAAACAGCTTAAGAAGTGCTCCTGTCTCCAGCACCCAGACACCCAACTCCTAATGGGATCCAAATGCCAAATAAAACTGTTTTACCCTGTATAAAGCTTATACAGGGTAAACTCATAAATTGTCCGCTCTCTATAACACTGATAGAGAGAGATGCACAGTTGTTTGCTCCCCCAGGTATTACTTACTTACTTACTCTGGGTCAATTAATAAACAAAAGTGATTTTATTAAATATAAAAAAATAGGATTTAAGTGGTTCCAAGCAACAACAGACGGAACAAAGTAAGTTACCAAGCAAAATAAAGCTAAATGCGCAAGTCTAAGCCTAGTAAATTAAGAAACTGAATATAGGTAATTCTCACCCTCAGAGATGTTCCAATAAGCTTCTTTCACAGACTAGACTCCTTCCTCGTCTGGGCCCAATCCTTTCCCCTGGTACAGTCCTTGTTCCAGCTCAGGTGGTAGCTAGGGGATTTCTCATGACTGCAGCCTTTGTTCTGTTCCACCCCCTTATATAGCTTTGGCACAAGGCGGGAATCTTTTGTGTCTCTGGGTCCCCACCCCTCCTTCTAAATGGAAAAGCACCAGGTTTAAGATGGATTCCAGTACAGGTGACATCGTCACATGTCCTGGCAGACCCCAAGCCTTCATTCTTACTGGTCTGACTCACAGGAAGGCTTGCAAGGAAACAGAGCCATTTACAACCAGTTGTCCTAGTTGGTGGGAGCCATCAAGATTCCAAACCACCATTAATGGCCCACACTTTGCATAATTACAATAGGACCTCAGAGTTATATTTCATATTTCTAATTTCGGATACAAGAATGATACATTTATACAAATAGGATGACCACACACAATAGATTATAAGCTTTGTAATGATACCTTATGAGAGACCTTTTGCATGAAGCATATTCCACTTACATTATATTCACACTTATTATTATATTTTCATAGAATCCTATGGAGTGCAATGTCATACCCAGGCGCTCAGTCCCCCACACAGCCCCTCTTAAGTTGACAGAAGCACTCCTAGTGAGGCCACACACCACCAACAGAAGGAGGGTAGTGTAGATGTGAATTTATGTTTCTAGTGTAGACATGCCCCAGATCATGCTTGTATTGTCATGGGAGGGAACCTAAGGAGAGGGAGAGGTTAAGGCTAAGGAAGGGATGAGTGTCGGGTAAGAGATTAGGAGACAAGATGGAATGGGGTCAGTGGGATAGGTGGAGGAGTTAGAGGAAGAGAGGAGATGAGGGTCTTCCGCACCAGTGATGCGGGGAGGAGGAGAAAGTGGTAGGAGGGAAAGGGAAGGAGAGTGGGAAGATCACATCAATCTTGTCATTTTTCTCTTTGAAAAAGTCAGCAAAATTTTCTACAGAAAGAAGTAGGGAGAGGATTTGAGGAAGGGGTCATATAGCAAATAGGTGGCTGGGATTGTGGGAGCCAGTCAGGGTGGAGAAGAAGTAGAGTTGCCTGGCTGGGTAAATGGCAGAATTGAAGAAGAGAACAATTTGTAGTGAAGGAAGTCACTATTGTCATGAGACGTCTGTCAAAAGAAATTACAGAGTCTCACATTGATTTATTTTGGTTTCTGGAATTTGTTTAGCACAGCATTCCAAGAAATCTGTTGTTTTCTTGGAGTTCAATCCTGAGAGGTCCTGAATACCCTTGATTCCCACTGAAATCTGTGGCAGCTGAGGGTGCTCAGCACTTTCCAGAATCAAGCCCTTAGAAGGTTTCACTTCTGTTGCTTTTTCGCTTAGTAAGGCCAACTGGTACAGTAAGACCTGATGGAGAAGTTTAAAAGAAGGTCTAAAGGTCAAACTTCAGATATTTACCAATGCCTGTTTCCCAATAAAACTCTTACTATGTCCTGAGGAAGATTAGGAAAGCGGTTTGATTAATAAAAATTATTCTGACATTCAGATTTGGTATTGGGGGATTCTGGATTTATGATAGTGTTGCGAAATGGCTTGCTTAAGAATTATGTATTAACATACAGTAGGTGTACATAGGAAATCCTGGTACAAAAAATTAGGATGTCTGAGAGAACTTGTATTTTTTTTTATTCTTAATTCCTGTGCTTCAAATGTGAGAACTGTGTATCTGACTTGTTTGCAGATGACTAACAAACTTGATTATTTTGCTTGGGGAAAATTATGTCTCTCCCAGAAGTGTACTTAGCTGCTGACCTACTTGAATGCAATTACTCTTTAAAATCCTGTTTGACCAGTCATATTCAGTATCTAAGTGTCAGCACTGGAAGATGATAAACTTCCCGTGGCTCAGATCTTAGTTCATGGGTTGTGTTTACCCCCCTTGTAAAAAAACAAAACAAAAAAGCAAAACAAAAAAACCCACTAATTGTTTTTGGTGCTGGGAGGTGGGGAGGAAGAAACTCCAATTTTTATAAAATGAAACATAAAATAAATACTGAGAGATTAAGTTCACAAGCATATTTATTCTTCAGACAGAAAGACATGTTGTCCAAAATGAAAAACTTGTAGTTCTGTAGGGAAAACACACTAACACAACATTAGTCTCTCCAGTCTAGATAAACTTGACTAATTGAGGGTATGTCTACACTGCAATTAGATTTCCGCAGCTGGCCCGTGCTAGCTGACTCGGACTCATAGACTAAGGGGCCACTTAATTGTGGTGTAGATGTTCGGGCTCTGTCTGGAACCCCGGCTTTGGGACCCTCCTACCTCGCAGGGTCTTAGAGCCCGGTCCCCAACCCGAGCCCAAATGTCTACACCCAATTAAAAGGCTCCTTAGCTGAGCCCCGTGAGCCCAAGTCAGCTGGCCCAGGCCAGCCGCAGATTTTTAATTGCAGTGTAGACATACTCTGAGTTAGCATTTCTGTCCGCCCTGAGATATCAATACAGGTTTGGCAGCTTGCTTATTTTTTCAGCACTTGCACTATTTCAGAGCTTTGGATATACCCAGTCTGAATGTGGTGGAGCTATGGCTCGATCAGAACTGAGCTGGCTGGACAGGAGTGCATGTTTTTAAAAAATTGACAGATTTCTGAATTCAATTGTCCCGTCTCCTGTAATTTTACATCCACAATTTTTCAGCATTTTGATGTAAAAAAAAATTTGTTAGAAATTTGAATTTTCAGTATTAATTGTGAGAAGGAAAAAACTGTGTCATATTATTAGCTAAGTAATGGAAAGGTTCCATAACATCTCCAAATCACTTTTCAGTTGTTTTTCTTGTGTGCTTCCAGCTCTTTGTTAATTAGATGAAGGAAGATTTCAACTGAGATTCCAGCAGTAGTAACCTATACTATCTCCGGAACCTCCAAAACTACTTACAATTTCTTTTGTAGGCTCCCTGTAGAGTCCTGTGTAGTAAAATGCATACTGTGTTTTAATCAATCATCCTTGTGCTCAATGCAGGTTTCAAGAAGTTGAAAATATGGACATAATATTCCTGAATTGCAATGACCTTTTTCAGTCAAGCAGCCATGAAGCTGCTGGTGTTTGCGGAAGAGTGCTTGACTTTTTGTGATGTGCTTTAGGATCGTTTTTACTACTTTCTGAACATCAGAAGTTTAGGATGATTACACCTGAGAGAATCTCATTTTTCAATCTGCTTTTTGTTTTTGGAGTAAATGGTGAAAATACCTCATTGAAAGCTACATATTTTAAACTTATATGCAAATTAGGACCCCATATACTTTGTGCTTTTAAAAAATAATTTTGACTAACCTACATATTTCACTCTTTCATACTGGCATACTTATATATTTCTGCGTGTGTGTTTCCTGTTAGGTGGTCTGACATTTGATAGAATGTTTTCTCTAGAACTTTTCAAACCTATTCAAAATGTAAGAAACTTTCAACAGGTTGAACATGTTGTTGTTGTTCCTGTTTTAGGTTAAGCCCACAGTGTATTATGTGCTTTCCAAACACACACACAAAAAATACACAGTCCTTATCCCAAAAACCTTACCTGCACTGGGGAAATTTACCCAAAAATTCAAACTGCTTTTAAAACCAATTGGAGCCCGAGTAAAAACCAGATTCTAGCAGCTGAAACTGTCTTTATAACCAGTGTAGTTAAGGCCTCTGAAGAAAGGTGAAGTTAAGGCTTCTGACAATAAGTGTAGCTAGACAGGATATACAAATGGTTCTGGCTACTTGAGGTTTGTCCACATTGTGTTCCCAACTGATTTTAAAACTGAATTGTAGGGAACATTTTCTCCAGTGCAGACAGAGCAAAAACGCTTAAAAGCTGTTAGAGAAACAGACAAATTGGAAATGCTAAAAGTGGTTCATTGCAATGTTTTACCTTAAGTAGGTGGCGGTCCATTTTTTATTATTAGTAGCAGTGGAGCTGGTAGTGAAGTCTGTAGTTGGACTGCCAAATGCTATCCATTATACAATTCTATTATTGGATGCCTGTAACTTTGCCAGACTGTTTGGATGGAAATTTTCCATGCCATGTATCTGCCTCAGGCTGTGTGATGTTTTTACAAAATAATAATAATTTTTGCTAAATCAGTTCCAGTGTTTCCAAGAACAAAGGAGAAAGGCATTGTTTTGCTCATATATATTTTTAAATAATCTCTCTCATTCTTAAAAACAGCTAACCAGGACTTTTTATTGGGAGGTGTCTTGGCCAACCTTAAGTATACTGGCACTACCAGCTCTGTCTAAAATATCTCCGAGTATCTATATCTTCCTTAGTGTAATCTGCTAGCTTCTTAGTTGAGTCACAACACAAGTGAGTATTCGGGGGGGGGATTTAAATGCGGAGGGAGCAGTGGCTTACCAAATAAGCTAAGAAAGGGCATACGACACATTAGGGTTGGTATGGAAGAAGATGTTTATGTGAGAATCTGATAAACAAGCAGGCAACAGTAGCCTGATTTTTGGAGTAGAAGTGATGGGAGAAGGGGCAGTGTGAAAACAGATAAGGGCAGATAAGTAAGGGCGGTCTATGTTTTCTGCAGGGCCTTGAACAAATGACAAGAAGCTTGAATTTGGTGTGGTAGAGCAGGGGGTTCCAATGTAGGATTTAAGGATGAAGGATACTGTCATACTGATGTTTGAGAAGGATGACCTTGGCAGCCCATTTTTTGGGTAGACTGGAGAGGGCAATGTGGAAGGCAGAGAGACTGTTGTTAAAATAATTATTTTGTTTGTTAGCTCAGATTGTTTTGAATTAGGTCATCAAAAGTGACTACTCATAGTTTAAATTTAAGTGAATGCTGTTTATCTTCAAGAAGACATTAACCTTCTATTTTGTGTTTATGCCAAAAGAGAAGAGAGAAATACACCACATGTTCTGGTTATGACAACCTGTAGTTTAAGTCAATTTTCCTAAATAGAATTTATGAATTAGGTTAGTAATGTTCATACTTAAAATATTTTTCTCTTATGTTTAAATCATATTGGCTTGGGAACTTTGTTAGAAACTCACCAGTGTCTCGGTAGTTTTACCTTTACTGGAACTCTTGGCCAGAACGAATTGGTGTGATTTGATCTGAATGCTTGAAATCATTAGGCTTAGAGACCTGATTTTTGGGTAGCTGATCACATTCTTTCCCCACTTCCGGTGTGCTTTTAAGCACACCATGGAATCTTCCCATGATTAGAGAACCTTTATTCTGCTGTAAATGCCATTATTAATATTCATGTAACTAGTATTGAATAAAATTTGCTTTAATTACGGGTTTTGTATAACCTTTCACGTATCAGTGTTCTCCATGTGCTTCCAGTAGCTTGCAAACCTACTACCTTGTGATCTCATCAGGTCTCACAAGCTGCAGTAAGCAAGGTTGAGCACTGCAAGAAATAGTGTTGGTGATTTAGCAGAGAGCTCTTTTCTCTTTGGGTCAGTGGTGAACCAAATGTCTGAGAACGATACGGTGATACTGTGAAGGTGCCATTTTTGGGGGGACGGACAAAATTGAAAACTCAGATTCTGAACAAGTAATTCTTAGAGATTTTATAGCCTTTCTTACGAGAAAAGGGGTATTAGCCCCAATATTCTGGCCAAAATTCAATGTGGTTAATTTGCTTTTTGAAAAAAACTAAATATGATCTGTTGACTAAATATGCCTCTTAAAAATGTAGATATGGTAGTGTGCCCAAGAGTTACATGATAGACTCAAGTGGCTGTAGCTTACATACACCTTTTTGATATTGATACCTGCGGCATAAATTATACAACTACGGAGTGGATGCCTTGGCCATTAACCCTAAATATGTTCTCCATCCCTCTCTCAGGCTGGGTCTATGCTATGAATGAGGGATGTGACTCCCCTGCTTGTGTCCCCATAGTCATGCTACCTCTCATGGAGCTCGGGTTAGTGTCAGTAGCAGCGTAGCTGCAGTAGCACAGCAGGACTGCGCCCTGCAGAATACAAACCTGCCTGCAACCGGTGGGCGTGTACTCAACACAGCTCAGCAGCGCCGCTGCTGCTGCTGCTGCTGCTGTGGCTACACTGCTGTTTGTATTTGCGTGTGCATGTGCACACAAGCATGGGAATCGCACCCTGAGCTTGGAGTAGAGGCATAGTCTCTCTCTCTCTCTCTCTTGCATTGTCTGTATTATTGAATTGTTCTACAGAATGAAAAATGCACCTTGAATTCCTTCTTTCAACTTGATCACAATGCCTTAATATTGTTAGCCAATATTCGGGGTCATATGGATTGCTTCTGATGGGGAGAGACATTAATGATGAAATAAGGATCAAATTATTTGATGCAAGCCTGTTTATTTACAAAGAATGTACATAGTGTTGTTTCCCTGAACACAGTAGAGCCAAACAGCAGGAGATAGCTTGTTTGCTCACAGTTCCAAGCCTCTTTCCAGCCAGAGTGCTACCCAAAAGCTCTCTTAGCTTTTTCTCAGGGTCAACAAGTGTTTCTCTGGCGATCTGCTGGTCTTCCTTGCTGCCTTTCTTGTTGCTCCTTTGGCCTTTCTGTTTCTTCTTCTCTTGTGAACACACAGTGCAATCAGATCAATCTCCTGCATTTGTTATCAAACCCCTGACAACCTCCTAGGGCCGCATGGCCCAGCCATGCCCCTTTTTGCATGCTGTCTATTCCTTGGGCAGTGACTTTCCATTGTTTCAGCTATCATTAAACAAAAGGGCATTTAATTGTTCCCTTATTTAGCCAGAATGGAAGGCAAATGGTCAAGCCCAATAGCGTCAATGAGGTGGTGGGATTGCCCAGTCCCCATCATAACAATATTTTAGTACATACGCCTGGTGTGTCTATATAACTTAACTGTTGTGAGTTAGGTTTGAAACTGAATTTCCATAGTAAGAGAAAACACACTAGGAATGCCTACAGGCTGGGGCAGAGCAAGGTACCAGCTAAAAGGCCACTTGAAATGTGGCAGAGACCAGCAACTGCAGGCTTACAAGCTGTCAGAAAAGTATGCCTGGAACGGATTCTATAACAGGTTGGTCCTATACTGAGTAGCTTCAGTTGTGAACAGGCAGTTGTAAGGAGAGGAGTTTTTTAGGGAAGAGACTGAATAACCATGTTGCCGAGGCCAAGACATCTACTTAATGTGTAGCTCCAGATTTTAGCGTTTGGAACTTGGTGTTCGAAAAGTTTCTGTAACAAAAAGTGGTATGCAGCTTCAGCTGTTTGCCATATGCAGTGTGCCACCACATCGTACCTGATTAACTTTGGAGTACAGGAGAGTCTAATACCTGGTTTCTGTTCCCTGCTTCAAATCAGGCAGAGCAGGGGATTTGAACCCAGGTATCCTATATCCCAGGTGAGTCCCCAACCACTGGGTTCTAGGATATTGTGGAGTGGATCTCTCAATTGCTTCTGTTGAAGCTGTTCCACTTTGTATAAAATACTTAGTGGGTCTGAGAGAGTGAAAATGGCTATAGTTCTCTGGCTGGGGCACGCACTCAGAAGACCCAGGTTCCAATCCCTGCTCCAAGTATTTCTGAGTATTTCATAGGAAGTAGAACAGCTTCAGCGGGAGAGATTGAGAGAGACCCATCCCAGAATACCCTATAGCCCAGTGGATAAGGAACTCAACTGGGATCTGGGAGACATGGCTTCAAATTCCTGCCCCACATTAGGCTGAACAGGGATTTGAATCCAAGTCTCCTACATTCTGGGTGAGTCCCCTGACCACTAGGCTATAGGGTAAAAAGGGGAAGTATCACTATCATAGATATCAGGGTTGGAAGGGGCCTCAGGAGGTCATCTAGTCCAACCCTCTGCTCAAAGCAGGACCAATCCTCAACTAAATCATCCCAGCCAGGGCTTTATCAAGCCTGACCTTAAAAAACTTCTAAGGAAGGAGATTTCACCACCTCCCTAGGTAATGCATTCCAGTGCTTCACCACCCTCCTAGTGAAAAAGTTTTTCCTAATATCCAACCTAAACCTCCCCCACTGCAACTTGAGACCATTACTCCTTGTTCTGTCATCAGCTACCACTGAGAACAGTCTAGATGCATCCTCTTTGGAACCCCCTTTCGGGTAGTTGAAAGCAACTATCAAATCCCCCCTCATTCTTCTCTTCCGCAGATTTAAACAATCCCAGTTCCCTCATCCTCTCCTCATAAGTCATGTGTTCCAGTCCCCTAATCATTTTTGTTGCCCTCCGCTGGATGTTTTCCAATTTTTCCACATCCTTCTTGTTGTGTGGGGCCCAAAACCGGACACAGTACTCCAGATGAGGCCTCACCAATGTCGAATAGAGGGGAACGATCATGTCCCTCGATCTACTGGCAATGCCCCTACATATACATCCCAAAATGCCATTGGCCTTCTTGGCAACAAGGGCACACTGTTGACTCATATCCAGCTTCTCATCCATTGTAATCCCTAGGTCCTTTTCTGCGGAACTGCTGCCTAGCCATTCGGTTGCTAGTCTGTAGCGGTGCATGGGATTCTTCCTATCACCTGCTGCTGGTGTGTACTCGTCATAATTTGCCTACCAGCTCAACCTCACAGGTGAGAGAGGCAGAGGAATGCATAGTTTGAGGATCCTTTTGGGGCTTAGGTATGAGCTAAGTGCCAGGCAACAGGATTGAGGCAATTTTGTGCATGACCTCTGGCTGAAATTTAGACACCTAGGGAATGTCTGGAGGGTTTTTGAGGAGTTCAGTTATGGATTTATGTTTCTAAAGCAGCAGTGAGGTGCCTAAATCCCTTTATGGTTCTAGTCCCTCATGACCTGGCTTTAGGAAAGCAGATTTTTTGGTCTGCTTTTTAATTTGCCTTTTTCGTGTTGTATATTTGCATATCATGTAAATTGTCAGTCACTGTGAAATCAGTTTGAGTCTTGAACTAATTAATAAACTTTTAATCCCTTTGGAATCTTTGAACAGAATAATGTGCATA
This sequence comes from Natator depressus, assembly GCF_965152275.1. NCBI lineage: Eukaryota > Metazoa > Chordata > Testudines > Cheloniidae > Natator > Natator depressus. Next base: position 162,467,365 of record NC_134236.1, on the reverse strand, counting down.
ATATTGGCGATTACTGCATACTTCAGATTATGTGTAAAATTGTATTTCTTTAGGATTTTTCTTCCAGATTCTAAATCCTTTTATTTATAGAAGTGTAACATTTTAATCCTGCTTTGGCAGACATGAGTTCATTAAAAGTAACTTATATTTAGACATTAATACTATTATGTTGTGCAGCCTGTCTTTGTTGTCTTCCTGCCAATATTGCAGTTTTTCAGATATCTGCCTAGAAGTTCTTCAGAAATTTTCATGCTCTACAGGTTGATGCTTTAGATTTGTTATCTTGCGTCTGGTCATTTCAGACAAATTTGTTTAATTGGATTGCTTTTCATAATTGTGAAAAATTCAGATGTAATGTACAAAATCAAAATACCAAAACACAAAACAGAGTCCATCTGACATATTAGTAATGGAATAATTGAGTTAATGGAAAAGCAAAAACACTTTGTAACGCAAATACGAGCACAATATTATTTACCAGACAGCCCTATTTGTAGATTCAAATTAACTAATGCAAACTGTAGGATGTTGCCTTTCATTTGGTTCTTTTTCCCCCCACCTTCCAGACAGATTCACACATACATTCTGTTTTTCTTCTTTGAAGGCAGTTGTTGAACATTTATATGAGGAGAAAGGATAGTGTCCTGCTAGAAGCATTTAACCAGTGTAAATATCTACTTGTGAGACTTCTGTTTGATCAAAAGCTTAATTTTCAAAATCATATTAATTGTAGTTAAGAAGAGGGGAGCACCAAATGAGAGCAGAATTATGGAGTTCTACTACTTGTGCAAATGCCATTATCTTTCATAAGACTTAAGAAACTAAAGGGTGTGCACTGAGTACAAAATGTTCAATCTAGTCTAAGGAAAATAATTGTGATTGTTGCTATTCTTAGATTGTGCTATTTGCAGAATACAAAAAGGGCAGTTAATCTTTTTGGGAGGGTTAGCAGTATTCCTCTCTGTTAGCAATACCCTTTCTTTTGGAAATTTCCCTCAGTCCCAAGTCCCCAGAGGTGTCCAGGGGTTACTGCTGTCTTTGCTCTTGAACCTCACTTGTGGATTTAGCCAGCTTTTGTCAAAGAAGGGACAGGATGTGGCATTCATAGTCGCTGAGACAGCGGACAGTTTGCCAAAGCTGTGTGAGGCTTTCTTGTATTTCTGCTCAGGACTTCTACAACACATCCATCCTAAGCATAAGGCTTGAGAGCAGTCAAGCACAGAGAATACCTTTGACAACAGAAGTATGTTCATTGTTCAGTGAAGGAAATCTCAGGTGTTATCAGTATTGTCAAACTCCAAACGTTCAAAAATCATGACTTTAAAGGAACTCCAGATTTTTTTTTTTTTTAATTTGCCCTTTTGGGTTTTGTGCCTTTAGGGTATGCTCACTTCACTTTTTCAAGCTTTTCTCTGCAACCATGAGTGCTAGAATTTTTGTGAAATAAAAGCTGAGATTTTCAAGACATCTCTCAATTTCAGTAAGGGCAGGGAGCGGAGGTGGAAAGAATCATCAGTTGTTACTGCTGTTGCATGGCTGGCAGACTTTATATGGTCTTAAAACTAAAAAATTGTGTAGCCCTTATGGATGTATACTCTTTCATATGTGACCTGATGTAGGTATTATTCAGCTCTGGTATGTGTGAATTGACTCCATTCATCTTCGTGGTGTGTTACCCCTAAAACCTAATTATACTTCACAGTCCAGTTTTTTCCCAACACCAGAAACACGAAGTCATGCACACACACACACACACATACACACACACGGAGTTATGTACACAGACTGGGTAATTAGTTGCATATACAAATGGCCAAATAAGCAAAGGGCAGAAATAGCAATAGGTCCTGCAAATGCCCTTTGTTGTTTCAAGCCAGTGGAAACTCTAAAAGCTGTTACTATATAAGAACCTACATATCTTTTTGCATACCTTGTTTTGAAACAAGTGCAGTTTTGTTGTGCATTGAAGGTAGTATGTGGCCCTAGGTTTTTAGACCCAGCCAAATGTTATAATAAAAATGTAGTACAGTGCTGTCCACAAAATGAGTCTGATGTCTAGTACAGTGAATAATGTAATTGTGTCTAGTACTGGATTATAACATAAAAGGCTATGTTAATATTTACTTAAATTTCCTTTCAACTTCCATTCCCCGTATAAAGTAGCATGTCTGAAGTAAAAAGAAAAGGAGTACTAGTGGCACCTTAGAGACTAACCAATTTATTTGAGCATAAGCTTTCATGAGCTACAGCTCACTCTGTAGCTCACGAAAGCTTACGGTCAAATAAATTGGTTAGTCTCTAAGGTGCCACTAGTACTCCTTTTCTTTTTGCGAATACAGACTAACATGGCTGCTACTCTGAAACATGTTTGAAGTAGCTCTTCCCCAGTAAACATAGTTTGAATAAAGCTGTTTTGTTTTCTTAACAGTTGTTTCGAGAAGTACGAATAATGAAGATATTGAATCATCCCAGTATAGGTAGGAATTGGATTTGTTTTTCTGGTGACTTTAATATTATACTCTTATCTATTTTGTTTGAATATATTTAGATATTGGTTTTTATTTATCCATTAAATCTTTAAGATGGATGAACAATGTACACTCAGGGCCAGATCCTGCTCTTGTCCTGTTTACTTCAGTGGACTACTTGCATGAGTAAGGCAAGCAGAAATTTGGCTCGTAAAGGATAACTTGCTCAATCAGAGGAAAGGGCTAACACTCAGCAAGGAGGTGGTGTCTGATGGCCAGTAGGGGATCTGGCTCGTACTCTTACTGTTGTTCAGATGGGTTAAAAAGCCTTTGCGCTAATGAGTTTTGCCACTCTCACTAAGAAACTAGGACCTAGGACCAAGAAACCTGCAAAGTGCTATCTTCAGAGAAACCAAGTTACAAAGTATGTAATTTTCCCTTTCTGCTTTAGTTCCCCCCACCTTCAGAGCCCTACTTTGTGATGACAATTCTTCTGGCTGAGGAGGGCTGGACAGTCTTGTTCCAGAGACAGTTAATGTTCCTGAATCGGCCAGAGGGCTTGTTGCATACAAGGTATGGACAAGGTATACAAGTTATTACATAATAGGTACTCCCTTGTCTCCATTCTTAGAGCTGAGTGTGCTGCATTTCCAGCATTCTAAGCTCCTACTGGTCCCCTTCCGTCCCACCTGTGACAGTGGTAGTTTTATTAATATTATATTCTGATTGGGAAAGCCTTTCAGTTAGAATATCTGCTCAGTTTGGCACCTAAACTTTGTGTCTTTTTAAGTTGATCAAAACTCCACAACTTCTCTAACCTGGAGCAGTTGGAATAGAGAAGTAATTTACTTGGGATTTTTGTGTGTTTTTTGGTAAGAATTCCTGTGTGGAACTAAACACTAATTTCAGCATGAATTTCATTTTTGTATAGTGTTTGTGAAATACTCCTGAGAAAGTTGTAGAAGATTTTATATATTCATGATGTTCTTACAACTTAATTCTCCTTTTTTCAAAACTGTTTAAATCTTCTGGCTTGGTGGTGTCACTGGTTAATAAATTTTATTAATTTAAAGAATAAGTGTTCGGGCTGTGTTTTAAAAAATTTGATGAATTTTTGCTGTTTGATGCAAGCTTTCATTCCTTTTTATTTCAGTAAAATTATTTGAAGTTATTGAAACAGAAAAGACACTGTATTTGGTAATGGAATATGCCAGTGGGGGTAAGTAGTTGTTGAACTCCAGTTTTATGGGTAAACTGAAAAGTGGAAAGTAAATCTTCATGCACAGATACCCAACTGAAACCAATCTTGACATCTGGGGTTGTGTTACGTCTTGTGTATTACATGTTGTCTGTCTGCCTCATGGAGTCTGTCAGGGTTACTTCCCCACTCTGAACTCTGGGGTACAGATGTGGGGACCTGCATGAAAGAACCCCTAAACTTATATTCTACCAGCTTAGGTTAAAAACTTCCCCAAGGCAAAAATTCCTTTCCTTGTCCTTGGATGGTATTGCTCCACCACAAAGTGATTTACACAAAAATTCAGGAAAGGGTCACTTGGAGTCCCTATCCCCCCAAACCCCTTCACCTCCTTTCCTGGGGAGGTTTGAGAATAAAATACCAACCAATTGATTTACAATGTGAGCACAGACCAAACCCTTTGGTTTTTAGGACACTGAAAATCAATCAGGTTCTTAAAAGAAGAACTTTACTTTTTTTTTTTTTTTTTTAAATAAATAAAAGCATCACACCTGCAAAATCAGGATGGAAGGTAACTTTACAGGGTAAATAAAAAGATTTGAAACACAAAGGATTCCCCTCTGACTCAGCTTCACAGTTACAAAACAGGAATTAAACTACCTCTTTAACATAGGGAAAATTCACAAGCCAAAACAAAGGATAACCTAATGCATTTTCTTGCCTTATTTACAATTTTTGTAATTTTAGATGGTTCATTTCAGGTATGTTTTCAGGAGATGTTGTACCTGCCTGGTCTCTGTCTCCGTCCGGAGAGGGAACAAAACAAAAGAGACACAAATAAATCCTCCCCCCACCAGATTTGAAAGTATCTTCTTTTCTTATTGGTCCTTCTGGTCAGGTGCCAACTAGGTTATTGAGCTTCTTAACCCCTTATTGGTAAAGCGATTTAGTACAGCTGCCCCGGAGGATTTTATGCTACTCTTTTCTCTATGTTTATGACAGAGTCCCTAACCAGAACTTTAAGGTACAGTTCTGCTGTCAATTAACAATGTTATGCACAGTAGATTACTTTATTTTACAGATGTTTGTGTAATTGTTTTTGATGATATACCAGGAGATAATCTGACTTTCATTCTAGCAGAGGCTTAGGGCTTGTGTGTCTCCCATCCTTATAGTTACATCACCAATAGAGAGAGCACCTGCCTCTCGTCTTCACCTTGTGTCAGAGCAGTGTAACAGAGGCAAGAAGGTCTGGGAGTTGGGGTTAAGAACATGGGACAGCTGGCCGGCAGATTGAAAAGAAAGCCAGGTGGATTTTGGGAACACAACTGGTACTCATTTAGATGGGGAAATGGCTGTTTAGAAAGGGCATAGAGCTTCCACCAACTGGAGATGGCTGTTTGTCATATACCGTCGGGGAGAGGGACCACTAGCAATGAGAATCTGAGAGCCATTTGGTGAAGAACTTTTTGGCCTTAAACTTCTCACAAAATAAAACTGATGTGAAGACATGCAGTGCAAGTCTGGTGTATAAGGTGCCACCCCTTACACCTAGAACCTTATCCCTTTTACAATGTTATTCTTTATTACTCTAACTGCACTTTAAATTGGTCTTTCATTTAATGCCCATTTTAATATAAGAATTTTAAAAAACTGAAGTCTTACTAGAAAGGAATCTGTTCTTGTAGGTCTGCAGTAACTATGTTGTCTGAACAGTGAAAACAAATACAAGCAGTAAAAAGGAATCTTTCCTGACTGCTTCCCCCTCTCTGCTCCCCAGGACTGTGGGCATGTTTGAAATGGTTTTAATAAACAGACTAGTTAGTTTTCTGAAACCTGCAGACAGTGTTTTTCCTTGATAAGCCCAGTCGGTAACGTGCGTGGGTGGATTTTTACACATATTGTGACAGGGTCAGGCCAGATGGCTACAGGAGAGTGATAGAAGGCAGATATATTAGCCCCAGGTTAAGTAGGTCCCTTTCCCTGGGTAAGGTAACAGGGAAGGTTCCAGAACAATCAGGAACTTTCTGGAATCAATTAAAGCAGACAGGCTGATTAGAACACCTGCAGCCAATCAAGAAGCTGCCAGAATCAATTAAGACAGGCAGGCTAATCGGGGCACCTGGGTTTAAAAAGGAGCTCACTTCAGTTTGTGGTGTGCGTGCACGGAGCTGGGAGCCAGAGGCACAAGAAGCTGAGAGTGAGAAGGCATACTACTGGAAGACTGAGAAGTACAAGCATTATCAGACATCAGGAGGAAGGTCCTGTGGTGAGAATAAAGAAGGTGTTGGGAGGAGGCCATGGGGAAGTAGCCCAGGGAGTTCTAGCTGTCGTACAGCTGTTAGAGGAACCACTGTAGACAGCTGCAATCCACAGGGCCCTGGGCTGGAACCCGGAGTAGAGGGCAGGCCCAGGTTCCCCTCATCCCTCTATCCCCCCAATTTCTTACTTGGTATCGGAGGAGTTGAACTGGACTTTGGATTCCACCAGAGGGAAGGTCTCTGGCCTGTTCCCCGATCCACTAGGTGGATCAGTAGAGGCTGCAGGCATTATTCTTCTTCCTTTTCCCCATGCTGGCCAGTGATGAGGCTAACTGAGTGAATGGCAGATTTGAGCCACGAAAGTGGCCAAACTGAGGGCTGCCGTGAACCTCTGAGTCGAGAAAATCCGCCAATAAGCGCAGGACCCACCAAAGCAGAGGAGGAACTTTGTCACAATATATAAGTTGAGGTTTTTTGTACATAGAGGGTCATATCCTCTATTGAAGTTGATGGAGCTACAACTGTTAACACTAGCTGAGCATCTGGCCCAAATTCATGGTATGTGGGTATTTTTCTTGATAGTCTGGTATAAATAATAAAGCCTGAGCAGTATAACTTATGCTTCATCTTTTTCTGGTTCAGGAGAGGTGTTTGACTACTTAGTTGCACATGGAAGAATGAAAGAAAAGGAGGCCCGTGCAAAATTTAGGCAGGTATGAAATTGTTTCTGTTTACAGTATTTTTAATGAACTTGAACTCAAAAATATTTGCACATTTTTGTTAAAAAGTGAAAGTTCATAGTTGTAGTGATGTGTATTAAAGCTAGAATGGAAAAATCTCTCAAGAGGCAAGTACCTATTTCCTGAGCATAATTTAAAAATAGTAAGACTGTTTAAGCTTTTGTTAATGGATATTCTTGAGAAACCAAATTTCTTTCATTATGACTCACTCCAGATTTTGTTAACTCTTTGAGTATCCTGAAATAATCAGATGTTCTTCGGTGAGGTTGTTATATGGCAATATAAACATTTAGTTTACTCATTTATAATATATTATGTACTTTATTAGGGGTACTCTTTAAAATATTCTAACATCATCACCTCTTTCCTGAGTACTAATCTTCACGTATGGTTACTGCCAAGAGGATTAGGGGCAGGTTTTACTTGTGCACTTTTGTTTATTTAGATATAATTTATTTATATAACTTGGTGTTTCATTTTTTCAAACTTAAGATGCAAAATAACCATATAAAGAAACTAACTTAATATCAAATTAACTTATTTGCTGAAGTCTCCTCATACAAATCTCTTCATTTCATTATAGGTTCTGTAATAGAGAAAATTAAATTTAGTTATGTTTTAGCCTTATTTTTTGTCACATGTTCACAACTTCCTCTAAAATTCTCCATTTGGTCCAAAACTACATGCTTTTTTTCTTCTTAGAAGTGATATTTTTGGGAAACTGATCAAAGTCCATTCAGTCATTTGAGTAACAGGAGAGTCATAGAATCATAGAATATCAGGGTTGGAAGGGACCTCAGGAGGTCATCTAGTCCAACCCCCTGCTCAAAGCAGGACCAATCCCCAACTAAATCATCCCAGCCAGGGCTTTGTCAAGCCTGACCTTAAAAATATCTAAGGAAGGAGATTCCACCACCTCCCTAGGTAACGCATTCCAGTGTTTCACCACCCTCCTAGTGAAAAAGTTTTTCCTAATATCCAACCTAAACCTCCCCCACTGCAACTTGAGACCATTACTCCTTGTTCTGTCATCAGCTACCACTGAGAACAGTCTAGATGCATCCTCTTTGGAACCCCCTTTCGGGTAGTTGAAAGCAGCTATCAAATCCCCCCTCATTCTTCTCTTCCGCAGACTAAACAATCCCAGTTCCCTCAGTCTCTCCTCATAAGTCATGTGTTCCAGTCTCCTAATCATTTTTATTGCCCTCCGCTGGACTCTTTTTTTCCAATTTTTCCACATCCTTCTTGTCGTGTGGGGCCCAAAACCGGACACAGTACTCCAGATGAGGCCTCACTAATGTCGAATAGAGGGGAACGATCATGTCCCTTGATCTGTTGGCAATGCCCCTACATATACATCCCAAAGTGCCATTAGCCTTCTTGGCAACAAAGGTACACTGTTGACTCATATCCAGCTTCTCGTCCACTGTAACCCCTAGGTCTTTCTCTGCAGACCTGCTGCCGAGCCATTCGGTTGCTAGTCTGTAGCGGTGCATGGGATTCTTCCGTCCTAAGTGCAGGACTCCGCGCTTGTCCTTGTTGAACCTCATCAGATTTCTTTTGGACCAATCCTCTAATTTGTCTAGGTCCCTCTGTATCCTATCCCTACCCTCCAGCATATCTACCTCTCCTCCCAGTTTAGTGTCATCTGCAAACTTGCTGAGGGTGCAATCCACACCATCCTCCAGATCATTTATGAAGATATTGAACAAAACCGGCCCGAGGACCGACCCTTGGGGCACTCCACTTGATACCAGCTGCCAGCTAGACATGGAGCCATTGATCACTACCCGTTGAGCCCGACAATCTAGCCAACTTTCTATCCACCTTATCGTCCATTCATCCAGCCCATACTTCTTTACCTTGCTGGCAAGAATACTAAGGGAGACCGTGTCAAAAGCTTTGCTAAAGTCAAGGAACAACACGTCCACTGCTTTCCCCTCATCCACAGAGCCAGTTATCTCATCATAGAAGGCAATTAGATTAGTCAGGCATGACTTGCCCTTGGTGAATTCATGCTGGTTGTTCCTGATCACTTTCCTCTCCTCCTAAGTGCTTCAGAATTGATTCCTTGAGGACCTGCTCCATGATTTTTCCAGGGACTGAGGTGAGGCTGACTGGCGTGTAGTTCCCAGGATCCTCCTCCTTCTCTTTTTTAAAGATGGGCACTACATTAGCCTTTTTCCAGTCGTCCGGGACTTCCCCGGATCACCATGAGTTTTCAAAGATAATGGCCAATGGCTCTGCAATCACATTCGCCAACTCCTTTAGCAGTCTCGGATGCAGCGCATGCAGCCCCATGGACCTGTGCTCGTCCAGCTTTTCTAAATAGTCCTGAACCACTTCTTTCCCCACAGAGGGCTGGTCGCCTCCTCCCCGTGCTGTGCTGCCCAGTGCAGTAGTCTGGGAGCTGACCTTGTTCGTGAAGACAGAGGCAAAAAAAGCATTGAGTACATTAGCTTTTTCCACATCCTCTGTCACTAGGTTGCCTCCCTCATTCAGTAAGGGCCCCACACTCCTTGACTTTCTTCTTGTTGCTAACATACCTGAAGAAACCCTTCTTGTTACTCTTAACATCTCTTGCTAGCTGCAACTCCAGGTGTGATTTGGCCTTCCTGATTTCACTCCTGCATCCCCGAGCAATATTTTTATACTCATCCCTGGTCATTTGTCCAATCTTCCACTTCTTGTAAGCTTCTTTTTTGTGTTCAAGATCAGCAAGGATTTCACTGATAAGCCAAGCTGGTCGCCTGCCATATTTACTATTCTTTCTACACATCGGGATGGTTTGTCCCTGTAACCTCAATAAGGATTCTTTAAAATACAGCCAGCTCTCCTGGACTCCTTTCCCCCTCATGTTATTCTCCCAGGGGATCCTGCCCATCAGTTCCCTGAGGGAGTCAGTCTGCTTTTCTGAAGTCCAGGGTCCATATTCTGCTGCTCTCCTTTCTTCCCAGTGTCAGGATCCTGAACTCAACCACCTCATGGTCACTGCCTCCTAGGTTCCCATCCACTTTTGCTTCCCCTACTAATTCTTCCCGGTTTGTGAGCAGCAGGTCAAGAAGAGCTCTACCCCTAGTTGGTTCCTCCAGCACTTGCACCAGGAAATTGTCCCTTACACTTTCCAAAAACTTTCTGGATTGTCTGTGCACCGCTGTGTTGCTCTCCCAGCAGATATCAGGGTGATTGAAGTCTCCCATGAGAACCAGGGCCTGCGATCTAGTAACTTCCGTGAGTTGCCGGAAGAAAGCCTCGTCCACCTCATCCCCCTGGTCCGGTGGTCTGTAGCAGACTCCCACCACAACATCACCCTTGTTGCTCACACGTCTAAACTTAATCCAGAGACACTCAGGTTTTTCTGCAGTTTCATACTTGAGCTCTGAGCAGTCATACTGCTCCCTTACATACAGTGCAACTCCCCCACCTTTTCTGCCCTGCCTGTCCTTCCTGAACAGTTTATATCCATCCATGACAGTACTCCAGTCATGTCAGTTATCCCACCAAGTCTCTGTTACTCCAATCACATCATAATTCCTTGACTGTGCCAGGACTTCCAGTTCTCCCTGCTTGTTTCCCAGGCTTCTTGCATTTGTGTATAGGCACTTGAGATAACTCGCTGATCGTCCCTCTTTCTCAGTATGAGGCAGGAGCCCTGCCCTCTCGCGCGCTCCTGCTCGTGCTTCCTCCCAGTATCCCACTTACCTCAGGGCTTTGGTCTCCTTCCCCTGGCGAACCTAGTTTAAAGCCCTCCTCACTAGGTTAGCCAGCTTGCTTGCGAAGTATGAGGAGAGAGTCTGAAAGAGGGAATTTCTATATTTATTAAAATTTTAAAAATCTTCATTACATCAGTTTGTGATATATATATATAGTCATTCTAACAGCATTTGCTAGTACTGTATTGAATAAAGTAATTTGACTAGAATGATACCACATTCAATGGGCTAAATTAATGTAAAGTGATTCCCTTCATATGTTGAAAATTTCTGTTACTTTGAGGAATGTTTTATGTAATGAAATCTTTTACCCTGAAGTTTTGGATGCTTAACCCTAGAAGGATAAATAGCATAAAAATACCTTTTACTGTTTATGGAGTGTGTCCTCTGGGTTAAAAGATTAATATCAACAAATTAGTAATTTATAATGTGGCAGCTGAATAGCATAGGATATAAACGTTCTGGCATATCATTCACTAAAATAAAAACATAGTGGATACGTTTTTAAATGTATATTTCTTCTTTGAGTGATTGTCTGTAAGTATTGCATTTTAGAGTGTTTGTGCGCTCCCAACACAGGAGATTTGGATCTTTTTGGACTAGCAGTACTTGTTCGCTTGTGCTTGCAGCTCAGAGCCCTTGTGCAACCCCCGCCTGAGGGTAGAAAAGGGTCAATGTGGGCTAGCCACCTCTCAGAAACTTCTAACTGTGGCGTAGGCTGAGATGAAATGACTAGTGCTGTCCATTTTTTCTGTGTCTTGCATAGGATTAGTTAGTAAATATTTATGTATAAATTAGGAATTATATTTGGTATAGGTTTCATTTGGGTAACTTTGTTCTTAATTTCTTGGTTGCTTAGTACTGGGTTCTCAGTCTTCATTGCTAAGCCAAAATCGCCTGGTTTCAAATATTGCCCTTTATGTGGTATTGCCATCCTTCTACTGAATGTTTATTTTGCTTAGGGGAAGGGCGTATATTTAGCAGATGCTCAGTTTGCTGTGCGTTTTGAAAGTGAATACAGAAGTTCAAAGAGGCCAGGCTGAAAATGTACTTTTTCCATAAATGTTTGAGGCCAGTCTCAAATCTGGGCTCCCAGGATCCTTCTCTTTTTGAGCAGACCTCCTTCTCTACTAAAAAGAGCTCTGGGTGTTTGTGTATTAAAGTTCTGTCTCTCCTACTCCTTTGGCAAAGGCTGTAGCTCCAAAAACGTCAGAGGGGGTAGAAGACTCCATCGTTATAACTTTTTATAACCTTGAAGGGGGCACAAGGGCTCTGGAAGCACAGGCTCAGGCTGGTAAGCACTGCTAGTCCAAAAAAAAAAAAAAAAAGTCCCGATCTCTGGCATTGGGGATGCACAAACAGGAGAACATCAGTTGCTGTAAGGATTTTTACACTCCCTGTATGTAAAAATACTTAATTCTCCACTAATGCATACTAGGAGGCAAAATTTAGTATAAGCTATGAAAAACCCTAATTATATAGGGATTCAAATTAATTCTTATTGAAAATGTTGGTGTTTCAGATTGTATCTGCTGTGCAATACTGCCATCAAAAGTGCATTGTTCATCGTGATCTCAAGGTAGGTTTCTGGTTTTTTTGCTTTTTTTTTTTTTTTTAACATAACTAATTGACAGTATTAGAGCAAGTTCACCTATCTCTCTTTCCACATAGCTGCCATTGCTGTAGTATGAGTGCTTCAAACACATTAATGAGTTTAGCTTCACAACACCCCCACGGAGGTGGGAGGTACTATTGTCTTCATTCCATACTTGGCGAATTGAGGTATATAGAAATTAAGTGGCTTGCCCAACATCACAAGGAGGCCTGTGACAGAGCACGAAAAGAACCTAGATCTCCAGAGTCCCTGTTTAGTGCCTTAACCAGAAGACCAAAAATTATAGCTAATGATTAAGGATAGGATTCTGTCATGGAGGACTTTCCGGGACCTCTGTAACTTCTGGGGTATGGTCAGAGCAGCCTCGTGACTGCCAAAGCAGCAGCTGATCAGGGTTAGGTCAGCCCCTGCTGCGGGAGCAGTGGCGGGACGGGAGCGGCTGCAAGGCCCAGCAGCACTCTGCTTGTCCTCCCCTTCCTCTCTTCTCCCCCTCTCCTCTCCCCCCCCCCCAGGTATTTTTAGTAAATGTCAGGGATTTTTACTCAAAATACCTGTGACAGAATCCAAATGCACTGAATGCATCCGATGAAGTGAGCTGTAGCTCATGAAAGCTTATGCTCAAATAAATTTGTTAGTCTCTAAGGTGCCACAAGTACTCCTTTTCTTTTTGTGACAGAATCGTGACCCATACTAATGATATACAAATATCCACAAATTGAAAATGAAAAAGCTCATTTTAATGCATATTTATTATAGTCATAAATGCTGCCAGCTATCATGGTTTCTAAATTAAGACAATTTATAGTAAAATGCTTAAACTGATCACGTCTTTTAAAAATCTGTAAGAAATGTGGTTTTTTTCATCTGTTCTTCTTCACTCTCTATAAGTATTTGGTGGTTCAGAGTTGGAGTACTGCAGTGTCTGACTGCTTTCACTCACTGTGCAGCCTTTATTGTTCTTTGTAAATTGTTATTGTCAGCGAGGATAGTTAGGTTAGTGATTAGAGTAGTGTTTCCTCTTTTGTCCTCCCTCTTTATTTTCTGTACCTGTTGTAGGGAACTTGTTTTTCTCTGGATCTACCCAGCACAGCATCTTGCTTGCTGTGGTGAAGCAGAAATTGCCAAGGTTTCAGAATTGCCCTTCCAACAAGGCAGTAATGCCTCTTAACTTTGGACACGCTAAATGTGCTTCATGTTTGGGGAAGGGCATGTTATTGACAGGTGATCAATTTGTAAATCATTCTCAGTGAGGATGCAGAAAGCTAGTGATACATATCTAAAAATGTTCTTAATGGAAAAATGCATGTATCCATCCTAAGACCCCAGGATCCCTCGGGCAGAAAATCCTGATCAGTTGTCATCTGAAAGTACTGCTGTCACCTCCTCATCAGGCTGCTCCTTGGATGTGAACAGTCTTCTTTCTCACCTCTAATGACAAGGGGGAAGAGAGGCATTCTGATGTTAAAGGGAGGAGATCTAGTTCTCCTACAATGGAAACTAGCTCTAAGAAGCATAAATCTTCTGCATTTGTCTGCCAGGTCCCTCTGTGACCCATTTGGACTCCGGTCACTGAGCCCAGTATTGGTCTCCTCAGACTGAAAAACTTCACCAGGTACTACTTGTGCGGCACTGAAGCATACAGTATTGGCATCTTTGGTACCAACCACCCTGGTACCAGTGTTGTGGATTCACCTCTTCTTGGCATCTGAGTTCTCAGTACTGAGGAATTTTGTGGTATTAGGAGATCTGTCTTATCTGTAACAACTCACCACTGTTAGCTAATACTAAGGTTTTCCTCCTCTGGTACCAAGTACTTCGCAGACTGGTACTGGCTAGAACAAGGGACGAGAATTGCCTACTACGAATCTTGTTTCAGCTCCACTACTTCAGGAGTAGTAGCCCTCAGCTTCTGATGATAGCAAAGAGCCTTCTTGTTCACTAGGGTCATGATCAATGACTTACATCTTTGAAAGGGAATCCAGGGTTTATTATTGTTACCTTATCTCCAAAAGACCTAGGGATCCTAATTCCTGGTGTCCTCCACCATGGCCCGCCCTGGTCCTTATGCTTACCAGCACCTTTGATAGTACTGGACACATGGGGTTTTCGGTCTACAAGGGGAGCAGCATTTGCGTCATGGCCAGATCTAAAGCTCCATCTCTGCTGTTACAGAGAGTAGCACCCAAAACTATTCAAGAACCTTCATTACTGGTGAGCATCTGCATCGTGGCTCTGATGTAGAGCTTCAGACTGAGGATCTTAATGTACCGTCTCCTGATGAGGTGGTTCTGCAATAATCAGCCTCAAATTTGATGAGTACAAATCCTTCCAAGAACTGCTCAGAACGGAGACGAACGCACCGGAGGTACTGGTAGAAGTGGTCCAGGAGAGGTCTCACAAGCTCCTAGACATGCTGCACACGCCCATGCCAAGTTGTCTAATGAATGCCTTTAATTGAAGGCCTTTTGGATCCTGTTAAACTGCTCTGGCAAACACCAGCCTTGAGAGTTCCTACATGAAAAAGTGCAGAGCATTGGTACCAGGTCCTGTCTTCTGGATTTGAGCTGCTTTACTCACATTCTACTCTAGGAGCCCTGGTGGTATCTGCAGTCTACAAAAGATGGACACGAGGGCCCTTAGCAAGTTATCCCCTGGGACAGGAGTCCAGAAAATTAATCTTGTTGGATGGAAAAAGTACTCATCGGCAAGCTTGCAGATGAGAATCACCAACTATCAATTGCTGTTGGCAAAATGACTTTCTGAATAATGAAAACATTGCAGCATTCGCTGGCAAAATCCCACAGGACTGCAGAGAGGAATTTAAAGAGCTGATTACTGAAGGACAGCATGTTACATGCTTGTTCTCCAAGCAGAGCTTGATGCTTTGGATGTGGCAGCTAGGTCTGTGGCAACCTCAGCTGACATGAGACAGTCATCCTAGCTGCAAGTGTCTGGCGTTCCTAGGGAGGTTCAGGTTACCAGAGAAGAATGGCCTTTTGAAGGATGAGAGTTAAATACAAAGACTGATGAAGCCTTAGTCTTTGAAAATATTCTCATGCAATGCTCAGGTCTTTGGGAATTTATACTTGCAACATAACTTTAGTGGCGCTCCACCTTCTTGGCCTACAGAATGTGCTTTCCAATTGCCTTAGGAGAAAACCTGCAAGCAATCTTGAATAATCTGTGAAGAACTTCACATTCAAGAACTATTTGTCAATTGGAATCAACAGCCTACATATCTGTTAGCGATGTCACACAAGAAATGTCAAAACTTCTGCTTGAGAGGAGGTCTTGATCAAGGGTCTCTAAGCATCTGATCTCTCTCTAATGTCCCTCCTTGTCTTTTGCTACTCTGATACCCATTTCCTTTCTGATTGTTGATCAACAAACTACAGTTTTTGGCTTAGTAGGAGGACAGCAAATATCAAAGCGTATTGCTGTATTGTGGTTTCCTGAAGCATTTCCGGAAATTTTTCTTTGCTTTGAACTGCTACATAAAGTATGTTATTGCTTTGCATAGTGGAACTAAGCAGAGTAAAGCAAATAGCAGTATATTGGCTTTTGATTAGGAGTACCTGATTCTGCTGAAACATAAAAAGTCTGAGGAATGAAAAACAGACTATAGCAGCCCTTTGTTACAAAACAGGTCCTTCAGGGTGCATCCAGCTACAGTATGAGTAAATCAGCCACACTTTTCAGATGGTAACTCTGTGTTACGAAAGAGCAGAATTATTCTTTCTCTTGGATGTAATATTGGACTACAATTTATGACAAATTTGTAGTTTGAATGTGTTTTTCTGAAACTTGACTCCTGTTGCAAATTGTACTGTACTTCTATGACATGGGAATTGAAACTTTACAAGCCAGAGAAAAAACATCCTGAGACATGCCCTCCTCTTGTTGTTCCTATATTTACCAAGAGCTATTGAAGGGGGAAGAAAGAGAAGCTTTGAGCTAGGTAATAAATCTGCTGCACATCATCTCCACATATGTGAACATGGATAGTCATGATGGCAGTATGCTGCCATATAGGACCACAATGTGTCTGTCATTGGTTTTAGGGGTGTCTCTTGCATGCGCAAAAAACAAACAAAAAACTAAAAGAATCAGCAGTAAAGGATTAACCAATAAAGAGAAAGAGGAGCTTGTTATAACTTGAGGATATTTCCTTTTTAACATATTATGGTCATAGCCTGAGGTGAACAAACTCGGAGAACAAAGGTTGAACTGTATAGCCGAGGATATGTTGATTAAAGTTAACGGGAAGCATCCTCAAGTTATAATGAAATTGTTTGAAGAGTCCAGGTTTAAGGCTACAAAAGTGGTCTATCAAATTGTTTAAAGATAGTTTTTAAAAACTAACATAAGCAAGAATTTCTTCTCTCCTTGTGTATTTCCTTCCCCCACTCCTGCTTTTCATTATCTTTCTTCAATCCACCTAATTACTTCCCACAGATTAGCAAAGGTTCTTCTCTCCAAAATAACTCAGTATTATTTTTAAATGGTTTCAAAACAAATTAGAAGGGAGAGTCAGGGATTCTCTCAGTGTGAATAATGTAAAGGCAAATAGACACTGATTGTGTGCCAGGAGCTTTGCTGGACTGTAGTTGGAAGGAATGTTGAGGAAGGCCAATCTTGGTTCACTTTGATTTTAAAAGAACTCCATTGGGTTCAGTGCAAGCAATACTGAGGTCCTGGAGAACAAAATGAGTCAAAGGGGTGGGATTAACATGAAAAAAAACCCAACAACTGGTTCACCTTTTAGCAGTTTGTTAGCCACATATTTTTGTTTTCTGAGTAAATACTTTTTTCAGTTTCATCTGGAGTGGGAGAGAAGGTTTAGTGGTGTCTTCATGGACATACAGGCTCAATTCTGAGTACAGCCAATCGTAGTAAAGGGATTCTATCCAATCAGAGTAACTTGCATAATCACTGTAAAATTATTGAAAATTTGCTGTTCAGCAATTATGCAAGTCCTTCAGTCTGCTTATGGCGATCATTTGATTGGAATATAGGCATTTTCACACTGTGCAGACACTGAGAAATAACAATATAGTAATTAGGCAAATCACACTTCCAGAACTGGCATATTACAAGGAACTATACAACTATCAAAATTAGTGCTGTTTCAGTTAACTGAAGAGTAACCCTGCATTGTGGCTGAGACATTCCATTTCACCAAAAAATTATTAGCATTTCTACAGCTATCTCACCCATTTGTTGTTTTAGCAGTTTATCTTTGCTAAATTTGAATGTGACAAAATATTTTATATGCATCTATATGTATACTGTGTAATACACACATACAGGATTGCCTTTTGAGAAATTAGAGACATGCTACTTGTACTTACCATACATTTTTGATAAATTTCCCTGTCCTCTGCCCTCTAATAAGCCCGGGCCTATTCTAACATTCCAAATCCCTGAGATGATTTAAATAATCAACCTTGCAGAAAAGTATTTCTTCCTCCACTCAGCTGTGCCATTTCCTCCAAAGTTGCACCTGTATGTGACCTGGTATGGCAGGATTCAATGCCGGGATAGTAACAATGGCTGTAGATATTAAAATGTGACAGCCTTGAAGTCTAATGTCTTGAGCTATTCCAGGGTTTGACTTGAGAACTTTATGCCATTTGGAAGTGGGAGATTCCTGGCTTCCCAGTGGGACCCAGCACTTACTTCAATTCCATAAAGTCACGAGACATTGGATGTTTTCTATTTTTGATTATTTATAGAGGTGTGTTTATATTAATTTTGAATTTCTCTCCCTCTGAGGCATATACAGTTGTACTCATGGTAACTAAGGCTCCTGGCTTTGCAGGGAGAGGGATACTAGAAATAATCAAAATCAAACTGCTTAGGAACATTTTACAGGTTTTTAAAACAGTTTTCTCCTTAACACATGGCATATCCAAATGATGAGGGAATGCTAATGGTATGAAGATTTTCTTTAGCACTTGTTTGTGTTGACCTGCATAACTCATTGTGGCTTCACTACTCTTGGGTAATGTGACTGACTGCCACAAACTCAAGCTGACAAAACTTTTATAGTAACTATCCTATAGTCCACCTGTGTAAATACACACAGCACATTACTGAAGTGTAAATGTTTCTGAGATTTGCCTGGCTGCTGCTGCTGCTATTAAAGCATGCTGAGTAATGATGGAGGAGGGGAAACTTTGGTGAAGGATGCTGAAATAAAGTACAGAAAGTACCATGAAATATCTATTGTCCAAGCAGACACTTGTGTTTTAAAGTCCAAAATGAGGGTAGAAAAAACCGGAAGTTTTTAAAATTTAAGATGGATTTATTTATTTAAAATAAAACAATATTTAAATTATTTTTCTTTTAAAAAATAAACCTGTTTAAAAATTAAGTAAGGCTTAAACTTACTATAATTAAATTTAAGTAATTAAGCAATACATATTTGTTGCAGAAGTTTTTAAAGAAAGTCAAACCACTGAACTGGTGGAAGTCACTGGCTAGGCACCCGGAACCATTTGTTGAAGTGCCAAATCAGCTTTTGATAGCAGTAACCTCTTCTCCTAGTGCAGAGAATATTTTCTTCATTTCAGTTTATCCAATTAATATAGTTCAAAGACGAGTCTGACTGAGAGTTGAAAAAACAAGGAAAACTTGTTTTCCTCTTCCAGTCTTTAAATAAAAATGAGGTGTGAGAGGAGGATCTGCTAGTTCTAAAAATCTAGAAGGACATGGTGACCAGAAACAATCAGTTAAATTTACTAACTAAAGATACCTCCTTTTGTCTAATAAACCAGTTAGTTTTGCATGCAAAACTTGTTTTGATCAACCTTTTTTCTTACATATGCGACATGTTTAAGGTAATTCTATTTAACTGATAAAAAAATCAATATTATAATGCTATTTTCGTGCAGTTACTTGAATTCCAATTATCGCCCAAATGCAGCGTGACATAAATCACAAGTAAATAATTAATCATCTAGTAAATAAGAAATGCATCATTCACTATTTTCTAACACAATAAAAAGTGTAAAAATAAGAATAAATATCTTAATCTACGTAACTGCTTAAATAAATGCATATAGATGTAGTGTATCCTCCTAGTTAGCAAAATGTACCAAGTTTAGTGTAAAAGCTATATTTAATTGCAAATCAACATGCTTTACTAATCAATGAGAATCAACCCCTTTTCTTCCCACACCTACCCATACACATGGCAACATGCCTGGGACTCAATGTATATCCTTTGGAAGCAAACTGGTTAAGTCTTCTAGGCCAAAGCTTTCAATTTAGAAGCACTAGATTGCTTTTGAATTCAGTCAACTAGTTTTAACTGCTGTCTAGCTTTATGCACTGTAAATTATTATCTGAACAATAAATCCTTTGAATTTAACTTTATTTGCACCTCAGAATTGGACTCCGAATATTTTAAATAGCAATACTCTAAGTAGTGCATTCACAGGGTTTGTTTCCTTTGTTCTCTAATGTCAAACAGTCAAACCGTATATTTTGGAAAACGTAACTTTTCTTATCAACAAATGATGCACACTTATATGTTGATCTTTATTGTGATGTATAAATTTGGTCATTTTTCTTTCAATATTTTTCTCTTAGGCAGAAAACCTTCTACTTGATGCAGACATGAACATTAAAATTGCAGATTTTGGTTTTAGTAATGAATTTACAATTGGTAACAAACTAGACACTTTTTGTGGAAGCCCACCCTATGCTGCTCCTGAACTTTTTCAAGGAAAGAAATATGATGGCCCAGAGGTAGATGTATGGAGTCTTGGAGTTATTCTTTACACACTAGTCAGTGGCTCCTTGCCATTCGATGGTCAGAATTTAAAGGTACAGTTGAAATTTGACATCTCAATTTCAATTGGCTAACTTTTCAGTGTCAAGAATATATTTTCTTTTCTGTCTAGGAACTGAGGGAGCGAGTATTACGGGGGAAGTACCGTATTCCATTCTATATGTCCACAGACTGTGAAAATCTACTGAAAAAACTACTGGTACTGAATCCAATAAAACGAGGGAGCTTAGAAGTAAGTAATTTCTTTCTGAAATTTATCTTCACAGCAAGAATGAACTACTTGCTCCAATAACCAGATAGGACATTGTTTTTGAAAGCGAGAGCCCACTTTATTTCTGTTGTAGAGGCCTGCAGTGCCTAGGATTGTCAGGAAGCATTGCAGAGGGCAGCGCAGTTTGAATATGAGGCGAGGCCGTGGAGTCTTTTCCCTTTCTTAACTTTTGGCTGATCAAAGGATGTCACTTTAAGAGCATCGGGAAATGAGTTTTCCTTTGTTTGGTATCATAAACACAAATGTTGAAAGCCGTTACAATGGTAAACTTGATATTTTATTTGTGTATAGATTCAGACCACGAATCTAATTGCTGTTTTATATTGCTTTTGGAGATCTGTGGCAAAGAAAGATTTATTATTTGATAATGCCCATCCAGTATCAGAAATAAAAAGTACAACAAATGATAAAATGTTTGAGGTACAATGTGCATTAGTCACTAGTGACCTTTATTTCATCTTCACGTATTTGCTTTCATAGCAGAGGATGGTGTTCCAGAGAATTCATCCCATTTAAGTAGTTTTTTCTTTCCAGTGTAGTGATCTGAGCTTTCTTGCATGCCTGGCTAGGAAGCATATTCATAGCGAGCTATGCTTGTATACAGCCTTTTCTTTCAAGCTGGGCTTACTTTGTGATTTGTCACAAGCATTTTTCATTTCAGAATAACTGCTGTGTTCAGCAGTTGGATGGAAGTTGGATAATGGCGTCTTCTGATTGGTTGGTTGTCATAAATTACATTATATTCCTGCCTAGAGAATACATTGATAAGAGCTTAGTCACTGCAAGAAGCTGAAAGGCTGACTTCAGAACGATTGGCTTCTTCCAGCCTTCCATTTATAAGTTTCTTCTTGTAAAGAGATTCAGGTCTAGCACTTGAGACTAAAGATTCTTGGAAACCCTGGAGGCATAACTTGGCTCCTCAGTGTTTGAGTATGACAATCATATACTCCTATTCTTTGAAACCCATCATTGTCCCTGTAGAGTGCTGCTGATGGCAGCCATACAGGAGCCTGCTTTTTTAGGGTAGAAAATGGGTCACTGCCAAATATCTGCAAAAAGGGAGTGAATAAACAATCTGAGGCACTCTTGAAATGAAACATTGGGCAAGAATCCATCCTTTAATTTGAAGGAGAGCACCATCACAAAAATGCATTTTATTAATGAGATATGAAGTATTGTTTGGGGTGAAAAGTTTAGGGTACATGGCTTGGAAAGAAATTTATATATCTGCCCGAGTGCTGCTTCTAGTCCTCTTCAGCATGTTACCGATAGGGACAAAATCAGCTCACATTTCCATCAGAAAATGCTGCACTTGTTACCGTTACAATTAATATATATGATTCTTGGAACTGGAAAAGATTTGAGAATATTTTTCTCTTTTTAGTGTGTGTGTTTTGACAGTATTTTGTTTAGCCAGCGTCACGCTTTTGTTAATGTCATTTGATGTTTCTGAGCCATGCACTAGCATGACACTCTCATAGTGCTCTGGTAAGAGATCCGGTGTGTGGTTTTTTTTTTTTTTCTTTCCCCAAGAGGGTGTTTACCAGTAACAGCAGCAGTAAAATTGGAACTGAAGAAACAGCACCTCAAGTAGTATTCTTAGCCCTTGGGCTGGTATGTGTTATGTAAATATTATAAACCTTGTTTGTGTAGGCCTTTTCCATATGAACAGGGAAGCATATTTTAAAAGTAGGAAAATGTCGTTTTACGATCACAAATGTTGATGGGATATTTAGGGCAGCGTTTCTCAAATGTGGCCACCGGGAACTTTTCTTGCAGCCAGAGCCTCCTGGGCTGTGATGGTGGGGAAGGCAAAGTAGAGTCCCCTCCCCCTCTCTGTTGCTCCTGGACGCTGGGTACAGCAGCAGGGGTTGCGCCCTGCCCCCCTCTGGAGACACCTGGGGCACATCGCTGGAGGAGCAGGCAGCCAGTGAGTTCCCCAGCTTCCCAGTTGTGGTGGGGCTCAGGCTTTGGGCTTCAGCCCTGAGGTGGCGGGGCAGCAGGCTCTGGCCACGGGGCTTTGGGCTCCAGCCCTGGGCTCTAGCTATGCAGTGGCAGGCGCCGGGCTCCAGTTGGGGGCCTTCGGGTTCTTGCCGCAGGGCTTCAGGCTCTAGCCCCCCCCACTGCCTCCCCGTCTCCCCTGGCCCCCACTGCCTCCCCCAACCCTCCATCCAGGGCTTAATTTGTCCCCAGGCTTGCCAGGGCTGAGTAAGTCTGCTGTGAAAAGTGATACTTGTATGTTTGTAAATATCACTTTTCACGACAGACATATTAGCTAGCAATAAATAAATTACAATGATTTGGACATGTATATGTTCATATTTATTTGGTTTTCCTAAAGCTAATCAAGTATTTTAGGAAAAAGTGTGAGGGCGCGCCGCACTCTGAGAACCCCTGATTTAGGGGCGGGTACAATACCAGAAACTACTTGAGCTTTTTAAAATTGACGAGATTTCAAGTTCTCTAAAAGAAATAAGAGGTACGCTTTAAAAGTGCTTTACTGCAAGTGGGCTTTTTTGGATATTGAACAGTAACTAGATAATACTTCTAAATTAATGCACTTAATTGACAAAAATTAGTGAATTTTAGCTTAAAAACATACGCATCTTTAAAAGATGGAGGACTAGATTAGAGAAGCTTTGAACCATAGATCTGAATAGCAAGGAGAGGGACAAAACTAAAGGCACTGCATCAGAAATGGTATTGGTCCAGTCATGTTGCTGGAAGGTCTAGTGGGGATGGAGGGGAGGAATGGGATGCTTTTCAGAAGGGTGGTTCCTCTTGGCCAAAAATATCATTGTAGAAACAGTTTTGCATTCCTGCTCCATTTGCTGAGGATACTACTAAAAAATTGAAGGATTCCAACATCTTCTGTCTGTTGTGAACCTTGCAGTCAGATGTGATAAGACTCCTTGTAAATAATCATTTGACTCTGTGGCCAGAGGACAGCAGCAGTTTGTGTCCATTAGCAAAAATTATTATGAAGATTATTTCTAAGGCAGAATTCTAATCATATATCTGGTGATCTTACTGTCAGCAAAACATCAGTTGGCTAATAAGTGAATAATAATAATAAGCTAATATCTGAATAGCGGTTTTTAAGATTTTGTTCTTTGTACTATTAATAGTAGTAAGACAAATATGGGTCTTTAGTTTGGCAGCCATGTAGTAGTGCAAGACACCAGGTTACATCCTAGGAAAATTGAGCCTTTCTCTTAGTCGGATTCAACTGACGTGTTTTGTGGAGGTGACATTTTTGGAGAGGGGGAGGGTAGATTGGTGGTCACATCTCTTTTGGCAATCTGGTGAGCGGCATTTGTGTCGATCTTTAAAGAGGCTTTGCTACCTGTCATCGTAGCGGAAGGATAAGCATTGTTTCTAGCTATTCAGCAGGAGGTAGGTATGTTGAAGGAACAAATTTGGTGGAGCTTTGGGATTCCCTCTGAATAACACTTTGCCATTCCTGAAGAATATCAGGAAGAAATCTCCCCAAAATGCATAGATATAGTCTATAATATTAAAGATGGTTGCATTTCATGGAAATAGTTAAATGAAAAGTTTTTTCTTGAGATGAACTGTGAATATGTTTTGAAACGAGACAATCCACAGGAAAAGATGAATGGTCATAGCCAATGTTTATTGCCGTGTCTTGCAAAGGACAGCAGTCATTTGGGAACATAGTGGCATTTCTACACAGGCTCTTAAATTATTTGAAGAAATTGTAGTTATAATTTATTTCAAAACAATTTTTATTTGTTTTGCAGTAGCACATAGAAGTCTCAACCAAACTCAGGGTCCTGTTGTATTAGGTAATGTCCAAGCAGAGAGTATGAGAGAGACAGACAGGGGAGGCAGAGACAGGGATTCAACATCCAATCATAATGATGATTAGCAAATGTACTGTTACACAATTTTTTTTTTTTTAATTTGATGGGGGGGGTTATTTATTTATTTTAATGCATGTTAAATATTTTAAGGGGTGAGGGAGAAAGTAAGGGGAGGATGAATGAATTGGAACAAAGGAGTGTAGAAGACAAGAACGTGGAAGAAGAGATGGGGGAGCAAAGGAAATAGAAGAGTATTGAGGGCACAAGGAGTGGAGGGACAGTTAAGAAGAGTGTGAGAGGAGGTCAGAATAAACAGCTCATCAGAAAACAACATAATGCCCAGAGTGTAAACTGGAAGCATCAGTCCAGCATCACCAGAGATACACTAGTGCAGCTCCAGCTGTGCACGCTTAAGGGAGTCTTTCTTTGCTCCTGAGCAGGGTAATTGCAGCCACTGAGCCTTGTTTAGATGCTGCTGCTTGACCTTTTTTGCCTTAGACAAATGTGACATGCATGTCAGCCTGTGTAACCTGTGCGTGTAAAGATGTACAGTAATAGAATATTCTTATGAGATAATGACAGAGCATAATACTGTAGTTTCATTTAAAAAAAAAAAAAGCCTTGTAGAAAATTATAAAGATAGAAAGAACCTATTAAGCTAGCAGGGCTACATCTCAAGCTATAAGTTGCAGATAGTTCCCTAAAAATTCCCTTAAACATCTGTCCTAATAGCAAACACTGGTTTATTATTATGGTAACTATATAAAAGGGCAACTTATGTCCATCTTTTCACCATGCAGATAATGGTAGCTTTTGAGCACTGCTGTGATACAAGATCTCCTTTTATAAAGGTCCTATTCGTGGTTAGTTAATTGGCCAAGCAGTATTGTTGTCATTCACGTAGGTATGTATTGGTTGATGCTGGAACTAAGAAACATCTTGTTTTCTAAACCAGAGCTTACAGGGGCTGATTCAATTCCCATTAAAATCAATGGGAGGCTTTCAGTTTACTTTAAAGCCCTAATTGAATAAACAGTGTAATACTTTAGCTGAGATTTGTTTAATTTCCTAGCAAATTATGAAGGATCGGTGGATGAATGTTGGCCATGAAGAGGAAGAATTAAAGCCATATACTGAGCCGGAACCAGATTTTAATGACACCAAAAGAATAGGTAAGGATTTTCATATTATATGGAAATAGATGATAAATGTTTCATTGCAAATAAAACGATTTGATAGCAAGTGCCACAAAGGGAATTGGTTTATTACAAAAGTAAAGTGTATTTGCTATTTATTTATATGAGAAACTTTAACTTAATCTCAGTGCTCTTTCTAGAGCTACTTTGTGCTTTTGTCAGGTTAGGTATAGTTTAATTTATTCATTTAAGTAGCACAGGTACAAAGTTTTCAAGAAAGTGGTAACATTGAAAACAATGGAGCTATAAGAAAAGGAGTACTTGTGGCACCTTAGAGACTAAAATTTATTTGAGCATAAGCTTTCGTGAGCTGTAGCTCACGAAAGCTTATGCTCAAATAAATTTGTTAGTCTCTAAGGTGCCACAAGTACTCTTTTCTTTTTGCAGATACAGACTAACACGGCTGCTACTCTGAAACCTGTCACAATGGAGCTATAGTCTTCATTCCTGAACAATAAATACAGTGTAGATTCATTTGAACTGTAGAATCATCAGTTATCTTCTAATGTTATGTTTTCCATTTTCGGTTTATATACATTGTCAAGAATCTCTAGGGCACTTGTCCTGCTAAGAATGACTTTATTTATTTATAGACATAATGGTCACTATGGGCTTTTCAAGAGAGGAGATCCATGAGTCTTTAGTAAAGCAAAAGTATGATGAAGTCATGGCTACTTACCTGCTTCTAGGCAGAAAACCACCTGAAGTAAGTTTTATCTAACTTATATCTGCCAGTTTGAGTTTTAAATCTAGTTGTACTGAACATGCCCTATTTGTTTTTTTCATTTTATAATCACCTTGTATAAGACTTTCAGAAGTTAGTTTAGCTTGGGTTGGGTGACAGTTCATTTATGCTCTGACTTTGCTTTGCAGACCTGGATTAAGTGTGTTTTAACTAACAAATAAAATGTAATTGTCCCCATATTTTCACGTTACAAGACAGTTAGCCATTGTACATGATTTGATGATATTCAGGAGAGGTCCAAGAACGTAACAACCGTGGCATTAATGATCAGGATTGAGTTCCTTGGGCAGTAGTGGTGGTGTATATGGAAAATTACACAACCCTTGGAAATTTAGTTCTATTCACTGTTGTCCGTTGTGTCCATTAAAATTATGGAATTGGAGTGAGGTGAGAAATCCACTACTCAAAGTGAAGGGACTTACTGAGGTCCTGATCCAAAACCCTTTAAGTTCCCAAGTGTCTTTCTATAGACTTCAGTGGGTTTTGGATCTGGTCCTAAGTGTCTTATGGAAATAACAGACATCAGTTAAAAAAAATCATTACAAATAAAATTGTTTTTGAAATATTCACTGGGCAAAGTGATGAATCCTGTGCAACCTGGTTAATTGTAAATCAGCATCATCTCCCCTTGGCTTCTTTTGGCCTCCTAAGAGCAATTTAGGATGAAAGAGGCTGAATAACACCCTTCTGCAGTACTGCCTCAGCCACGCCAAGAATTAATGGACAGGAGATGACTATTCAGACCTTGAGAGGTTGGCTAATCCTATGTGATAAATGCACTGGGACCTGGCCAGTTTCTTAGCAGTTTGTGATGCCACTGAAGAGTGCTAAGCCAGGGAGGAGGAAGTGTTTCTAGTTACTGGGTGTGCAATTTGACTTGGAAGTTTTAGGAGGGACTTAATCACAATTAATCTTCCTGCACAGTCTGCTGTTGTCCCTCAGTGTAGAATTCTAAGTGACAAGTACTTTGAGATAAGTACTCTGTTCTAAGGATTAAATTATTACAGTTATCTCATTCATTGACACATGCAAGGCTAGATGGTCTGAGGTTTCAAATGGTCTCTGTAAATATATTGTTTATAAACTACTAGCTTTTATCATGCAGAAATGGTGTGAAGTGACAGGAAAAAATGTTACATTTAAACTTAAGTGCAATAAATATTAATTGTGAAATACAACTAGAAAAACAGAAAATGTAATATTTCACCATAGCAGTAATTCTTACAAAATACTGAGTTTAGATACACTATTTTGTTAAATATTTTAACTGAACAAGGGCGTATTTATCTTATTGTATTCTTAAAGAATTATGAGCCATTTCATCCTTTCATGAGTTAATCCTGTACTGGGACAGGAAATACTCTCCAACTCTTGTGGAACTAGCAGAAATCTGACGATAACTTGAGATCTTCAGTGATCTCAATAGATCCAGCCACAGGCTGGGACCTTGCTTATGGAGGAACTTTGTTTCCACGCTGCCTCCTAGCACTTCTTCTCCTCTTTGACAGCATGGCTTTGATATACTCATCCTCCAGTGTATTCCTTCACTAGCCACTGCCCACCCCAGACCTCCTGTACATTGGTACAGATTAGGAATCTGACAACTCTTTCCATCTGAGAAATGTCAGCATTTAAATTTAGACAATCACACTGCTATTAGTAACAGTTTTCTTTATAGTGCTTGTTAGTCTGTGAAGCCAAAGGCAGAATTACCTAGGCCCAAAGAATGTGTTAAAGGCACTGAAACATTCTTCAGTCATTACTACTTGCTTTCCTAACCTAATTTCTGGACTTAACTTTTATTCCAAGTTTGTTTGAAATGTTTTGAAATTGTTCTGATGTTAAAAATGTTATCAATGCAAAAAAAAGCCTTAAAACTAGATAAAATATTCAGGTTCTCCTGGTTTTCCTTCTTTTAAATAACGCTCATCATTCTGAGCTCTAATTGTACATTTTAAAACAAGTTCATTTGTGTTTAGGCAGATGTAACTTGAGCATATTTGTAGGGGTGTTATTGATTTTCACAATTCAGCATGGGCAGGATAAGCTTAAACAATGATAGCTGAAGTTGAGAGTGTCCAGTCTTGAAGAAAATTAAATTTTAAAATAGGCAATTTTTTATTTTAGCTTATTTAATTTAAAAGCCTTAACGACCAAATCAAGGACTTTATATAGAAATCCTTCACTATATAATGATATGGTAGTGCTGATAATGTTAATTTGTCTACATTTCAAAAATATTTAAAATGCTTTCTTATGCTTGTAGTTTGAAGGAAGTGAATCCCTGTCCAGTAGTAACCTGAGTCAAAGGTCTCGACCCAGCAGTGACCTCAACAACAGCTCTATGCAGTCTCCTGCTCACCTGAAAGTCCAGCGGAGTATATCGACCAATCAGAAACAACGACGGTTCAGTGATCATGGTGGGGATGACGTTCAAACAAGTAAAGTAACATACACGATTTAAATCTGAGTGTGCAGTGTTTTGTGAGCCTGGCACTCCGCCTCTCTGTGCATTTCTTATGTGCCTCATCACGCCACACCATGATGCTTCTTATCCGTACGAGTGCTTCTGTGGTAAATGTGGGCCAGCTTAATAGAATTGACCCTTTTGGGTTTGTTACTTCGGTGTAGCTATCACCTTCTAAATTCTGTATGGAATTAAATACCAGTTCTAATTTTTCTGTTAAAGAAAAACTTATAGTTTTGAATCTAAAACAGTATATTGCAAATTCACAGTTCATCAGTTTGTGGGAGAGATCATTAACTCCTGATCTGAATAAACTCCAAGACTGCAGGCTATTATGTTTTATAGTAAATACATTCTGAGACTGAAGGCCAAATTGTTGGGTTAGCCAGGGATCATCATTTTACAAAGTTATTGGGAAGCATCTTCAGGTGGTAGTAGGTATACAAAATGGAGTAAATATTCACATTTTAAATATGAGAAGGTTTTTAAAAAAAAAAACAAAAAAAACAGGCAGTCAAATGCTAAAACTTTTTTATTGAGAAACTCTTGACCCTTTCCTCCTCCTATTATTTTGACTTCCACCTCTTGCCAATCCTGTTCCCCCTGTACAGGTCAGTCTTGGGGGGGGTTTTCACCGTAGTAAATAATACATTGGGGCAGATCGTCAGCTAGTGCAAACTGTCAAACTCCATTGAAATAAAGGGAGTTGTATATTTTACACCGCTGAGGATCTGCCCAGAAAGAACTGTGGGGAGGGAGAAGCTGTGATTCTCCCAACATAAGCATAAAGTAAATAAAATCGTTTTAATTTATTCTGTGGACAAAAGCTTTGCTCATGGGCTGAGGAGAGTGAGGATAGGGTAGGTAGGCCATATGTCCAGTTTTAAGCTAAGCAGTCCTGCTTTTGTCCAGTTTGTCCCATCTGACACTAATGTAAAACCAGATGTGGCGTTATCCAGTATCACGCATGGAGGACACCATTCTGAAGAGTGTGCTGCTCTGGTCTTGTCTGTGTGACCCCGCCCCTTTTGCCCTGGTGCGTACGGGGATCCTGCACATGACCTTGCACAGATGGTGATTGCAAGGTCACACTGATGGAGGTGGGGTCATACAGGTGGGAATGGGCCCACACCATTTCCAAATGTATTGGATTGTCCAGTATTCTGGGAATGTGTAAGTGGCAACCCTAGAATAGGGAAAGGTTTTAAAAAATGAAAATAAGTTTGTTTTTTTTTTTTAAATAATTTGAACAGTTTCCCTTTTATCATGTTGCCCATCCCATTTTCTTTGCTTTGTTTTTTAGCAATTTGAGGGTTAAAATCGGTTAAAATTAGAACTAAAATATAAGTAGAAACTTATAAATCAGTACTAATATGAAATAGGAAGTACTGAATGTACAATACATGTCTTCAAATTTATAATGAAGAGACAGGTGGTTCAAATTTATTTAAAGATAACTTAATGTATGTAAGTATCACATTTTACAGGTAGCATATACACCAACCTTGCAGTCTTACTATCATTCCAAAGGTTTTCTTTCCCACGTGTAGAGAATCATACTTCAGAGTGCATTGACTGAGGGAGAAGCAATGATTGTTTTTAGATAGTATAATTTTGTTTTTATTTGACAGTTGGTCCATCAATTCCTCCTGCTGTATCATACACAAAAAGGGCTCAGGCAAATAGTGTGGAAAGTGAACAGAAAGAGGAATGGGACAAAGATGTGTCGCGTAAACTTAGCAGCACTACAGTTGGATCCAAAGGAGAAATGGCAGCAAGTCCACTTGTAGGTCCAGAAAGAAAGAAAGCGCCTGCAATTCCAAGTGTGAGTGTGTTTTTTAAATCAGCTGGGGCAATATCTGCTATATACTTGGCATCTTATATAGGCATTAGCCTTATATTAGTTAGTGAATATTCTGTTAACTGTGTATTTTGGTAGCTTATTCCTGTGTACCAATAAGAAGCTATGCTGTATATGCTTTTTAAAAATAAAATAATTTATCTTCTAAGTTTATCTGTTCTTTTCAGTTTAATATCTGATATGTCCTTTATTTGAGGACTTTATATTAAATTGATTTTTTCAAACAGGGAGCTGGAATAGGAGCTTGCTCTGTCCACCCCAGGCATCGACCTGGTATTGCGGTGTCTCTGGGAATGGTGCATCTCCTTTTGGGGTGAATAAAATAAACAAAATAAACGCTTCCAGACAGCTGTTGGACTAGTTATTGGAAGCATTTTTTCTTATACTTTAATATTCTAACCTAAAATGTTGGATGGCTTGTGCAGTATCATGGGTCTTCAGGGCATACAGTCAAAATTTTTTGCTTGTTACCTTTACAGGCATGCCTAATACCTCATTTGAAAGCGTGAACTCATAATAAGAAAATTACTTGTAGTACAAAAGTCTTAGATTTTGTAATACGAATCAAACCTCTGCTGTCTTTTTCAAGAGAAGACAAAAACTGGTTAAGTATCAAGATAGTAGTGCTTGTACAGTGCGGTCAGGCAAAAAGTATCCATGTGATAGACTGTAAGAATTTGCTTTTTCCATTGGGATTTAGTACACTGTGACCTCCATGTTGGATTCCAAGGATGGAATCCATGCCACTGCTAAAGAAATTCTCTCTTCAGACAAAATCAACTTTTAAATCTGCTAAATTATAAGGATTCCTTCCTCTCACAGACAGTGTCTGCAATACGTCACATAGCTGCTTTTAAACCTTTGTTTTGTTTAAAAATCTCTCCCTGGGGGGGGACTTGAAGTGGTGGCTGTGTGGAATATGTACTGGAACTTTCTGTCCTGTGAGATTAGATTTCATTGGATTGTAAATCTTCCATGCTTTCCCAAAACTGTATCTCTCAAAAACTGCTTATGCTGATGTGTGTTGTAAACTGATATGTCAAAGGCATTTCTTTGCTTACAGTGAACTAATTAAATAAAGTATCCTAGTGATAGAGTGAGAAATTGATTTACTTGCTAATAATCACTACAGTGATTGTTCATTGTAAATGTGTTACTATTTTAGAGCACTTGTGAAAGAGGTTTCATGATGAGCGAGATTAAGATGTAGTGGCATCTGATATTACAGCTGTAGTTAAGGTTGAACAACCATTTCCTTTATAAATTCCCTCTTTCTATATAACTTGTTTGTAAAAAAATTAATTTTTAACTGTAATTTGCCAAAGAGGGATGGATTGAAAAAAAATTCACCCATTTCTGAATCATTTTAAGGCTAACATGGTGGTGGGAAAGACTAGATTTGTTAGAAAACGTTTATCATCCCTAACACACATTGACTCCTATTATGTAACAGTTTAGTTTAAAACCAAGTCTTGCAGTTGGTTAACCTATATTATAAAATAGCATTATATGAGTAAACCGTAAAAATTACTCAATAGTTCTTCGCTGTTTTTGTCCTATGGTGTGAGGGGGGATAAAGGAGACAGTTGTACTGTATTCAAAACAGCATAACTTCAGTTTCTTTCAAGAGCAGCTTCAACTTACTTTTAAAAGAGCATCAAAAATGCAGTGGATTGACTTGAAAATGCAAACTCCTGTGCAACAATTCATACTTCAAGATTATCTGGGTCCAAAGGCCCCCTTGTTTGTAAATTTAAAAAATAAAAAGCACACTTCAAATATATCATTAAAAGAGTAAAAAAATATATAAGCCGGAAGGCGTGTTTAAAAGAATAAACAAAACCTATGAAACTTTCAAGAGAGAAGAACCTGCCCTCTTCTTGGCTGTAAAGAACTATGCATGCCATGGCACTGTACAAATAAATATGCCTGGTTTTGTGCCTTTAACATATTGGTACATAAGCATAACAGTAGTACTTGGAGATTTTTAAGAGCATGTTGGACAAACACCTGTCATGGATGGTCTAGATAATACTTAGCCCTGCCTTGAGTGCAGGGGACTGGGCTAGAAGACCTCTTAAGGTCCCTTCCAGTCCTATGATTCA
Source organism: Natator depressus (assembly GCF_965152275.1). NCBI lineage: Eukaryota > Metazoa > Chordata > Testudines > Cheloniidae > Natator > Natator depressus. The sequence goes on along the minus strand of NC_134236.1, from coordinate 162,435,100 downwards.
ATGATTCTACTATACACAATATTTAGAATTCATAGCAGCTATCCCAAATTTCCCATTGTGTATGAGAGATTTTTTATAATTTTAGAATGGATGAAAGTATGGCTCCAAGTGTTCGTGTGCCTTGTCCTTGCTGAAGTAACTGTCTGTCTTATGACCACAGTCTATTCCTCATGCTTTCCTGCGTTTACATAGATTGTGGGGTGTTTTAATCAGCCATGCTGAAATATAATGATCTGTATTAGTGTAGTATATTTTCCAAAACACTTTATAAGATGTACTGCGTGTTTACAAACTTCATTCTATCTTATAGTACACTAATATTTTAACATGTAATTATGAATTAATGTTAACCTGTCTGACTACACAAACATTTTGAAAAATCAAAATTCAATTAATCTGATCTAAAAATTTAAAAATTTTACTTGAAATTTTTATACTATAATTAGCTCTTTAAGAGACAATTAGCTGTCAGAAACATTTTAAAAATAGGTTTTAGGTAGGAGAGCACATTTAACTAGCAAAGAAAACAATGATAATTTTTTTCTTACTATTAATATTACACATATTTATTTGGCACCCGTCACTATGGTGGCTAAGGACAAAATCCTACTTAGTTCTTGTTCATTCCTGACTTCAGCTGAATACTGACATTGAATACTGCAGTGCATATTGAAAGATTTTTGTCATTCTCAACAAAGGGCAACAAACTGTAGGATTGAAGCTCTGAGGGCAACTAAATCTACACAGGCAAGCCCTTAAACTTGCATGGAGTTCTGTTGACTTCAGTGTGACTTCTGTGTGGATGTCCCAGTCACATTGGATTATCAAGGCTTATAGGACTTCTTTATTGTGTGCAGGAATTGGATGTTAATAAAGCAAGTTTTCCCCTTAACTACACTTTTCCTTGCTTTTATTCAGTGAATTCCAGTGGCGCCTACAAAGCATGGTGATGGGAGCATTAGAAATGGATAGATCAAATAAGTACTTTGTGTCAACAGATTTAATTAAGTTGTTCTGTACATTTAATGTCTTCTCTCACACAGTCTAGAACAGTGGTTTTCAACTTGTGGTCCACAGTCCCTGGGGGTCCGCAGACTATGTCTAAGGGGTCCATGAAAGATTGTTACCATAGAGCAGTGGTTTTCAACCTGTGATCTGTGGATCTGTGGGGGTCCAGAGACTGTCTAAGATTTCCAAAGGGAACCACACCTCCATTCGAAATCTTTTAGAGATCTGCGAATGAAAAAAGGTCGGAAACCACTGGTCTGGAATTTAGATGCCACATTTTTAAATCAAATATATTCTAATATGCTGATTTGTGTTTTTCTGGATAACTTCATTTAAATTGTGTAAATATTAATTAACTGTATCTGTCTTTACTCATTTTTATTCTCCTTCTAGAACAATGTATTTCCTGTTGGTGGAATGACCAGAAGGAACACGTATGTTTGTGAGCGGTCTTCAGATCGCTATTCTGCGATACAGAATGGGAAAGATAACAGGTATTCAGTTGACTTAGCCAAAAATCTGAGAGTTTGTGCTGAGGTATATCACAGGAGTTAAAACAAACATTTAGCCAATATACTTTTGAAAGATGCTGTGGTGTGGAGCAAGTTAAACTTTACACGTTTGTTTTATCTTGCAGAAAAGTTTGTGCCTGAATATTTGTCTTACATAGACAAATTATGACAAAGTTAGACAAATATTGTGATTCTGCCTTTAATCATCTCCAAGCAATAATATTGTCAGGAGTTGCCTCTATCACTGTACAAAGAGTACAAGAGAGAGACTGAAGAGTTTGCAATGTAAATAGACAAAACAATTCAGACATAAAATATTCTGGATGATCCAGAGGATGGCTCGTTCTTCCCCTTTGCAAAGTTTTTTTTGTTTTTGTTTTTAAGTTCCCTATAACTACTGAATAAGATGTAACTATTTAATTGGCATAAAAGAGCTTTGTGAGTCTTGCTTATCTCATTTGTCCCAAATAATTCTGTAATTGACTCTGCCCTTTTACTGTATCTGGTAGTTGGGGTGAATACTGTGCATTAAATATTTTTAATTTTTTTAACGAAACCTCTTGCACATTAATGGGCACAGACCATTAAAATTACTTTTGGCTTAAATTATATTCATAAAATACCTGTAGGAGCTGTAATTTTCAGTGTCTGACTTAAGTGCAAAGTGTATCTCTAAAATTTATATCGAGATTTATTTGAAGGAGCATATGAATTCTTTTGTATTTTTAAAGCACTAACCTACATGCATCTGAGTGCTGTACTTAAATGTAAAACCGTAAAGTTGAAAAGGGTGGAAAAGCCCCATCAAAGTAAAGCCAGTAAACGAACTGTGTTTCCATTATCCGCTCTTATGGTTTCATACGTGTTGGAAGGTTCATATTGATCAATTTCACTGCCCAGGCAGTATTTTTCTCTGAATTCCCGAAGGATAGGGTTGTTAATTTGCATATATAAAGGACCATGTAACATCTGAAAGGCGGGGAAAAGTGATTTTTTAAAACTATTTTTGATGACACTTAAAACATTCTAACACTACTATATAATGAGCACAGAAGGATGGGTTACAAATAAGTTGTTGAGCTCTTGGGTATAATGTAACCAGTTGATCCACTTTTCCATCTGAATCTATAGAGGACTGGACATCCATTCTTTCCATGGTAAGAATTATATTTTGGTTAGTGATGAGCTTCCTTGCTGCATATTAGAACAATGTGGTGGTTTAAAATAGGGTAAAATAGTTTTAAGTTTAAAATATCTAATAGATCATAATTTTCTGATTGCACAAAATATTTATATGTTTTCTTTTAGATAGGTTATTTAACTATATAGTTCAGTATATGGCAACTTATTATTTTTTACGATCTATTATTCTTAATTGCCCACGATTATGAAGAGATACTGGATTTATGTTGGCCCTCTTGATCCATTTTTGACCTCTTCAAAATTAATATCCCAGACTCCCCCACCCAATGTTTATCCCTCAGTGCCAGAGCTCTTCTACAAGAGTCCCTGCAGGACTAAGGTACCAGTTCACTGATCCTAAAAGTTGCAGAAAATGTTACCAGAAATGCCGCCCTGAACGAGGCTGCCTCTTGTCCACAATGATGTATGGGCTCCAGGATCTGCACCAGATCCCTAAGCTTATTAACAGTGATGGGACAATATGTATCCTCCCTAGGGCCAGTGCTTTGAGACCACCCTGCTAGAAACCTCCAAACTGAAAACCTGCTACAATGATCTTGGTAACTATTCAGCATATTGACAAATGTAAGGGCTGATAGGCGGGTGGAAATTGTTGATGATACCACTAGCCCGGTTGCTAACAGCACCGTATGCTGCAGCACCTGTTCCTCCATACTGGGCCATATTGGTGACAGGCCCTTCCTGCTCCTGAAATTGCACAAAATTTATAGAACTTCTCTCATAGCTATGGTTACACTTGTCCCTGCCAGCTGCGTTGCTCTCCTGTCCTGCCGTCTGTTCGTTCAAATATCCTGGCTCTGGGTGACCCATTACCCCTTTGTAAGCCATGTAGTGCTGCAGAAACAATTTCAGAAGCAAACGCCCAAACTACTTGAATCAACTCTCTCTTGGCTTCCCCATCCCCAAATGCAGCCACTGGGAGTGTTTGCTTCCCCAGGATCCACATTACTTCCCTGTAGAGGGAATCCATGTGGTAGGCAGACCATCCTGGGCAACTTATTATTTTTTACGATTTATTATTAATTTTCTGTGATTTTTCTTTTTGAGAGAAGGCTGGCTTTTTGTCATGTGCTTGGTTTCTTATGAAACTGCGTTTTGAAAGGTGAAAGGAAAAAATATTGTTCAGCTACAGTTTCATGTATTTATGTTCTTTGGCTTTTCTACAACACACTATTTGGTGTAAGTTAGCTTTGGGACTATTGTTCTGCATTTTTGATGGAGTTCATTCGTGCTTTGGTGAAGCTAAACATTTTATGTGAAGGGTTTAAAAATTCTTGGACACAAAGTAGTAGTTCAGTTTTGACAACTTGAATTTGGTTTACAAAATTCATAACACTGTAGTTCTCCATCCAGAGACACCCCTGAGCCTAAATTTTTGGGGCAACACTATAATTTACATGAGATGCACATATGTAGGAGAGTTTTATAAGTGACTCCTGGTGCCCTTCAATGTGGCTGACAGACTATTCAGTGCAGTCCTGCTGCTGCTTCAGTCTGCTTAGTGTGTACAGAAGGCACTAAAGCACTAGCACAGATTCCCATGCATGAATATAGCATGAAGGGGTGTGTTTCATTGAACAGCTATAAACGATGTATGGAAGAGATGTAAAGGAAACTTTATTTCTCCAATTAAAAAGAAAGAAAAGAAAAAAGAATGGAGTGGTGCCCCAGCTGTCCTAAGGGCAAAACCACCACTGTGTCTGTTCTAGGAAGTTGGGGAAAGAATGTTCTCTTGTTGAATGTACGGTGTCGTCATTTTAAGTACTCTGGCCTCATGGGACAGGACCCTGGTTCTTGTGGGGGTCATGTGAAGACTTTGAAACCCCGTCTGTGATATTAGACTCATTATGTCTGAGAAGTAACTCCCTCTGGCTTGCTTTTATAGCTCTTAAAGCTTTTTTCAGTTTCAAAGCTCATTTGAAAATTCTTTTATTCAAAACAAAAAAAAAATTTTTTTTTTAAGTTGTAAAATTTTCCTACAGGGACTTCATCTTATGGAGTCTATGCAGCACGGCAGCCCGGAGTTCTGATGCTGTGGTATTTTTCAAGTAATAGAATGCTTCTTAAAACTACAGTGCTTTCTGCCCTCTTGTCGTATGCTTTGAATAGTGAAAATGGGCTTTTTAAAAGAGCTAATGTATAACTTTGTGGTGTTTAAGGGTTTCAGTAAAGCATTGTGTAGCAAGACGGTTGAAGTAATTTGTAGGGTGCTTAGACAGCATTGTGGTAGTTGCCTTAGAAATACCCAAGTATTCAAAAATTCAAATCCAAAATATGGTAAGACTACTTATGTTTTGCAATTTCCATTTCTTCTTTCAGGTAGATTTAACTTTTATTTTTTTTATGTAACAAAGCTAACTAGTTGATATTTGGAAAATTTAATTAGAACTAGTCGAAAATGTATGTTTCTTACTGTAGAAAATTTTGATTTTTAGTGGAAATTTGAATACCAACAAATTTTGGCAAATACAGAAACATTTCAATTTTGAAATGCTGTTGCATTACCTCACTGAAGTTGTAATATGGGTGCCTTAAATTCCCCTTCTCCTCTACAAACCACGATCCTTGGTCTAACTATATCACCATCAAGGCAATATTTAGGTGTTTTTTAATGACAATTCTAAATTTTCTGCGAAAAGCAAACACTTTCCCCAAAATCTTTGTTTTATTAAAAACCCAATTTCCTGTCAAAAGCTTTTTGACTGGAAGTCTTTCTTGAGCAGTTGGAGCCTGAATAATTTGTATAGGGTCTAGATCTCAGGAAGCATGGAAGAAACCTATTTATATAGCAACAATTACTAAACGATAAGCTTGTGAAGTAGTATTGGTGACATGGTTGTAGTTATCAAAGTACAATAGGGACAAGAGAACTAAGTTTTCTCTACTATTCTGTACTCAGTCCACTAGTCCTTTTGGTTATCTGTGAAATGCAATTATGTGGACAGATAGTGGGTCCATAAATAGCACTTCTTGCAATCTGTTTTAACTAGCTTTTAAAGTATTATTGTCACTACATTTTTCTGAATAAGCACAGTATTTATGTAGTCAGCTTTCTTCCAAATCTGTCAGAATTCCAAGCTGTGTTTAACATTTGATCTCTTTTTGGAAGATTGATTACTGTGAAAGCATTTCATTTTCTTGGGAATAATTCTGCTCGCTATATTGCAGAATATGCACTACATCAGTGTGAAACATTAAAACTGAGAGGCAGCAAGAAGGAACACCGTATTGTTAAAATATTTAAATAAAGAAATTTAAATCTGGGGAAAATATAGAAATGGGGAGGTCTCCACTTGCTAAATATTTACTGGGTGAGCTCTGAGTTTGCCTGTAGTTGATTTTCTCTAGGTTACCTTGACTCATTGCTCTTTTCTCTACAATTCAAAATAATTGGAGAAGGATTTATTTAAAATGTTAACAATAGTTTTTGATTCAGCGTGCTTGCTTACAGTTATTGTACACCAGTATATTCCACCTCTGAAGTGTCTAACTCCACCCCCCTCTCCCCAGCCCATTTTATAATTTAGTTTCCTCAGTTATATTTATTGGACTGTCCACTCGGTTTATGCAAATAGAGGCACACTCATAAGATCCCCACTCTTCAAGTATGCACAAGTGTGCTTCCTTTGTGAAATTACCCTTTTGCCCTTCCAAGGAATCCCTCTGCTGATGTTCCATGGTGCTTTCCTCTAAAGAGTTTTGGGGAACCTGCCAGTATTTGGGGAATACTGGTCCTCTGGTTACTCCTGAATTTGTGTGGAATACCAGCTCCTTACGTGGAGTCTCTTCTGTGGGTATAGTTGCAGGGGTCCACGCTACATGAGCAATGTTGCCAGGGGCCAGGAGTGCCATCTCATTTATGCAGAGGGACTGCTATCCATTCGTGATGGCTCCTGCCTTAGGATTGTCTGGTTGTCTTCCTGGTGGATACCTTGGATCTGTAGGGTTAGGAAGCCTCGCCCTTATGTACTCTGAGACCTTCAAAACTCTTTCCACTAAAGGGGGAGATTTCCTAAAAACCTCGTGAGGAGAATTCTATTGAGGTTTTTAACTTACTGCAGTCTGCTCCTATGAGCTTCTTTGTAGGATAAACTATCTGATCCAAAAGCTAAAATCCTTGTGCTTTTGTTATCAGTCTTTTTATGGTTACTATCCATTAATTTAGGAATCTGCAATATAAAAAGTATTTCCTAACTGTTAATGTAGATTGTCAGTGCTTGTAAGAAGTGGTTGACTTAGGGAAATTTCAATTACTAGCTACACACATTTGATGTTCAGTTTGTATTTAGTGTTTCAATTGGGTGCATAAAAGTGAGTCAATTCTGACGTTAGTTATCTTTGGTAACTGTTGCAAGCAGTATAGGATCATCTTCTCCATACACCTCTGCCCAATACCCTGTACTCCAGTCCTGACTTGCAGTGGTTTTGCTTATTTCAGTCTTGTGACAAACTAAGCAGAGACTATGAATTATGAAAAAATGAGGGGTCACTTTGATAGGTGAATAAATGTCCACTAGTGACTAAAAAAGCAATAACTATTTGAGCCTATGGCTCCAGAGGTGCAAGGTTGAGGCAGTAATGTGATACATGAGGCACATTCTCAGGATGATCAACTTCTGATGGAAATATTCGGTATGTGAAAGTGAGTGTGTGTGTGTGTGTGTGTGTGTGTGAGAGAGAGAGACTACATTAAAAGAGCATATAAGATGCAACATCAAGCACTGAAAAGTTAGGCAATGCCAGAATTAGTTGTCTGAACAGCCTTAATTTGGCCCCTCTGTGCACATACATTATGATACAGTCTTGAATTACATGATCACATACTATCTTTGGAGATTTTAGATGCTAAAATCTAACAAGTCTCTAATGAGTGTGTGTAAACTGAGACATTTGAAAGGCTGTTAACTTGACCAAATTGGGGCAGATTTTCACAAGAACTGTAGAAGGCACATCTCTGACCAATTTCCAGTGCCTACTGGAAAGCATGAGGGTACTAGAGTTTTCATTTAAAAAAAAAAAAAAAGTGGCAGACTGTTTGTTTCTCAATGGGAAAAGGTATTTTTTGCTCGTGTCATTCTGAGAAACAACCAAACTGTTTTGGATGAAGTTTTCCCCACACAAAAAAATCAAACTGAGGCTAGACACCTAGCATTTAAGCCCAAACAGCTAAAGTTAGGGAAAGTTATAATGGACAATATGCTGGTAATCTTACTGAAAAAAGTTACTCTTTAGCTTCTTGTCTATTTAAAGGAAAATAGTCTTATCTATATGAATGTAAGCAATAAAAAGCCACCCTGCAGCATCCTTGAATGAGATTTTTTTTCCATAGAAAGTGTTTGCAAAAACATGCATTTTTACCAAGAATAACATTGTTTTTGTGACTAATCATTGTAAGTCTGTTGGTTTGTTTTGTTTTGTTTTGTAATTTTATTGAAGAGTTTTTATCTAGTTTCAGGGTTTGACATGAACTTTTCTGTTGTTGGAATTGACTTTTAAGCACATCTAACATGTTTTTTCTTACTGTTGTGGCCCTCCTGCCTTTCTTGTGATAAAGCCTAACAGAAATGTCTGCGAGTAGCACATCTTCTGCAGGCTCTGCTGTTGCATCTGCTGTATCAACACGACCTCGACACCAGAAATCTATGTCTGCCTCTGGTCATCCTATAAAAGTTACGCTGCCAACCATCAAAGATGGCACTGAAGCTTATCGACCGAGGTAATATAATACTTAGCATTTGCATAGTGTTCTGCATCTTCAAAATTCTGTACAAACTATTGTAAACATAAATATATTAATATAGTGTATATACTCTTAATGTATTACAATACATACAATACTCCAGTATAGTTTTAAAATGGTATTCATTTGAGTAACAATGCTACATATTGTTTAGATTCAGTTTTGTCCATGACACACCATATTTTGCTCATAACACACAATAAATTCATGTCTCTGAACTAGATCTCTGTCATCAGATAATTCCTGGAAAACAGCAATAGCTACATGTTTATCTGATGCAGACTCAACCCATAGAGTAGATATGCTGACATATTTAAACTGAATTATAAATTTTAAACCTGTTAGCACTGAAGATTACTTCGCACCTATTGGTGTCAGGAAAAGCACTATAAAATCTCATCTTTAGTGTCAAGGGCTTAAAACTGGTATATATATATATATATTTTTTTTTGTGTATGTGTGGAGGTGAGGTGGTATGTGGCTTTTTTCAACTGTGTTCCCTCAAGGAGAATGCTGGAAAGATTTCAGCTCTGATCACCTGACTTGTGTGTATTAGAGTTTGGAATCAGTCAGCATTTTTTTTTATAGGAGGAGTGAACAGTCTCCCAAATTCTTTTCTTTTTGCGAATACAGACTAACACGGCTGCTACTCTGAAACCAAATGTTAAGAGAAGTTATTTATTTTTATTTATATATATGGGAGGTTGTCCTGTGTTAAGCATTCTTCTGTTTTCTCAGCAGTGCAACTCAGAGAGTGCCTGCTGCTTCCCCATCAGCTCATAGTATTAGCACTACTACTCCAGACCGAACCCGCTTTCCTCGTGGGAGTTCAAGTCGAAGCACTTTCCATGGTGAGCAGCTACGGGAGCGGCGTAATGCCACTTACAATGGACCACCTGCCTCACCTTCACATGAAACTGGTGCATTTGCACATGCTAGAAGGGGCACTTCAACTGGTATTATAAGTAAGATAACTTCCAAGTTTGTTCGCAGGTTAGTACCAGACTTTTCTGTGAAATTTTTTGTGTTTGCTTTATTTCCTGTATATTTTTCACTTCCTCTAAGATAATAAATGAGATTTATTTTTCAAATTCTTAATTCTTTTAGAGGATTTCCAGTATGACAATCTAGCATAAATGTAAATTTAATTAGAATAGGATTATCTTCTTGCTTTGTTTTACCCTTTCAGAACCCGCTTAGCTTTGCTTTTTTTGTATTATAGCCATCCAGATTTGGCCAGCCATTCTCTTGCTTCTTTATCTTAAAAGAACAAAATTAGGGCTCTCCAGCGATTAAAAAATTAATCTCATGATTAACAATAATAGAATACCATTTATTTAAATATTTTTGGATGTTTTTTACATTTTCAAATACATTGATTTCAATTACAACACAGAATACAAAGTGTACAGTACTCACTTTATATATATTTTTGATTTACAAATGTTTGCACTGTAAAAAAACAAAAGAAATGGAAATTTTTCAGTTCACCTAATACAAGTACTGTAGTGCAATCTCTTTATCATGAAAGTTGAACTCACAAATGTAGAATTTTGGACAAAAAACCCGTGCATTCAAAAGTAAAACAATGTAAAACTTTAGAGATTACGAGTCCACTCAGTTCTACTTCTTGTTCAGCCAATTGCTAAGACAAACAAGTTTGGTTAAAATTTGCAGGCGATAACACTGCCCGCTTTTTGTTTACAATGTCACCTGAAAATGAGAACAGGCGTTCACATGGTACTGTTGTAGCCGGCGTCACAAGATATTTACATGCCAGATGCACTAAAGATTCATATGTCCCTTCATGCTTCAGCCACTACTCCAGAGGACATGTGTCCATGCCGATGAGTGGTTCTGCTCGATAACAATCCAAAGCAGTGCGTGCTGATGCATGTTCATTTTCATCATCTGAGTCAGATGCCACCAGCAGAAGGTTGATTTGCTCTTTTGGTGGTTCGTGTTCTGTAGTTTCCGCATTGGAGTGTTGCTCTTTTAAGACTTCTCAAAGCATGCTTCACACCTCGTCCCTCTCAGATTTTGGAAGGCACTTCAGATTCTTAAACCTTCGGTCAAGTGCTGTAACTATTTTTAGAAATCTCACATTGGTATCTTCTTTGCATTTTGTCAAATCTGCTGTGAAAGTGTTTTTAAAATGAACATGTCCTAGGTCATCATCCAAGACTGCTATAACATGAAATATATGCAGAATGTGGGTAAAACAGAAAAGGAGACATACAATTATCCCCCAAAGAGTTCAGTCACAAATTTAATTAACGAATTATTTTTTTGACGAGCGTGGAAATATGTCCTCTGGAATGGTGGTCAAAGTATGAAAGGGCATATGAATGTTTAGCATATCTGGCCCACAAATACCTTGCAACACGGGCTACAAAAGTGCCATGTGAATACCTGTTCTCACTTTCAGGTGACATTGTAAATAAGAAGCAGGCAGCAGTATCTCCCGTAAATGTAAACAAACTTGTTTCTCTTAGCGATTGGCTGAACAAGAAGTAGGACTGAGTGGACTTGTAGGCTCTAAGTTTTACATGGTTTTGTTTTTGAGTGCAGTTATGTAACAAAAAAAATCTACATTTGTAAGTTATACTTTCACGATAAAGAGATTGCACTACCCTACTTTTATGAGGTGAATTGAAAAGTACTATTTCTTTTGTTTATCATTTTTACAGTGCAAATATTTGTTATTAACTCATTAGTTAATATAAAGTGAGCACTGTACACTTTGAGTTGTGTTGTAATAGAAATCAATATTGAAAATGTAGAAAAACATCCACAAATATTTAATACATTTGAATTGGTATTATATTGTTTAACAGTGCGATTAATCAGTTAATTTTTTTAATTGCAATTTAATTTTTTGAGGTAATCGCCTGAGTTAACTGCGATTAATCGACAGCCCTAAACAAAATAGTCACATGTTTCATGCAGTAACTACTACAGTGTTTTCCTATTTACATCACTATAATAAAAATGGGGTTTGGTTTGAACAACTGAAAGGATAGTTCGATTTATACATGAAAAGTCTCTCCATCTGCAAAATTGATATGCTCTCATTAAACAAATTATCATGTAACATAAAGAGAACATTTACATTTTAATGATGAATTGTAATCAAGTGATATAGGTGTAATTAATTACAAAGACCATTCCTACAATAGCAAGATTATTAATCATTGGAGAACTCTCTCTATTCAGACAAAATCAGTGTTTTCCCTATTCAGAGGTTATTGTAGAGAACTTTGGTTTCTCGTTGAGGACAGTAAAAATGACATGTAAAAGTGTACACTGACTGCTAGCATCTGGAAATCCTCATTGGTGTCAACATTAAGTAACCTTTTTTCTTTCATTTAAACTTATTTTTGAAGCAGTAAATAAAGAATCTGAAAGTCAAGGAAGTGCATCAGTGTTTACATATAACCATGATGGATGCTGTAGAAAAGCATAAGATATATAGATAGATTATTTTATCTTAAGTGACTATTTACATGATTACCTTTAAAGCTTTCTTACAAGAAAATTAAATTTTCTTGTTTCACTTATGTCTGGCAGTAGCTGATCAATTGATTTGAGTTTGAAACACCTGCAGGGATTTACCTACAGTTTTCAGGAAGTAGTAGGCAAGTTACAGAGGTTACAAATAGCACTCTACTGCAGAACTGTCAATTTCACAACAGAATTAAATCCCATAGATCTTTGCTTTCTTTGAAGAATCATAATATCCTATATTAAATTCCAGATATGCTTTCTAGTCTTAAATCCCTTCATAAGTGAAACTTGCCATTTTAATATAAGAATAGTTACAAGATGACAAGAATAGTTTCTTGCACTGTACACACTGATCTCATGAACAAAATGTGACGGGGGAGATGGAATTAAATAGCATGATAGGTTCAAAATAAAAATCAGTCTGATCCTCTTAAAATAATAATAATCTAAAATGCTGACAATGTGTGGTTAATTGTCCAAATAAGATGTATTATAATCTACCTTTGCCAGAATTTCTTCCAAACTTGAGGATACAGAAATCTGAACCTACGTTAATGGCATTAGCGGCGCATATATATATAATGAAAATGAAAACGTTTGTAATGTTGAGAAAGGGAACAGAAAATGAAAACGTTTCCACTAATATATATATATATATATATATATATATATATATATATATATATATATATAGTGGAAACGTTTTCATTTTCTGTTCCCTTTCTCAACATTACAACCCACTACAAAGTGCTCTGTCATTCCATTTGGGCAACAAAATTCCAAATGGGGTGAAGTGCATTTTCCACTAAGTAATTAATCATTTTAGGAGGATACATTACTTGTTTGTCATTATAAATGTCATTCTGAGACCATATTAAATCAAATGGTATGCATGTAACGTTGTGAAGAATGGTGATTTTTTTTTTATAGCCAGTTTAGACTTGACATTTTTCATCATATGCAGTTAACAATAGATTTATATAGAACACACTGACAGTGTCGGTCTCCTAATTAAATCAAACTTAAACAAAAAATTACTTCTGTGCATGATGGAGGATTTGTTTTTGTTTTAGATCTGATTATTAATTATAGTGCTAAAATTCTAAGAAAAAGCTACCTTTTGGTGTTTTCTTGGTGTCAGTGACTACAAGTCCTAAATTTCAAACCTCAGACATTTTGCTGTTAACCCTTTTTTAAAAAAACACACACTCCAAAAACAGGTGGTTAGAATTGTTTCTCAGTAATGTTAATCATTTCATCAAACCAAAAGCTTGACATTCCCTACCTCTCAGATCATTCATGGGGGTGCTTGCCTCAAAGATATTTTGTTATATTCTACCAATCTGATGTTAACTGTTTTGACTGTGTTTGGGTTGTCTCAGTCTTGATGTTGATAATTTATTTCTTAATGTCTTTGAATAATATGAAACGTTACCCTAGTGAGCAATAGTTTTATATGTATACTGTTTACAAAGGTGTCCAGAAGGATTGTTTTTATTTTATTTTAATTCTGTCAATTGTATGTGTTTTTCTGGTAAGCATGTAGGGTATTTATATAAAGTAAATGCTTTTAGACATTTAGTTAAAATGCAGCTTGCTTAGGGTACAGAGTATTGAGGCATTTTGTTGAAATGTGTATTAACAATTTGTGCCAAATGATACTTTCTAGAGGGTCAGTTACCTAGGTGTTTATATAGAATAATTTTGAAGGGTGTTATGTGCTGGATTAAATAAATCTTTTAAAATATTTACTAAAATGCTTGTACTGCAGCACTGGGAATGTACCCACTTATCAGATTTTGATACCTTGGCTTACATAATATGCATTGTACATATCTTTTTTTTTTTTTTCTTCAAATAGCCAGAGGCTACAAAAGCATATTGTTAAGTAATTATTTTACAAATCATGACGCCAATTCAGCAAAGTACCTAAGCACCTGCCTAACTTAAAGCCCATCAGTAGTGCTGTTGAATTCAATGGGATAATTTGTTCGCTTAAAGTTAAACAGATGCATAGGTAACCTTTTGAATTAGGGTCTCGGGTTGATCCAAGAAACTCATGGGCATATGCTTAGCTCTAAATATGTAACCATGCTTAAAGCTAAGCAGATGCCTAATGTTTCCAGGATTGGAGCCCAAGGGCCTGACCCAGAGAGGAGCTGAGCACTTGCAGCTAGCTATATTTGGCTTCAGTAGTAGTTGAGGGCACATAGCACCTCTCTGGTTCAGGTCCTTGTTGACTAAAGTGCTATAACTATACTTATTGGAATCATATATGGCCATTTTTCAGTCTGTATTAGGCCAGAACTCTGTAACTTATGCTAACCTTACCAAGAGTTTAAAAAAAAAAAATTACTTATCAGGGTTGCAATAAATTGAGGTATCATAAAGGGAAGTCAAACTTGCAGCTGAAAAACAGTACTTAACAAAAATTAGTAAATACAACATTTTTATGCTGAATTTTGCTCGGTAGTTACTTTAACTCTGTTATAGATATGGGTTCTCTTGACTTTTATTTTTCGTCTTTATCATTGAATCTCAACCTTAACTTTGTTTTGAGGGATCCAAGTGAAGGCGAAGCCAGTGGCAGAACTGACACCTCAAGGTGAGGAGCCACAATTAATACTTCGCTGCTAGGTCCTTTGTGTTAAAAGTTAAAGTGATTTCTGAAAGATTTTTAACCAGGATTTAAAATAGAATAGTGCCTAGATAACTTGTATTTTTAAAATGTTCTGTTTTGCGGTGGGTGCCTGCCCATCCCTCTTAATTCCCTGGAAATTCACTTTTTGATTTTTAAATACTTGTAGATATATGTTCAAAACTGTGTTTTGTATTGTACATTTTGTAAAGAAGCAAACTTGATAAGTTAACACACTACTATGAAAGCAATCCCAGCTACAAGATTAAACCAAATCATAAGGCTCTTCTTTAAACTTATCTTCTTATGTTTAATATTATTTAATATAATATAGATTTAAGTAGCAAATATATAGGCTAATACTTAATATGTACATGTAGTGTAAAAATATTTCATATAGTCACATATTGTATTCATCATTTAAAAGTCACTGTTCACCAACAGTGATCACCCTGCAATGTCTGAGGTGTCTGTGGTTCTTTACACTTAAAAAGAACAGTGGTATTCAGATATTGCTGGGTGGTAATTGTAAATATTGACTTTGTGTGGCAATCACTACACACACAAACAAAACTGTAGCTGTAATGTAAGCAATAACGTACTGTACAGTGTGTTCACCTCTCAGTATATGTTCTCTTCTAGCATGTCTCAGCATGTTGACTCTGCCTTTTTAATGTGTTTGGTAAAGCAGGTGTACATTCATAAAGCCTCTAATGAATAAACAGTGAACACACACTGCAGTTGTTGTTATACTCTAAAATGGTTAATTACAAAAAAGAATGGCTTCTTTCTAAGAGAAAACATTTAATAAGCATCTGTATTTAAAAGAGCAGCAGCTCTTTAAACAGTATACGGTGCTTAGTATAACTAATATACTGTGTATGGTTTTGAATTACCTATTTCAGCATTTTTTTCTCCTATGTCCTTACGCTGCTGTGCTGCTGACCCTGTAGTATAGTCAAGTCTGTTAAGTTAATTAAGCGTGGCAGTGGATTTCACCACTCATTCCTGTTCTCCAACGGTCTCTGCTGCTGCCTCCTGGTTATCCTCCAGCCTAGTATGTTTTGGACATCAGGCCACTTCCTGAAGTGCTACCCGAGTCCAAACCTCGACTGCGCTGCTGTGCCAAGTCTTCTAATACTGAGGTGGCTCTGTGGTGGCAGCAATGAAAATAAACGATCAATTTTTAATGTTTAAAAAGCGTGCTTTTTTTTACAGCTATTTAGAGTGGTTCTGCTCTGAATAGTGAAAAGTTTACTAAATGAAGTGGCAGGTTATCTTTGTTTCGGGGGGGAACCTCATTGTTGACAATAGCACTTTAAATATAGGGGAAGAGACTGCTTTCCTATGTGTCTGTAGAACACCTGGCACATTTTAAGTAAAAATAATACCAGTAATGGCTGTCGTAAAGGGCCTTGCCCAGCCGTGGTGGCCTTAGCGTAATTGAGTTAGGCAGTGTTTTGGGAACTAAGTTGCTTGCCCAAGATGTACAAGTGGGTAGGAGGTGGGAAATGAAAGGAGAACAGCAGGGATGCGAGGAAAGGAAATGGGGAAAACGAGGGTGAGGAAAATCTGGTCTGAAATTGACCTCCGCTCTTCGTTTAACAGACCCTGCCAAGGAAACACCCCCTCCTCAATAGTGGGTGGTAGCATCAGCAGCTGTCGGGCATCTGGGAAAAGAAACAGCAGAATCTGGAACTCTTTTTAAATGAGCACTATTTTAAAAAACTGTGTTCCAAACTTACCTATGTTGAGTGATCTGATGGGTAAAGAAGCTTTATAGTCCCACTGTTTGTGTTCATTAGAAGATAATTACTTGAGATTTTATCTGTCATTTTATCAGCTAAAATGACATTTTTTTCTCTTTCTCACTATTCTGTTCCGTGTCTTCTGGCTTTGTATTGTTATGAGAGACATAGAAGCTGTTTGCCCACCCAGTTGAGTAATTGTAATATAAAATTCTACTGCATCAGTTAAAATAGGATGTTGCAAAACTATAAGGTCACTTTAAAAAAGAGGAGAAAGAAGGGTCAAAAGTCCCTAAAGAATTTGTAAAAACAGATTGGGTTAATTGTGAGCATAATGCTCCCCAATTTGTAAATATAGGAAATGAGTTTCTCTTCATGCACAAGCATGAAAGCGAAAACTTTTGTGTGGAATGCAGGGTGGGTTTCCTTCCTTTGCTGCTTTTACAGCATGTTTACACATCCAGACCATGTGTCCCACAAATGAATACCTTTTGTTGATGTATGCTCCAAATGATGAGCTCAGTAGAAATCAAAAGTTACTTTTTAAAATGTAGATTGCACTGTCTCCTGCTACAGCAGAGCAGAGGGATGTGTATCTGTAGTTTCCATTGCATATACAAAAAAAGCTTTGTTATCCGGCATGTTGGGGGAATGGGGGGTGCCGGTAAGTCAAAAATTCTGATTAACTAAAAGGGAGGGAGTTTGGGTGCGGGAGGGGGCTCAAGGCTGGGGGTTGCGGTGCGGGCTCTGGGAGGGAGTTTGGGTGCAGGAGGGGGCTTGGGGCAGGGGGTTGGGGCATGGGAGGGGTTGCGGGGAGCCGGGTCCTGGTGGCACTCACCTCTGGCAGCTCCCCGCAAGTGGCAATATGTCCCTTCTGCTCCTGGGCAGAGGTGCAGCTCCTGGCCAATGGGAGCTGCGGAGCCAGCACTCGGGATGGGGTAGGGGCAACGCACAGAGCCTCCATGGCCGCTCCTCTGCCTAGGAACAGCAGGGACATGTCACTGCCTGTGGGGAGCCGCCCAAGGTGAGCGCCATCTGGATCTGGCACCCCAAAACACCACCTGCGCCCCAACCCTCTGCCCTAAGCTCCCTCCCGCATCCAAACTCCCTCCCTGAGCCCGCGTCCCTAACCCCCTCCTGAAATGCCAGTTTCTAGAGCTTTCTGGTTGGTAAAGTGCCGGATAACCCAGCTTTACTGTATTATAGTTAGGATTTTCTTAAACTTTATTACCTTCTAGCACTTGTATCTATTGTATGGATTTTACTTTTGAGTGTGCAACATGTTTCTCTCCCCAGGAGTGCTTCTGGGGAACCAAAAGACCGAGAAAAGGAGGATAGCAAAGATTCCAAACCACGTTCTTTGCGATTCACGTGGAGTATGAAGACCACTAGTTCCATGGACCCGAATGATATGATGAGAGAGATTCGAAAAGTGTTAGATGCTAATAACTGTGACTATGAACAAAAAGAGAGGTTTTTGCTCTTCTGTGTTCATGGTGATGCACGACAGGATAGTCTTGTTCAATGGGAGATGGAAGTCTGCAAATTGCCACGATTGTCACTCAATGGAGTCCGCTTCAAGAGAATATCTGGGACTTCTATTGCATTTAAGAACATTGCATCCAAAATTGCAAATGAGCTTAAGCTGTAAAGAGAAACTAAATTTATGGGATCAGGGAAAATTCATACGTGAACTACACTTACGTTTTGAATGTACTGGTTACGCCTAGTGTGATTGGCCTGTGAAACTCCTCATGTAGAAATTGTCCCTCTTGCAATAAGGTTATACATAGTTATTCTGAACTGTAAAATTAAATTCAGTATGACCTATACTAAATAACTGTAGCTAAAGAAGTTATGTTCACATGTACAGGTAAGTATATAGAGCATTCTGTTCATTTTATGTTCATAGAGTTGTATAATAAAAAAGATGATTGCTTAAATACAGATCTTGTATAGTTGTCTAGATTTCTGCACAAAAGTGTATGTTTGATGCTTTGAGTTGAAAAAGTTCTTCCCTATCACTATTTACATTTTTGGTGGTTTTAATAATTCTTCTATCATGCATTTTTTAAAACTGTGTCCAGAGTCAAAATGCACAAAAAATAGTTTTCACAACTGTAGCATGACCATTTTTAGTTATTTAAAAATCATATGTGAATTTGAATCAGAAGTCGATAAATCGGCTTTTGTGGTACACAAAACTGTTCCTACTTATGTTTGGTTCTCATCCTTGGTATTGGACAGTATTTAGCTGAAAAATACAAACATGTTTACAGTGTTGGCACTTACAGATTTAAAAAGATTATTTTGCCTTGGGCCAGCTGAGAGCTGCTGGGGAACAGAAATCCCATCTAGGTAATGTTTTGTGTGCAAATTATAATGCTTACTCTCATGGCCCATTGAAAATGTAGCATCAAAATGGAGAAGAGTAAATTATTTCATTTAAATAATGTGATGTAAAATATCACTTGTTTGCTGCCTTCAATATATTGCAAATTCTAGTGTGTGGAAATATATTAATGTTGGGACTGTTTCATAGCACAAAATAATTTGAAGTGTTGACCAATTGTATGAGTTAATTATACCACCTCAGGAATTTAAATGGCTTTTGGAATATTTGCCCCCAAAGACAACATGCAATTCCTTATGATACTTTACTACTAAACAATAATGGTTGATTATCTTATGTGATTGTACAATTTGTTCCCATGTAACTTGTTTGTGTTTAATATTTTACCAGATTTCTTGTATTTATACCACATCATTCTGCCTGTAATGTGCAGCTTTGTAATTTAGGCATTTGCCTATGGAAAAAAAATTTCCTTCCATAATTAGTAATATAAACTATGTAAAACCACTAGTAATGGTACCTTTTAATACTTGTTCTTTTGTACTGAATTAACCATAGAGGTTGGTTGTGCAATGTTATTTAATGTCGTAATTACTGTAATATCCCCCCATATGCACACTCTTGTGGAGAATAGAAAGTTCATTCAAAATCTGTCACTTTAAAAAAAATTTAAAGCTGTGGTAAACTGTAACTCTAAATTAGAAAGCTGTAAGTGTAGCTAATATGCCATTCAATAATGGCTTCTTGACAGAGGTGGATTTTACATGCTGTACTATACTGTGATGTAGCTTTCTGTAACAGTTATATTCTGAAATGAACGTGTATTGTTGCCTTAGAAAAAGGGTGGTGTTTGGAAAGAAACAACTGTAGCCCCTTTTTACCTGGTGTTTATTCAAACAAATTTTGATGCAAGTCATCTTGATTCACTTTCACTGGTGCACTCTATTAAAACTTACTTGAACAGTTCTCATACTAAAGCGCTTGTCGTTTGCCCTTAATCAAAATGAAAACCTATTCCAAGGAGATATTTTTATTATGCAACAGTCTTAGAGGTCTCTTTTGCAGTTATGTATTTTATTTGTTCCTTTGGTTTACAAAAAAATTTCTATGTTGCGCAAAATCAATCCCTGCATAATTTTTATGGTCCCACTGATCAAAGTGCTGAGCATCTTCTAGAAGGTGCCAGTGGGGGTTCAGGGTGCTTTGCATCTTATAGAATTGCATCATTGGTACACATCTAGATCCATGTCCCTGTTTTTGTAAGTAATCTCTTAGTTGCCCAAGGAGCTCCTTCATATGTTCACCACAAATCTGCTTCAGGAATGATTTAGATATCTATGCAATTTATCCATGAATCATAAGAACCACCATACTGGGTCAGACCAATGGGCCATCTAGCCCAGTATCCTGTCTTCTGACAGTGCCAATGCTTCAGAGCGAACAGAACAGGGCAATGTATTGAGCGATCAATTCCCTGGCATCCAGTCCCAGTTTCTAGCAGTTAGAGATATAGGGACAACCAGAACACAGGGTTTCGTCCCTGACCATCTTGGCTAATAGTCATTGATGGACGTATCCTCCATGAACTTACCTAAATTTTTTTTTTGAACGCAGTTATACTTTTGGCCTTCACAACATCCTCTGGCAACGAGTTCCACAGGTTGACTGTTGTGTGAAGAAATGCTCCCTTTTGTTTGTGTTAATTCTGCAGTTTACTAATTTCATTGGGTGACCCCTGGTTAATATGATATGGGAAGGGATAAATAACACTTTTTTTCCACACCATTCATATCCCCCCTCAGTTCTCTCTTTTTCCAAGCTGAACAGTCTTTTTAATCTCTTCTCATATGGAAGCTGTTCCATACCCCTAATCATTTGTATTGCCCTTCTCGGTACTTTTTCCAGTTCTAATACAACTTTTTTGAGATGGGGAAGCCAGAACTGCACCCAGTATTCAAGGTGTGGGTGTACCATGGAGCTGTATAGTGGCATTATGGTACTTTCTGTCTTATCTATCCCTTTCCTAATGGTTCCTAACATTCTATTAGCTTTCTTGACTGCTGCTGCCCATTGAGCAGACCTTTTCAGAGAACTATCTGCAATGACTCCAAAATCGGTTTCTTGAGTGGTAAGCATAATTTTGTGTGTGTAGTTAGGATTATGTTCTCCAATGTCCATTACTTTGCACTTATCAACATTGAATTTCATCTGCCATTTTCTTGCCAAGTCATTCAGTTTTGTGAGATCTCTTCATAACTCTTTGCATGCTGCTTTGGACTTAACTATGTTGAGTAATTTTGTATCATCTGCAAACTTTGCCACCTCACTGTTTACCCCTTTTCCCCAGATCACTTCTGAATATGTTGAACAGCACTGGTCCCACCCCCATTTTTTTTATTGGATTTCTGTTTTTGTACCCTCTCTAAACTCCGTGAACACTTCACAGTCACCATCACCATCCTGATCAGGTGATCGGTACTCCATTTCTACTGCTACACTCTTTTATTATTCAAGCATGGAATTTCTATCCATAGAAATTCTGTGGTACAACTTGTTTCATTTAAGATTGTTACTATGTTTGACTGTGTTTTCTTTCACCTACTCCCCCACCAGCACGACCTACTCTGTCATTCCTGTATATTTTGTACCCGAGTATTACCGTGTCCCATTGACTATCATCATTTCACCAAGTTTCTGTGATGTCTGTTATATCAATTATCTTTATTTACTACCAAGCGCTCTAATTCACCCATTTTAGTATTTAGACTTCTAGGGTTTGTATACAAGCACTTATTAAAATGTGTCAATATTTACGCATCTGCCTTCATGTGATGTAATTGAATGGGACTCTTTTTTGTTTGACTGTTTGTTTCTCTTCACTTCCCACCTGTACTTTATCAACTTCTATCCTCTCCTCTTTATTAGGACATAGAGTATCCCCTTTAATAAACCCCCGCCTATGGAATGTATCTGTCCGAACCATGTGCTCCTCCACACTTGTCACCTTTCCCCTGCTGGCTTGTATCCTCTATGACCTTTTTAATTTTCCATGCCAGCAATTTGGTTTAGTTTAGGTGGAGCCCATCCTTCCTGTATAGGCTCCTTCCTTCCCAAAAGGTCCCTAGTTCCTAATAAACCTAAACCTCTTCTCTGAATACCATCCTCTCATCCACGCGTTGAGACCCTGCAGTTCTGCCCTGACATGGAACGGGGAGCATTTCAGAGAATGCTACCATGGAGGTCCTGAACTTTAATCTCTTACATAGCAGCCTAAATTTGACCTCCCATGACCCCTCCTACCTTTCCCTAAGTTATTGGTACCTACATGTACCATGACCACCAGCTCCTCCCCAGCACTGCACATAAGTCTGGTTAGATGAGAGGTCTGCAATCTTTCCACCCAGCAGACAATTCATCGTGCGGTTCTCCCACTCATCACAAACCAACTAGCTATATTTCTAATAATTGACAGGTTTCAGAGTAGCAGCCATGTTAGTCTGTGTTTGCAAAAAGAAAAGGAGTACTTGTGGCACCTTAGAGACTAACCAATTTATTTGAGCATAAGCTTTCGTGAGCTACAGCTCACTTCATCGGATGAAGTGAGCTGTAGCTCACGAAAGCTTATGCTCAAATAAATTGGTTAGTCTCTAAGGTGCCATAAGTACTCCTTTTCTTTCTAATAATTGAATCCCTCTTACTATTACCTGTCTCTTCCTAATAACAGGGCTCCCTTGGTATCCTCAGAAAGGTGTCCTCTGTGTGAGAGGATACCATGACATCATCTGGAAGGAGGATCCCAACTATGGGATCTCACTCCAGCTTGATGTTCTCCTTCCCTGAGACTTTCATCCTTCTCAATAGCACAGAGGCTGTCAGACTGAGGATGGGACTGCTCTACTGGGTCCCTGAGAGTCTTACCTATGTAAATTCCTATCTCTCTTAGGTCCTTCAGTTCAACCACTCTAGTCTGAAGAGCCCATACTCAGTCTCTGAGGGCCATGAGCTATTTGCAGTGAATGAACATATATGCCACCTGCCCACAAGACAGGTAATCATACATGCTGTGTTCAGTGCAATAAACTGGATAGCCCCAACTCTGCTGCTGAACTTCTGCCTGCATTCTTTTTGTTTTGTGGATTTTTTGGGGGGTGAGGGGCAGTTTATTGGCCTAAGTTTAGAGAAAGTTAGGTGTATCAGACTCACACTTCCTCTCTAAACTCCCTCACAAAACTCCCCTGCTTGCTGCTCCTCTGGTCACTTAAAAACTGGCCTTTTAAACCCTCTGTTCTTCCTGGATTAGCCCCGATCCCTTATCAAGGGATCCTAAAGGGATTAGGGACCAAAGGATGGCAGGCCAGGTTCTTGTTAGGAACTCAGCCTTGCCTAGCAGGCCTCTAAGCTTGGCACACAGCCCCCCATCCCCCCAAAAGATCATTGTACACTTCAACCAAGCAGACACACAGTAAGCAAGCACACAACAAACAGACAACAAACTCATCCCCGGGGCCATGTAGTTGCTCCTCCTTCACCTGGAGCACTCCCTCGCAAAGCACCCAAAACTCACAAATCAAGTCCATAGGGGAAAGCTTGTATCTCTATTATAGTGAGAGATGATGGCTGTGTGATTTTTTCTTTTTTATTTGTTTGTTTGAACCGATCCCTTCCATGTGAAAAAACACGACGAGAATGAAATTGCAGTAATAGTCTGAGACTATATTTGAGTTTAGTAATGAAATAAAATTCTATCCTTTTTTGGAAAATTCTGCATAAAATCATGATATTGTCATGTTGATGGAATATATTAAATCCTTCTGATATTTGTCCTACCTTTCACAGATTTTGTTTTGAACAGTTAACTTTTGTCCTATATGGTTACTATTTTTAATCAATTTATTGCACTGGGTTCCATATTCACTGTGTGTCTGATTTCTATATCAGACTTGATTAATTTTCAAGTAAAATCTTTCCTCCAATTGCCAGCACAGCAAACTTATCCTCGTTTCCGAGTCAGGCTGTGTTCTTTCTATCTTGTGCATCACCACCATTAATAGTTGTCATGTGGACCAAATTATGTTCTCAGTGACAACTAGACACCTCAGGACTTGCTGAGGAAATAATCTGGAGATAGTGGGGAAGCACAGGTGTACCTGAGGTTGTCATTTGACTTTCTGAACTTCAGTCACTGGAAGAGATGCATGAGATAGAAAGATCCCAGAGCCAACTTGCGGGGTTGGCAGTTTAAAAATTCATTTGTACGTGCAAACTGAACAAACTTCATATGGAAATTAGTAGGACAGAATATTGAACCCTCAATACCTATTATATAGTCACTTTAAAGCGGCCCTGCTATAGCTGTACACATTACAATTTGAGTGGAGAGGGATAAGAACGTTTTGATCCAAGACGCAACGTGACTTTTATACAGGAAGGTATCATGTACCATAATATCAGTATGTTGATTTGTGCATGGCTTTCTTAAACATGGAGGAAAAGCTGACATGCAGGGATAAATGCCATATCAAGTTCTGCAACTCCAGGAAGTGACAAAGATGTCTCAGTCTTCAGATCGCCTTACATTCTTGATGGTGAATCCATTGGCTGCATTTCTAGATACATAAAGCCAAACTCAGAACCAGCATACCTTCACTGTAAGAGAATACGCTGTCATTTCGAAACCCAGTTAACCCTTCTTCATAGAGTCTGATTGAAAGCATTCAGGACAATGAAAAATTTTCTCAATATTGATTTTTGCTTGTCTGAATGAAAATATGCACGAGAATAAATGAGAATAGCATCACTTTACAACACTTAGATGACAGTAAAATGAAAAACATTTTCCCATAGTGGACTCTTTCTCTTGTGCATTGTGCTGTTTATCAAGGCAGGTTATCCTGTCTTAAAAGGAGCTTTAGACCCACACATCCTGACCTAGAGAAAAACCATTGGTCATCATAAAAATGATGAGCCACTTACCTTTGAGCTTCCCCTCATTGTCTAACCAATGGAGAAACAGTAACTCATGGTTTAGAGTGGCGTTTTCCAAAAGTTTGAAAGATGAACCTCCCCACTTGGAGAAAATGAAATCACTGGCGCCCCCTGTAGCTCCATTTGTTAGAGGCCTACCCATGTTTTAGAATTTAAATTGTATTCTACAACATCCTTACATTCTTATTGTATGAAATGATGTATATTCAATATTAGGTGTTGGAAAATGTTTGCACACAAGTTATTTGTATTATTTAAAATAGAAATAAAACATTAGTTTTCAAGTTTCATAATAGTGTTACCTAACAATGATTTTAATCTTGCAAAGTGGCAACATACTCTTTTCCTCTTAATAGAACATCTCAAAGGGAGCTCTGAGATCGGTTGGTGGGATGGATGATCTTGTTCAGGAGTGTAATGAGTTGTTTGCCCTTGGGCTGGAGAGCCTGGAGCTAAGACAGCCCTGATTACATAATGAGCTGCACCTGAGGGGAATCAAGTGATCCCAGGCTAAAAGGCAGCAGGAAGCTGCAGGGGATGGGGGTTCATAGAAGAATTGGAGAAGATTAGGGTTGGAAGAGACCTCAGGAGGTCGTCTAGTCCAACCCCCTGCTCAAAGCAGGACCAACCCCAACTAAATCATCCCAGCCAGGGCTTTGTCAAGTCCGTCCTTAAAAACCTCTAAGGATGGAGATTCCACCACCTCCCTAGGTAACCCATTCCTTTGAGAGAGAGTAACTGAAATTACAAGCAGGAGAAAGCTCTCTAGGCAGTGAGGCCTGGAAACACCCTGCCCAGGAAGCAGGGGAGAGACTGAGAGCAGACCCACAGGGAGGAGGGGGTTGTGCCCACCTGAAACTGGGAAGAAGACTCCATTAGTTTGAGTTTTGTTTTGAAAGACTTTGTGTTTGACTACTAGGAGAGGGTAACTGAACTGGGTTTGGGGCCTGGAGGATCAGCATGCACCAGAAGACTCAATAAATGGGATCCCTTCTGGGGATTGTTTGAAGTAATTTGTGAGCTGTGACTTCTTACAGGGCCCCTGAAGAGACTGGATGACCAGAGACGCAGGGTGCTGTAGAGCAATCTCTGTCCATAAGGGGCCACTGGAGAGGCAATAAGCAGCCGCACAGCTACAAGCTGTCACTCTAATAGTGTGGACCTTCGTAATATGGTCTCTCCTTGTTTTTAATGAAAACTGAGACTCTGGAACAGTGGTGGTCTGTCCGCACCCCCACCCCACCTAGTTCTGTGAATCCCATGCTTTGGGAAATACTAGCTTAGAGGTAAAAAGCAATGAAATCAACCAGTTAGTAAATGGCCGTGATTGGAATAAGTTCCAGTGTGAATGTGGTTCAGTGAATGTGAACACTATTTAGAATTTGTTTCACTCATTTCAGATGTTAGAAATAGACTGAATATTTCTATTTGATTCCCCCCCCCCACCCCCCATGACTCCTAGAGTGGAAGAGAAATTTATAGGTAGAAAATATTTCAGTTTATTGCTTTGTCAAAAAATGTGTGGGTTTTTAACAGAAAGTTAATTCCACTGTGTTTGCAATAATTGACTAGTACTAGAGCTGTGTGGGTATTGATACTGGGAACAAGCAGGGTTTCCTTAGTTTAATATTAGCTCCCAAAGTGTGTATATGTTGGGATGGCCCTTTTTAAGTTGGATAAGTGGTGAGTAATACTTAGTGCATTTTACCTGTACATCTCAAAGCTCTTTACAGTAGGGAGTAAAACTCACCCCCGCTGTACTCACATTTTCCCCATCTGTCAAATGGGGATAGTAAGTGACTTCCTGGAGATTGAGAGTAACAGGTTGGCAGAGTTGGGAATAAAATCCAGATCTCCTTATTCAGACTTCCTTTTCTCAGACCAGAAGGGACCAGTAGGATCTTAAAGTCTGCTTGATTATAAACATTCACTCATTCCCCTATGCATCTCAATCCCCACCTCCTCTACATGCATTAAGCATCTTTACAGACCCTGGTAAACCAGCTCCTTCTCAATACCCAGATAGCTTGCATTGGGAGTGGGGGGTGGACTGAGGGAAGGACAATCTTGCTAGTTCTGTGTCCTATTTTCTGGTAGCTGCAATGTGAAACTTTTGGGCTGCTTCTTATTATGATAGGTTGCGGTTTCTGCACACAAAGCTTTCCTTGTCTTTTCTGAAGGAGTATGATAATGTGCTTGGCTATGTGATCTCATGCTTCGTGCTAGGCACTGAAGGTGACACCAATTAAGTCATTTCAGTCAAGTACTCAGATATTTACTTTCCAGCTGGCTAGTGATCTTCCTATATTTTAAAAAAGTCTTAACAATGAACTTAGTCCCATTGTACCCTGTCTGAGGCATATATTTCATAGAAGTAATTTTTTTATTGCCCTGTTTCACCTGAGAAAAGATCATCAAGATACCTAGAGAAGCAGCCCAGCTCTCTCATGTGCTAAATCAGCATGGAACTGAAGGGGGAGCATGGTACAAATGAAGTCTGAGATGAATTGCTGTAAACTCGACAAACTCTTGCTCAGACCAGCATTAATACCATTCCCCTTGTTAATCTAAGAGAGTGTCTGCAGCCCTACCACTTTCTTCTGTTCTCCTGTCAGATCCCACAAGCTAAGCAAGGATGGACCAAGGTGAGTTAGGAAGGATGCTCCTGTGCTTAAGCCAGTGGAATGAGAATCAGGAGACTTGGGTCTGTTCCCGCCTCTGCCACAGACTTTTATATCCTTTCTGTGACCTAAATACACTGGCAAACACTTTTCAGTGTCCGTATAACTGCAGTTAGAGTTGGGGTTTTGCCAGTATAAAAATGTGGTAAAAGTAATCACTCCACTAAATGATATTGCTATTACACACACACACAGAGCTGTTAAAAGAACAATATTTAAGGTTGCAAAGACAAGCCCCACCTATAATACTGGCAAAAAAAATTCTTGTGTGGACCAGGTCTTCATTAGGTGCTATAGGAAGTGGTATTGGCCGTACGGTCAGGGGCACTCTACTCTCTGAATCAATACTGAGCTAATGCCCCAGCATGACGCTGATAGGTGCTGTACTGCTGGCATTGCTGTTTTCAGAGGACAGACACTGAAACTGATATCCTGATTGCTTATGGTCAATAAAGATCCCAGGACGCTTTTCAGATGGGTTGGGGTGTTAAATCTTGTTCTAGACAAAATTGCAGCTTTAGTAAACAATATAATTACCCAATTTCATTGCAGAGTTCGCTGAATTTGGTATCCTTACTAAACTCTATTGTGTAGCATAGGTGTAAATGGCTGCTGCTTCCCAGCCCAGAACTAGCTGCATTGTGTCCATTGGCGATCTTTATACAATCTTAAATTTTAAAGTGCACTGGATTTATAAGATGCTACGTGCAGGTATTGTCAAATCATTAACTTTCAGGGGAGAGATTTCCCCCCCCCTTTTTTTTAATTGCTCGAGGTCTGTCATTTCATCTAAGCTGATCAGGGTTCTACTTTACTTCACAAAAGCTCTACCCCATTCTGTGTTTGCATGATTTCCTTGTGCTTTGAACCTCTTCTGATGACTCACTCAGCTCAGGAAGGAGACTGAGTGTTTCAGTAGGTGTTTATTATTATTTTTTGTTCTACTCTGACTTCAAAGTACTGTCGTGGCTGCATTTGGCGATTAGCCTCAGTGTAGTTTTATAACTCTGGCTGGTCAATTTACTGTAGGGCGCTGTCTACAAGGTACAACTGCATACTGCAAAAAAATTAAGTGCTCTGCTTTGCCTCTCACCTAATGGTGTTGTGTTCTTTGTCACTGTCATCCTAGGTCTTGGAAAGTAGCTTTTGCATTGATATCAACGTATACTGTTTCTTCTTCAAGTGGCTCTGCATATTCCCACTTATGGATATTGCACTGCCTGGTGGCACACATTGGTCGAATCTTCTCTAAGCAGTGTCCATTAGCGAACGCACGTACGGCCCCTTCTACCTCTTCCCTCAGTGTTCCCAGAGAGTCCAAGGTTTAGGCTCTATAAGAGGGCACTGTGCTCTCTACCACTTCATTTCCTTCCAACTGCTGCACCAGATGGATGTGAACAGCTCCAGTCCCTCTGATCTGGGATTTTTCCAGTTGTAGTGCCTTGTTACTTTATAGTTGTTGTCCTTCATACACTTTTTAGTATAAGCAGTTTGTTGAGTGTAGTATAGATAGTTTAATATAATTTGTGAGAATCCATGTGTGATGGAACCACAAAAGAAGGATGGCTTTAAGAGATGTGCTTCGTGCCCAGCTGTCTTCCTAGTGTCGGAAAAACATGTTAGGGGCTCTAAGTGTCACTCTCCTCCAGGGTGTTCTGGGCATGTTAGTCTGGAAAATAGAGCACACAAGGACAGGTAGAAAAAGACTACAGGTGCTTCTGTTTATAGAACCTCTTGTTGCTAAGCTGTCTGGTTCTGGAGGGTCATTGGATCTGAAGACTAAAAGGCCTCTTTTGGCTCCAGTGGCTTCCGTCAGCAAGGCTAAGTTGTCTAAGGGTTCCAAGTCATTGGGATCTTTGTTGGTACGGGCTTCCAATCCTTCAGCTAAAGCTGTCAAGGCTTTGAAGGCACTGTTGAAAGAAAAGGACTGTCTGCCTGCTAAGGAGCCTAAAGCCATGTCAGTTCCGAGTGTATCGGTTCCAAATGAGAAGCTGAATGAGAAGACTGTCACTGTTAGCAGTGCTAGATCCCACACATCAGACTTATTGGATCTAGCCAGTTCTGACATGGCCTCTATGATTCCAACTTTGAAACTTAAATCTCTTCCAGATTCCACTTCGAGTCCAGTGTTGCGGAGCTGAGTGTTTCTCCTGATCAGATACTCCCCAGGCCTGTGGCATTGGCTCCGTACTCTGTTCTTGTTTTGGGAACATCCTCTGATCCAAAGAGCTTGTTAACAGTAGTGGCTAAAGCCCAGCTTCCTGCGTCTGAGTGTTACCCTGATCTGACTGAGAGAAACTTAGGAAGAGACAGTCTTGTTGGGTTCTACTATCTGCTTCTCTGTCTCCTGAAAAGAGGCACGCAGAGGAGATTGTTAGTCTTTCTCCAGATCCACCTCTGCACCCTCTTCCTAAGACTCCAATAAGAACTCAGGCAGATCTTTCTCACTTCTTATTTCTCTTCTCCCTACGGTTCCGTTGCTATCTCTACAGTGATCCATAGCGGATATGAGCTCAACTCCTTCTTTAAGAGGATAAAACAAGAATCTTATTCATGACAAGTTATGCCTCCTTATACTTCTGCTCCTCCTCCTCTGGGTATGTTTCCAGATCCAAGCTACAGAACAGAGGTTCCACCACAAGAATTTCTGGATCATCCTCCTTATAGATGGAGAAGGGAAGTTTCATCCAATAAGGATTCAGTGGCTCAACAGTCCCTGGATGTGGTTCCTCTGGATCTGTCAGCAGCTCAGATAGTTGTACTTGATATGCTTTCTGAAGAAAGGTTCTCTTTTTGAGCGGGAACAAATGAATACTGATATCACCTGATGAGCATGTACGTGGGTGTAGCCTCTGCTTCCTCCCCTTTGAGGATGCTTTGCAATTCCATGAGCTTATAGATTGCATGGTAGCTCCATTAAATTTACCTTTGGAGGCTGTGGAGGAAACCTCCTATCCAGTATTTGACATTCTTGGGGCTACCTCCATGAATAGGATTCGCTCTCTGACTCTTAAGCTGTCCAGAAGCAGGAGCTGACCGATTTCCAAGAAAGCAGATAAACTGTCTCAGCTTCCCCATGAAGGATTTTCTAACTTTCATATACATTGTGTACCAAATTCTGCAGTGGTGGCTCCTGCCAGTAATAGGCTTAGCTCTGGCCAGCCTCACTGCACTCCTGATAGAGAAGGGAGGAAAATGTATACAAATTGGGGGGGGGGGAGTTTTCTTTTTCTCTTTTCTGGGAATTAGAGTGGCTAATTACCAGCCAGTGATGGCCCTTAACCAATTCCATCTGCGGGAAAGGATGGCTTTCTTTGTCCAAGATTTGCCAGATAATAAAAGAAGACTGGCTAATGCTATTTTGATAGAAGGGCAGAATGTGGCAAAGCAGAGCATCATTTGATGCTTCCGACACTTTCACCAGAGCATGGGTCTCCACAGTTAACTTGAAGAGGCATGCTTGGCTTCTTTGGCTGAAGACCCAGTGAAGGTGGGAGATCTCCCCTTCAAAGGGGACGGTCTGGTCAGCAATAAGACCAACAGAATTTTGGAGAAATTCAAGGAAACTAGATCCACTCCTCATTCATAAAGATAATGTGGTTCTTAGACCTGATCCTTAGACCAGAAAATTTGCAAGAGTTCTACCTGCATACATTCACTAAACATTATGCTCTGGATCTAGCTTCTAGAGCAGATGCCAAATTTGGCAGAGCAGTGCTACATTCCTTATTTAATTAGGACTCTCTTCACACCTCTGGGATTTTTCCGCACTGCTTGTCAAACTACCTACAAATGGAAATATGCAGAGACACTGGAAGAAGAAATGAAAGTTGGTTATTTATAACTGGAGATCTTCATGATGACTCTGCAAATTCACCTTCCCCTCTTTCTTTCTCATAGTCCTATTATGGTCTCTCTGGGTTATCAGTGGAAGGAACAGAGAGGATGGAGGGCTCCGTGCTTCCTTATATAGCCTCACATGTAGAATGTTCAGAAATACCGAGGAGGAGGAGTACCAGGGGCACTGCTTGGAGAAGATTCTACCATTAGGCACCACTAAGAGGTGCAATACGATAAATGGGAATATAGGGAGTTCTCTCTTGAAGAACTCCAGTTACAAGTAAGTAACCTTCATTTCCGTACCTTGTAACTTACGTGGCACATTAAGGGAGCGAGTTTAAGGACCTACATTTCTTGCCCACTCTTTAGTACTTCTCATTTGCCCACTGAACACTCTGCTGGTCTGCCATAGCACAGCTACTGCGGTACATGACTGTAACATAGTTCCAAAAATTACTATAGCACTTGAGCTAACCACGTAATACTGCTAGCAATGTAATGGCAGGGGATATCTCAGTTAGAGTTACCACCTTTCTATTTGCAGAAAACCAAACACCCTTGCCCCGCCCCCCTGCCCCACACCTTCTC